>NC_139460.1:226460000-227660000 GCF_057233095.1 Heloderma suspectum | reverse complement strand
ATATTAAAATTGTAAAGATATTAAAACATTAAAAGACAACCACCACAACAAAAATATGCATACATCACGTTTAAACATTTGGGTTTTTTTTTTTTTAAAAAACAAAACGCTTCATTTGAGTAGCGGCCATCTGAACCAAGCAGATGCTGCCTTTGGGGGCAGGGAACCTGGCCAGTGAGGGCACAGGAGTGATGTAAAGACCACTTCACGCCCTCATTGGCCATGCCCCTCCCCCCCAAGGCAGTGTCTGATTGGTTCAGATCACTGCTACTCCAAATGTAAGGAAAACACACACACCCTTTAATATAGCGTTCCATGGGGCCTGCAGGCTCACTGTGGTGATTCCAGAGAGGCCAGCTGGGAGGGCGAGGTGCATGGTGACAGCTGTGACAGACTTGGGTAGATGGGCCCTTCTGACCTGTAAGCCCTCGGCTGCTGCCTGCCCATGCCAACCGCTGATGTTGGGCCTGTCTTTGCCCCTTATGAAATCTACTTGCCATGTGACATTTTGAGCTGTGATTCCTGCAATACCCCCGTACAGACTTCATGCATTTCCAGTCTCTTATGAAGGGCAAGTGTGTGTATAAATTGTGACTTCACCTTCATGACATATATGTAAATCCTCCAACTTTCCCCAGCCTGGCATGCATTAAGAAGGAGATAGAACTGATTCATACATGGATATACCCTTCAGACTGCTGCAAGAGAGGCATATTTGGTGCTCATGAATTGTGCAAAAAATGACTCCTAAAAAGCAATTTTTAAAGAGTTTCTTTCCCTCAGGTTAATGTTCAGAGGTTGGAGGGCCAGGTGGGCGTTACAGCTGCTGCCATGTCAACCTGTGAGGGGACTAAGTGAATTTTCACAAGCAATTAGTTTCTGGAGATACCTGTGAAAGCAGCTATATGCTCTCAAGATACCAAAGTAATTTGAAATGGCAGGTGCTGAGATGGAGACCAGGTAACATGCTGCTAAAAACACAAGAAATGTGTACATAGCAGCAGTGAACAGAAACAGAATTAGATTTCGGAAGAGATGGCAAGCTACATCATTTGTCTGTTTTAAACTTAACCATGAAACAAACAGCTATGGAAAGCCAAACTGCCTGAAATACATGGCAGAAAGCCAGATTAAACTATGGCAGAATGCCTTTTGCGACACTTCTAAAATGATTAATGGGAAAGCACAGTAATTCGGCAGGATAAGAGAATTGTTTCGGGGATGGACACACACACACTGTTACCAGGCAAAAGAGAGAGAGAGAGATTCCAAAGTCTTTTTGTTTAAAAAAGTATGTTTGAAAACCTTGTGTATGCCCCCCAAAATGTATGCTGATAGTGTATTCAGGTATGTGAATGTTAACCACATTCATTCCGTGCCTTAGGGGAGCAGCCTGTCTACATCAAGCAACCAGGCTTATAGGAACACAATTACATTGGGCTGGATCCAAAATTAGGGATGTACGAAAGTGACTTACCTTTTGCGGATTATGTTAATGGTGGGGGGGAGGCGTTCCGTTCCTCCCCCTGGAATCCTGGCCTGGGGGGGAGGTGCTCCGTTCCTCCCCCCCCCCCCAGAATCCTCGAACGGCCGGCTGTGCTCCGCAGCAGCTCCGACCGCGGAGCAGCTGGCCAGGCCAGAGCCGTCCTCAGCCAGATTTCCAGCCGCTGAGGGCTCTGGGTAAAACAACAACAACAACAACGCATACGCAAATGGCGGCGGCTACGGCCGCCGCCATTTGCGTTCCTTCTTTTTGGCCGTCTTAATCTACGTAAATATTTACATAGACTATGACAGCGAAAATCAAGGGGAATGTAAATAGCGTAGCGGGCACTATTTGCGTCCCCTTTTGATTTGCCGTTTTAGCCTACGTAAATCTTTATGTAGGCTAAAACGGGGAATCAAAAGGGGATGCAAATGGCGCCCGCTACGCTATTTGCGTTCCCCTTGATTTTCGCTGTCATAGTCTATGTAAATATTTACATAGATTAAGATGGCCCAAAAGAAGGAATGCAAATGGCGGCGGCTGTAGCCGCCGCCATTTGCGTACGCGGTTTGTTTTTTCTAAACCCACCCCCAACCATGATAGGCTACATAAAGATTTACGTAGCCTATCATGTCTTTTTTTAAAAAAAAACCTAGCCATGATAGGCTATGTAAATCTTTACGTAGCCTATCATGTCTTTTTTTTTTTTCCCCACAAGCCTGGAAATGGCGGCGGCGGCAGCCGGTCGGAAGACCGGCCGCCGCCACCACCTTCACCGGAGCTGTCACCAGAGCCGCCGCCGGAGCCGCCGCCGCCCGGAAGATCCGCCCCAGGTAAGTCTCATCCCAAGGGGGATCCGCGGGGGGGGCGGGGGGCAGGCTGTTCCACCACAGATTTCAGGGGGCTGAATGCACTGGCATTCAGCCTCACCGAGATCCGTGGCAGAATTCTCTGACATCCCTATCCAAAATATGCTGGTGCAAACAGGGCAAAGTGAGGCAGATACTTCAGGAAATGCGTGCTGGCGTATGTGGGGAGGCACAGTGGTGGCACCCACCCAACCATTCTGCTCTGTTCCATCTTCCACTACCTGGCCGACTCGGCCTGCAGAGAGTTGGGCCAACTAGCGGATTTTTGGTGCTTTTGAATTCACGTAAATTACAGCTGCAATTTGTGCAGATTTGCGCAATCTGTACAAATTTCAGCTGTAATTTGCACAAACGGCACAAATTTGCACAATTTGTGCCCATAATTTGCGCAGCTCTCTATTTGCGCAAATTACAGCAAAGATCAAAAAGAAATATGTAAAAAGTTCCTGGAATTCAGAGAAACCATGCAGCCCAGCTTGCAGAAGCAAGCTGAGTCAGGAACACCGCAGAAGTCAGGTGAGCCCCCAAAGGGCCGGATGGGCTCCTCCCCCATCATATTAAGTGTGTCTTATCTTTAAATCATAGTTGTGCCTCTTGGGCATCACATCGGTGGTGACTTTGGGCTTCCAAGCCATTTGAACCACATTTCCACAGATAATACACAGATAATACATCTGAGGAAGACATGCATAGGACTGCACTACACCAACAGGAAGTGGAAGAAGGAATCCATCTTCTCATCATTCTTTAACATATCTTGACTATGTGAATGACTAGAATGTTACTTTACCTATACAGGCTACAAAACAGAAAGTCATCGAGCAATAGAAGAGAGCAAAATCAAGTTGTACAATCATATCATTCAATACCAGGAATAACCAAACGCATTTTGACCATAGGTCTTCTTCAGTGGCTTGGTATATAAAAAGAGATACAGAAGGACTTCACACACACACACACACACACACCTCAATACAAGCTTCTCACACCTATTGGCAATATAAAGTACTGCAGTGTCTCCACCTGCATAAGAACATAAGAAGAGCCCTGCTGGATCAGACCGGGGGTCCATCCAGTCCAGCATTCTGTTCACACAGTGGCCAACCAGCTGTCAGCTGGGAACGCTCAAGCAGGGCATGAGTGCAACAGCACCCTCCCACCCATGTTTCCCAGCAACTGGTGTACATAGGATTGCTGCCTCTGGTACTGGAGGTAGCACATAGCCATCAGGACTGCAATGATATCAAACATACGATCAGTGTGTAGTGGTAAATTCTGAAGTGTGGGTGCACATCACAAGAGTCACCCATAGCCAAAACCTCAAGGAGAGTCCAAATTCAGAGGGCTGTGTTGATCCATATCAACAAACCAGTTCTAGTAGCTTTCATCTCCACCAGGAGAAGGTCTTTTGAGAAGCCAGTGGGTCTTTATTGCCCATTCAAGACCAACCTACCCCAAAATGCTTTGCATTACACCAGGGAATGATACGTTGTAATTCATTTCTCCTCAGCTACTGTGAAAATGCATTTCCCTTCAGCTACTGTGATGACTGCAGCTAAGCTCAGAGGGAACAGGGAATTTTGAGGGACGACGCCAGTGTCCCTGCTAATATGAAAGTGCCAGCATTGCATCCCTGTGAGCCCTGGCTCCACACTGCACCACGATATATGGTGGTGCAATATTTCTGCACCCTTTCCATTAAATGTTTCTTATACATAGAAATGGTAAGAGAATAAACTGCAGAGCATATTTTCAGTTCAGGAATGGTTGATGTCTTCCTGTTACTCGTGTCCAAGTACTTGGAAAATACAGTTCGGTCTGCGTGTTGACTGTAGGAAAACATTGATTTTCCAGTATCGACCTCCATCACTGAGACACTCTGAAATAATTCCACAGAGAAATTCTACCAATGCGTATATTCATCACAGCCTGACACATGCTGGTAATATTTGTCAAATCATTTATGACAAATGTTAAAATATTTTTTTCAATTCATTTTCAAGACAAATTAACTTTCTATAACTCACTGATCTGCCAGGATAAGTACCATCATAGAATCATAGAATAGTAGGGTTGGAAGGGGCCTACAAGACCATAGAGTCCAGCCCCCTGCTCAATGCAAGAATCCAAGTCAAAGCATCCCTGACAGATGGCTGTCCACACTTGTCTTGAATGCCTCCAGGGTGGGAGAGCCCACCACCTCCCTAGGGAATTGGTTCCATTGTCATATTGCTCTAACAGTTAGGAAGTTTCTCCTGATGTTCAGCCGGAATCTGGCTTCCTGTAACTTGAGCCCATGATTCCGTGTCCTGCACTCTGGCATGATCGAGAAGAGATCCTGGCCTTTCTCTCTGTGGCAACATTTCAAGTACTTGAACAGTGCTATCATAGCCTTCTTTTCTCAAGGCTAAACATGCCCAGTTCTTTCAGTCTCTCCTCATTGGCCTTTGTTTCCAGTTCCCTGATCATCTTTGTTGCCCTCCTCTGGACCCTCTCCAGTTTGTTTGCATCCTTCCTAAAGTGTGGTGCCCAGAACTGGATACAATACTCCAGATGAGGCCTAACCAGTGCTGAGTAGAGGGGAACTAATACTTCACATGATTTGGAAGCTATACTTCTATTAATGCAGCCCAAAACAGCATTCGCCCTTTTTGCAGCCACATCACATTGTTGGCTCAAGTAAAGAGTTGGTGAATTTGTACCAATTTCACTGAGATACAGAAGAACCTAGTACTGAGCACAGGCCACCAGGGGACACCTCTTTTGGTGCCAATTAGAGTTTTCTTCCCAAGGAGTGTTGGAGCTAGTCCAGGGGCAGCACTCTGTGGTGAACCAGGAGCTGGTAACCAGGAGGAGTGGACAAAACCTGTAGTGAAGACTGAAGAGCAAGCCAGGAGGCAGGACTGAGGAGCGAGGCAGAAGTCAAGAACAAAGAATAACAAAGGAACAGAGAGAGCCCTGGAAGACCTTGCTGCTCAAGCAAGGGTTAACTCGAAAGAAAGCCTTCTTGTTCTCCTTCCTGTCCAGGAGGCTCCAACAGCTGGACTATGTGGGCAGGGTCAGCCTAAGGCCTGAGGATACTAATCTCCATACACCAGCCTTCTCCAATCTTGTGCCCTCTGCAATTGTTGGACTACAACTCCCATCATTACCAGCCAGCATGGCCAATAGAGCAGCTGTAGTTGGAGGGCATCAGACTGGCGAAGATGCTGCAATGTGCAGTTCAGTGGTTCACCACATGGGGCAGCTGCACACAAGCTCAAGGGCTTCCAGTTCAAGACCCAGAAGCTCCTGACAAGAGGCACAATATTTGTGGGGGCCATGGCGGGGAAGGAAAGGGTTAAACCCACGTCCCCGCGGGCCACAGTCCTGATCCTGATAGCCCTTCTCCACGAATTTGGAGCTGAAAAAAGAATCATAGACATTTTAGCATCACATGTAGTTTGGCCCTTTGCTCCCTTGCTTTGGCTTTGGGAGCAATTCTCCCATCACCTGCTCCTGTAACGGGTAAGAGAGCCCCAATGTGATGCATGGGCACTTTGATGCAATGAGAGATGTGCAAATGCAGACACAGGGCTGCCCAAGGCACCTAGCACATCATGGAGGCCCCAAGCATCATCACAAACTTGTGCTATCAAAAAGGACACAGGCAGAGCTATTGAGTACCAAGTAGGAGCAGAGTTCACTGAGTCACCCTGGACTGAGATAGGATGTTGCTAGAGCTTGCTCCATGGAAAATGCTAGCAACATGACAACGTGCAGGATAGAATCTGTGCACCAAATGTATACAATAGGGCAGGGGTAGGCAACATGGTGCCCATGGGCATCGGCACACCCTCAGCCACCTTTCTTGGTGCCTTCCTGGGTGCCCCCCCCCCCATATATATAAAAACAGATTTTCTTTCTGGCAGCTGGGATAATTTCAAAGCAAAATGAGGGCCTCCAGCTGGTACCACCATCATTTCTCATTAACGCCTCTGGGGCAAATGTGGGGCTCAGAGGCATTCTTAGGAAATGAAGATGGTCGGCTACAGGGTAATGATTTCATCTTTAGCACAGCCAGCCACTAAGATAAAGGGGGGGGGGAGAAAGTGACTCCTGTCACTTCTATCTGGGATGCTGGAGGGTGGGGCTTGGAAGGGCAGCAGTAAGCCAGCTTGGGTGGGGTGGTCAGGGAGACAATCCTATGTATTGCCCAAGAAAGTCCAATTACATTCACTGAGACAAACTCCCAGGTAAGTGCATGCAGGATTGCAGGCTAGGGGCTGATCTACACTTACAGGTTTTTTCGCTTCCAATGAGGTTTCACTGCCCATCTTTCACACTACCCAGTACCCGCCTCGAATTGGAACCGGAATTTCCCACGTCCATGCTCCCACTTTCAATACCCTGATATCCTGGTATTTCCCCTTAATGTGATCTGATTTTCCGCCTTCACTACCATATCTGGTCATAGTCCCCTCCCCTGCCTGTCCATATACAGTGGTGTTTGTACTTCCCTCCTGTCCAATCACAACTCTTGATGGCCCCATGTCGTCTTCCAGCTACTGATCGCATAGCTTCCTCAGCACTCAATATTTCCTCAGCAACAAGCAAAGGGCTGGATGTGCACATGCTGGTCTGATCTAGGAAGCTAAGCAGGGTTAGGGATGGCAGAGAATTCCGCCACGGATCTCGGTGAGGCCGAATGCCAGTGCATTTGGCCCCCCGAAATCTGTGGCGGAATGGCCTGCCACCCCCCCGCCCCCCGCGGATCCCCCCCGGGACGAGATTTACCTGGGGCGGATCTTCCAGGCGGCGGTGGATCTGGCGGCAGCGGCTGCGGCAGCTGGTCTTCCGACCGGCTGCCGCCGCCGCCAATTGCAGTCTTGTCGGGGTTTTTTTTTTTTTTACAAGACGTGATAGGCTACGTAAAGACTTATGTAGCCTATCATGTCTGGCTTAAAAAAAACAAAACACGTACAGCTGCCGCCATTTGCGTTCCTTATTTTTGGCCATCTTAGTCTACGTAAATATTTACATAGACTAAGATGGCAAAAATAAGGGGAACGCAAATAGCGTAGTGGATGCTATTTGCGTTCCCCTTTATTTTCGCCATCTTAGTCTACGTAAATATTTATGTAGACTAAGACGGCCAAAAATAAGGAATGCAAAAGGCGGCGGCCATAGCCGCCGCCATTTGTGTATGCACGTTTTGTTTTGTTTTAAAGCCAGACGTGATAGGCTACGTAAGTATTTACGTAGCCTATCATGGCTGACTACAGGGACACAAACGGCGGCGGCTACAGCCGCCGCCATTTGCGTCCCTGCTAGCCAGCAGCCGGATGTCCAGCTTCTGGCAGAGCCGGCTGGAGGCTCTGTGGAATCCCCGCGGAGTGGAGCTGGCCAGCCAGGATTCCGGGGGGAGGGACAGAGCACCTCCCCCCTCAGCGGAACCCAGCGGAGCCAGGTAAGGGGAGTTTCGTACATCCCTAAATTGGCCCTGGTCAGTAGTTGTATGGGCGACCACCTGGGAATCAGGCTTCCTGCATTGAGCAGGGGGTTGTTCTACCCCTTCAAATGAGACTAAGTTTTACCCCCTTCGGCTTTTTTTTTTTTTTTTAATTAAAGTGTTATCTTCGAAGAATCGTGGCTTCTCCGCGATTTTTTTTTCTAATTCAGGCATGACTTCGAAGATTCAAAAATTCGAAGATTTGCTTCAAATCTTCAAATTTTCGAATCTTTGAAGATTTGAATCTTCAAAGAAACCTAAATAAAGAAAATTTGATCCTGTATGATTTACCTGCATGTCCATGCAGACTTAATGCAACACAAATAACCCTGTATGCAGCTCCTGATGCTGATTTCAGGGAGCCAGCCATGGGAACTCTGTGGACAGAACTCTGGGGCAGCTAATGGGGATGATAGGTCCTGCTTGATGAATGCCATATATATAATTTAAGTTAATACCACAGATCAAAGGTCAACATTTTCACTAACAGAGGGCCAAACCGGATGTGATGCAAAATGCATCACTTGCAGTTACATGATAGCAGGTGCAGGATCCTCCCATCAGGATTGGACCTATAGGGGGCAGCAGTGCCCTTTCCTCACCTGCCATGGTCCTGAAAAAGGTCCCACCCCAGGCTGCACTGGGGCCAATGGGAGCTCCTCACCTCCAGGTTTTGGGGGTCGTCATCAGGACCATGGCAAATAAAGAAAGGGTTACCCCCCCAGCTGTAAATCACACACACACACACACACACACATGCCTGTATCTAGTGCTAGGCTAGGGGGTGATTGCCCCTCATAAATTTTATCTGCCCCCTAATTTTTTTTACAAACAAATAATTAAAGAACAGTTTAGAATTAGGTATTTAAAAGGCCTGCAAATGAGATAAACTGCCCCCTACTTTTTGGGCACCCCCCAACTTTTAGGGTGATACAGGCCTGTCCACATACCATCTGGTGTTTTGTTTTGTTTTAATCCAGCAAATACAACTGCAAGTGACACCTTTAGTATCACATCTAGTTTGGCCCATAGATAATTCCACAGTAGTAAAAATTAACTCCAGGATTCACAGACCTGCATCTGTTCTGTGTCACTATTCAGCCATTCTCCTATCATGTAAGCTTTACATATGAGGAGGGGGAGTGGTGAAGAACATGTGAGCCCCACCCCACCTTTGCAGTTCTCATCTGCAGAGTTGAGCCTCTTTGATTCATGGAGGTTCTCGTCAAGGTTTTAGAATCCTTATTTTACAGGGTTCTAACATTTTGGAGAGCGCCTCCATTTATTTATTTATTGTATTTATTATTTATTTATTTAAAAGATTTGTATCCCACCTTATATCATTAGGATCTCAGGGTGGAATACAGTTAAAATCAATTTAAACAGTGTAAACCAATAATGTAAATAGCTAAAAACATATTAAATCATTAAGCTAGATAATGCCAATTTAAAATCTAAAACAATAAAACAGTTAAAACAGTGTACAAACTCAGGGCATCCAATTCTCCCTCAAAGGCTTTGGTAAAAATCCATGTTTTAATGATGCCAAAATGGAACCAGTGTCTATGCCAATCGGGCCTCCAAGGGGAGGGCATTCCACAACCGGGGTGCCACAGCAGAGAAGGCCCTCTCCTATGTCCCATCATAATGTATGTCTCACACTGGTGGGACACAGAGGAGGGCTCCTCCAACAGATCTCAATCCTCAGGCAGGCATATATAGGGGGAGGCACTCCCTCAAATATCGAGGTCCCAAGCCTCCATAAGTAGAGGAGGTTGTTCTCTGCAGACTGTCTCCCTTCCTGAGTTGAGGACATAGAACAGTGGGTGGACAAGACCTAGATTGCTGATCCCCATTTCCCCTCCTCATGTGTAGAGCTTACACATGAGGAGAATAGCTGCACAAGGCTACTGTCTCTGCCAATTCCTGGGGGCAAACAGTTTTATAAAGATGCTGCTGTAGGGTAATTGCAGCTCTCTCAAACACTGCTATTAATATGAGATTCTGGATCTAGTGTGTGGCACCAAATAAAGTATTAACCCTAGCCCAACAGCTGTTTTCTAGGTTTGTGTGCTGTAATGAGGTCTCTGTTTTAGAGTAGTTTCCATCAGGAAATGTTTTCTGTAGTTCTTAAAAAAAAGGTGGGGGGAAGACTTAATTTCTCATGTATTTATTTCTAGGTCACTAAGATTTACAATCTATCAAGATCCATCATAGCCTATTTCACTTTGTCTAAATATCCCTTCCCAGAAATGGATCTTATCCAAATGAGAATTGTGCCTACATTTTGTTTTGTACAGTGAAGGCTAATTTTGATAAAAGCATAGAATATTTTTGAGTTATTTTTGTGTTTATACAAACTAACAGCATCAGCAACGGAATGCAAGGAAGAATTTGCTGACTCCGTAGAAAAATCTAATGGGAGAAGCCAGAGAACTAGGTATTAAGGATCTGGGATTGTTACTGTAACAAAGTTGATCCCTTAGGAAAAACTCTGAAAAGAAGTACAATAATTGTAGCTTGGTTTATAAGTTCTAAAACATGGCAGATTTTATTATTTAAGACATTTTATTGGAGTAAGTCCCCCCCCACACCACTGCCCATAATTCTGTAGCATGTTGGTGTGCATCACCTTAGAAGAATTATTTAAAGCCCTGTTTAAAACATGGTTACGGAGAAGTAAATCCCACTAAATTAAATGGGACAGTGGTATGAATGCTTAAATTATAGCCTTAGAAACATGTTTTAATAGTGGGTTGGATCCAGATTTAGGTGCATAGAACTGGACTGGCAGAAGCAGACTTTCCCACCCCCTCTTCTGCATTGCAGCCCCTTAAGCCTTCTGGAAATGATACACAGAGAGTCAGGGGACCCTGCTGGATTGGGTGAACTGTGGTGCAGTGAGGGCGATTCCTGAATATCAGGCAGAGGCACTTTCTGTGAATGGAGCTCTTCTGGAGCCTGGAGCCTGTCCAGTATTTAGACTTCTTATATCATGCCTAGAACTCAATGCATTGTTGGGAAGATAACTATTCTTTTCCCACTATACAATTACATTTGCAGTTACAATGTGAATAGAATTAAGTAGACTGTGGCTGTTTGAAAGGGTCCAGGGATGCACCAGGGTTCCCTCCTGCACTGGACCTCTTCAGACAAGTTGTTTCATGCATTCCTGCTACATGGGAGTTGAGCTGTGCAGGTGTTCCCCCCACAGAATACACTAAACCGGGGGGGGGGGGATTGGGGACATTTACCTGGAAGAAAGTCCTATTGAACATAATGAAAGTTATTCATGAGTAAACATGGATAGGATTTTGCTATTGCACATCCAAATTCTCTCAACAGTTAATGAGCTTTTCCTTAGGCTTTTAAAAACCCTAATTCAAGGTATATTGAGTCTGAGAACTTTAATTAGTGAGTTTCCTTTTCCTCTTAATTAGTGATCTTGTTGTATTGTTATGTGTTGTATTATAAGGTTTATTCTCCCTTTTTGTTGCTTGTACTTTTAGTAGATTTTTTTCAGAATATAATTCCATAAGGAAGAAAAAAAAGTGTTTTAGTTTGTTTAAGTATCTATTTAGATAATTAATTAATTACATTTCTATACCACTCTATAGTTGAAGCTCTCTGAGTGGTTCACAACAATTTAAACCATACAATGCAACATGATAAAATATAATAAAAATGCTTAAAAGTTTAAAACTACAGTATAAAATAAAAACCAAAACCAAAATAAAACCTAGCAGAAGTGAAGATTTAAAATAGAACCAGTGTGGTATAGTGGTTGGAGTGCTGGACTAAAACTTGGGAGATCTGAGTTCTAGTCCCCACTCAGCCATGGAGCTCACTGGGTGACTTTGGGCCAGTAACTGATTCTCAGCCTAACCTACCTTATAGGGTTGTTGTGAAGACAAAATGGAGAGGAAGAAGACCATGTTTGCTGCCTTGTGTTCCTTGCAAGAGGGAAAAAGACAGGAAATAAACAAACCAACAAACCAGTAACAGATTTAAAGCAGAAACTGAAAGACTGAAATGCCTGGGAAATTAAGAAGGTCTTTCCCTAGTGCTGAAAAGAGCACTACATAGGTGCCAGGTGGGCCTCTCTGCAGAGCTCATTCCACAGTTATGATGCCACTGCAGAAAAGTCCATCTTCTTATTAGCCACCCACCTCACTTCATCTGGTGGGGGCTCCCAGAGAAGGACTGCTGAAGAGGTTCTTAGGGTCCGGGCAAGTATTTATGCCCTAAACCATTTAGAGCCTTGAATGTTAACACTAGCACATTGAATCAGGCTTGGAAATGGACCAGCAGACAGTGCAGATGGAAAAGCACTGGCCTAATAAGGCCATGTTGGCCAGTCCCCATTAACAATCTCACTGCCTTATTTTAGACAAGCTGAAGTGCCTGGATCTTTTCAAAAGCAAAACATATAACACATTGGAGTAATCCAGATGAGGGGTTACCAGAGCATGGATAACTGTAGCTAGGCTATCTGTCTATAATATTGCTGAACCATCTGGGGCTAAAAATGTTACATTTCTTTGTTATTCTTTAGCCCAGCCTTCCTCAACATGCCCCCCTCCAGATGTGTTGGATTACAACTCCATCATCCCAGGGATTGTTGTCCAGCACATCTGGAGGGCACCAGAATGGGGAAGGCTGCCCTAGCCTGGCTGTCCTTGCCCAATTTTTTTTATTATGTTCATGCTGTTCATTTGCAACAGGGGAGTCCTTGTTCCCTGATTTCAGCTTCAGTCCTGGAATAATGTGCCATATCATAGCATCTTGCTTATTGTTGAACCACTTGAGAGAAATGGCTCTTTGCGGTAGTTGCTTAGAACTAGGATTTCACAAAGTGTGATGAATGGTAAAACTCTTGACAAATGGTAAAAAGATGAAGCAATAGTACAAGAGAAGTGGGCTCACTTCTAAATGCATTAAACAACACAGCATTGTTTAATGGGAACATTTAGGATATGGGAAGAGTTTATGTGGCACTAGGAATGTCAGAGAAATCCGCAACAGATTCAAATGAGATTGGATTTCTGTGAATCTGAACTGCTGATTCTGCACCACACTGGCTTTTCCCAAGACTTGCAGACTGGGTTTTTTACTTGGGGTGGGTGGGGGAGGGGGATTTGTGCAAATGCACATTAGCAAATGAACAAAATTCTTGTGCAAAAAGTCCTATTCCGTCAATGAGCAGGTGACAGAATGAAAGACGCCCCACAATCTGAGAAGCACAGAAGGAACGGATTTAACTAAATTCGTACATCCCTATGTGGCTCCTACAGTCCATCTGCAGGTAGTGGTAAGAACTATCTTGGATTGCTACAAAAATGATTTGCAGCACCTCCTCAATATTTGGAGCAGCTTCTTTCCTTTGAGAATGAAGAACACTGTCGACTTACTTCAATGCACTGAATTAAAATATGGACAGTGAGATTTATCATATTTCATTTTCAAATGACAAGGATTTCTCTTATTGATGAAAAGCACATTTTCTAAAGCATCTGCTTTTACCATGATTTATAATTTTACAACAACCGTATCTCATCCAATAAATTCAGGGGCTTCATTCCAGGAATATAAAAAGATAGTGCAAGCTAATACAAATGACAGTTATTCTAGAAAATTATCATGCATTTGACTAGGAAAAAGAGGCGCATGGCAACTGTATAGAGCAGGAGGTGCCAATGCAGACATCTTTTTTGGACCCTGCCAAAAAGCCCTCCCCCTTAAAAAAATTAAAACATTTTCTTACTGGAAGCTTGGATCACTGCAAAATAGGTTTCTGTTGGTGCTGAGAAAACTGTGGGTTCAAAAGTGTTGTGTAGCATGTTGGGACTCAGACCGCTTGGACTCAGTTTAGGGGACAGGGTATTTGTCTTTTCCCATGCCTCCCACGGCAGCCATTTTGTGGTGGTGTCCAGAACAGCTTCTCAAATTGCCAAATGCACACATAGCCTCCAAATGGTTATTTACTCCTAGTACAGATTTTCTGTAGTGTGCGTGTGTGTGTTGGGGGGGAGGGAGACGTTTTGGATGGCTTTCCCATTTGTATCTGCTTCTCCCCTCTCTCCTGCTTTTTAGTCCAGGTTCTAACTTTCCTGCGTTCTTTAACATAAGAAGGGCACAATCCTATGGGACGCGTCCTGGAGTACTTGAAAGCCTCTGAACATGGAGGCTTACAAGTATCCAATGCAGAGAGGGAGGGGTCTCCCACCTCCCGCTCCCCGTCCTGCATTTTAGCTAGATGGTCGCTTTTGTCCATCTAGTGGAAGCTTTGAGGGAAGGGGGGAAGGAGGCTAGGGCGGCCACAGGATTTCCCATATGGCTGCTACCTTAGTCTCCTCCCCACCCCCAGGAACACCCCCTTTTCCCCATCTCCATGCTACGTTTTCCTAGTGCGAGAGGTGGCCAGCACAGTTCTCTCCACACTGGCTATGAGGGAGGGGAGGGGAGTGTGGTTTCCTGGTTCCCAGTTTGAAGCCCTGTCTCTGAGCTTGGAGCCAGCAAACCGAAACATCCCATGTGCCCCAAGCGCTGTCTAGGGGACAAAGGATTGCTCTCGAAGCTGCCTTATGCTGAACCAGACTATTGGTCCATCTAGCTCAGTATTGTTTGCACTGACTGGCAAAGACTCAAGGTTTCAGACAGGAGTCCTGGGGATGGGGAGAGATTTATTTGGCTCTCACCACACATGTAATTTTGCATTTTCAACACACGAACCAAAACTCAGTTATATCCATCAAAAATTGCGCTTCTCCAAATACATTTTCAATACATTTCTCCAATCAATACTTGTGAATATTAGGGAAACTTGTGAAGAAAAATGTGTATATTGCTGAAAACAAAATTTACAAATGCATTATATTAGGAAATCTGCTTGCAAAAAAAAAAAGGAGTATACTCGGCAAAGCACGTGTATTAGGGAAAATGCACACAAAAATGTGTGTAATTTTTCATGCAAAGCTCTTTTTTTCATTTCTTTTTAAAATTCTGAACTTTGAGGATGAACCAAACTTAAGATTGGAAAAATGAGAAATGGGGAGAAACTGATATTGACAGATTTGTCCATTCCTAGTTTCTTAGCCCTACCTGGAAATACCTGGGACTGAACCCAGGATCTTTTGCAGGCAAAGCATCTGTAGGCCTTTATTTGTTGATTCCATTTTTACCATTTATCTTGATTAAAGCCTTCTTATTTATTTTAGTTATCAAACTATGTATTTATTACTATTTGCAACCCAGTCCTTAGTTTTTAAATTATGCAACAAAAATATACGCTTTGAAAGAAAATTCCTGCCTGCACAGACACAGCCTGCATGTCTTTTTGTGCCCTGGATCTTTTACAATATGCAATTATCAACACCTAGTTTAGAGACTTTTCTCTCACTTCTATTCACTTCCTGCCCTTCCTTCTGTCGCTATTCACTGGGAGAATGTTAGAGCATCTAACATTGTGCCGAAAAAGTTAGCTAGGCCATTGATCTGCAGAGTTAATTCCTCCCTGCCCCCCCCCGCCCCCAGTTTCTGCTATTTTTGTTTATACTCTTTGCCTTGCATTTCCCATAAATTTTTTCACATGACATATGATACTGTCAAGTTGAAAATAAAGGCAAAAATAGAAATATGACAACTAGCTTTTAAAAAACAATAAAAAATAAACTCAAATGGATAATTTATAAAGTTGAGATGCGGCCTTTGAATAAATAACCTTTTTTTGAGTAAGGACATTTCAAAGCAGAAGTGCATTATCCAATTTTGCTTTCCTGCTGAAGTGTAGATGTGTGTGTTGATAAGAGCCTTCCATAAAGAATCCTTTATACCAATGGCAGACCGTCTTGCTTGGAAGAGCAAGTCTCCACAGTGAATAATATACTGCATTTTATTCAGGTCTCACTTCATTACATGGATCAGATTGCTAGCTCCTGATCCCATCAAACACACTGTTGCCTACCATCCAAATCACAGGCCTTTTAGTAATGTGAAAATGCAAGTCAGTTTCCAGCTCTCTTTGGAATCAACAGAAAGGCTAATGATGCTCAGAAGAGTAATTTATGGTGGTAATTCTCATCTCGGGTATCTTTTACCATGGATTTTTTTAATAGACAAAACACATTGTGCAATCACTTAAATTACCTTACTTTTTAATCATTGTGTACCTAAGTGTCTAAATCATTAAAGGTTTGTTAACTTCAAAGTCAGAGGGAGTTCTTAACATTGTTTCTGTGTACATAGGGAGGAAAGCACACAGGAGACAATGATTGGGGGGAAATGCAGAAACTTAAAATGGTGCAATGGGATTCCTTCTCAACTGCTTCTAATAAATTCAATTTTCTATTAATCCATAAATTATTTGGGGTACAGAGCTGGGAATTTGTGATGCATTGGTTCTGAGAACATGGAATTTTGCTGTTTGCACTAGCACATCTAGGCATGGCCATCACAATGCATGTAAAATGGAGCTGCCACAGCACCCCATCTCAAACTTTCCTTGGCACTTTCATTTGGCTCTGCCCAGGGCTGCTGAACATGTCCTGTGCCTGCCATTCCTGCCATGAGTCGGCTCCCAACAGTACAAGGAATAGTTCTGTGGTTCAAGGACCAGGGAGATCAGTCTAGCAGGGGAGCTGTCCAGCAGAAAGCACAGTGAGTTATATGTTGCTTCAGCAAGGGCTAGGCGCCAACTCGGCAGCTGCATAGCGAATGCTGATGTCCCACCCCTTCCTGGGTTGTTAGTAGGGCCCCAATACAAAGCAATGGATGATATTCTGGAGGTTCTGGAGGTGACGGACTCGACCTTGGGGGAGCTGGGGGTGGCGACGGCCGACAGGAAGCTCTGGCGTGGGCTGGTCCATGAAGTTACGAAGAGTCGGAAGCGACTGACCGAATAAACAACAACAATACAAAGCATGCTTCCTCCACATGAGTAAAGCCCAAAGACAGCTGACGTGCAGCCAGACAAGAATTGAGTCGCCAGCTCTGGGCTTCCATCTGGACCTGTTGCCACCTTTGTTCATGGGCTCCTGAGGGTGAGCCTAGTGGACCTGAAGCAGGGGAACTGGACCAGTCCAGGTGCTTAGGCTCCTCCAGTGCCACAGCCTCCTCGAATAGGACCCTGCTTCCAGTGGTGGTCTCAGAAAGGCTTCTCCTGATTCTCACAACCACTAGGACCGAGGATCCGCCTCCTCTTCCAAGTTCTCATCAGGTTCCTGGGCTGTCGTGCCAGGGAGGTGGTGGGGCTCAACAGGCCTGCAGCCCAAATTTGATCATTTGGTAGTTTCCTGGCTTTTGTATGGTTTTCCCCACCCTGCCCATTGAAATGCCTCTCCTAAGGCTTAGTTGTGGACAATAAGAGCTTTGAGCTAAAATATGCTGGTATTTTTGGCGCCACCCTTTTGCATTTGGCCCCACCCACCCTAGGAATGCAGCCTCTGAGAGCTTCTCCAGACTTGAATTTGGCCCATGGGCTGAAAGAGGTTTGACACGCCTTTCTCTAAACCCTGTTAGCTTTCGTTCTGATTTGTTGAGCCTCCTATAATTCATCCCCACCCTGCTCTCTCTCATTAACATACACATCCCATATGCGCCCCATCTACTGAGGGTTTGATTAGCAGAAAAAGAGGAGGCAAATATGAATGCCAAGCTTAACATTAACTGTGCATATCAATGTATCTAGGGAATCTAGCATGTAGGGTTAAGTCCCAATATGGATGTTCTGTAATATTTTAAGTTCACTTTTTGAAATGGGCTAGAGTCATCTAAGGTTCAAGGTCAACAGGATATGGAAGATAGATGTAATCAGATCTCCTAACATATTTTACTTTTACTGAAAGTAACCACTGGCACCGGGGGAGCAGGCCAGAGGGTTTGATAAGGGTGTGACATGAGGAAAGGAGGTGAACCATCCCCCCTACACACACACCATTTCCCTGACTTAAAATCTCCCACTTCTCCCCTGCTGCTAATAACTATGGAGGGAGAAGTATCCCTGTTGTACTTTTCTTTCCCCGCATCCTCCATTGTAATAGCAGCTTCACAGGGTGGATGATTTAAGTTGTGAAGTTGAATGTAGGGGAAAGGATTCACGCCTCCCCTTCCTCAGCACCACAGCCCAGCCTCAAATCAGCATCCTGATGTCCACTTTTACGGAGAGTAAAAGCTTTCAGGAGAGTCTCTCACAGAACTCCCACTTCGTGGGTTGGATCCAGATCAACTATACTGATGTATGTGGACTTTCCCACTCCCTCCTCAAGTTAAAATCCACTTTTAAATTCCGAGTTTTGTTTTGCACTGCATGGGAGGAGCAATCCTATGGCCCTAAACAGCAGGGGGTGGGGGCACAGGATATTTCAAATGCTTGGATCTGAAGCTGGAGACAGCACTTGGACCTTGGATCCAGGAATCTGTACTCCAACCCCGCTCCCCCTTGCAGCCGGCATGGAAAGAACTATGCCGGCTGCCTTGCTGAGCTCGGGAACTCAACCTTGAAGAGGGGGTAAAGGGGGTGTTCCAGTGGCTGGGGATAGGAGGAGACTGAAGAGCCCAGCATATGAAGTATTCCAAGGCTTCTCCAGCCTCCTTCCCTCCTCCTCCAAGGTGCCCTGGCTAGACAGGCAAAAAGGCTCATCTATAGAAAATGCAAAGCAGGAGGAGCCGCTCTGCACTGGATGACCTGAAGCCTCCGAGTTTGGAGGCTTACAAGCATCAGGATAAGACTGTGGCCTAATTCACTGATTAATCACTCTCCTGAGCTAATCTTTTTTTTCCTGTAGCCCAAATCCCTTTGCTACAGTAGCACCTTCTGTTAGCTAAAAGGAGTTTAAAAATATCACATAACTCCAAATAATATTTTTGGAAGGCAAAAATGAGAAATTTATAATGAAGACAATCTCTCATATTTGTTTATATATATATATATATGGCACGTCATATATTTTGCTGCAGAGACCATCAAGGTGGGAAGAAAGAGCTTGTGAAAATTCTCTTCTTCCCCAATAAAATAGGCACCTACTGCTTTCAAGTAATGAGGTGAAAGAACTAAAGTAGAGATTTTCCAGGGTCCCTCAAATTGCTTTTACTATCAGGAACTAAAATTAGACCACAGAAAGTTTTGAGCTACCAATACTTCGATGCAAAAGTGATGTTCCCTCCCAGTTAATTATAATGTGCCCTGAATGTTAATGTATAATGTGGGAGACCATTTGCCAGTTAACAGAAAGGAAAAGAAAGAAACAGTGCTGTTAGTATTTGCTGCTCTGTGACTATAGAATGCTGCTTAATTGCTATTCCGTTTGAACTTGAGGAACTGCAATTTAAACAAAAACAAAACAAAGAACAGGTGAAGTGCAATTGATTTATTGTGCAATCCTATGTCTGTCTACTCAGAAGTAAGCCCCATTGAGTTCAATGGAAGTGTAACTGCACTGCAACCTTAATTCCATATAGAGAAGGATAAGATGTTTCAGCACTTCAGGAAAAATGCAGAGAAGTATTCAGGGCAAAGTTCTTGTTATTTTGGTTTTTTTTTAATGTCTTCAGTAAGTATCCACAAGTTTTTAATTTGAGAGGGAAGTCAGGGTGGCCCATATGAGTCCTCTATTCAAAGGCTTTCTGGAGGATGGTCCTCAATTTGACGGCATCCTCTCCTTTGAAGGGCTGTCCAGGCTAAGTCCAGTTTAAAGATTAAGGGTGCAATCCTATGCATGTTTAGACAGAAAAAGGGCCTACAACTCCCAGCACTCTCCAACTAGCATTGCTGGCTGGGGCATGCTGGGAATTGTAGGCCTTTTTTCTGTCTAAACGTGCATAGGATTGCACCTTAAGAAGCATAAGAAGGGAGAATATTCTTGCCTATCAACAGCAGTCACCTGGACAGCAGACCGAACAGGCTCCTGGTCTCATCTGGAAAAGTTATGCAAATCTGTGTTGTCACATCTAGGGCCTTTTCCATGGTTGCACCTATAAAATTCAAAGCAGATCCATTTCTCAATCCAGGCCAGAAAATTAAAAATGCCCTGCATTAATCACAAAATAATCTATCCTGGGACTTATACTATGGCCGGGCAAGGGGGGCGGGGTTCTGGGAGGAGGTTTAGGGGTGTGCTTATGGCTTCATGCAAAGAAGGAACTATAACTCTGTATCCATTTTGTTTGTTTGTTTGTTTATTACATTTCTATACCACCAAGGAGCTGATGCTCTCTGGGTGGTTCACAAAAATTAAAACCACAGAATAAAAACAGTATAAAATATAAAAGCTTAAAACTAGAGTATAAAAATACAACCAGAATAAAACCTAGCAGCAATGCAGAGATTTAAAATACAGTAACAGATTTAGAACAGCAAAGTTAAAACATAATAATGCTAAAATGCTGAGAAAATAAAAAGGTCTTCAACTGGTGCCTGAAAGAGTACAACATAGGCACCAGGCGAACCTGTCTAGGGAGCTCATTCCACAGCTGAGGTGCCTCAGCAGAAAAGGCCCTCTTCCTGGTAGCCACCCACCTCACTTCCTTTGACAGGGGCTCCTAGAGAAGGATCCCTGAAGATGATCTTAAGGTCCAGGCAGGCACATATGGGAGGAGGTGATCCAGATAAGGGCGGAGTTAGTATATCAGCCTAAGCTGATAAAAGGTGCTCCATGCCACCAAGTCTAGCTGTGCCTCAAGTGACAGTTCTGGGTTCAAGAGCACCCCCAAACTAGGGACCTGAGCCATAATGGGAAGTGCAACCCCCTTCTGAACAGGTTAAACATCACCTAGCCGGGCAGATGAACCACCCACTAATAGTACCTCCATCTTGTCTGGATTGAGTTTCAGTTTATTGGCCCTCATCCAGTCCATTACCATGCCCAGGCACCGATTCAGAACAGCCACTGCCTCACCTGGATTTGATGATAAAGAGAGGTAGAGCTGGGTGTCATCCATGTATTGATGACACCTCAGCCCACACCTCCAGATAACCTCCCCCAGCAGGTCCATGTAGATGTTGAACAGCACAAGGGATAAAATACAGCCCTGTGAAACCCCATGGCATTGTTGCCAAGGCACAGAGCAATAATCCCCCAGCACCACGTTCTGGAATCAGCCATCCAAGTAGGAGAGGAACCACTACAGTGCAGTGCCTCCAACTCCCAGCCCAGACAACCTAGGGTTGATGGTATCGAGAGCTGCTGAGAGGTCCAAGAGAATCAACTGGATTGCACTCCCGCACTCGATCTCCCAGAAAAGGTCATCCCACAGGGTGACTAAGGCAGTTTCCATTCCATAATCAGGCCTGAAGCCCGACTGATATGGATCTACATAATCCATTTCATTCAGGAGTGCCTGGAGTTGTCCTGAAATGATCCACTCAAGCAACCTGCCCAGGAAGGGGATGTTAGCCAATGGTCTATAGTTGTTAACATCTTCCTGGTCCAGGTTAGGCTTTTTCAGGAGTGGCCTAATTACCACCTCTTTTAAAGAGGCTGGCACCACTCCCTCTCTTAAGGAAGAATTTGCAGCCTCCTGGACCCAGCCAGATATCCCCTCAATAAATGTGATAAGCCATGAAGGGCCAGCATCAAGCACACAAATTCTCAACCGGACTTGGCCAAGCACCTCGTCCCACCTTGGGGGTTGGACTCGATGGTCTTATAGTTCCCTTCCAACCCTACTATTCTATGATATATGATTCTATGATCTTTGGGCCTCAATAACTGAAACTCATCCTATAAAACTGGACCAGACAGTGTTCTGGATGCCTCTACTAATGGAGCTGCATTAATCATGGTGTCCAGTGCATGACAAATCTGAGTGACTTTGTCTTCAAAGTGCTGTGCAAACACATCACAGTGTTTCTACATCTGTTAGGCTTAGTTTGAATCCAGATTCTTATTTCTAAACTCTTTGGACTCTGAACTGTACCCTTCCTGGGAACACCCATGTCAGAGGAGCACCATCTTGGCACCATTTGCAAGAGGTACACATTTTTTAAAAGAAAAAAAAATCTAAGGTGGGTAACAGCAACTCCAAAAACATCCCAAGAAGAACTGTGCATGCTCAGTGGCCATGGAAGTGAAGGAAATCAATATATTGAAATTGTTCAGAATTTGGCTTAACCAAAGTTAGGGACCTTTATAAATGAAAAGCCTCAAAAACAGGCTAATTAAAAAGAGGAAGTAGTGACTTGGGGGACAAAAAGTACAGAAAAGAGGAACTTAGGAGAATACAAGAGCTAAAGAGTTGATACCTTCTTGGCAAGGGTATGTCATCTTGTGCTTAAGACTGAAGAATATAAATACAGACAAAATACAATTGTCTTGGTCTAGACATTTTGGATGTTTTTCAGTGGACAAAGGTCACTAGAAGAAAGTGATAAACAAGTGAAGTAAAGTGGAGGTATGAATAGATATGGAGAGGTGAGAATAAAAGAATACAGTAACCAACCAGAGTACAGTAAACAATCACATCACATGTCATGTTCAAGTGTAAAACCATAAAAGTAATGGGAAGATACCAGGTGGGGTTGCTCCCAGCAGGGGGTAACCTCTGCTAGCAGAAAGCTGTATTGGTAATATATGCACTATGTTTTGTCTTGTTTTCTTTTCCTGTTTCAAGCTTTGTCATCAAGTACCATGGTGCCATTTTCTTTCTATAACTGTCTTAAATATATTTGCTTTAAGTACACGAGCACCTATTTATAAAGTAATTGTGTTGCCAGTTTGACTCAATGCATCAAGATCAACCACATCTCTGAACCCAAGCCAGATATAGACAGGAAGTGAGGGTCTGTCACTAGCAAGCAGGGAGTCTGATTGATTAGATTTATTATCCTGAAAGTTTTCCCTTACAGGAAGCTGACCAGAAAAACAATGGAAACCCAGAGAGGAGTGGGAATCAAAAGGGATGGCTGGAATCCTGAATATCACCGCTATGCAATGCAAGACTTCATTGCAGATGTCACTTTTTCACTCCCTAATGCAGATGCATGATCAGAACGTGACTGTGCTAACCTGTGCTTCCCGTGCCCCTTCACCACAGGCTACATGTCATGGTCTCATCTCACTTCCATGGACTGCTTGGGAAGCCAATGCATGGGTATGGCTAATGACCTGCCTTGCTCTTACAGTGATGACTTGCACCCAAAGCCATGCCCTAGGGAACTATTGGTCATAATTTCTTTCCCCTTCCTTCTCAAGATCTTAGTATGGAGCCACTTTGGATGATGATGGTGGTGGTGATGATGATGCCAGGGGACTGGGAAGCACAAGTGCCTCACACTTTCCTGCATCTCCATCTCATCCAAAATGGAATGTTCACACTGTTCCCCATTGGGACATTTGCAGGTGCCCGATGTGAGGAGAGCGTGTATGGAAGACACTAGAAAATTCCATTGTAATGACGTTTTCACTTTCAGGCTCTCCATTTCATCAACATGTGGAAAGCCACCCCTAGAATCTTGAAAACACAACCATCAATACAGAGTGTGTGAGGAGGCTGGCAGGAGCTTTTCTTTCCTATGTCTTGCCAGAAAGCACCAGCCTCATGTTAGTCTCCAATAGCGATGGGCGACATACATACCCCAATAGAAATCATGATTTGACCACCAGCTTCCAAATTCTTCTCTCCAGTCTCAGATGAAAGTTCTCCATTATCCAGAGTCCTCATACACACACACACACACACACACACACTCCTATATATGCACAGATCTCCTCCTTGCTCACCAGCCAGCCACCACAGGCTGCATCACCCCCTTCCCAACTGCCTCTTCCTTGAAATGCCGTGTGCGCACACGCTCATAGAGTTCGGAGTACAGCTGCCTTCAGCATTTCAGCCTGCCAGCACTTTCAGGAATGCCCATGTGACCACCCCATGTGATGCACCCTGGCATGGTCACATGACCATTCCAGGAAGTGCCTGTCAGACCAAAATGTTACCTCTGAAGACAACTGCACTGATACAAGTCCAAAAGGAGGTTTCCTAAACTAGTAAGAACTTCAGAAAAGTTCCTTTCTGGCTAAAAAGACTGAGAAAAAAATCATGCCAATCATGCAGACACTCATAGTTAATCTCGATTTGAATAATGAAGTTCACTGGATAGCCATCCGAGCTCAGTTACACATTTATTTATTTATTATTAAATTTATTAATCGCCCACTCTGGACGATGTACAACATACAATAAAACAGTTTAAAACAATAAAATTCTACAATAAAAACATTTTCTAAAATACCCTAACACACCCCAAATGCCTGCCTGAACAACCACGTTTTTAATGCACGACGGAAGCTCATTAAAGAGGGGGCATGGCGGAGTTCCCTAGGGAGGGAGTTCCACAGAGTGGGGGCCACCACAGAAAAGGCCCTCTCCCTCGTCCCCACCAGTCTAGCTGTCCTGGCTGATGGGACAGAGAGAAGGCCATCCGAGGCTGATCTTGTTAAGCGGCCTGTCTGGTGCTGCTGGAGGCTCTCCTTAAGATAGGCTGGACTGGAACCATATAGGGTTTTAAAGGTCAAAACCAACACCTTGAATTTGGCCCGGAAAACAACTGGTAACCAGTGCAACTCCTTCAGCACTGGAGTGATGTGATCTCGCCGACGGCTGCCTTTAATCAGGCGAGCCGCCGCATTCTGTACCAGCTGCAGCTTCCGAACCGTCTTCAAGAGTAACCCCACGTAGAACGCATTACAGTAGTCTAAACGAGAGGAGACCGGGGCATGTACTACCAATGGGAGCAGATGGTCGGGAAGGAAGGGGTGCAGCCGCCATATCAGATGGAGTTGATACAGCGCTGTCCAGCTCACAGCTGACACCTGAGCCTCCATGGACAGCTGGGAGTCCAAAATGACCCCCAGGCTGCGGACCTGGTCTTTCAAGGGTAGCTGTACCCCATTCAACACCAGGTCAACATCCCCTAGCCTCCTCTTGTCTCCCACCAAAAGTACCTCGGTCTTGTCAGGGTTCAGCTTCAGCTTATTCCTCCCCATCCAGCCACTCACCGTTTCCAGACATTTGGACAGGGATTCTACGGCCAACCTTGGTGAAGATTTGAATGAGAGGTAGAGCTGCGTGTCATCCGCATATTGATGACACTGCACCCCAAACCTCCTGATGATAGCCCCCAGCGGCTTCACATAGATGTTAAATAGCATCGGGGAGAGGATGGAACCCTGTGGCACCCCACAAGTGAGTGGCCACGGGTCCGAAACCTCCTCTCCCAGTGCTACCCTCTGGTACCTGCCGGAGAGGAAGGACCGGAACCACCGCAATACGGTGTCTCCAATGCCCAACCCCTCCAGGCGGTCCAGGAGGATACCATGGTCAACGGTATCAAAAGCCGCTGAGAGGTCGAGGAGAACAAGGAAGGAGCATTCACCCCTATCCAGAGCCCTGCTCACATATGAGCATTACAAACATAGCAGATGCAACTTATGAGCCACTTAATTCTGAGTTTCGCTGGCATCACTAGTCTCTAGTACCATTTCAGTTTTTCTCAGGTTAAATCTCCAGCACCTCCAGTTTTTCTTCTTGGAGAAATGAAGCACTACTAAGGTAAACACTGGTTCTAATAGCTGACAGTTGGCCGCCTTTTCTTTTCAATCTCTTCCTGCTCAGTTTGTTGTTAGCTCTACATTCTGGAGCATGTTATGATGTTATTCTTGTTACTCCATAGCAGTCTGATTTGGGCCAAATTGCATTGGATTGATCCAAAACTATTTGGATCGATCCGGACCAATCTAGACAATTCAGAAGCCCAGACAGCCTATCTGGGAAATGTAACTATTTGTTTAAGATTAGGGAGTGGGGGAGGAGGTGTTGGGAGGGGGGAACTGAGCCTTAGCAAGTGACATCTCCAGCTGCCAATACGGCTGAATGTTTAACCCAGCAGTCTCCAATCAGAGTGGTGGAGGAGAGTTTATATATAATAGGAGATTCCTCTTTCATTTTCCAGTGAGAGAGAGAGAGAGTTGGTAGACGTGTAGGAGGGGAGTCCTTTTTTGCAGAGTGTTTGTTGGATTGTGCTAGTGCAGCTTTACTTATTTGTTTTTCCCAGTACCCAGCTCTTATCAATTCCATTTCTTAGTCTTCCCTTCCCATTTTTCAACTTTTTATCTATATTCTTATATTTAAAAAAAGACCCTGTTTCCCTTCTGTTAGGCTTTAGATAGATAGTGTTAGTGTTATTCCCGTTCCCCCCACCCCTTACCTTCTGTAGGTAGTTTTTCCTTTCTGTATCTGCTTTTCTTTTGGTCTTGTATGTGCTGTGTGAGTGCAGCATACACATTATTGTGCACAAGCAAACAGCATGTGGCCAAAGCACGACACTAATAAACAGTCCAATATATAGCATGGGGCAAAGCACTACACAATACACAATATGGAACATCTTAGGGGTACCACCACCCCTGTTGCTGCTCTTGGCAGGGGCAGAGGTGGGCATGGGCGAGAGGTGCTGGTTGGACCAGCAGCACCAGCAGCCGGGCTGGTTCACTCCCAGCCTGGATAGCGCATCCTGTTCTTGGGCAGCAGCAGCAGCTGAAGCCCAATCACAGCAGTGCCCAGAGGTCACTGTTTGAGGAGACAGGGGCTGGCGGCAGCAGCAGCCTGGCATGAGCTTGGCAAAAGCCACTGGACCCACCTGTGAAACTTGGCAGGGTTGTCAGCCACCTCTGAAGGGGCTACCACCATGTCCCCAAAGTTCATGTCCTTATATTAAAAAACAAAGAAGTTACACCTACTCACTTTTGCTAATTTTCCAAGATACTTTGTCGCTTGCTTTCCCTTGTGTACATCAAATGACCATAAGAAGAATATGATCAGGTGAGGCTATATGCTTTCCTTAAAAAAAAATGTTTGCTTCATCAGACCCTTCCTTTTACAAGTGGGAAAAAGGGCTGCCAAAATGTTCAGGGGGCTGGAACCACTTCTCTGTAAGGAACGGCTTCAGTGTTTGGGCTATTTAATTTAGAAAAAGGCAGATAAGGGGGGAGGTTTATAAAATTATATGGCGTAGAGAAAGTGGAGCAGTGCAATAAATAAGCTCCACTGAGATCAGTGTGACTTACTCCCAGGTAACATGTATTGCAACCAAAAAGAGGTTTACCTTTTGTCTTCCCTTAATGAGAAGAGCCTCAGGTCATCCAGCGAAGGTGAATATTGGAAGATTCAGAACAGATAAAAGAAAAGTAATAGGGGGAGAGGGACTATTTTGCACTTTAAAAAACCCTACTCCAGAGATTAGAGATAATGACCTCCTAACCGTCACCTTAAACACCTTCTGATTAGGATCTCTAATCCCCTGTGTGACTTGACAGTTTTTTTTAACCTTTTGTTTTAGTTTTTGAGAAAATGAAATGTTATGAATAGCTAGCACAAAAGCCACTATACCTAACTAAACTTTGGCAGATTCAGTCACCTCCACAGGGGCTGCCTCATCCCCAAAATCCATGCACTTATGTGGAAGCACAACAAAATTATACCTCTTTGCTTTGACAGATTTTCGGGGGGGGGGAACAAATTTTACCCATAGCAACCACAAACACTACTGGACCTATCTGTCTGAAACTTGGCAGATTCAATCAGCTCCATAGGGGCTGCCAGGTAGCCAAATCTCATGTATTTATCATAAAAACTAAAAAAGGTATGGCCATTTCCATTTTCCAGTGCAGGTCAATGTGAAACTGTAAACTCCGAATAATTCAGACTTCCAAATCTTGATTTGGATCCGGAGTCCAAATCAGGTCAGAAAGGGGCCGAATCAGTCCAAGATGGATTGGGAGCCAATCTGAAGCCCCAAATTGGCCTCAGAATTCAGTTGGGGGGGGGGGTCTGTGCACAGCCCTACTGTGATGTTACTTGCTCATCCATTGTTCAGTCCTTGAAACCCCTACTTGAAATACAGTCATTCAAAACTCGGTGTGCAAGTGATTAGGTTCCTAACACATTTCAAGAGGTGCTTTTTATCGGGGGAATTCTGTAAAGACAAAAAAAAGATTCATTCATTCTCTAAAAAGATATACAATTACACACACACACACACACACATACATATATCACCAAAAAATTAAACTAACCAAAGGGAAATATTAAATATTATTCTGACCAGTGATTTTAAAGTTACAGTGGCAAATGGGATTCCATTTAAGACATGCTATTAAATACAGAAAGCCCCATATCTCCATAATTAATATTACCCATTAAATTTATAATTTGATAGCCAGTTATTTATTATCCTCCATGTTTCTTAGATGTAGTTCTCAGAAGCACTTGCAAAATCCAAAGGGTTAGAGTTAATGAGATGCATCATCATATGGATACTAAATATGTATGTGTAGTGTAAGCGAGTACACAGGTTAGGTTGCACATAAATGGAAAAAAAACAACCCTAAGCTGGTGAGAAGATGCTGACCTAGTAGGCTTTTCGATCACTCATTTCCATAGATTTTCAAATAAGCTACTTCTCTATACCATGGAAAATGCATTGTTTGTAATGCTAAGTGTTGGTTCCAATGAAATACATGATATTCCAAGACCTTCGGATGGACTGGGCTATAAATCTAAATACCTTGTGTGCAAAGCAGTATGGCTTGTCAATCTAGCTTCTATTGTGGCTAAAATCCAGGATGTTACCAATGAAAAAGAAAATCACAGCATTATAAAGATCCAAGTTTGATCTCAGATTATATTTAATTGAGCTATAATTGCATACAACACCATGACCAATAAGGAAAAGGTATCTAGGCAAAGGTCAGTGGATTCTTACATGTGTTTTTCCCACACCTTTGTTGTTATTGTATTTTGTGTGAACATAAATATGATCTTCTGAACACAGTGAGACAATGATAGGAAACTTCTTATCCTTGCTTTATTTAATTAATTGTTTTATTTTACATTGTTTTTAGGCCACTTTTAAGGGTAGAACCCTTTCAAGGTGGCAAACAAGATTTTTTTAAAATATGAAAGGAAACAAATAGGCAGTCAATAAATATATAATACAACACTATAAAACAGTATCAAAATTACACCAATAAAACTTGCACCCTACAGATTAGGGGAAAGCTAACAAAAACAGGTGGGCCTTCAGAGCCTTCCTGAAGAACTACAAAGAAGGATCCTCATGAGTTCCTGATGAAACTGATTCTAGAGGTGTGGGGCCACCACTGACAAGGACTTCTCCGTTGTATGCACCATCTAACTGCCTTTGGCAGTGGGCAAGTGAGAAGGGCCTTTGTTGATGACCTCAAAGTGTGGGCAGACTGGTACAGGAGGTGTTCCTTCAAGAAACTTGGGCCCAAACCATGTAAGGCTTTAAAGATTAAAACCAGTACTTTACTCAGAAACACACTGGCAACCAATGCAGGTGACACAATATTAGTGTCATAGGATCAGATTGCTCAGCCCCCACCAGTATCCAAGTGGCTGCATTCTGCCCCAACTGAAGTTCTCAAACAGTCTCCAAAAGGCAGCACCACATAAATCACATTACAGTAGTCAAGCCTGGATATCATGAGAGCACAAATGACAAAGGCAAGATCCTTTTTTGCTTTGTGCCAAAAGCTGTGTGCAACCTTTTGGAATATTTTAGATCTTCACCTCTTTCATTTCTCATTTGCAAGGTTTGGGGTATATTTAAAGCATGTAAAAAGGGGGTGTGAAATTTATCTTGAATTGAAGCAGAGGAAAGTAGAAAGAAACATGACAGGCATGCTAAGATTGTGTGAAGACACAAAGAAACAAGGTGGTACTTCAGGACCAAAAACCAGCTTCAGTGCTGTTAGTCATACACATAACTCACCTGATAATTTTTTTATTTTTATTTTTTACTGCTTTTATCATAACTCTCATTTGTGCCCCTTGTAATTCCTTGGAGGTTTCACCTGAACAGGAGTTTTAAAATTCATGTTGAAATTTTGTTTGGGGTAAATTTTTGTTGGCTCTTTAAGCTATCCTTTTTCTGATCTTCAGCCTTGGTCAAAGAAGATGTAGGAGATGACCAGCTGCATATCCTCAAGGCTACAAAGTTTGATTGACACTAACACATTTCCAGTGTCTGTGTGCACGCACACAGCTTGGCTCACATTATCAACTTTTCTAGTGACTGTGGGGGGACAGTGCTTTTAAAAGTACAATGAGAACATGAGGCTTCAGACAAGTGGCATTTTCTAGCCAAGTTTTGACATAGCTTTAAGTAACTCGGGTCATCTCAGAAAAATAAAACCAAAGTGACTGACAAACTAGAAGCCTTGACATCTTATAGCCAGAGGATATTTACAAGAAACCTGTCTCTTGAAAGGACACATTTTGTTTAAAAATAAATAAGAGTAGCTGTGTTATTCTGTTGACAGACAGGAGTGAAGAGTTCGATGGTACCTTATAAACTGACGTATTTATTATGGGCTTCTCCACACTGAGGCTTTTTATCCCGTGATTTTACTGGTGTTTCTGCTTCTGGATTCTTTTATGGGATTAAGATCAGCCCTTTACATGTGCTTCCCTCCCCCCCACACCTTTCCCCTTTATCTGCAAGTTCTATCTGTTTCAATATACAACCAGTAGATGGCACTGTTTTTATAGCCCCACTGCATCTTTTCACTGAGAAAATCAGACAGCTTGAAAACAGATCTGTTACCTCATTATTTCTGTTTCAAATTAAGCTGCAGAAGTGCTCAGAAATCACAAGATGTGCTGGAGGTTGAAAACATCATGTAAAGGGCCTGCAAACTTCCGTGAGTGACTAATCTCAATCGCAGGATAAAAGCCCTCTGTGGAGCCCTATGTTTTGAGTAGCCTTCCTCACCCTGGTGCTTGCCAGATGGTTTGGGGCTACAGTGCCCACCATTCCTGACCATTGGCTGATGTACAAAACATCTGGAGGGGACCAGGATGGGGAAGGCAGGTCTGGAGCATTCATAGGCAAGACATTGGTCTTCTATGCACATGGTTCCTGGGGGAGATAAAAGCCCTATTCAGCAGTTATTAAACTGGGTAGAGTAAATATGTGAGGAGTGGGAGGATCCCCCACCTCTTCCATCACCATTTCAATCTTCTTCATATGACCTCCTTGTGGGGAGAAACTTTTCTATCCTTGGAGGCTTTCCCCATATTTTGGAATCCTGGAGAATCACGACTCCAAATCGTGGGGAAAGCCTTCATGGATAGAAGAAAGCCACCCTCCATGTATACTAGTGCACTCATCCCTGCTCCTCATCATTTACTCTACCCAGTTTAAGGTGCAAATTCATATTTAGACAGAAAAAGCCCTACAACTCCCAGTATTCCCCAGACAGCATGGGAATAGTAGGACTTATTTCTGTCTAAATATGCACAGAATTGTGCCCTTAATAACTTAACTCAGTAAGGACTTATCTACACCAAGGTTTTATCCCACACCTTTACTGGGGCTGCTGCTTCCGGATCCTTTCCAGGATTAAGATCAGCTCCTTTACACATACTTACACGTGCATTTTTCAGGGATTTCCTTTCTTTGCAAGTTCTGTATGTTTCATTATACAGCCACTAGATGGCACTGTGGTATAGCAGAATTGCAGAAGTACATGCAGCTGTTGCAGCTCTACATCATGCTTCTAGAAAAAATGCTGGACTTTCCCCGATCTTTAAAAAAAAAAAGGGGGACAACATTTATAAAGCACAGGAGAGGCCCTGGAGGTTGATGACATCATGTAAAGGACCCGCAAACTTCTGTGAGTGACCAATCATGAGTGCACGCTAAAAGCCTTGTGTAAAGATGCTGTAAGTCTGAAAATAAGTCATGATTAACTTGTCCCATTGATTTCAATGGGCCTCCCCTAAAGCAGGACTAAGTCTTGATCTAACTTAAAAACATAAGAAGAGCCATGCTGGATCAGACCAAGGGTACATCTATTCCAACATTCTGTTCACACAGTGGCCAACCAGATGCCCAGGACATGAGTGCAGAATCACCCTCCTGCCTATGTTCCCTCGCAACCAGTGTACATAGGCATACTGCCTCTGATACCAGAGGTAGCACATAGCCATCAGGAGTAGTAGCCATTGATAGCCTTTGCCTCCAGGAATTTATCTAACCTCCTTTTAAAGCCATCCAAATTGGTCTCCATCACTACATCTTGTGGTAGTGAATGCCATAGTTTGGCTATGAACTGTGTGAAGAACTATGTGCTGTGTGAAGAACTTACATCAAAGCTGGTGCCAATATATTAGTCTTTAAGGTGCCATATGAATCTTTGTTGTTTTCTAAAAAAGCATTTGGTGATTAAAATTCATTCCCCATGTGATGTGTCTAGCTCAAGCACAGCTTGGTGGTCAATTTCTGCCCCCCCCATCCCAATTCTAAACAGATACTTAAAGGAAAGGGAAGGAAAGTTTGGTGAGATTTCACACACGTCACATTGAGCTGAAACAAACAACACAATTTCATTACAGTTTATTAAAGGAAAAGAGGGGGCTCCATAATACTGAGCAAGCAGTCAAGAAGATGCATCAGCAGCCTCTCTAGCACACCAGAAGCAAAATGTAAGCAGCATGACACAGTATTAAGTATCACCTAAGGACTCATCAATGGAATTTATATTGCAACTTAAGGTATTTTAGTGTGAACATTATGAAAACGCACAGCTTTCTATTTGTTGTTCGATGAAGTTAGCTAGGATGTGCTTAGCCTATCTACGACAACAACAGCAACAGCCCCTAACTGGTAGGAATAGAACCTTGCTCAAACTGGGTGATAATTGAATCAGTGCAAGCCTGAACAAGGATGATTCCGCTAAGGATTAAAGCATTGTTACTGTACCTCTGGAGAATGGCGATCGCATATGCTGGAAATGAGACGTGATAATGAGTTTCAAGATTTCATGTTTTCCTCTTCTGGGGCAAACAACAGTCCATCACATTGTTTCCAATGATATATTTTCTGCCGTTCATCTAAAATCAAGGCCTTGATCAGGAGGGATGCTGTAAATCGGAAATGATTCTACAGTTCTGACAAAGTTAATGAAGTATTTACTTAAGCTCTTTATTGCTTCTGGTGCCAGTTTGGTATCATAAATGTTGCCTATGTAAATCAAGAAAAACCCAGATTGTCCCAACTTGTTACATTAAAACCTTCCTTAATGAAGCTAGCTATAACATCAATGATGGGGCATATACGAATACTGTTAATAAATAAAATAAATATTGAGAGAAGCTGTTCTGATTTGCATTAAGGTTCCTTTGAAATGTATATACATCTGACCAACTGGATGAATGTGATTCATACTGTCCATAGTAATCACTACCCCCACCAGCACTGTGACAGAACAAAGAAAGTTACTGTATTTGTCTCCATGTTTCAAGTGCATAGACTCAAGGAAACAGGCAGGCAAGCTGGCTCACAGTGCAGAATCTAAGGCCTCCCGCCACTATAAATTACCAAAACTAAGGAAATACAGCAGATTGGATAACTTTGTTTCAGACACGGCCATAGGATCCTCTCTCTAAAGTCACCTGATTTCCCAGGCCAGCTGGGTTCTGAGCTGTTGTTGTGAATGGCCCATCGCCATCGGCTGTTCCGTCTTCAAGCTGGAAGCCCTGATAGGGCAGCAAGTGGGGATTGATGGGCTCCCAGTTCAAGCACCATGTTAAGTCTTTCCTCTACTCTCCCATACATTTGACAGCATTTGATGGACTTCTTTATTTAATTGGTTTTTTTTGGGGGGGGGGGGTTGTGGTGTTTTATGGTTAATTGTTTTTAGCTATATATGTAAAATTTTGCCATAAGATGCCTTTCAGTCCTTTCTGAGAAAGGTGTAACAACAAAAATAGCAGCTCCACTGGTGACAACATGCAGGCACAATACAGGTGCTCTGTGATTTTTTCTGAAAATAGCAGCTGCAGTGTGGGATTCAGATTGGGAAAATTGTCTGTCCATATCTTGACAAGGAGCCCACTGGGCACAATGGAGCAAGACAGCACCAAGTGTGCAAGTTGTTCTGAGAAGGTCTAAGTGTGAACTGAAGGCTTTTATAGTTCTAGGGCACCCCAGGCTCCACCCCTTCTTTGAGGAGTGGAAGGTCTTAAAGGGACAGGCCACTGGCTTGGAACCTAGCACTCCTCCTTTCTGACAATTCCCTCTAGTTGTGTTGCCAGGTTGATATGAAGATGTGGGGTCCTGGCTTGGAGGGGTTCTGTTTCTCAGGGTGGTATTGGCTCCAGGGAGACTCCAATGGGGGGGCTGGCTTGAGTACCCCTGAGCTCAGGGGTCTCTGTTGTTAGATAAAAAGGATGCCATAAGTAGCTAGTGACTCGGATACGTAGGCATGCCATGTGACCAATGAGTCAGCTTAAGCGGAGAGTATGCGTAGAGAGCTGATGGAAAAGTACTGAGCCGTTATGGGTGTATAAAAAGGTTGGGCGCGCCACGCCCTGGGTCCAGACTGCTCTGTACCCGTTTTGCAAAACGATCAATAAAACTTTGTTGGCTCCACTGTCGCCTGCCTGGCCTCTCATTTGACCAGAAGCAAGAACTTTTTCTAACACTGTGGCTCAGGCCTGCTCATGAAGGTGGAGCCTGGGCTGGTTTCTAGTTAATTTTGCCAGTGCCCCTGGTCTTAAGGATCTGGCCATCCCCACATCATCTAAGCCCAGGCTATTGCTATGGGTAGTGGGTAGTGGGTGAGACACAAATGGTGCTGAGTCAAGCGTTAAATACCCCTTCTCCCACTGCTTCCCCAATCCAATTCAGCCCTCCCCCCACCCACCCCTGCAGCTGTGTTGAAATTTTTAAAAGGGGGGGTGGAGAGAAAATGTACTCAAATTTAACCTTCAGTGGAAAAGATATATTACAACAATAGCAATTGGACTCAGGTCCTAAATAAGAAAGGTGATGGTGATCTGTGATTTTGGCCAACAGCACAGCAGCTTTAGGGAAGAGGGGGGAAGATTTTCACCAGAACCATAGTGGGAAAGGATAAGTCTTTTAAAAACCCTTCAGCATGCTCTGGTCCCAGTCCTGATAGCTCCATGCTCCCCGTACCATAGCTGTCCACCATTTTAAAATTATCACAAAACGATGTGATGCATTTAGCATCCTGTGTAGGTCGGCACTAGGTCATCCTCTCCTTTCACATGATATATTTATTTGTATCTGTAGTGGCCATGATCAAGGGATCCAAATTGTTCACATGGAACTCGGAATAAGTGTGCAAATGCACACACATTCTTTATCAACAGGGAAACCCTTCCAACACAGAACAGAGAATCCTCGTGTTCTCCAAGTGTTTCCCTTTATAGATGAGAGCAGGGAAACCCTGGACATGTGACGCCTTGCACTGTGCCCAAAGATTCTGTGGGAAATGTTTCCATTTTCCCATTCAGTATAATCTCTAGTTATGAGAGGATTTTGCTGAATCCTAATGCAGTTTTCAAACTATCGAAGTCTTCCATCCATTTAATAAAGTTTTTCTCCTTTAATGTAACATCTAAGCTCTGATTAATTTTTTTCCTTCCATATATATCACATCACAAAACACCTTACAAAACATATCATTCCAGGGGATGCCATAGCAATGATTTATTGTTCTAATACTGTACACTATCAGAGAACAGTTGCTGTGATAATAGATTGTTGTAATATATCATCCAAGTGGCATTATCAAGAACATCCCAGAGACAAACTTCTTTTACATTTTAATTGAGCTTTACCTTGGCAGTTTAAATATATGTTATGTTATTAAGAACACAATTACACCCACAGCTGCACTAACACAAATATGTAAGGGATTGTAGCTTTTCCAAATAATTTGTAGCACATCTGTTTCTCATTAGATGTCCACCACACTTACACTTTCCCTCAAGGTTGTGCTTCTGTCATGGGAAAATTGCATTACCCCTGTGTGGAAACCTGTGTTTTTATCACTGGGAAAATGCAATCCTTCCCTTTTTTCCATTTAGTGCATGCAACCCTACTGCGTGGAATGTACTTATGACATGTGACATGGCTTATGGCTCAGGCAGTTCCAGCCATGGCAATAGATAGGTGACCAAAGTTAAGGGATCTGCTGGAGAGGGGTGGTAGATAACTAGGAAGAAAGAGAAAAGAGAGAGGGTAAAATAACTAAAAGACTAGAATAATGTCTTCAGGACTCAAACCAGTACATACACTTAAAAGGCGACCAGCAGTCTTGGAGCTGTGCTGGAGTGGCCAAACCCCATCCGCTCCATGATCCAGATATCACATTTGGTGCTCAGAATTAAGATCAGAATTAAACAAGTTAGGGAGCAATCCTATGCATGTTTAGACAGAAAGTCCTACAATTCCCAGCATTCCCCAGCCAGCCATTAGATGTGCTGTTCTTGTCCTTTTTGACTATTTCCCTGCCTGCCTTGTGAAGCTGGTGATGGTTTTGACCTTCCCTATGGAGGAGAAGGAAGCTGACTTGCTATCACCCACACTATGTTGGTGGATGTACCCTCCTCTGGGGTCTCTTTGTCCACCATGAGGGCAGCCCTCATATCCACTCAACTTATGACAGAGCAAGTGGTGGTGGGGGGTTCCTTCCAGAATTGGCGTGTGTGTGTGTGCGTATGCGCGTGCGCGCGCCTCTTTGCCTACTCTATCCAGTGTGACATTAGGTGCAACACAAATGTATGATTAAGTGTAGACCACAATGAGCAGATACATGTAGGGAACAGAGAATTGGGGAACAGTGGTAAACACCCCCAAACACTGGATGGATGAAAGGAAGGTCACCAGAGCTAAGTCTTGCAGATGATGAGCAGCAGGGCAAGGGGACTGGGTGGGAGCCAAGCCTGGGCCTCAAGTGACTTGTTAAGTCCCAAGTTTACCAGCTCTGACTTGGAAGTATGTTCCACTGTGTTCCATGGGATTTACTCCCACATATATGCAATGAATATGAACTTGAGCACGCTCCGGGAGAGAGCGCAGGATAGGAAGGCCTGGCGTGCTATGGTCCATGGGGTCACGAAGAGTCGGACACGACTGAACGACTGAACAACAACAACAACAACATATGTACATAGGACAGCAGCCTTACACTGTAATCCTATTCATATCAACTCAGAAGTAAATCCCACTCAGGTCAATGAGATTTGACTCCCATGGAAGTGTGTATAGCAGTGATGCTGAACCTCCAGACCATGGGCCTAGCATGGTCTACCAACTTCTTTGCCTTACCTTCCATCTCAGTTTCCCTGGTCCACCACCCAGGCTGCATTTAAGCTTTTTAAAAGGACGCCCTCTCAGAATTCCCCCTAGATACCTCAAACAAATAGATCAACTCTTTTAAAAGTTTCTGTAGGATGTGGGCACTAGACAGCACATCACATATTCAAAATTGCAACGTCCAGTTTAGCAAGGTCATTTTCACTTCCCCAGCCTGTGAATTTACCATAACACATCCCTAATCGCTCAGGCAAAATTCTGGCTAAATGAACCAGGGGGGGAATCTCCATAGTGACAGCTTTAGTTCACTCTCCACTTTGCTGGGCTTTTTATTGGAGTCGAATCTGCTCCGTCTGGGGACACACAGGGCTTGAAAACCTGGATTATCCCAAAGCCAGCCTGGGGCTCTCAGCAGGTCATATGGCAGTTTACTGTGAATTCTTTCGGTGGCTACTGGGTGGAGTCTCGTCCATGTCATCATTTAGAGAGCCTGTTTCCTCCCTCCCACTCTCACCTTGTTCCACCGCTTCTGCTTTCTCTGGCCAGTGTGTGTGTTAGCGCCCCCACCCTCCACATCCTACGTTCAATCCTCCCCACCCAAATTTTTGAAAAAAATTATTTCCCTCTAAAACCACAGTAGTGCAATAGTGGCAGGACTAAATGTGCAGACCCACTGATTTCATTTTACTTAGGGTGCTGGAACCATCAGGTGGAGTAGTTCTTTCCTGGGGGGACTTTGCCTTGCCTCCACTTAGCAGTGAAGTAAACACTTCTTCTCTGAATGTGCTATTTTGAATTATTGCAATGCCCTAGATTTGCTATAGTGCACCTCTACTAAAGAATGAAAGCACCTCTACTATGTCCAACCCTCCCCCCCGCATTAAATCCTGGGTGTGCCTCTTTGATCTGGCAGTGTCCTGGGATGTCCCATTACCTCTTGTTTCCCCAGTGGAAGTAATTTTTCCCATTCCCATTCAGAAAATCCCCAGGAGCGCAGCAGTGACCCCTCACATTACCACAGTAGTGAGGATACTCAATCACTTTAGGTAGCCTGCTTTCAATCTTTAACATATCCCCCCTTTCTATGCATGTTATGCAGAAGTAAGAAATAAATCTCGCTCTCCTGCAGTGAAAGGGTTAAGGGCTAAATTTAGTAACTCGCCCTAAAGTGCTCTTTTGCTTCTCCAATACTCTCTTAAATCGCTATTGCGATGTTGTGCTTCTTCAATGTTCTGTAGTTTCTGTGTTGTTATGTAAAATCCCTTCTCTGCTTTATCATTTTATCACAGTAATGTTCTTTCTGGTTTACAGGAACTTCTCTTATGGGAAGAAGAAAGGGAGAGGTCTCAGGAGGAATCGTCATATGCTGTACTGGAGGACTGGGGATTTTAGTTTCTTCAGGGAAATCTGCGCACATGGGGAAAATTAGTTGCTCTCCATTCATAATGTATTAGCAGCGGGGAGCCTGAACAGGGGCAGGAAACAAGCCTCACTCATTGGGCTCTCCACCTTTTTCACTCTGTGTCTACCCACCCTGTACCCCACTTGTAAATAACTCCATTTCCCCCAGGTGGCTGTGGCTGGTGAAACTGGAGCACTTACTTCGGGTTCATGATGTAGCGTCAATGCACTATTTTGACATTGCGCTTTTTTGCAGTATCAATTTAAAAGTTTTTTTTTTAAGTAGAGGCTGCCGAGCAGAACACATCTATACTTTGGGGGGGTGGGGCTGCCAGAGGTTAGTGGTAGGCAAGGCAAAGTAAATACCATGAGGTAGCTCAGGACTCCTGAAAAGCCAGCAGCAAATGGCAGAAACATTGTGGAAACACAGGGAGGGGAAACATTGGAACACCCCTTGACTGGGGTCAGTGAGGTCATGGCCAGGTGAAAGACACACCCCTGGGCAGGGCTATCATGCTGAAGTAAATGCAGAAGGTTGGTACACACCACAACAGAAACACAGACAAGCAGAATTAAGGAAAAGAATTGGCCTAAAAATAGTCTCAGAAAAACTGATTTTTCCGCACATCTCTCTGGGATGACTGTGGGATGGCCACAATGTCATGTGCCCTGAATGACCTCCAACTGCAGCAAATCCCCTGCAGAGACAACTGAGGGAAATTAAATAATTAATTACCTGAATGGGCAATAACAGAATTAGCTGAGAGAGCCCTGCTGCAAAGCTGGGCTAGGCTGGGTTCAGTTTACTTTAGATATCCTGCACATTACACTTCCATAACATGGGCCACCGGACAGGCCTGGAAAGCAACAGATAACCAGCTTCAATTTGAACCATCTGCACATAATCAACTCACTCAGCGGGAGGGGGGGATCCACACATCTTGACAGGCAACAGAAAGATAATGTGGAAAACCTGGGCTGACAAAGGCATTTATTTCCTATTATAGCTCCTCAGCAAAGAGAATATGTACCAACTGTTCGGAGTGTTATAAGGCCTGGCAATATCTACACCTCAAACATAGTACCCCTAACAAATCCAGCCCAGATGGATGGGCTGCCTCAGCTATCCCAGACCTCCTTCAAATGGCAGGCTTAAGTAAGACCCACAAATTCCTATATGGCTTAGCCTTGAACCCACGGAGGATTAAATGGAATGCAGAGTCCTATCGACTGCGCTCTTGATGCTCATAGGCCTCCAGACTTGGAGACTTAGGAGTATCCGGTGCAGAGTGAAAGGTACAGCACAGGAAAACCTTGCTAAGCTCCCCCGCTCCAACACTGTCACCCCTCTTGAAAAATCACCCCTCCCCCACTGAAGTCAGGCTTTTAAAAAGCCTAATTGTAGTGTGCGTCCCCAGCGCTGCCATAAAACCTTCAAAATATCGCCCCTCCTCTGCTACAATCAGGCTTTCTAAAAGCCTTCATTGTTACGTGTGTGTGTGTGTGTGTGTGTGCACAAGTATATGAATGGGGTCTGGGCAATCACATCACAGGGCTACTACTTGCCAGCATTGTGGCAGCCCTATCCACTTTGGGATATGGCCCTACCTACACGCTGTTGGCTTGTGGTCCCCAATGTGCTTGCCTAGAAACAAGTTGGCCTTTGGGCCGAAAAAGTTTCCCCACCCCTGGTGGATAGGATAATGGCCTTATTACATTTATTTGTAGTATGAGTTTCCCCACAGAAACATTCCTGTTTTTCTAAATAATGCTATTTCTATGAACAAGTGTTCACTAACACAGGTAGAATCATTGTATTACAATCAATTCTGTCTAAGTATATGTCCCTGTGAGGGATCCCCAGAAGGGAAAAGAGGAAAAATGAATCTAATAAAACTAAGCCACATTGTTCACTTTTAGGTGAAGCCAACAAGAAAGTTCCTGTGTGTTTGTGTGTGTGTGTGTGTGTGTGTGTGTGAGAGAGAGAGAGAGAGAGAGATGGGTGTAATGAATATGTGGCAAAACAAAATAAGAAACCCAGTCCAGTCACCTCTCACGAGAAAAGCTATTCTTATTAATTTAGAGGAGTCCTAATTTAACTCAACAGCCTTTGATATGGTAACCAAAAACACCATAAAACTTTTAAAAATGAATCTTTCCAGGGGCATTTTAAAGCAATATATTAAAATAGGACATATTTCACAAAACTCATCCAAGTAATTCTGATTACAGCTTGGAAGGAGGAATAAAAATATATACATTTTCAGCAATCATTTCCCCAGAGCTCCAAACACATTTTATTATGAAAACCAACCTACTAATGCAAAGCAGCACAGCACGCACAACAATTGTGCTATATTTTCCAAGGCCTGGCAACTGCTAGTAAATATCTAAGGGGGGAAAGATCACCACAATACACACAGCACTCTTGGCTATGTTTTTAAATTGGTACATGTTCCAATGTTAGAAGCAAATTAACATTTGATTCTATACATATCAATCAGAGCTCAGTACAACCCCCCAAAAATACTGCCAAAAAAGGGACACCAGATAACTTAGGGACAATTCCGAAGTATAAAATTGTGTTATTTTTTTCTTAATGATGTACAAATGGGAGGACTGTGGCCACTGCTGTTCTATCAGTCCTTCTCTAGGCACTCTCGTCTTCCCTTTTTAAAAATTATTATTATTATTATTATTATTATTATTATTATTATTATTTATACCCCGCCTTTTTCCCAGTACTGGGACACAAGGCAGCTTACAAAAATTAAAATATATACAATTAAAAAATATGAAAATATACAAAAGTTAAAATATAAATTAAACAACAATACAATTAAAATTATATTAAAACATTAAAACACCATTTTAAAACACCATTTTAGCAGCTTACCCCCAGGTTCCAACTATGTCCCAAAGACCTGCTGGAACAAGAATGTTTTAGCCTGCCTCCAGAAACATATCAAGGAGGGAGCCATCCTAGCCTCCCTGGGAAGGGTGTTCCACAGTTGTGGGGCAGCCACCAAGAAGGCCTTCTCCCAGGTTCCCACCAAATGTGCCAGTGACAGTGGTGGGACTGAGAGAAGGGCCTCCCCAGAGGATCTCAGGACACGGCAGGTTCATAAGGGAGGATACAGTCTTTCAGATAACCTGGACCGGAGCTGTATAGGGCTTTGTAGGACATAACCAGCACTTTGAATTGTGCCCGGAAACAGACTGGAAGCCAGTGAAGCTGTTTTAACAAGGGAATTGTATGCTCCCTGTAATCAGCCCCAGTCAACAGTCTGGGAGCAGCTCTTTGAACCAACTGCAGTTTCCAAACATTCTTCATAGGCAGCCCCACGTAGAGCACATTGCAGTAATCCAAACAGGATGTAACTAAGGCATGTGTCACCGTGGCCAGATCAGACATCTCCAGGAATGGGCGCAGTTGATGCACTAGTTTTAACTGTGCAAAAGCACTCTAGGCCACTGCTGAAACCTGAGCATCCAACTTAGGGCTGAATCTAGGGATGTACGAAAGTCACTTACCTTTTCGCAGCTTGGCTTCGCGGTGGGGGGGAGGCGCTTCGCTTCTCCCCCCAAAGTTCAGGTAAGGGGGGGGAGGCGTCCTGCCTCGCCCAGCTGAAATTCAGGCCGGGGAGAAGCGCCCCGTCTCCCCGGCCATGAAACAAAGTGTAAAAAAAAACAACACCCCGTGATAGGCTACATAACGATTAATGTAGCCTATCACGGCTAGATTTCCAAAGTCAGCCATGATAGGCTACGTAAATCATTACGTAGCCTATCATGGGTGACTTTGAAAAAAAAAAAGTGCATACGCAAATGGCGGCACCTTATGGGCGCTGCCATTTGCGTTCCTTATTTGGTCCCGGTAGTCTACGTAAAGATTTACGTAGACTACCGGGACCGAATAAGGAATGCAAATGGCGGCGAACATGGGGTGCCGCCATTTGCATATGCGCTTTTTTTTTTTCCAAAGTCACCCGTGATAGGCTACGTAACGATTTACGTAGCCTATCACAGCTGACTTTGGAAATCTAGCCGTGATAGGCTACGTTAATCGTTACGTAGCCTATCATGGGGTTGTTGTTTTTTTTTACACTTTGTAATGGCGGTGGTGGCAGCCGGTCTTCCGACCGGCTGCCGCCCCCGCCCCCGACGAAAGGCCAACGAACTGCCGCTGGGACCCGCCGCCGGGAGGGACATTCGCCAAAGGTAAGTCCCATCCTGGTGGGCGGGGCAGGGGGGCGGAGAATTTCACCGCCAATTTCGGGGGGCCAAATGCGTTGGTGCTCGGCCCCCCAAAGATTCGGGGAGAAATTCTCCGCCATCCCTAGCTGAATCCAGGAGCACCCCCAAACTGCGAACCTGAGTCTTCAGGGGGAGTGTAACCCCATCCAACACAGGCTGAATCCCTATTCCCTGATCTGCCTTTTGACTGACCAGGAGCACCTCTGTCTTGTATGGATTAAGTTTCAATTTGTTCTTCCTCATCCAGTCCATTACTGATGCCAAACACTGGTTAAGGACAGAAACAGCTTCCTTGGAATCTGGTGGAAAAGAATAGTAGAGCTGGGCATCATCAGCATATTGGTGGCACCAAACTCCAAAACTCCGGACAACCTCTCCCAGTGGTTTCATGTAGATAACAGAACAGAACCCTGAGGGACCCCGCAAGCTAACGGCCACGGAGTCGAACAGGCATCCCCCAACACCACCTTCTGAATTTGCCCTGCTAGGAAGGAACTGTAAAACAGTACCCCCAAGTCCCATCCCAGCGAGGCATCCCAGAAGAATACCAAGGTTGATGGTATCAAATGCCGCTGAGAGGTCCAGCAGAACTAACAGGGACACACTCCCCTGTCCAGTTCCTGGCGTAGGTCATCCATCTAGGCAACCAAAGCTGTCTCTGTCCCATACCCAGGCCTGAAACCAGATTGAAATAGATCAAGATAATCCATTTCATCCAGGAATCCCTGGAGCTGGGAGGTCACCACACGCTCTAATACCTTGCCCCAAAATGGTACATTAGAGACTGGATGATAGTTATCTAGTATGGTGGGATTCAGGGAAGGCTTCTTCAACAGAGGTCTCACAACCACCTCTTTTAAGCATAATGGAACAATACCTTGTTCCAAAGAGGCATTAACCACTCCCATTATCCACTCAGCCAGTCCTCCTCTGGCCTCTTTAATAAGCCAGGAGGGGCAAGGATCCAGTATACATGTGGTGGCTCTCACCGCTCCAAGGAACCTGTCCACATCCTCGGGCTGCACAAATGGAAAAGAATCCATCAATATTGAACAAGCAGGAGCCAAAGTGACATCCACAGGATCTGCATCAACTACAGCATCCAAGTCGGAATGGATCCAAGCGATTTTATCAGCAAAGTGCTGAGCAAATTGTTCACAGTGGGCAGTTGAGTGGTCAGAATTTTCATCGCATGGGCCAGGATGTAGAAGGCCCCTGGCCACTCGAAACAGCTCCGCTGGCTGGCTCCCTGCAGATGCAATGGTGGCAGCAAAGGAAGACTTCTTTGCTGCCCTCACTGCCATGAAGCAGGCTTTCAGATAAGCTCTAGCTCGTGTTCGATCGGACTCGTTCTGAGTTTTCTGCCAACGTCACTCCAGTCTCCGTCTCATTCGCTTCATCACCACCAGTTCCCTAGAGAACCAGGGTGCAGGTCTGGCTCCACTCCGTGAGAGGGGACGCTCAGGAGTGATTGTGTCCACTGCCCGGCCATTTCCCTGTTCCAGAGATCAGCCAGGGCTTCGACAGAATCGCCATTCCAGAGATCAGCCAGGGCTTCGACAGAATCGACAGAATCGCCCTAGCCATTTCCCTATTCCAGAGATCAGCCAGGGCTTCGACAGAATCGCCTGCTGAGGCAGCAGGAAAATCCCCAAGAGCCATCAGGAAACCATCCGGATCCATCACCCTCCTGGGGTGGACCAGTTTAACCGGTCCCCCACTCCTGCAGAGGCACTGAGTTCTAGTGAGTCTAAACTCCACCAGGTAGTGATCTGTCCATGACAACGGAACAACAGGAAGTTCCTCCACACCCAGATCACTGTCATCCTGCTCAGCACAGAAAACTAGGTCTAGAGTGTGACCTGCTGTATGAGTGGGGCCAGAAAGCACTTGGGACAGACCCATGGTTGTCATGGAGGACATGAAGTCCTGAGCCACTCCCGACAGGGCAGGTGGCATGCAGAGCAGCCTCAGCATGGATGTTGAAGTCTCCCAGCAGATCAAGCCGAGGGGACTCCATCACCGCTGCCGAGATCACCCCGACTAGCTCAGGAAGGGGGACTGTTGGGCAGCAGGGCGGGCCGGGCAGTACACCAATGGAATCCCTACTCTGTCCAGAGCACCTACTTTTAAGTAAACACACTCAAACCCAGTAGACTGTGGTAGGGATGTACGAAAGTCACTTACCTTTTCGCAGATGTGATTCGCGGTGGGGGGGAGGTGCTCTGTCCCTCCCCCTGGAATCCTCAACAGGGGGGGCGATCCGGTCCTCCCCCCCCCGGAATCCTACCTGGCCGGCTCTGCTCCATGGCGGCTCCACGGAGCAGCCAGCCAGGGCCGTCCACAGCCAGAGTTCCGGCCGCAGACGGGCTGCTATGGATGCAAATGGCAGCTGCCGTAGCGGCCGCCATTTGCATCCAGCCAGGCTGCTGTGATAGGCTATGTAAGTATTTACGTAGCCTATCATGGCAGGCAAAACAACAACAACAGTGTAAGCAAATGGCAGCAGCTACGGCGGCCACCATTTGTGTTCCCTATTTTTCGCCGTTTTATCCTAAGTAAATATTTATGTAGGCTGTTACAGCGAGAAAAAAAGGGAATGCAAATAGCGTAGTGGACGCCATTTGCGTTCCTTTTTTCCCCCTGCCATTTTAGCCTACGTAAATATTTACGTAAGCTTTTACAGCAAAAAAAGGAACGCAAATAGCGACCACTACGCAATTTGCGTTCCCCTTTTTTTCGCCGTAATAGCTTACGTAAATATTTACGTAGGCTAAAACAGCGAAAAAAAGGGAACGCAAATGGCGGCCGCCATAGCCGCCGCCATTTGTGTACACTGGTTTTTGTTTGTTTTGCTTGGCGTGATAGGCTACATAAATACTTACGTAGCCTATCACGGCAAACAGCAGACTCAAATGGCGGCCACAGCAGCCTGTCGAAAGACCAGCCCCCACCGCCAGAGCCACTGGAGCCGCCACCGTCGGAACATCAGCCCCAGGTAAGCTTCATTCCGGGGGGGAATCCGCAGGGGGTGGGGGGTGGGAGGCCGTTCCGCCACAGGTTTTGGGGGGCCAAATGTCAGTGCATTTGGCCTCACTGAAATCCATGGCGGAATTCTCCGCTATCCCTAGACTGTGGGCCAGGGCACCTGGTGAGAGGGATAGTATCACGATAGACAACTGCAACTCTGCCCCCCTGCCCCCCAGGTCTAGCCTGCTGTTCTTTCCCTACAACAGGGCCATATATAGCCTGGGGCCAGGTAGGGGCTGTTCCCCAGTAGGGACAGCGATGTCATCTGGGGGTTGCACTTGGATTCATATCTGTCACTCAAGGCCCAAGTGGCCTCGGCAGCAAAGAGCACCTATTACCAGCTTCTCCTGGAACAACAGCTACAACCATTCCTCAACTGGGATAGCTTGATCACAGTGATCCATGCATTGGTAATCTCAAGATTTGCCTGTTGTAGAGATCTATTGACCTTAGATCTGTGAAATATACAATAGATCCATTGGCACTTTATGTGGATCTGTCCTTGAGATTGGTTCAGAAACAGCAGCCATGAATTATTTGCATCTCTCATGGATCCACACTCCTGTCTTGTTGCACATCCCTCTATACATTAAGATGATTGTCAAGTATGTGTTCTTTTGGGCCTTCAGATATCAAAATATGCTGAGCATAAAACCAGGTGCGCAGGACAGGGGAGTGGGATGATGGGCCAGGTGTTCTACACATGCAAAGTGAATTAAGTGACTTGCCCTCTTCCTCTCTTGGTCTAGGACAAATCCTGCTACAAGCTTCTGGGTTTTTTTTTAAAAGAAAAATCTGCCAGGCAGATGTACATAATCCTATTAATAGACCAGCTATGCTAACAACATCTGCATGGAGACTGAATTTAGAGTTCAAGACTCAGACAACACAGACAAGATTGACAACCTGAAGCCTGCAGAACTCTGATGCACCAAATATTCCCTCTCCTTTCTAAAAAAAACTGGGAAAGGAACCAGCGAGTATATAAGGAAAATGCATTATTATTACAGTACAATCTTATTCGTGTCTGTTTAGAAATATATCTCATTAAATTCAGTGGAACTTACTCCCAGAGAAGTGGGCACAGGATTGCAGCCTTAGTGGGGGTTTTAAAAAAAGATATCTAATTTGCATGTAAATTAGGAGAGGGGGAGGGGACTTTCCAGCGCAAACAGATACAAAAAGGAGAGAACAAGAAAAGAGTTTGCCAGCTTTTCAACGAACTTGGTAATACTCATCCTAACCCTACAACTACTTACTGATGGCTTACTTCACAATGTAGGCAATCTTTCTGATCCTGCATGTACTTATCCATATCCACTCATTGTCATTCAGCCTGGTCCTGTATCCACCTACCTTGCACTGTAAATCTTCATTTTGGTCCTGCAGATACTTAGCTGTATTACCCACAGACATTTGCCCTAACTACTTACCAGTATTGCTCCAGGCCATACCACTTTATCCTGTGAATACTTACATAGTAACCTAACCTCCTGATCCTGCAACAATGGTCTATAATGATCTTGTGAGGTAACAAGGATCAATAAAGTTTATAGTTGAATATTCATGTTGTCAAGTTGTTGTTCTTTTTAGAAGAAAGCAGTGGGAAATGACATGTTCCCCTTGATTGATGGGATGCTCTTTGTGACAGTCTAGCATAGCCTTCCCCAATCTGGTGCCCTTCAGATGTGCCCTCCATGCTGGCTGGGAATGATGGTAGCCCATCACATCTGGAAGGCACCAGGTTGGGGAAGGCTGATTAATTAAAGAATGTGCAGACCAGACCTTTTCTCTCTCTTTAAAAGTCAACAGTTTGTTTGAACAATTCATTAAGGCACCTTTATCATTTTCTGTAGTACATTAAAAAAGCAAGTCTGAAAACATAAAGTACTAAGAAAAACAGTTGAGGTAAGGACAAATGTTGGTTTTCCTTGCATGGATAATACATTTGCTTGGTCATTTGGGGGAAATGACTCTTCCCCTTTGAAGTAATGTGCATTGTAGCAGCTAATCTCTTCTTGAAGTGTGAAAGAATAAGCTGTTAACTTCGATGGTTCATTACTAAAAGAGTCTTTAAAAAGCTAACCTGCTCATAGAACTGAATAGCTATCTTCCCAAACAAACAGAAGCAAAGCTCAAAAACATGTTGTTAACTCCCTCCCACCCCCCATCCTAGGGCAGTCATGTGAATCCTTTGGGAGCTGCAGCTATCACATGGTTGCATGAAAGCTGGAGAGGCACACCTCATTTCTTCTGGTCTTCTTTAGTTCGTGTGGCGCAGTGTCCAACTGGGTCTGTGCAGCAAATGAAAGGAACAAACCAGACATGCAGACTTAGGTGGGTTATTAAATGGCCACAAGTTTACCGAATTTTGCCTGAATAGGACTGGTGGAGGCTTAGGGCATGGATCCTGTCATTGGACAGTCTGCCTGTTGTCCAATTCCCTTTCCTGGCTCACCTGCCAAGATCGTTGGTATCAGATTGCAGGGTCAGGGAGGCCACCACAGTGGAGACTACTAACATGAAGCCGGCCTGCCATCTGATTCTTCTCCTTGGCCCTTCTGCCAGGCCTGTTGGTGGTGGATGGCAGGGTCAGGGCCCCACCACGACACAGACTGCTACTGTGAGCCCCCTTCCTGCTACCTTAGATGTGTCAGGTTTGCAGCAACCAAGCTGGCCTGGTCTTAATGCCACATCCCCAAGATCCCTTAAGGGGTGCCCCACTGAGGAGGAGCAGGAAGCCCAAACCTGCTCACCCTCCCAGATTGATCCAGCTCAATGCCTATCATGATGTTCACATAGTTGTAACATAAAACAAACTAGACTACGGAACTGCACGTGATCCCCTAATCACAGTGCTCAACTTCTTTACAAGAAAAATAAGCTAGCAATGAGGAAGGTGAATACCCTCCCTCTCTTGGCCAACTGGGGAGCAGGTAGAATTTCTTCCCAGCCCCATTAAGGAGCAAGTAACTTCTGTCTGCTGCAAGATCTGTTGCTACCAGGAGTGAGTGGGTGAGTGAGTGAGTGGGGAAGTCAGCTATAGCAATGGCTGTGCGTGCCTGAGGCGCCTTTTTTCTAAGGCCTTAGGTAGACCAGGGTGAAGCCCTGCATGGAAAAACTTTCACCCTGGTCCCTCTCTTCTGGCCCTACCCCCGCTGAGCCAACTGGGGCTCCGATTGGCTCCAACAGTCTCCTGCTTGGCAGCGCCATTTCTTCCCACGCTGGCACCAGCTCCCTCTTTCACCTGCCCCCAGGACCCTGCGCGCCCACAAACTGTGATTCCCTGGTAAGCAGGGGAACTCAGCTAAGCATAATAGGAGGTGCATATTCTTGGGGACGGGCTTTCCTAAAGGCAATGGAGGCCCAACACCAGTTTGGGATTAAGCGTCCTTCCTCATTCGCAGTAGCCTCTTTGCAAGATGGTGACACCAGGAGTATCAGCCCCTGGAATCTAAAGTGACAAACAGAAACTGTCTATATAAGACACAACCAGGAAAAAGCATTTTGGCAGGAAGGGCATTGACCCATCTGTAATAAGCAATAAAAGAAAGCCGTGTTTATGGATTTCTGTGGTTCTTCATATTTGACCTGGGCTGTGGAAGAACTGGGGGTAAAATCCAACCTAAGTCCTGCTTAGAGTAGACCTAATGAAATGAATGGGGCTTACATTTGTCATGAGTATATATCATGAATTAATGAATCAAATGTCAACAATACTGCCCTAGTTGGACCATTTGTCTGATTCAGCATAAGGCTGTTTCCTATGTGAAGTATGTGGCCATAAAGTAACTCACAGGAGCCCAACAGCAATGCAAAGCTTCAGTTTTACTGAACTGAGAGGAAAAGGAAATGGGAAGTAAAACTGCAAACAAACAGGACTAGCCTACCTTACCTGCGTGTAGTGTGGGAAAACAACTGACCTGAGATCATCTGATGAAGGGTAGCATATACATTTGAGATATAAGCCAAATGTTGGGCAAGGCAAAAAGTATTCCATAAAAAACATTTCGGCCATATTTCCAGTGAGCAGTGGAAATAACCCAAAAAGCATAACCCAAAATGAAGCAAGCAACCAAACCCACATTGTATATAATGGATTAGAGCAGTATGTAGTGAGCAGTTGGAGTAAAAGGCATGTCTGAAACTGCTTGATTAATGTTTTGGTAATAATGAACACAATCACATAATGAAATCATGATGAGAGAGCAAAAATGATCTGACATAATTGAACAGTTTTTTCACAACTAATTATCTAATCAGTTCAACTGCTTAGCCCTCGGGGTAATAAGACAGCACCTGGAATCACAAGCCAAAAAGAATGAGCTGGTAAGGTGAAAGGATTTTGAATTTGGAAGTACAGATCTGCTCAAGTACAAAATGTGAGACAATCAATAAAGTAATAAATCATTAGTGGTTTAACATGGCTGAGGAAAGTGATTTATATGAAAATTTCAAAACAGCTTGCACACTAGTGCCACCTGTAGAATAAGGGAACAAAAGACAAGCAGCCATGTTGGAATAGAAGCTGACCTTCAGTAAAACTGGATAGCCAGATAGTCCTACCTTGCAGTGCAATACAGACCCCCAGATATACTAGTTGGAGATGGTTAGGATGCCATGGAGGCCTCCACAAGCAGAGAGGAGCTCCACCAGTGTGTGCGGGGCTCTGACTGACTCAAGGCCCAGTTATGCCCACAGGAAGCTCTACAGGTAGAAGGATCCTTGATTGTATGGAGCATTCTACTCTCATTCAAGCAAACATGAGTGGAATTCTGCTTCAGATCTTACTATGCAACATGACAAGGTTGGGGGCAAGGTCTAGTGCACAAATGGGGCCAGCATGCACAGCCCCACTGTACTACACCCTTTGAGACCTCATGGTTGAGGAAAATGCTTGTATAGGGCTACAGTGAACTGGTTCACACATAATACTAACCCATCATTTATTTAGCCCATGATTTGTCACCCTACCCAAGGTTTGTCTGGCAGACAATCAAGAAAACCACAGTTTCTCAACAACCACAGTTGGTTGTTTCCCTCCTCCTTCACCTGCTCCCCCCCATTTCCCAAATGCCCGTAGTACTGGCATGTGGAGTGGCTCTGTTTGTTTTTTTACCACTCTTGCCTGCCAGCTCTGTAGTCTGGTTAAACAACCCATGGTTCTGAGTTCATGTGTAGTTACAGTCCATGGTTTAAGCAACCAAAGTTCACAACCCAACAACAAACCATGGGTTCTCTTTCTGGGTTGTTCATGGTTAACACCCCCTGGTTTGTTCATGCAGCTGGGTTTGCGCAACTCGACAACCCAGAATTCAACCCATAGTATGGGTTCAGATTATGTGCAAACCCAGGCAGCGTCTTACAAAAGTTGTTCAAAACACAGAAATAGAAAATAATAGCAACATACAGGAAAGGATATGAATGAATATCCATATAAAGCACAAAACAGTATTAAAAACACTGTCCTTGGTGCTACTGGGGTTTTCAAGCATATACTGCAAGACAGAGCAAAAGAGAGCTTTTTGCTTAATGCATAAGAAGATTCTTTAGCAACAAGCAATATATACTTAATGGGAGACCATGAATAGGATTTTTAGAAATGCATTCTTCCTGCCTAGAACACTGAATAAAAGGCTATTCTACACATCGCACATCAGAGTCTTCTAGCATCAGTGAACCATGCAAAAGCCTGGGGGAGGGGGCAGGGAGGAGGGAAACAATATAAAAAACCTTTTCCAACAAGGGACAAATCCTTCATGACAAACTCAATAAAGCAAAAGAGAAATTTCTCCCTAGTTATACAAAGTATTTGGACAAAATGTCATTCTCTTCCTAAGATGATGAATAGGTTTTTGCTGGTACAAAGGAGAAAAAAAAAGTGCAGGACCAACAGATGTAGGAGAATTCAGAAACCTTCCCATGAATTTGTATAGAACCACAACTGTGCCCTTTTCAGAAGAGTCTTCTAAGAGTTTGCTATTGAGCCACGTGAACTCAAAACTACCCTCTCTGGGTAGGTCATATATACCCTTTAGGGAGAAGGAAGAATGTTCTTCACACTCAGGTGGCACTTAAAGGTGAACAACTTAAAACGTACAGAGGGATTCATCCTGTGGGTTGTGTAGTGCCGGAAAAAGCAAATAGAGTATAATAACCTTCACAGGCTTGTCTAGGATTTAGAATCATAGGATACTAGGGTTGGAAGGGGCCTATAAGACCATCGAGTTCAACTGCTGCTCAATGCAGGAATCCAGGTCAAAGCCTGACAGATGGCTGTCCAGCTTCATCTTGATTGCCTCCAGTCTAGGAGAGCCCATCGCCTCCCTAGGTAATTGGTTCCATTGACGTATTGCTCTAACAGTCAGGATGCTTTTCCTGATGTTCAACTGGAATCTGGTTTCCTGTAACTTGAGCCCATTATTCCATGTCCTGCACTCTAGGATGATCGAGAAGAGATCCTGGCCTTCCTCTCTGTGGCAACCTTTCAAGTTCTTGAAGAGCGCGATCATATCTCCCCTCAGTCTTCTCGTATCAAGGTTAAACATGCCCAGTTCTTTCAGTCTCTCCTCATAGGGCTTTGTTTCCGGTTTCCTGATCATCTTCACTGTCTTCCTCTGAATCCTCTGCAATTTGTCTGCATCCTTCTTAAAGTGTGGTGCCCAGGTCACAGTACTCCAGATGAGGCCTAAGCAGTGCTGAGTAGAGGGTAACTAGTACTTCACATGATTTGGAAGCTATGCTTCTATTAATGCAGCCCAAAATAGGGATGTCAGAGAATTCCGCCACGGATTCTAGTGTGGCCGGATTCTTTAGAATCCAGCCCCCCAGAATCTGTGGCAGAATAGCCTCCCGCCCCCCACCCCCCCGCGGAATCTCCCCGGGACGGAACTTACCTGGGGCAGATGCGGTGGCGGCGGCGGCGGCTCCTGTGGCGGCGGCGGCGGCTCCAGCTGGTCTCCCGGCTGGCCACGGCCAGGCTACTGCAGCCGCCATTTGCATTCTTGCAGCCGTGATAGGCTATGTAAGTATTTATATAGCCTTATCACGGCAAAGAGCAGGGACACAAATGGCGGCCGCTACGCCATTTGTGCCCCTGCTCCTTGCCATGATAGGCTACGTAAGTATTTACGTAGCCTATCACGGTAAAGGCAGCCACGCAAATGGAGTAGCAGCCGCCATTTGCGTGGCTGCCTTTACCATGATAGGCTACGCAAATACTTACGTAGCCTATCACGGCTGCTTGCAAGGATGCAAATGGCGGCCACTACGATGGCTGCCATTTGCGGCTGCAGCAGCCCGGCCACAGCCGGAACTCTGGCTGAGGACAGCCCCAGCCGGCAGCTCTGTGGCGCCGCCGCAGAGCAGAGCTGGCCAAGGAGGATTCCGGGGGGAGGGACGGAGCGCCTCCCCCCCACCGTGGATGCCCCGGTGCAGAACCAGGTAAGGGATTCGTACATCCCTAGCCCAAAATAGCATTTGCCTTTTTTGCAGCCTCATCACATATTCAGCTCGTGATCTACAACAATTCCAAGATCCTTCTCACTTGTAGTGTTGTTGAGCCACGTATCCCCCATCTTGTAACTGTGCATTTGGTTTCTTTTTCCTATGTGCGAACTTGGCGTCTATTCCTGTTAAATTTCATTCTGTTGTTTTCTGCCCAGCGCTCCAGCCTATCAAGATCACTTTGAATTTTGTTTCTGTCTTCCAGGGTATTAACTAACCCACCCAATTTTGGGTCATCTGCAGATTTGATCAGCATTCCCTGCACTTCCTCCTCCAAGTCATTAATAAAAATGTTGAAGAGCACGGGGCCCAGGATGCAAACCAGTTGTATACAACCTCTAACATAAACATGAGTTAGCGCATTCTACACTTATATCAGTTCATGTGTTAATTAGCTTACCAATACAAGGATGTCTGTGTTATATCACCTAACAATTGTTTTGTGAATGGCCACTATTAATAAGATAGTTACCACTGATGGTATTTTTATTTTCTGCATTTCATTACCCTCTGACCTCACTGTTTTACCATACACACCCACACACCCCTGTGTGTGTATGTACTATTGTAGTTGGAATAGTTTTTAATAGTGTATTTTAAATGTGATTTATATTGCTACTGCAGTTGAAATGTAATATTTAACATTTATATGTGAATTACTCAGAGATTTTAATATATTAAGTGATATATACGTATGATTAATAAAGTGTGTGCGTGTGTGCGTGTAACACAGCATAATACTTCATGCCTCTGAAGAAGTGGATTCCATGCCACAAAAACCTATGCCATAACAGATGTGTTTAAGGTGGATTTGTGGCACCTCTTTAAGGCGCAACTGGACTCTTTCAGGTACATGAAGGGATTGTGACTTGTGTAGGAATACCCCTACTTGCTTGTCAAGAAGGGGTCTTGAGTGGAGGTGATTTTCAGTGGAGAAGTGGCAAGCAGGAAGAGGATGCTTAACCCTAATGTAGAAAGAAACCGGTTATATGGGTTGTTCTTTCTTTCCAACATGTTTGGGTATGCAAACCTGTTAGCAGGGGAGGGAATTGTCAACTCTTCTCCCAAAATATTTATGATCTATTCCTAAGACACAGTAAGAAATGGTTCAAAATCCTTCAAAGCTGCAGCTAATTCATATGAGATCCAACCACTTTGACCAAACTGCTTTTGCCCCACACCACCTCTGGTGGGGTACCAGATGTGTGTTTACTATTGAGAATGTTCATCTTGGACTTCACAAGGGGAAGAGCACCTTGGCGGAATCATTGCAATGGTACTGTTTGAGCACCATTTCTCCGCTGAAATGCCCCTGCCCCCGCCTGCAGACACTGCTCTTCAGCAAAGAAGGAGGCCATCTGGGTTTTCTTACACACAGGCGTGTGTAAAGTGCTCTTTGGGCTTCAGTGGGAATTTAAACCTGAGTTCCCATGCTCAATGGCAATATTCTAGCCATTGCACCATATTAATTTCCCTACAGATGCAGACAGGATAGAGGGGCAGTGTGGATTTGTGGTCAGGGCCAGACACACATTTGAGGAGACTTAGTGCACAGCGTTTGCCTTAACGCTCAAGTCTATAGACCCTATTTGGGACCAGGAGGAAATATTCCACCTGGCCAGATTGGCTAACCTTTCCCTGGAGTATGGTTCTCTTGCTTGGGGCATCTGAATGGTCTGAATTAATTGATCCATGGATCACACATGCACACCTCTGGCATATGAAATACTGCTGGGATGGGGAACGTCTGGTCCACGAGCCTCATCCAGCCCCGCCTCCCTGAAGCCCGCCTCCCTCTGAGAGGGAAAGAGGCGGGAGCAACTGTGCCTTAGCCTCCAGGACCCCTCCTCCAGGCCATGGCTGCAGTCTGTTTTGTCCCTTCCTTGCCTTCCCAACTGGGGAAGGGGAGGGCGGAGCTAAACTGGCTGCACATTCAGCCAGTGGCTGGAGGAGCCGCTCCTTTAGGCACTGAGTGTGCAGCTGTTTCAGCCACCACTCCAGGCATGGTGAGAGGCAGGCAAAGCCAGCTGCCTAGTCCCTTTGTCCATGCAGAGAGAAGCACGCTGCAGCCACTCCATGCTTCTCTCTTCATAGAGAATGGGGCAGATGACAACAGGGGTGGGGCTTAAGGGGTGGCACACCTTCCTGCTGTGACATCCTAGAATCATAGAACAGTGGGGCTGGAAGGGGCCTACAAGGCCATCGAGACCAACCCCCTGCTCAATGCAGGAATCCAGGTCAGAGCATCCCTGACAGGTGGCTGTCCAGCCTTGTCCTGAACGCCTCCAGTGTGGGAGAGCCCACCACCTCGCTAGGGAATTGGCTCCATTGTCGTATTGCTCTAACAGTCAGGAAGTTTTTCCTGATGTTCAGCCGGAATCTGGCTTCCTGCAACTTGAGCCCATTATTCCGTGTCCTGCACTTTGGGATGATCTAGAAGAGATCCTGGCCTTCCTCTCTGTGACAACCTCTCAAGTACTTGAAGAGCGCTATCATGTCTCCCCTCAGCCTTCTCTTCTCAAGGCTAAACATGCCCAGTTCTTTCAGTCTCTCCTCACAGGGCTTTGTTTCCAGTCCCCTGATCATCTTTGTTGCCCTCCTCTGGACCCTCTCCAGCTTGTCTGCATCCTTCTTCAAGTGTGGTGCCCAGAACTGGACACAGTACTCCAGATGAGGCCTAACCAGTGCTGAGTAGAGGGGAACTAGTACTTCCCGGGATTTGGAAGCTCTGCTTCTATTAATGCCACCCAAAATAGCATTTGCCTTTTTTGCAGCCTCATCACATTGTTGCAAACAAATCAGCAAACATACCAGATGCACTTCTCAGGGAGCAAAAATGTTCTTCAACTGTACCCGCCTCCTTCCCAGTCTTGGTTCAGCCTTACCACCAATTACTATGTGTCAGAGGCAAACCACGGTGAAATGGCTCTTTCCACCATACATGCACTGCTTATGAAATTCCCAGGGATATCTGGCAGGTGACTGTAAGAGACAGAATGCTAGATGCAATTAACCTTGTTTTGACTTTGTAAAAAAAAGTCATTTCTTTAAATAAAAGAAAAAAGAGAAAACTTAATTCACAGACGATCTTGCCTTGGAAAAAGAGTTGGTCTTGATCTTCAGGACTCTCTCAGTCATCTCTGAATAATTTCCCAAATCCTCTTATTTACCCAGTTTATTCCCTTTCATGTCAAGCTGCTGCCTGAAATATAGGAGTTAATTGTATCAGATATTCTGCTTTATTAAAAATCAGTGGAAAACTTGTTAGGCATGCTTCTTAACATTTCAGATAACCAAGTTCAAATTTAGTTCATCAACTGCTACTTTTAATTGTTCTCACTGGGAATGCAGGTGGTTTGCTTTCATTGGATAATTTCTCTGAAATATATATATTTTATCCCCTTACATTCTAAGGGGAGGAAAAAAAAAAACTCCTGATATTGAATATATGATTTATCTTGTCTTTCTTCTTGATTATGAAGAATAGGTTGGTAGTTATAGAAAAATTCACTTCAAAAAAAGGTACATGGCACATTAGTCATAAACTGAGCTATGTTGCCTTTAGCTTCAAGCTATTGGCCATTATCAGCTGAACTGTACTTACTTGTAGATTAGTCATGTTGATTTGGTATTGCTACGTATGCAGATATCAGACTCCTTTGCATAAACTCTGCAACCAGCATTCTTTGGAAGATAAGAAGGCTATGTCTTCTTTTTGCATAGTTTTTTCCTTAATATGCTTCTGGAAAAATAAAAATAAAAGCAATCCTCCAAGAATGCTTTTAAGGGCGCAATGCTATGGCTGCTAGAGAGCGTCTAGACAGCCATAAGACTTTTCACTTTTGGGGGAACCGAGCATGGTTCATCCCCAGCTCCATGCTCATAACAGCAGCACAGAGCAGGCGGAGAGGGAGCGTTCCTGGGGGAGGGGAGGAGACTGCAGAAGTGCCATTATGATGTTTCCTATGTACCATCCGGCATCCCCCAACCTTGCTCCAATGCGCCCCAGGTAGACAGCTGAAATAAGCCGTCTAGCCACAAATGCAGGGCGGCCAGTATGCGGATGAGAGGATCCCCTCTGTGCTTTGCCTGCCCTGCATTGGATAATCGGCCTCCTCCGAGTTCGGAGGCGGCCAACTATCCTGATAGAATTGCACCCTAAGTGTATGTGCATGGTTTTATCTCCTGCACATTTAAATGAATGCTAACCACCATAGTGGGAAAACTAAACATTATTTATTGCAGAGGGTAATAACATGAGTATATGTCTAAAAGTGCGTGCTTAAACTGGAAATATTTTTCACTGGTATGAATATAAAAGGATGGATAGTTTATTATAGCTCAAAAATCGCAAGAATTGGCTACACAGACACTGTAATAACTACAAGCATTGAAAGCACAGTTTAACTTAAGCAGAGCTTAAATTAGCCACAGGAGGTTCTATTCTCCTTCAGTTAAAGAATGAAAGAGCTCTGCGGGATCAGATGAAAGGCCTATGTAGACCATCATCCTGTTTCCTACCATGGCCAACCAGATGCCTCTGAGAAGACCACAAGTAGGACATGAGTGCAATAGCGCCCTCCCACTGTTGTTCCTCCCCTTCACGGATCACTGCCTTGTTGTGGCAAAGGGGCTTGCGTAACTCAGTGAAGCTATAAGCTATGCCGTGCAGGGCCAGCCAAGATGGACAGGTTATGGTGGAGAGTTCTGACAAAATGTGGTCCACTGGAGAAGGAAATGGCAACCCACTCCAGTATTCTTGCCAAGAAAACCCCATGGAACGTATCACAAGGCTAAAAGAGATGATGCCAGAAGATGAGCCCCTCAGGTTGGAAGGTGTCCAATATACTACTGGGGAAGAGCAGAGGGAATTTCCAAGTAGGGCCAGAAAGAGTGAAGTGGCTGGGCCAAAGCCGAAAGGACACTCAGCTGTGCATGTGTCTGATGGTGAAAAGAAAATCCGATGCTGTAAAGAACAATATTGTTTAGGAACCTGGAATGTCAGATCAATGAGTCAAGGTAAGCTGCAGGTGGTCAAACATGAGATGGCAAGATTGAACATCGACATCTTGGGAATCAGCGAACTAAAATGGACAAGATTGGGCGAATTTAATTCAAGTGACCGTTGTATCTACTACTGTGGGCAAGAATCCCTTAGAAGAAATGGAGTCGCACTCGTAGTCAACAAAAGGGTGGGAAAAGCAGTACTGGGGTACAATCTTAAAAACGATAGAATGATGTCAGTTTGAATCCAAGGCAAACCATACAACATCACAGTAATTCGAGTCTATGCCCCAACCACTGATGCCAAAGAAGCTGAGGTTGATCTGTTCTATGAAGACCTACAACACCTTCTAGAACGAACACCAAAAAAAGATGTCCTCTTCATCATAGGGGATTGGAATGCTAAAGAAGGAAGTCAAGAAATCACCAGAATAACAGGCAAGCATGGCCTTGGTGTACAAAATGAAGCAGGACTAGGGATGGGGGAGAATTTCTCCCCAAAACTTCAGGGGGCCGAGTGCCAACACACTCGGTCCTCCAAAGGTTGTTCGGGGAGAAATTCTCCGCCCCCCCCCCCCGGGATGGGACTTACCTTTCACGAATGTCCCTCCTGGTGGCGGGTCCCGGCGGCGGTTCGGCAGGTCTTTGTCAGGGGCGGGGGCAGCAGCCGGTCTTTCGACCGGCTGCCGCCGCCGCCATTACAAGAAAAGTAAAAAAAAAACAATGCCCCTGTGATAGGCTACGTAACAATTAACGTAGCCTATCACGGCTAGATCTGCAAAGTCAGCCGTGATAGGCTACGTTAATCGTCACGTAGCCTATCACGGGTGACTTTGAAAAAAAAAACAAAAAGCACGTACGGCTAATGGCAGCCCCCATAGGGAGCCACCATTCACGTTCCTTATTTGGTCCCTGTAGTCTACGTAAAGATTTACGTAGACTACGGCAAAAATAAGGACAACGCAAATAGCGTTGCCCTTATTTTCGCCGTAGTCTAAGTAAATCTTTACGTAGACTACAGGGACCAAATAAGGAAAGCGAATGGTGGCTCCCTATGGGGGCCGCCATTTGCGTACGCGCTTTTTTTTTCCAAAGTCACCCATGATAGGCTACGTGACGATTAACGTAGCCTATCACGGCTGACTTTGCAGATCTAGCTGTGATAGGCTACGTTAATCGTTACGTAGCCTATCACAGGGGCTTTTTTTTTTCTTTTGAAGTTCGCGGCCGGGGAGACGGGGCGCTTCTCCCCGGCCTGAATTTCGGCCGGGCGAGGCGGGAAGCCTCCCTCCCCGGCCTGAACTTCGGGGGGAGCAGCGAAGCGCCTCCCCCCCACCGCGAAGCAAGCTGCGAGACCAGGTAAGTGACTTTCGTTCATCCCTAAGCAGGACAAAGGCTAATAGGGATGGCGGAGAATTTCTCCCCAAATCTTCAGGGGGCCGAGCGCGAATGCATTTGGCCCCCCAAAATCGGCGGTAAAATTCTCCGCCACCCCCCGCCACCCCCAGGATAGGACTTACCTTTGGCGAATGTCCCTCCCGGCGGCGTGTCCCAGCGGCGGTTTGTCGGCCTTTCATCGGGGGCGGGGGCAGCAGCCGGTCTTCCGACCGGCTGCTGCCACCACCATTACAAAGTGTAAAACAAAAAACAAAAACCCATGATAGGTTACGTAATGATTAACGTAGCCTATCACTGCTAGATTTCCAAAGTCAGCCGTGATAGGCTACGTAAATCATTACGTAGCCTATCACAGGTGACTTTGGGGGGAAAAAAAGCGCGTATGCAAATGGCGGCGGCCTATGGGCGCCGCCATTTGCGTTCCTTATTTGGTCCCGGTAGTCTACGTAAAGATTTACGTAGACTATGGCGTAGTCTACGTAAATCTTTACAAAGACTACCGGGACCAAATAAGGAACGCAAATGGCGGCGCCCATAGGCCGCCGCCATTTGCGTACGCGCTTTTTTTTTCAAAGTCACCCGTGATAGGCTACGTAACGATTAATGTAGCCTATCATGGCTGACATTGGAAATCTAGCCGTGATAGGCTATGTTAATCGTTACGTAGCCTATCACGGGGTTTTTTTGTTTGTTTTTTTTACACTTTGTTTCGCGGCCGGGGAGACGGGGCGCTTCTCCCCGGCCTGAATTTCGGCCGGGTGAGGCGGGAAGCCTCCCCCCCCAGCCTGAATTTCGGCCAGGCGAGGCGGGACGGCTTCCCCCCCTCACCTGAACTTCAGGGGGAGAAGCGAAGCACCTCCCCCCCACCGCGAAGCACCCCTGCGAAAAGGTAAGTGACTTTCGTACATCCCTAAAGGCTAATAGAGTTCTGCCAAGAGAACACACTGATCATAGCAAACACGCTTTTCCAACAGCACAAGAGGTAACTCTACACATGGACATCACCAGATGGTCAATATCGAAATCAGATTGATTATGTGCTTTGCTGCCAAAGATGGAGAAGCTCTATACAGTCAGTAAAAACAAGACCTGGAGCTGACTGTGGCTCAGATCATGAGCTTCTTGTTGCAAAATTTCAGCTTAAATTGAAGAACGTAGGGAAAACCACTAAACCATACAGGTATGACCTAAATCATATCCCTTATGAATATACAGTGGAGGTGAGGAATAGATTTAAGGGATTAGACTGGATAGACAGAGTGCCTGAGGAACTATGGACGGAGGTCCGTAACATTGTTCAGGAGGCCACAACTCAATCCATCCCAAAGAAAAAGAAATGCAAGAAAGTAAAGTGGCTGTCTGAGGAGGCTTTACAATTAGCTGAGGAAATAAGGGAAGCGAAAAGCAAGGAAGAAAGGGGAAGATAAACCCAACTGAATGCATCTTTCCAGAGAATAGCAAGGAGAGACAATGCCAAAAGAGTGTTCAAACTACTATACAATAGGGATGGCGGAGAATTTCTCCCCGAACCTTCGGGAGGCCGAGTGCCGACGCATTCGGCTCCCCGAAGTTGGTTGGGAAATTGTCCGCCGCCCCCCCGCCCCCCCCCCGGGACGGGACTTACCTTCGGCGAATGTCCCTCTCGGCGGCGGGTCCCGGCAGTGGTTCGGCGGTGGTTCGTTGCGGGCGGGGGCGGCGGCCGGTCTCCCGACCGGCTGCCACCACCACCATTGCAAAAAAAAAAACCTAAAGTAAAAAAAAAAACACCCGTGATAAGCTACGTGACGATTTACGTAGCCTATCACGGCTAGATTTCCAAAGTCAGTCGTGATAGGCTACGTAAATCTTTACGTAGCCTATCACGGCTGACTTTGAAAAAAAAAAAGCGCGTACGCAAATGGCGGCGCCCATGGGCGCCGCCATTTGTGTTCCTTATTTGGGCATGGGTAGTCTACGTAACGATTTACGTAGACTACAGCGAAAATAAGGGCAACGCTATTTGCGTTGCCCTTATTTTCACTGTAGTCTACATAAATCGTTACGTAGCCTATCACTTTTTTTTTTTTAACTTTGCTGGGAAATGGCGGCAGTGGCAGCTGGTCAGAAGACCAGCTGCCGCCCCCGCCGAAACGCCGCCGAAGCGCCGCCAGGACCCGCCGCCAAGAGGGACATTCGCACGAGGTCAGTCCCATCCCGGGGGGGGCAGGGGGTGTCGGAGAATTTCCCCACCAATTTCGGGGGGCCGAATGCGTTGGCATTCGGCCTCCCAGAGATTCGTGGAGAAATTCTCCAACATCCCTAGTGGGACTTGGTCTCCAGGCCCCTCATCATCTTTGTCATCCTCCTCTGGACACGTTCCAGTTTGTCAATATCTTTCTTAAACTGCAGTACCAGAACTGGACAGAGTACTCCAGGTGACGCAAAAGAAGCTCAGAATGGTATCGTTGCTTGTCATGATCTAGACACTATGCTTCTGTTGGTGCGGCTTAGAGCAACAAGGTCTTCCAGGCTCTGGTTCATCCTTCCAGCTCAGTCCCTCACTTCTGACTCTCTGGCTTGATGGTTGGATCATCTAACAGCTGCCTCCTGCTCAGTCCTAATGCCTTTTCTTAGGGCCATGACATGAAATAGTTCTCTAGCCATACATATTGATGCTGAGACCCAATACATACAGCATCAAATAGTTCGGGTCAGCACCTTCCCTTCAGACTACATGTACATTCATTAACACTCTTTACCTCTCCCCATGACATTGTCTAGTAGAGCCTTCCTCAGCCTGGCGCCCTCCAGATGTGTCAGACTACAACTCTCATTAGCCACCACCAGCATAGCCAGTGATGATGGGAACTGTAGTCTAAGACATCTGGTGGGTGCCGCATGGGGAAAAGCTGGTCTAGTAAATCTTGATGCATGACATCCCATCACCACATCAAGAGCTTTCCCATCCCTGCAAGCAGTAGCTGATGTAGTAGGGCCAGAGAAGAAAAATTCTCTATACAACGATGTCATGTCATTCACTGACATTTGCTAGACATGGATGCAATAAACTTTATTTTTTTGCTCGTCACATAATTTGCACTTAGTCTTCTGCTGTATGAACTCTGAAGTGCCTCTGTTCTTCTATACTTGGAGTGGAAAATGACAGGATCAGAGTCCTACAGTTTTGGGGCTCATCAGCATGGCACACGCACCAGTAGAAATGGCTCTCTAGCTGTTCCAATTTAGTAATAAATCCCCACTGTGAAATTATAAAAGGAACTTTCCACACAATGGTTGACTTGGCATTAAAATCTAGTGGGACTCATAGCTCAGCTGTCAAAAGGCTTTAGGCAGTAGCCAGAAGCCCAGGTTATATCCCTAGGTAGGTCATGACTCACTTGCTATCTTCCTACAGCTCCACAAAATATGTAGATATGAAAAGGAAGGGAAAAGATTGCTGTGCTGTCCATATAGCTGCTGTGCTCAACCAAGAGTGGGGCTGGACTGAAATGCTGCTGGTGGAGCTGTATGCACCGCAATACAAGGATGAGGAATTCTTTTCAGCTGGATGAAACCTGTCACAATGTTTGGCATACTGCTTGTATAATGTTCGTTCTTCCAGACCAAATTATGCAAAACACCAACAACTTTGCTGTAGGATCTGGAAGAAGAGGTATTTCAATGAATGCAGGTATCCATTAGTAGAAACTGCAAAATTTTGTCAAAGATACACCCGTGCGTACACACACCCACACCCACACATTCACACATTTGAGATGGGGGAGAAATCTGTCCAGTTTACATTTTAATGCAAACTTACCCAATTTTGCTGTTTTGAACCAACACAAACTGAAACTCAGTTATCGTTTGAAATTCACACTTCTCTGAAGTTTGCAATGGAATTCTTCAATCAAAAAATGTGTATGTGTGTGTGTGTGTATTAGGGGAAAGCACACACAAAACGAATATATGTGTGAAAATAACATTAGAAAGGTATTACATTAGGAAAACAGCCTGTGAAAAATATGTATATTATTAGGCAAAATTGCTTTCCCAGAGTATGTATTAGGAGAAATGCACACAAAAATGCGTACAAATTTTCATAAGAACTTTTTAAAAAATTCTCTAAGTTCAGGATGAACCAAACATAAGGCTAGAGAAATGAGAAACTGAAAGAAACTGACACTGACAGATTTGTACACACACACCCTGCCCCCAGGAGAAAGCCTATCTGAAGTATATAATGTAAAAGAAGGAAGCATATAGTGACATAACAGTTTGTATGGCAGAAAGTGCAGATAGATTGTTACCGCTGCATGGTTAAGATCTGCATGAAACACACAGAGTATGATTTTAAACTCAATTCTGTCATTTTACAGGAACATTAATAGCTACAAAGTTCTCTTCGCCAGCAGCCAGATGAAAGCACATTTGCCAGGGCCCAGTCAACTACTACGTGACAAACAATAAAGGCAATTTTCAAAGACAAGTAAATAAGTGCTGCTGGGTTAGCAGTTCTCTGGAACTGAAAAAAAAAATGAGGGCAGTGTATAATAAGCAGTAGCATTAATTTTTTGTGCAATATGAAACCTCCTTGGGAAGCAATTTTCTGAAACCCATCCTAACAGTCTGACCTGATTCCAGGGGGAGGGAGGGAAGCAACACTCAGTTACACTTCCCACGCAAACACACACACACCAAGATTGTGAGCTGACTACTGCTACTAAAGAACATCACCACTTCTCTTCCCTACCCTCCATGGCAAGAAAGCTATGTAATGTCTGGTGTTGCAAAGGACTGCAATTCCCTCCCTCCCTCCCTCCCTCCCTCCCTTCTTTCTTTCTTTCTTTCTTTCTTTCTTTCTTTCTTTCTTTTTTTCTTAAAACATGTTTAAACTACCCTTCATCCTTAAGGATACCAAGGTAGAGTACAAATATAATTAAAATAATACATAATGCATTACATGCACATAGAACTGACAAAATCAGCCAACGAGGGGCCATAACTCAGTATTAGGGCACCTGCTTTGCATACAAAAGGTCCTAGGTTCAATCCCCGGCATCTCCAGGTAGGGCTAGTGGAAGGGCTTCTGCCTGAAACCCTGGAGAGCCGCTGCCAGTCAATGTCGACAGTACTGGACAAGATGGACCTATGGCCTGTCTCAGCATAAGGCAGCTTCCTGTATTCGTCAAATGCCTGGGTAAACAAGGATTTGAGCAGGCACTGAAACCATTGCAGTGATGGCACTAGTAACACGTCCATGAGGAGGGTATTTGTTATGGATTGGGAAGGGGAAATACCTTTCTCTATTGGTGGACCCCTTCTTTACTAGGGTTCCCCCACAAAAGAACTACTGATAGGCTTCCACCAGCCAGGATGACACACCCTGACACACCCTAGTCTGCCCAGCTGCTTGGGGATTTTCTGAGCTTAATTGTCAAGGACCCCTTCCTTCAGTCCAGCCCTAGGAAAAAATAAAAAGAATGGTTGTTTGGATTCTCTTGCCCAAAGCCCAGAAACAACCGTACTAAACAAAAAACATAAAAAAGCCACCCCACAATCCTTTGAAAATCTGAAGATCACATGAAGTCCTACCGTGCAGTACTTGATTTGGAAAACAATTTTTTGTGAGACAGTCCCTTTTAAAACTACACAATCAAATGTCCAAATATTAAAAAAAGGAGTTCATTTGGGGGAAAGGAAAAAAAGAGGGGGAAACGAAGGAAGGCAACAATCACACACAGAGAATTCCAAATAAAACCAATAAAGTCAATCTAACTTATCTAGTTACATGTTACCTACTTGAGTAGAGCCCTGGATTCCAGAGCATATACAGTGTATATTACAAAGAGGGTGGCTTAAGAGAAAGCATCTTGTCCTCTGATTAGGAGTTATATGAACTCAGATCATGGGGATCTGGGGAGTGAGCAAAGTCTCATTTTTCTGGGAATCTGAGTTCAGTAAAAGCTGGCCCATTAGCAAACACTGATTGTGGTTTTGTCCAATAATGTTGGACAGGATCTAGTCTGATGTCAGTGGACTAGCCAGCAAATCAGAAAATTATTTAGTGGCTGGACCCACCTTCCTAATGGGTGTAAATGTACATGTGCAAAGAGCCAACTGGTTTGAACTACTTAGCCTATTATTTTAAAAAAGAGAGTTTAAGGGAGCAATCCTACGGCCACTAGTCAGTGGCTAGATGGCCATAGGATATCTGGTTTTCCAGGAAACGACCTTGGAGCCCACATTCCAAGGTTGGTTCCCAGAGAACCAACCTTCCCGCACTTCCGTGCTGCCTCACAGGCAGCACGGAACAGCCCTGTGCTCTGCGCTCTCAAGAGGAGCACAGAGCGGCCAAAATGGGGTGTTCCCAGGGGGGCGTGCCAGGGCGGGGAGGGCAGAAATGCCTGTACGACACATCCAATGTGTCATATGGCAGCCTCCTCCCCCGCTCTGCCATCCCATGGCTAGACAGCTGCAATCGTCTATCTAGCCAAAAATGCAGGACAAGAGAAATGCGGAGGGAATGATCCCCTCCGTGCTTCTCCTGCCCTGCATTGTATAGGCGGTCGCCTCCAAGTTCAGAGGCAGCCGCCTATCTGCATAGGATTGTGCCCTTAATGTATATTGGAGAACAAGAAGGTGAGATAAGCCTATTCAGGCATCCCGGCATGGTGCCAACTTACCAGACACTCTAGGGGGCACTGTTGAGCTACATCACAGTGCCCCACAGTGTAGCTCACCAGGGTTTGTCACAGTATTCCGTAACCGGGATGCCACAGCCTAGAAGTCTTTCTTCCTTGTTGACACATAATGTACCTGAGGTGCCTCTCCTGAACCGTGCCAGTGCTTTCTGCAGGATTCTAGGAGCACCCCCATCATGAACAAGTAGTAGTAGAAGTATCCTTAACTTGCATGGCATTGTACAGAGTATAAGTGGACAGGTCCCTGCTCTGAGAAGCTTACAATTGACAATTCAACATAGGGGGAATGTAGGAAGGGAGTAAACAGGGAAGCAATATGCAGTTGCTTCAGCTGCACACCCTTAGGCTTAGTTACTGGCCAATTTAGAGTAGTGTATGGGAATGAGAGGGTTGCCAACGACTTCAAGGAAAAGGTAGGTTTTGAGGGAGGATCTGAAAGAAGTAAGAGGTGGCTGGGGGGCAGTAACGATAATACCATATTTTGTTTAATTTGATTGCTTACTAATGAGTAGTGATAACCACTTGATGCTTCCAGCATAGGGGTGGGTGGGCAACCAGTGGCCTACCAGACATCATTGGACTCCAGTTCCCAGCATCCCAGATCATTGCCCATGCTGGCTGGAGCTGATGGGAGTTGGAGTTTATGAGGAGACTCTGGAGCTCACTGCCTCATGCTCCCACAGTTAAGGAATGGGCAGAGTCAAGGTGGCTGTGTGTAGCGATGGCCCCATCTGATAAGGTGGACATTCATTGTACCTCTGCAAGCCAGTCTGGCCACCTTAAAGAGTCATTGCTGGGAGCAGAGGCAAGAAGGTACGGCTGCTTGAAGCCGAAGGCAAGGAAATGAGGAAGGATGAGGGAGTAGGGAGAGGGGCAAAGGGCAAAAGGGAAAGAGAGGAGGGAGGGAGGGAGGCAGACAGAAGGAGGATGAGAGGAAGACCAAGCCAGTCCTCCTACTACCAGTGGAGGCTGGCGGCCCCGATTTTGGTGGGGCTGTGAATCCATTCTGGGTTTCAGTCAGAACCAGCCAGAACTCTAAAGGAGCTATCCAGGGTGCTGAACCCTATCCCCAAAATGGGTTCCACACCTTGGATAGCTCCTTTAGAGTTCTGGCTGGTTTTGGCTGAAGCCCAGAATGGATTCACAGCCTCAACATATCAGAGCCACCAGCCTCCACTGCCTGCTGCCACTTTAGAAAGCGTGGAGCCACACGCAGCACAAAAGTTACTCACGGGATTGGGAGATGGAGAGGAAGGATCTGGGCCTTAAGGTGCTCCCTGAGACCATTATGAAGCAATAGGGGAGAAATGCATGTAGAATGCACCAATTATTAATGGGGCATGAGCGTTTATTTATTCATTTATGTATTATTACATTTACAAAAAAAATTAAATGGCAGTGTTTCTCTGCATTAGAGGCAGCACGTGTGAAATTATCAGCCCCCTGTGTCTGTATCTACTGTGAGGAGGTCATTTAAAATGCGCACATGCCATTGACAATCACAATTAATGGCACCCCACTGGTCTGTTTCTGGAAAGAAGTGTGTGCATGAATGGTGGGAGGAATTTTTAGATCTGACTGTCTTAGGTTTGACACAGAAACAGGGCTAAGTAGAAAAAATAATTTTTGAATTGCCATCAGAATCCAGATTTTATGGTATCCACTGCTGTACATGAAATACTGAAGTATTATCCTTACCTCTGGGGCAAAATACAGTCACACAGTTCACACAAGAGATTTGGTTTTTCCCCCTTGTACAAAATCATTTTTTTTGCTGAAAGCTTCTTGAGATGAAAAAAGATAATGCAGAAAACATAGTGAGAAGAAGATGACGGCTTTGTCTTCAGGGATTTATTTCCTCTTTGCTGACTGAGAAGGTGGAGCAGGGTCATGGAATACCTATCTTAAGAATTGCTTGCATGTCCCACGAAGCAGTTTTAAAGCCAAAAACTTGAGAGCAAAATAGTATCAGGCTGCTCTGAAGCAAGTTATCCAGTCAGAAATGCAACTCGGGGTCAACGGATTTGGAGGTCTGAAGTTCAGACGAGATGGTTGGGGATTTGATTTCTTGGACATGAACCTTGAAGTTGAGATATAACTTGTGAACTAGCTATGGAGGACACAGGAGGCACCAGAAGATCTATGTATGAAGCTGCAGGAAACTGATTATTACCTTTTGGGGAGTGGGTACCTGGAATCTCCCCACTACCAAATGAGTGAACAGGTCTATTAGAAGCTATCTCTTTAATGGACATGTGATTCCTTCGTTCCTTCATTACATTTTTCTACCACCCAATAGCCAAGGTTCTCTGGGTGGTTGACAAAGATTAAAAACCTTTAAAAATACAATATTGTACATGATATAAAAACAAACAGTGCAAATGCGCGCGCACACACACACACACACACACACACTAAACAATTTTAACAATCAACAATAACAGACCCAGGATCCTAATTAAAATCCTTCTCACATGCTTCCAAATGCCTGAGAGTAGAGGAAGGTCTTAATCTGGCACCAAAAAGATAATAATATTCGCACCAGTCTAGACTCGCTGGGGAGATTGTTCCATAATCAGGGCCACCACTGAGAAGCCCTAGCCTTCACTGATTCCTTGAGGAGGGTCTTACACCATGAGCCTACTATACAGGCAGGTTCATGCCAGAAGAGGCCCCCTCCATCAGGTATTGCAGTCCCAAACCATGTAAGCATCTTGAACTGGCTCAGAAATATACAGGCACCCAATGCAAGCAGGCCAAAATTGGTGTTATGTGTTTGAACCTTCCTAACCCTGTTATCAATCTGGCTGCTGCATTTTGCACAAGTTGCACTTGCAGCTTCTGAATTGTCTTCAAAGGCAGCCCCATCTAGGGTGCATTGCAGTAACTTAGAGGTGACCAGAGCATAGAGAACTGAAGCCAGGTTATCCCTGTCCAGATACTGGTGTAGCTGGGCCACTGTCCAGCCCTGACTGGAGGACTCCTCCTCAGAGGAGGAGCTGGAGGCCCCAGAAGCCCAAGGTACCCCAGGCCAGGGACTGCCACTGGGCCCACAGGAGCCTGAACCCTCGGGGGAAGTGGCTGCAGGGCCATCCCTGTCAGGAGAGGGGACTCTGCCTCTGAGGCAGAGGCTGAGCCACCCCCTGATCCCCAGGAGCATCGTCACCGCAAGAGACAGGCTAGCAGGGCTCCTGTGTGAAGGAGTGCTCGCCTGCAGAAGAGGTCTCCTCAGGAGAATATTTGCGTAGCCTATAGGGATGGCGGAGAATTTCTCCACGAATCTTCGGGTGGCCGAGTGCCGACGCATTCGGCCCCCCGAAAGTGTTGGGGAAATTCTCCGCCGGCCCCCCGCCCCCCCCCGGGATGGGACTTACTTTTGGCGAATGTCCCTCTCAGCGGCAGGTCCCGGCGGCGGTTCAGCGGGGGCGGCGGCCGGTCTCCCGACCGGCTGCCACCTCCACCATTACAAAACAAAAAAGTACAGTAAAACACACACACACACACACACACACGTGATAGGCTATGTGACGATTTACGTAGCCTATCACGGCTAGATTTCCAAAGTCAGCCATGATAGGCTACGTAAATCGTCACGTAGCCTATCACGGGTGACTTTGGAAAAAAAAAAAGCGCGTATGCAAATGGCAGCGCCCCATGGGCGCCGCCATTTGCGTTCCTTATTTGGACAGGGGTAGTCTACATAAATTTGGACAGGGGTAGTCTACGCTATTTGCGTTGCCCTTATTTTCGCCATAGTCTATGTAAATCTTTACGTAGACTAGACGTGCCAAAATAAGGAACGCAAATGGCGGCGCCCATGGGGCGCCGCCATTTGCGTACACGCTTTTTTTTTTCCCCAAAGTCACCCGTGATAGGCTACGTGATGATTTACATAGCCTATCACGGCTGACTTTGGAAATCTAGCCATGATAGGCTACGCAAATCGTTACGTAGGCTATCACGGATGTGTGTGTGTGTCTGTTTTTTTTACTTTTTTTTTCCGCGGCTGGGGAGACGGGGCGCTCCTCCCTGGCCTGAATTTCGCCAGCGAGGGATGGGGCGCCTCCCCCCCCGGCCTGAATTTCGGCTGGGCGAGGCGGGGCGCCTCCCCCCCTCACCTGAACTTCGGGGGGAGAACCACAGCGCCTCCCCCCCACCGCGAAGCAAGCTGCGGGACAAGGTAAGTCCCTTTCGTCCATCCCTAGTAGCCCATCATGTGAACAGGGACACAAATGGCATCCACTACGCCTATCGTGGGGGGAAACAGGGACGCAAATGGCGTAGTGGATGCCATTTGCCGCCGTAAAGCTGGTAGATTAGCCTGCATTTAGGCTAATCTACCAGCTTCAAGGCCGCAAATGGCGCCCACTACGCCATTTGCGTCCAGAGACTCACTTACCCTACCCCAGCGATACGGCACGGCAATGGCAGCTGGCTGTATCACCAGTGGAGCGGAGCCGGTGGCCGGCTCTGCAGGATTGCCACAGAGTGGAGCCGGCCTGGATGGATTCCAGGGGGAGGGGCGGATCGCCTCCCCTCACTGCAGACCCCCCCCCGCCAGACCCGAAGGTAAGGGATTCGTACATCCCTATGCCTGCCTGCCGGTGTTCTGACCTCTGCCTGGATTTTGACCACTCCTGCCTTAGCTTAAACCTCCTCGGACTGCAACCTGTGTGCTTGATCATTTGCTTGCCAACTTGACTCCTCTACTGCATCGCTCCCTGTCCTTGCTTGCAAACAGTCAAGACTCGATGTAGAGCAGGACAACCACCAACTGAAGTCTGTAGAAGGCATTCCATGCCACTGAGGCCACCTGAGCTTCAAGTGACAAAAATGGCTCCAGGAGAACCTCCAAGCTACAAACCTGCTCCTTGAAGGCGAGTACAACCCCATCCAGAAAAGGTTGAGCACCCTTCATCCAGTCAGAAGGACCACCCACTAACAGCATCTTGGCCTTGCCTGGATGAAGCTTCAGTTCATTAGCCCTCACCCAGTCCATTGTCTCAAGCAGGCACAGATCTAGCACATCCACAGCCTCACCTGATGAAGATGAAAAGGAGAAATAGAACTGTGTATGGTATACTGACGATGAGTATACTGATGACAAGAACTCCAAAACTGCAGATGATTCCACTCAATGCTTTCATGTAGATGTTAAATAGCATGGGGGACAAAACTGACCCCTGAGGAACCCCATGCTAGAAAATCCATGGGTCTGAGCAATATTCCTCAAGGATCACCTTCTGGAGCTGGCCATCCAAGTAGGAGCAGAACCACTGCAATGAAGTACCCCCCACTCCCAGCTTAGAGAGTCGCCCCAGAAAGATACGATGGTCAGTGGTACTGAAAGCCACCAAGAGATCAAGGAGAATCAACAAGGTCATATTCTCTCTGTCTCTGTCTCTCTCTCTCTCTCTCTGTCTCTCTCTCTCCTGGCATATGTGATTATACAGGGCAACTGAGGCTGTTTCCATGCCAAAACCTGACCTGAACCCCAACTGAAATGGATCCTGATAATTGGTCTCATCCAAGAGCATCTGGAGCTGGTTGGCCACCACCCACTCAAGGACCTTGCCCAGGAAAAGAACATTTGCCACCAGCCTAAAGTTGTTAAGATTTTTTGGGTCCAGGGAGGGTTTCTTCAGGAGTGGTCTCACCACCACCCCTTTCAGGTGGCCTAGGACCAGCCCCTCTCATAAAGCAGCATTGATCACCTTCTAGGCCCAACTGGCTGCAATGCAGAAATAAGGCCCAGACAGAGATCCTTTCTTATTTATTTATTTACAATGTCTGTATACTGCTCCATATCTATAACAGATTTCGGAGCAGTGAAGATGAAACAGTAAAAGAATAAAAAGATTAAAACACCATATTAAAATTATGCTTTAAAAAAAAAAAACAGAATGCCAGCCTTAAGGGCAGCCCCACAAGAAGCGTGTTGCAGTAATCCAGTCTTGAGGTTACTAATGCCTGTACCACTGTGGCCAAGCTATCCCTGTCCAGGACAGGCCATAGTTGGTGAACCAGCCAAAGCTGGTAAAAGGCACTCTGAGCCACCATGGCCACTTGGGCCTCCACCAACAGTGATGGATCTAGGAGTACCCCCAAACTACAGACTTGATCTTTCAGAGGGACTGCAACCCGTTCCACAATAGGCAATGAGCCTATCTCCCAGACTTGGGAACCAGTCATCCACAGGGCTTCCATCTTGCCAGGTTTCAGTTTATTGGCCCTCATCCAGCCCATTACTGAGTTCCGGCACTGGTTCATAGGGATGTACGGATTCCCCACCTTCCGATCCGGTGGGGAATCCACCCGGCGGGGAGGAAATCTGTTCCTCCCCCCTGGAATCCTCCAGAGCAGCTCCGTTCCAGGAGGATTCAGTGGAGTGGCACTCCGGCTCCCTATACCAGGCAGTAGGGTAATGGCAGCTGCCATTACCCTATTGCTGGCTCTCTTCTGCGCGCTGGCTGGCAAAGGCCAGCACAGGGAAGAGAGGCCTCGGCGCAGCCCCCCCCCGTGCTCTCACCCTGTCCTTCTCTGGGTGAGAGCGCTGGGGAGGGGTGCTGTCACCGTCCCTCTTCCACACCCCGGCTGGCAAAGGCCAGCATGGGGAAGAGGGGCCTCAGTGCAGCCATCCCCCAGCGCTCTTGCCTGGTCTAGGGAGCACTGTTCCCTAGACCAGGAAATACGCTAATGACAGCTGCCATTAGCCTATCGCTGGGAGAAATACAGATGCAAATGGCGTATTGTATGCCACTTGAGGCTGTAAAGCACCATGTTTGACCTAAATACAGCCCTAAACGGCTGCAATTAGGTCAAAGTCAGGGCTTTATGGCCACAAGTAGCGTCCAATATGCTATTTACGTCTGTATTTCTCCCAGCGATAGGCTAATGGCAGCCACCATTAGCTTATCGCCTGGTCTAGGGAGCCAGGGAGCCACTCCGCACGAAATCCTCTGGAGGTGGAGGTAAGTGGAGCCACTCCACCGTGGATTCCGAAGGCTGGATTCCAATGAGAATTGGAGTCTGCTTTGGAGTCTGCAGAGGATTTCTCTGCCATCCCTACTGGTTCAGGACTTGCACAGCCTCTCCTGATTCAGGGTCACAGGGAGGTAGAGCTGTGTGTCATCAGCATACTAATGGTACTTGGTTCCAAATCCCCTAATGACCACTCCCAGCAGCTTCATATAGATGTTAAATAACATTGGGGACAAGACCTTACTCTGTGGAACCCCATAGCTCAATTGCCAAAGGGCTGAGGAATGGTCATGCCATGTTACTCTCTGAAATTGGCCCTGCAGGTAAGACCGAAACCACTGTAACACAGTGCCTCCGATTCCCATCCCAAAGACTCAATCCAGGAGTATACCATGGTCAATGGTATCAAAAGCCAATAAGGGATCAAGCAGAATTAACAGGGCTGCACTCCCCCTGTCCCTCTCTCGATAAAGGTCATCCATCAGGGTCACCAAGGCTGATTCAGTCCCGTAATCAGGCAAAACCCAGCCTGGAATGGGTCGAGATAATCAGTATCCTCCAAGAGTGCCTGCAGTTGTTCCGCCACTACCCGCTCCAGAACTTTCCCTTAGAAAGGGGTATTTACTACTGGGTGATAGTTGTCTAATACCATTGGGTCCAGAGTGGGCTTCTTCAGGAGTGGTCACACTACTGCCTTCTTAAGGACAGCAGGGATCAGCCCTTCCCAGGGAGAAGCATTCGCCACACCTTGGACTCACCCAGTCATACCCCATCAGCTAGCTTTTATTAGCCAGGAGGGGCAAGGATTGAGATGGCATGTGGCCAGTCACATTGCTGAAAGCACCTTGCCCACATCATCAGGCTGTAACAACTGAAACTGATCCCACAAAATTGGGCAGATGGTGGCATCAGACACCTCAGCTGGAACTGCGCTAACTACAGCATTAAGATCGCTACGGAGACAAATGATCCTCAAAGTGTGATGCAAAAAGGTCACAGCAGGTCCTTGAGAAAGGAGGGTCCCATTCGCTGGTGAGAGTGTTAACAGCCCCTGGACCACCCAAAAGAACTCTACTGGGCTACTTGAGGAAGCAATGGAGGCAGCAACTTGAGCCTTCTTTGCTGCCCGCACTGCCACAAAATAGGCAAAGTTATGTGCTCTAGAGCGTGCTTGGTCATCTTCGCTTTGAGACTTGTGCCATTTGTGCTCTAGCTGACATCCAGCCTTCATTGCCCGTAGCTCCCCAGTATACCCAGGACCAGAACAGGTTCCACAGCACCACAGAGGGCACTCAGGTGTAACCGAGTCAATGGCCCTCCACATCTCACTATTCCATAATGAGGCTAGGGCCTAGGCTGGATTACCAGCTTTCTCCACTGGGAAATTCTAGGGATGTACGAAAATCACTTACCTTTCGCGGATTATGCTGATGGTGGGGGGGGGGAGGCGCTCCGTCCCCCCCCCCCCCTGGAATCCTGGCTGTGCTCTGCAGCAATTCTGCGGAGCCGCTAGCCGGCTCCGCCAGCAGCCGGACATCCGGGCACTGGCTAGCAGGGACGCAAATGGCGGCGGCTGTAGCCACCGCCGTTTGCATCCCTGCAGTCAGCCGTGATAGGCTACGTAAATGTTTACATAGCTTATCACGGCTGACTTAAACAAAAAACAAAAAAACGCGCATACGCAAATGGCGGCGGCCATGGCCGCCGCCATTTGTGTTCCTTATTTTGGCACGTCTTAGTCTACGTAAACATTTATGTAGACTAAGACGGCGAAAATAAGGGGAATGCAAATAGCGTAGATGCTACGCTATTTGCGTTCCCCTTATTTTCACCGTCTTAGTCTACGTAAATGTTTACGTAGCCTAAGACGTGCCAAAATAAGGAACGCAAATGGCGGCGGCCATGGCCGCCGCCATTTGCGTACGCGCGTTTGTTTGGGGTTTTTTTAAGTCAGCCATGATAGGCTACGTAAACATTTATGTAGCCTATCACGTTTTTTGTTTTTTTTTAAACTGGAAATGGCGGCGGTGGCAGCCGCTCGGAAGACCAGCCGCCGCAGCCACCGCCGCTGAACCACCGCCGGAGCCACTGCCGGAGCCACCGCCGCCAGGAAGATCCGCCCAAGGTAAGTCTCATCCCGGGGGGGGGGGGGCGTTCCACCAGCGATTTCGGGGGGCCGAATGCACTGGCATTCGGCCTCCCTGAGATCCGTGGCGGAACTTTCGTACATCCCTAGGAAATTCCCAAGAGCATTCAGAAATCCATCAGATTCCATCAGTCTCCTGGGGCGGACCATCCGAATTGGTCCCCCAACCCTGCATGAGGGAAGTATCTGACCAGGAAATTATCTGACCATGACAATAGGGTTACTTGGAAACACCCCCCCACACACACCATTTTCAGATTACTCATCTCACAGCTTGGAGCAAAATCAAATCAAGGGTATGCCCTGTTTCATGAATTGGGACGATGACAAATTGAGACAACCCCATGGTGGTCATGGAGGCCATAAAATCCCGAGCTGGAGCTCCAGAGACAGCGTCAGCCTCAGCATGGAAGTTGAAGTCACCCAGAACCACCGTTCTGGGCTCCTTCAACACCACACTTGAGACCACCTCCACCAGCTCAGTCAGGGAGGCTGCTGGGTAGCAGGATGGGCAGTACACCAGCAGCATCCCCAATCTGTTTCTATGGCCCAACACCAGGTGCAACCCCTCAAGGCCTGCTCCAAGATGAAGTGGCTTCCTGGTGGTAGAGATGGAGGTTCTATGAACCATGGTTATCCCCCCCTGACTGAGTACCCAGGTGGGCAGAGCTGAGTCATGTCAATCCCACCCAGCTCATCCACCCAGGTCTCAGTAATATACACAAGTTCAGCCTTCTCGTCCACGATTAGGTCATGGATGAGTGCGGTCTTATTGCAGACTGACCTGGTGTTAAATGGCAGCACCACAAGACAGGAGGGCACAGTGGATGAGCTACCAGGTACATGACACCTAGAGGAGGGGGGTAGAACGGGAACAGTGTATAAACATCTGAGACCCATTCTACTCTGATGTCCCAACCCCCTCCTCCTACCATAACTCCTTCTGTCCCAAGTCACTGGGATAGAGGCACCATCTCCAGGATCCCTGTATTCTCTAAGTGCATCCTTGTCACAATAGAGCTTCCCACACCCTCTTAACACCCACTCTCAACTCAAGCATACCCACAATCATTCAAAGCTCGCATACTCCATTCATCCAATCAGTCACCCACAGCCAACCTAACACAGTCACAAATAATAGTTGGTGGAAATAACCAGCCACTGGTCACATAAAGGACATCAGGCTTGCCAACCCACCAGCAAACTGTTTCCCAGTCATTCAGAGGTACTTCTGCAGGCTCATGCGCACTCCATCTCTCACCTGGAGTGTTACAGTCACTTCTCCACCCTGTCTCACCCTGAGGGCGTCCACTACTCCATTTTGTTGTTGTTCAGTCGTTCAGTCGTGTCCGACTCTTACATCCCTATTTTTTCACGCGATAGGCTATGCAAATATTTGCGGCTGCATTTACCTTAAACTAAGACCTTTATGGCCACAAATGGCGTAGTAGACGCCATTTGCGTCTGGGGACAGTCCCCCTTAGCCAGCGATATGGCAATGGTGGCCATATCACCGGCACTTCGGAGCCAGCTGGCGGCTCTATGGAATCACCGCAGAGCGGAACCGGCCGGCCAGGATTCCAGGGGGAGGACAGATCGCTTCCGCCCCCCGGGCAGGTTCCATCCAGAGCAGCAGGTAGGGAATCTGCCCACCCCTAATTAGATGGCACAAGAGGACAGAGAGGTAAGGAACAACTAAAAAACAAAGTGGGGCTCCCCCGCCCTCACAGCATCCCAAAGGGGCAGACCAAAGGGGCGTGCCTCCTTTGGTGTCACTCCCTTCGGGGATGCCCCTGCTGAGGCAGCCCACCGGTGGCAGCCCACTGCCCCAAAGCGGGGCTGCCTTTATCTCTCTGAGGGGCCTGGGAATGTCCAATGGCTGAGAGACAGTCCTGCCTTGGAGAGGAGGCGAGGCTTCCCAGCAGGTGTTCCCAGTCAGTACCAGCAAAGATTACTGGAGGAGGAGGTGGGCAGTTCATCTGCAGAGCAGGTTGTTAAGGCAGCAGAGTTCTTAAAAGCAGCAGAAGACAGCCCTCTCCCCCCAATTCTGACTCCAGCTCTCCTCACCAGGCACAAGCAGAGTGGCCAGTCTGGCCTTTCTTTTGGAGAAGCCAGTGTGGCCCTAACCTAGAGCTACTACATTTAAGATCTACACACAATGGTGTTTCTACCATGGTCCCCCATGTGAGGGGTGTATAGAGCTTCATTTGATCCCAGTCTCGATATGCAACCTCTCACCTCTCTGTTTCCCATTGTTGTCCCTCTTGCACTCTCTCGCAAACAGACATTTCTCTCTCTCTTTCTCTCTTTCTTTCTTTCTTTCTTTCTTTCTCTGCTGAGTAAAGTGCTGTAAATATTGATGGCTCCGTAGAAATGCCAAGTTTTTCTAATAAGCAGGTGTAATAAGAATCATTATTATAAGGAGGCTTTGGTAGTAATCAGGTGGCTTGTAAAACACCTGTGAAACCAATTAGATAATTACCAAGGCTGCAGAATTCAGATGTATAATGACTCTGTTAGTTTAATAATACAAGTCTCAAAAATGATTTCTTGCAACCATGAGAAAAGAATAAACTCACCATTATTGCAAGAAAGGTGCTCCATGCTTTATGTTTAGCTCTGTTTGGCATTATTCCACATTTCTTATATATTTCTCCTATAAGATCTTTGATTTTATGTTTGGGGAGGAGCATAGATGGAGCAGTAATCTGCTCTCTAAATTTTCCAGACTCTCTGCTATGCTAGAAATGTAGTCCAACCTAGCCTTCTCCAACCTGATCCCTCCAGATGCGTTGGACAACAAGTCCCATCATTCCCAATGGCTGGGAATAAAAGGGAATTGGACCCAAGACATTGGGAGGTCACCAGGTTGGGAAAAGCTGGTCTACTAGAGCATTCCATACCTGGCATCACAGTCTGAGAAAAATCCAGGCTCTTCTATGTGATTGATTGATTGTTTCAACAATGTCCTGAGTGGACTACCTAGGATGAGCCTCCATTCTAGGGGGAAACATAGAGGGGCCATAGAAAAGAATCTAACAAAAGAAGAGTGGAGGACCCTTTGACAGACACTGAACTGCACAACATACCTATAAAAGCCTTTTCATTGCAGCTTTCATTCCTGGTCATGTTTTTCCTAAATGAAAATGGAGGTACTGAAGTTACTCCAGGCAATGGCCTTCTAAAATATCGCCATCCCAAGCCTGGATTGTTCTGTAGTTGGGCTGGCTGTACACTTTGCACATTCTAAAGGCTAATCCTAAAGCATTTGCTTTAACAAACTCCAATGCATTCTTCAGAGCATAGATGTGTACGTAAAGTTTTACAGCGCTGCCAAAAAATAATTTGTTTAACGGGATTGTGCTTTCTCCAAGAAACAACTTAAATGTTAAGTTCTCATAAGGAACTCTGATCCTGGAGGACAGCTAGCCCAACAGCACTGTTGTAAAGGTCCCCAGGCTCTTATGAAATATGATCGGCACTTTCTGTTGAACATGGCCACTGGCGACCAATGCCAGGCAAATGAGGTCTTCTCCACAGAGATGCAAGGGTAGGACCTCTTCCCAATCTGTGTGATAGTCCTGGCTGTCCACCAAATGGTGGCTTTCAACTGGAAACTGGAAGTGAGGGCTACAGGCCATTCTAGGCTTTTCTTAGCACTGTGGATGTGGCATGGAATGCCACCAAATTCAAGCAAATCATAGGCGTGTTTCAAGTGTCTGGGCACCCTTATTACTGAAAGAAAGCAGGTCAGATGTGGGAACAAGCGACTCCTCCAGGCATCAGGGCTTCATGATGTATTGCTTTGCCCATTGGTTTTTTTTTCTGACTTAGAAGAGATATTTCTTATGTTAGCAAAGTGTGAAATTACTTTGTCACTGCTACCAAGCACAGCGGGGGGATTACTAATAAGGAAGGATAGCTTTGTGCTGCTCTGTTAAGGCCAAATGACTTCTCTAGGATGACTTAACAGTAATTTCAAATACAGCTCTAAACAATCATAATAATCATAAGCCCTCCTCTATTCCTGGAAATACACCAAGCAGTGACAGAGAGATGTATACAGAACTGTGGAGAATGTTCTAATGTGCATGCCAGAAACCCTGTGCTCCCACCAGGGCTGGTGTCAGGGGTCACACTGGACACCTGCCACCATTCATGCCCTGGTTAGTGCAGTGTGTATGACTTGTCTCTTTAAAACAGGATTGCCTGGACTGTAACTGCCCCTCCCCTTCCTCTTTGGGTGGACATGGTCTTCTTCATGTTGCTCTTAGAGCCAGCTAGGGTGTCTTAGCCTGTCTGTCTAGTATAGTGTGGTGGTGAGAGTGTTGGTCTGGGAGCCGGGAGATTTGGGTTCTAGGCCCCACTCGGCCATGGAAGCTCACTGGGTGACTTTGGGCCAGTCACTCTCAGCCCGACCGACCTCACAGGGTTGTTGTGAGGATAAAATGGAGAGGAGGGGGATTATCTATGCTGCCTGGGTTCCTTAAGGAGGAAAAAAGGCAGGATATAAATTTAACAAATAAATAAATAAATAGTATAGTCTGAGAGATAACTACATGATACCCTAATTGCACAGCATGTAGCTGAGACCTGTGTTTTGTTTTACCTTAGTATGACTGCAGGCGGTCCCAATTTGGACTGGGACCAAAGTGTTCTGGAAGGTGAGGATTAAACGTTCCCCACCACTTGTTCTCCCCTGAAATTCCACCCTCTGCAGCGGGGGTTAAAGGGGGGGAGCCTCCATTGACTCCAGTGGAGCTCCCCATTTTATTTTGAAGTTCTCAGTACTAACCACAGATCTTTAAATCAATTCTTTATCCCGCTAAATTCATAATTAGTTTTTGTGATCTTTCGTTCAAGCCAGATTGATTGATTGATTGATTGATTGATGTGGTGGTATTGAAATGAAGGATTATTTTTACATGACTTGAAGTTTGGTGTATATATTCTGCAAGATAACCTTATTACTAAAAAAACTAAAAATGGGACAATTGTACACCTTTCCTGAAAAAACAAAGGATGCAGAGGCCCTATTCCGTGTTCTATTTAGGTGAACACATGAGCTGGAATCCACATATACAGTAGAAACGTCTGCGGAGAGGTCCCCCCCGCATGTACAGCTTTACAGGCAGAGGCCTCCACATGAGCTGAAACCCCGATAGTGCAAGGTACAAACCCAAAGGACCCCTCCCTGCAGACATTCGCACTGTATGTGTGAATGCCCAGGGAAGGGGGTATGTGATGCATGCAGGTTCAGGCACACAATGAAGCAGCATAGCCCTGCTGACATGTTCACTTAAACTAGGTTTTTCAGCCTGAGGGCCAAATTGCATTTCGGAGAAGCTCTCGGAGGCCACGTCCCAGTGGTGGCCATACCAAAAAAGCTCTTCCTGCCAATAACTTGGCCTTAGGCAAGGCATTTCAACCTGTTACAATAGGGGGGGAAACTGCACAAAGTCAGGAAACCACCAAACAACTGGTAGTTGAGGGGAAAGGGGAGGAGCCAGAGGAGGGATGTGGCCATCTGGAGAACCCCGGAAGGACAGATTGGGACTGGGGGGGGGCAGATTTGTGTCAGGATTCCCTTTTGTCCCTGCTGAACTTCAAAAGCCAAATCAAAACACAGACAAGAGGCTTCTATCCATGGCTCTTTAATCCTTTACTTCAATGGGTCATACAGATGCAAATTGTCAGTAACTCACAGTCTACAGAGGAAAAGTCTTCAGGGAGTTCAAGGGGAAGCTACCAAGATTGAAAGTTGCCCACTGTTTGAGAAAAGGTGTGCAGGCTATCCTAACTTAAGGGATTGGGGGGAGGATCTCCCTCTATCTCATGAGGCCTCTACGTGTAGCTGTTCCCACCAGGCCAATCGGGCAGATCGCCAAGCTTCGCCCCCGCCATCTCTCTCTTGGCTCTGCATCTGTTCCTGGCGTCTCAGAATTCAGGCTCTCCAAGCCCCACCTCTCCCTGTTCGCTATGTCTCACAGGGTGTGTGAAGAGAAGCCCTCTCTGTCCAGCGGGACTATTGAAACCTGAGGAGTCTGTCTCTCCCTGTCTGGAAGAGTCTGGTAAAGTTCCTCCCCCACATTTTGTGGTTCCTCTTTGGAATCTGAGCTACTCTGCCTATGCTCAGAGGCACCCCTGACAATTTGGACCTGAGGTTCTACAGCCCTGACCTCAACCTGAACTGGAGTACCTGGACAGGGATCGAGTGTCCCTCAAAATAGTGACTTCCACACAACTGAGAGATGAAATTGGGTACAAATGTAGACCAAGGTACCTTGATAGAAAAGCCTAGAATTGCCTTTCCCCCCTAGAAATGAATGGCACAAAAGTGATGAGCAGAGAATGGGGCCATGCTCCTGGCCCCACCCCCAGCATCAGGCAGGCACCCTGCCTGGCCCTACCTCCTTGTGCCCACACAGCCTGGTTGGCTGCAGTGAAGAAGCCCACGCAAGCAGCTGTGTGGCTAACAGAACTGCCAGCAATGCTGACTCAGTGGATTAATGAGTAGCACTTTGAGCGGACAAGCAGGAATCGACTGGGCTGGAAGTGTCATTAAGTGTGTATTTATTTATTTTTTAAATGGAAATTGCTGCCAGAGGAGGGGCCCAAACAGTATCAGGATTGCCGTGCAGAGGGTGGGTCAGTTTAGCCCTCCCCCTGCCATGATCCCAGTGAAAGTCACTCCCCCATGTACTATTAGATTAAAAGGACATTTCCCTTTGGCACCAATGGGAGATTCCCTCCCAGTGCAAACAGCAGTGTTGTGGAGGGGGGCACATCTCGCTGGAATTGTGAAGGGGGAACGGGTTAAACTCACCCTCTCTACCTGGCATGATTCAAATCCATTGGCTTTTTCAATTTCATCATCACCATCATCATCTGCACATTCCATGCAGTAATGTTTTGACTTCATCATGTCTAGTTTGGCCGTTAAGGGCACACTCATCTTTTTTTCTAGATAAATAAAACTGAGTGTGATGATATTAAAGTTGCCATTTCCTTATGAATAGTAGCAAAGACACCTATACTGAGATTTTTTGCAATATGCAAATCAGTTTAAATTATTGATGATCAAGCAACCAAAAATCTTGTAATTAGTTGACAGCCTGCCTAATATATTAGCAACAGGGCTTACATGTATGTAGCAACTCACAGGACTGTTGAGAGAAACCACTAGCTCAGTAATGTGTTCTACAAAGGAGTATAATACCATATAATGAACTCCTCAAAATTAAGAACATTTCCCAGAGAGCACATAGCAAACAAGCGGATACCATTTCAAAGAGAAACTTGCTGCAGCTATATTTGGTGAAAAAAATCTAACATTATGCAGCTGCTGAAAATAACAGATTTACAAGCTTGCAATTAAATAAACCACATTTGTGCACAATATATCAGAGATGCCATTCTAGAATATGCAGGTTTCTTTGCAAAATTCTCACAACTTTGTTAGCCTCACTATTTACAGAAAATCCGATTTAATGAAAACATGGCTTTAAACAGAATTGCACTGGAAAACGTCTCCGTGTAGGTGGGGACAAGGAGTCTGTAAGTGTAGTCTGGTGATTCATAGGGTCAGAAGAGTTCATCAGAGTGCTGACACCCTCAGGAAGAGCCAAAGGTTCAAATTAGAGGGGCGCTCCCAGTGAATTCGGAACAACTTTGGAACAGTTCCCAAACTATTCATACTTACACCCTGACCGTGCTGCTGCTGTGCACAGCACACGTCAACACGTGCGTGTGTCTCAGTTCATATGTCTCAAGGGGTCTTGTTCTGCTTGAAAAGATATCTCTCCTGTCACCTAGAGGAACCAGTCTTCCAGGAGGCCTGTGTTACATAGGATTGTGTGCATGAAACATGATTAACTGAAGATTTTGCATATTCCTGTGACACAGTATTAAGTGAAGAGTTTCATCTTTGAAAAGCAGATATTCAGAGTTCTTTTTCTCCACCAGGCTCAGTTGGCTGGAGCCCTCAGTTTTCGGTTATGCTATTCTTTTCAATTATGCCAAGTTTGGTATTTAATTAATATTGCAAGATGATATTAATCCTGCTCCATATACTCCATGGACAACCATTTAACTATTTCCCAGGTCAATTATCTGTGATTTACTATGCCAATGTAGCTCATCTGTAGTTCTCCAATCATTTTCTTCTGAGGCTAAGCTGAACATCTGTCTGTTCCAATTTTCAAACCGAAAGCTTCCCTTTAAGCAACCTTTTGCACACACACATAGGCACACAGAGTGGGCAACCAATGTGAAACAACAATGTTCTCAAATGTTTCTTAAACCTTCCCAGCCTGGGATCCATGGCACTCCCAGGCAAATTCTAAAAGCTCGGCTGAGAAGCTGTTGAGTCTCAAATAAGGCTTGAAGGAACACACTGAAAGACTCTGCATAGCCTTTCAGGACTTGTGCAGTCCCTGCTAGATAGCCTTCCCTTAACTTAAGAAAACTCCCCTGTGAGTGTACTTTGTGCCCTAAACTGCTCTAAAATTCCCCAGTCCCTGGCCCAGCTCAGAAGCCCTGCCAATGTAAGCCCTTCTCCTTATCCATGTGACTATCAGAACCCACATCATTCCCATATACTGAAAGGTTACTCAAAATAGTGGCTGATAATAGTTTAAAAGATGGACTTGGGGCTACTGTGGTGTTTTATAGATCTTTTTATTTCCTTTTTTTGATGTTGCTTTTGCAGTATTTTTAGCTGATTTGTTTTTTTAATGACCTGAGCTTTCAAGACAGGTTTGATGAGAACCCACGGAAAATAAAATAGGTTCAGCAACATCAGCAGCTGGCCTTGTTTGGAGGGAAAGACAGTTTGTTTGGCACTTGCACGTAGCAAGCTTTCGTCAGCCTTACGAGATTCACTATTGTGCACACCTTTGATTTGGCATATTTTGGCTGGTAGGTCTACAGCATGAATTGGATTTATATCAGTCTGTTAGAGAAGCTTGGGTCTCTAGGATCCTGCCTTCATGAAGGAGGTTCAATCGAATTATCTCTGATCTCCTTCAGACCAAGTATACTACAAATGACATGCAATGATCTTAGTTAATGACTGAAGAGACAGAGTTATTTTATACAATTTGCAGAGGATGGAGTGAAATGCCAGGTTTTAGTTCACCAAGTACCATTTAGAGTTTACGATGTACTGAATATGTCCAAAACCATCACCTCATTTTTAACTTCTCTGGATGCATTCAATCCTTTACAGTACATCATGTTAACATCCAATATGTGACATAAGTGACAAACAATGGGAAGCAGAGCCAGGAAAAATGCAGCGCTTGTTTCTATCATGCAACTTTGACTCAAGATTAGATATTACAGCTATCAGAGAACTGCTTCACAAAATGAATGTGTAAGCCACATATGTCGCTCTTTGAATAGTAATCACTGTTGCTCCTGGATACCTCAACTTTTACTGTTAGAAGTTTCAGTGTAAATTTAATGTATTTATTTAAAACATTTCTTGGCCACCTTTCAGGGCAGGAGCCCTCCTAAGGCAGCATACAACAATAAAACACATAATAAAAGCCAATGTGGTATTAAAAACAGTAAACACACAACAAAAACAGCAACAGCAGCAAACATTTTAAAACAACAACAACAAACACCAGCATAAAATAAAACTCAACTGCAGCCACAACCCACTCCATAAAACATAATCAGGGGAAGGCTAAAGTAAAGTAGTATGTTTTCAAGGCCTTCTTAAAAGGCTGCAATGATGGGCCCTGGTGAACTCATGATGGCAACTTGTTCCAAAGGTGTGGGGCCACTGCAGAGAAGGCCCTCTCATGTGTGGTCACCCACCTAACTGCTCTTACAGGTAGGCAAATGAAAATGACCTCTCTCGCTGATCTTAAAGTGCAAGCAGGCTGATATGGGTGAAAGCGATCTTTCAAGTAATTTGGACCCAAACCGTTTAAGACTTTAAAGGTCAAAGCCAGAACTTTAAATCGGGCTCGGAAACACACTGTTATCCATTGCAGCTGGTGCAGTATAGGCATAATATGATCAAATTGCCTCTCCCTTACCAACACTCAGGCAGCCGTATTCTGCACCAACTGAAGTTTCTGGACTATCTTCAAAGGCAGCCCCATGCACAGTGCATTTAAGTAGCCCAGCCTGGACATCACTAGTGCATGGATAAGTGAGGCAAGCTCTGTCCTCTCCAGATAGGGCCACTCATTTAAAGTGGTGACTAAATGTTAGGATTACTTCAACTATTAAACTCCTTAGATGGTCACTGGCTCCAATGGAATCTAGGAAGCTGCTGTATACCACGTCAGACCATTGGTCCATTTAGCTCAGTATTATCTACACCAGGCTTCCCAAACTTGGTGCCATCCAGATGTGCACAACAACTTGGTGCACAACAACTCCCATCATCCTTGACCACTGTCTGTGTGATCTGAGGCCAATGGGAATTGTATTCTAACACATCTGAAAGGCACCAGGCTGGGGAAGGTTGGTCTACGCTGACTGTCAGTAGCTTTTAGACAAGTACAATCACATCTAGTATAGTCATGGTAGTCAAAATCATATCTGGCAGAGACACAGAGCTTACAAGTCAGATCAGCATCCTGGAGAGCTCTAAGTGAGTCTGGACTGGGTGGGCTTTCTTCCTTCATTCGACAACATGGGGGGATATTGCCATGTTGAGGAGCTGGAACCATCTGGGGCCATATGAAGGCAGACAAGGCCTGTTCTGCTGTAAGCCCCACCCTCTGGAAAGAGCTGGATTTTGTCTTCTTCAGCTTCTGTGAGCTGAGGAGAAGGCTGTGTGGTTGGGGACTTGTCTTTCAAGTCTGAGAATGTGGATAAGGCTACATTTTCCAGCTGGGAGGGCACAAAGGGGATTCCTGAAGGGTTCTTCTCAGGGACAACCCTCCAAACCTCATCCTTGTCTGAGTCTTCTTCCACAATCTGTGAGGCTTCAGGGTTGGAGATCATTAGAGGTAGTTCTGCATGCAAAGTATGAGTTCTACCATTGAGCTATAATTTCCTCCATTTTTTTCTTGGGATATACGTATACTATGCTAATAATTTTGTGAAACACCTGCACTGGCAAAAAAAAAAAAAAAAAAAGCAGTATGGGTAAAGGTAGAGCACAGATTTACCACCAGTACAACACCAGAACTTGTGGTCTTCTATTACAGGAGATTATAGGACTGATCAGAGCTGTTATGTTAGCAATGGCTGTCATAATCAGATGTGGCACTACCTCAAATGACTGTGTAGTGAAAAATTGGCCAATGAAAAGGTTGATGGGGAAAGGATGACTGCTATACGCCCCTTGACAGCATTTCAGCTACCAAGGAGCCAGCACTATCCGCACATTCCTATCTGCTTATTATTGGATAGAAAGCAACATATCATAATGGGATTTTCTGCTGTGTGCTTGTTTCATCACAGGAGCAGAGCAGAAGACAAAAACATTTTGTTTTACTTTGACATATTTTTTTAAAAAAACTTGGTTGGTCTAATTTAGAAAGAGTCTGTATCAATCAAAATAATTTTGAATACAAGTATGATAAGCTAGTCCTTATGCTTGAGGGAAAATGGGTAGCTTTAAAAGGTAGTCATTCTTATTTTTAAATGTTTTGTACCATCAACTGTATACTTGCGAAGGAGGGAGGGGCATTTTTGTTATCGTTTGAAAAATGACCTAAAAAAACAATAAATTCACACACACACACACACACACACTAGCAGTTAATAAAAATGTGGTGATATCAGAAGGGACTCCAGTGAATAGCTCACCATGGAAATGACGTGTGCAATGCAATCCTGTACATGTCTCCACAGAAGTAAGCCCCACTGAGCTCAGTGGGACTTCCTCTCGGGGAAGTAGATATAGGCTTACAGCCAGAAAAAAAAGGCCTACAGCTCCCAGCATTTCCCAGCTAGCATGGCTGGCTGGGGAATGCTGGGAGCTGTAGGACTTTTTTCAGTCTAAATATGCATAGGATTGTGCCCATAGGATTAAAATGCAGCTTTAAATGCAGGTTTGCATTAGCTTAAAATGCAGTTTTGCTGTGTGGAAAAACAGATTGCACACTGCAATGTAATTGCAAAATTGTGATTCTATTCTTCATATGAAAAGGAACTCAGCAGTTCGCCTCATTTTAAATTATAAAACTGAAATTCATTTTTCAGTCATTTACTGATAACCTCTTCTACCTCTTTGCTGACCTTGGCATTTATTTCCCCCTTTCTGCCATGACAAAAACCAAGTCACATTCAAGAAGAAAATAATTAAGCACTTTGTTTCCTGATTCAAAATAAAAGATACTTCACCTCCTCCAAAGGTATCCTTCTCGAGGGTTCCACGTGTTGTTGGATCTTCAGCTACCAAAGCTGTGCAGTCAGTTAAGAAGACAATGAATTTGCATCCGCAGCTGCTAGGTGGACATTCAATATAAATATAAAGGTATGTCATATAAATGTATAGCAAGTTCTGCCACCTGCACCGAAACATTATCAGCAACAGAAGACCTGCTGTGTCACAAAAGGTGTCGTCACTTTTTAGAATGTTTTATATGGAATCAAATTAGCAGAGCTGTGCTCCAACGATGAGATTCTGTAAGGTTTTTAAACATCTCAGACAGAAATTCGATTAAGATTAATTCAAGCCAAGCAAGCAATTTTAGAGGGGCTGGAAGCAATTTCCTATCACATCATGACTTCGTGTTGCTGACATGAATGTGTAGTGCGGGTATGGGGAGTGGGGAACAGCAAACAGCCCCAAGTGCTAAAGTTTCCAAGGCACTACGGTGAACTGTGGCAAGAAAAGCAGCACAATGCCCTCGTAAACATATTTTAAATCATAAAACGCATCCAGTGAAAGACATACAAAATACTCAAAACGCAGCGCCAAGAAAATGGACTTTGCAATGGAGGACGTTTCAGCAGTCACAATTACATTCCAAGGCTGTTTAGTTGAATCAACCCATAAAGGTGAGCCTTTTCAAAGGAATTTGCTGGAAGAGTAAGATTTAATCTAGTGCCATTTTAGAAAAATGATAGAGGTGCTCATCAAATTATTAGTGCACTGGTAGAGCATTCAGAATCTAAATCCATCACCTCCATTTATTTTATGATGTTGAAAAGGTTATCCTTCCCCCCAGAAAACCCCAACAACCTGTCAAGCAATTCATATCAAAGATTTAATGTCTTAAGGACAGATAAGAGGAAAACATGTCATTATATCTTTGAAGGGAGAAGGATTCTAACAACTGTAAAATTATCATTTTTCAAAAGATGGAGAAGTGAATACAAGGCTTTCCCCCTGAATCCTCAGCTCTGTCTGGCTACTCAAGGATGATAGGATTATGTTCTAAACACAGATAAACTGATAGCAAAGCTCAGCCTTGCAGAACCAGGTCTTTTTGTCCAAGTTTGCCAATCTTGTGGACTTCCATGAAGAAGAGGAAGAGGAAGAGGAAGAGGTCAGAGAATGGGGAAAGAATTCAGTGCAAAAACAGGAAGACAAGTGTGTCCTGTCCTAACAAAATGTCCATGTTGCCTGAAATCTCAATGCACTGCCTACCCCATGTGGCTGGCTGCCAGGGAAAAAAGAGTCCTGTAGAGCATGCATCAGTGCCACTCAGGGCCACTCAGATTTGCACTTCACTTACCACAAGGACTGGCCCAGTCATATGGAGTGTCTCTATGCCAGGCTATGTGGCTGCCAAAAAGGTGCAAGGCTAGTGTGTGGAAATTCTCCATGTCATCAGGTTAAACCACAGGATAAGCAACTTACAAGCATTACACAGCCTTCATGTGCAGCTGCTACCAGCCTCCCATGCAAGAATATGAATATCAGCCCTAACTGATGGTCTTAAGCAACATTACTCCATTCCTGGCCATAATAGCCACAGTCACTTGAACTGTGTTCTGAGTTGGGATAGGATGGGAGAATCTGTCAGATTTGATTTTGCTCAGGTTTCCATTTTTCCAATCCAGCTACATTCCATCCTGCTTCTATATCGGTCTGAGATTTTTTTTATTCCGCAAGAACATTTGTACATATTTTTATGCACATTTGTTTTTTGTTTTTTTAATGCATTTCTGTAAACAACACTTCTCAAATGAGTGCATTTTTCTGGGCATTTTGTTTTCAAATATATGCATTTTTGTGTACACCGTTTCAAATGCACACTTGAAGACTACGTCACAGACTTTGGAAACATATGGATTTCCTTAGCAAATCAGTTCCTTTTAGGTTCAGGATGTGTGGATTTGTTAAGTTCACACTGAAATTTGAACCGAACAAATTTCTCCCCCATCCCTAGTTCTGAGACATGACCTATTTACATATGACTAGAGCAGCAGTAAAGACCCTGATGCTGGGAAAGACTGAAGGCAAAAGGAGAAGGGGACGGCAGAGGATGAGATGGCTAGATAGCATCACTGATGCAATGAATATGGACTTGAGCACACTCTGGGAGAGAGCGCAGGACAGGAAGGCCTGGCGTGCTGTGGTCCATGGGGTCACGAAGAGTCGGACACGACTGAACGACTGAACAACAAAGAGCAGCAGTGGCATGAGGAAAAAATGTCGGGAAGGGCACAGAAGGGGCAAAGTACCTTTCTGAGGGGGTGAAGATGTGAAAAATGACTTTCCTTCAAGGAATCACAGGGTCCAACAGTGGAGGAAGCAGATGGGGGTATGAATTAATTGCCTGGGGGCGAGGCACGTTTCCTCTGTCCTCGTCTGTTGCCACCTATGGGTTGAGGAATTCAATCTTTGTGGATTACTGTTCAAAATAGCCTGATTCACACAGACTAATATCCAGATAGAAAGTTAGCTGTCCACTGGACTTTGTATTTCTCTGAATGTTGTGATGCCATTATTAGCATTTTATCAAAATATAATTTCAATACTATTTTGAGAGAAAATACACATATACATATTAATTACACATGTACTTTGAGAGGATTTTTTTAAAAGTGCAGTTTAATGTAGAAACAGAACATAATGATAGGTAAAAACACGCAAAAAAAAAGACATGGACTAGAAATAGATAGAGTCATCCATTCCTACATCAGAGTGAAACAGAGTTGCTTGGTCCCTGTGACAGGCCAAAATCTTGGATCTTGGCACACTCCTGTTCTGGTGAGTTTCTGTGGAACTGGTGAAAACTAGGAAACAAATGGGGGCTCCTGACAAATGGCTGTACCCATGGCTGGCCCTCCTACGAGGTGGGGTGAATCCCCTGCCTCAGGCAGCAGGGTGGGAAAAGCAACAAATTGCACACTCCCCCCTCCCGCCAGGTGAGCTCCCACCGTCGCATCACTGGAGTGAGGCTGTGGCACTAGCAGGTGCTCCAGAGCACCCACTGTAGCAAATGCTGCAGCAGAAGAACAGCTCGTGTGGCTCTCCGGAGCAGCTTCCCGCCATCTGTTTTGCTCTGGAAACCCACTCAGAATACAACAGAGGGCAGACTCCCCGGAGCGACTGCTCAGCCTCTGTTTCACTCTGAGGGGATCCTCAGAGCAAGACAGAGGGTGGGAAGCTGCTCTGGAGGAGCTGCCTGCCCTCTGGCTTGCTCCACAAACCCTCTCAGAGTGAGCCAAAAGGTGGGCAGGTTCACTTCAGAGAACAACCCAGACTCACATCCCTGGCCTTGAAGAGACCCTTTGAAGGCATTGCCTGACTGGAGAGATATCCGACTGGATAGGGGTACTACAGCTGATCTCCCAGGACACCTGTCCTCTGGAGCAGCTGCCCATCCTTTGGAGTAGCCGCCCTATTTAGCTAGAGCTAATGGAGGATAGGCGGTCACTCTGAAGGAGAAATGTTCTGGGAGATTGCTGCAGCACAGGAGATCTCCTAGGACATCTCCCCAAGCAGTCTCATGGAAGGACCCCTCAGAGCCAGGAATTTGGGACTGGGCAGCTCTCTGAAGAGCCGCATCAGCTGCTTTCTCCTGCCAAGGATGCTCTCCAGAGAACCCATCCTCTGCCTCAAACCAAGGGGCACTCAGAATGAGTCAGAGGGTGGGCAGTGGCTGGGGGATCATAGTAGCTGGGGGCTCGCAGGGCGGGGGCGGGGGTTGTGGCAGCAGCAGCTGGGCATTGCAGTGGTGAAGCAGCACTTGTTCTCTGATCTTATCTTAATAGCCACAGTAAAATATTTGCCTGTTTGATCAGTTTCAACTTATTTATGCCGGCCAACAGATATGAAACATAAAATACAGCTGTCCTTCCCAGCAGCAAAATACGTAATGGAGTTAGAAAGTGGACCTTAATATCCCTATAAAAACTACATTTTACATTCCAAGAAAACATGTTCTACTGTTTCAACCTATCCTGACTGGCAAAGATGCAATCTCAATTGAAGTGGATGTATGTACATATGTGAGCTAGCTTCTAATGATTTAGAAATCAAAGGGAACCCACCTATGAGTCAGAGGACCAATGTGGGTGGCACACCATACCACCATTTATGGTTAGTGAGGTCATAATGGCATAACAGACCCAAGAGAAGGAACATCTGTGTCATGAGTCAACAGGTGTGCCTTCTACAAAAGCAGGCTTTATTTAGGCAAACCCTTCAGTCAATAGCATAGGAACAACAGGTATAATCCCCAGCTACATGATTCTCTGGTTACTGGGTTTGCTTTGGCTGCCTTTGGAAAGTGTTCAGAAACTTCAGCTGGTCCAGAATGCTGCATTCAGACCATTGACCAGGGCCAGTTATAGGGAGCATGTGACTCCCTTTTTGCAACAACTTCACTGGCTAGTGGTCCATTTACAACCACAATTAAAAGTCGTGGTTCTGACCTATAAAGCCCTAAGTGACTTGGGATCAAGCTATTTGAAGGACTGCATTCTCCCATATGATCTTTGGGAGAGGCCCTTCTCTCTGTCCCACCACCATGAGAAGCATGCTTGACAGGTACATGAGAGAGTGCCTTCTCAGTGGCTGCTCCCAAGCTCTTGAACTTCATACCAAGGGTGGCCAGGTAAGCTCCTTCTGTGCTGTCCTTCTGCCAGCATGCATTTTATTCAGACAGGCTTTTGGCGTTTAAGCTGGCTTGCTTCCTGATATAGGTTTTATCTGAAGGGTGCTGCTTATTTCTTTCTTATTGATGTGTTCTAATTGAAGTGTTGTATGTTCTAATTGTATTTTATTTGTATTTTTATTGTTAGCCACCTTGAACACTATTTTTAGTGGAAAGGCAGGATAGAAAGACTTAAATAAATGCTATGCATGAGAAAATAGTTAGTGGGTGGGTGGGATAGAGATAAAGCAAAAGAAGATTAAAGAAAAAGAGCCCGACAAGAACGTTCTTCAGAAACCAAAAAAAGGTGACAGTTTTTTTTTAAAATAGAGAGATATATATAAATTGGTATCAAAAGAAATCAAAAGGAAACTTTTAATAACTTACCAATAATGCAAAGTAACTATTATCAATCATTGCAAAACTGCACAGCAAAGGGAGGGAAAGTAGCAAACAAACAAGAATTAATGAAGTACAGTGAGGTTAAATAAAATTCCATGTAGCTCATGTAAATAATTCATCTTTTTCATAGTGAGTAGTGGCAACATATATTATGCTTCTCAGTTTGGGAAGAACCAAGTCATACAACCTAGCTGTACAGCAATCTCCTGATCTTAACTAACATGTCCAGGCATGAGTAATTAAAGCAAATAAAAATATTTGTGGCTGAGATTATTCCACCTCTGAAAATCATCACATAGGGTATATCTTCTAATTCTGTGTTTTCATGTTTTCTTTTTCTGTTTTCCAGCCATAACCTCTGGAATGGGCATGCTCACCTTCAGTCTTGTGTGTCTGGTTAATTGTTGAGCAATATCAGTCTTCACTGACTGGGAGCTTAATTCTGAGTGCCAGTGGCAGAATTCATGCCAAGTGCAATTACCCCTTCCAAACATTACCCCGAAGATACACATTTGAGAATATTGTCAGGAGCACCCTGGCGGCCTCTTTCTGTAGACTCCAATAGCCAACTCAAGACACAGATGAAAGGATTCTTTTCAAAGCTTTAATCCTTAATGACTCTTTCAGATGCTAATCACCTGCGACTAAAGCAAGGAACAGCAGAGTGGCCTAAGCTTCGAATAGGCAGTTGATCCCTGTTTGAAAGAGAGTCTCTTGAAGACCCAAAACTTATGGGCTAGGGAGAGATCCTCCCTCTTTCCCTTGGGTCCATGGGAGGCAGCCATTGCTTGCGCGCCAAACGGGCACTACGCCTCCTTTCCACGACCTCCATCGCTCATCGATCTCTGCATCTGCGTCAAGCATCTAGCAAGCCCCCCTCCTACACTTTCTCTCTGCTAGGATCACTATCTATCTCAGGAATGCTGGCAGGAGGAATCTCTGCCAGCTGCTGTGCCTGTGAGAGATGAGCTGGCTCCTTTCCCACAGATTGCTGTTAGGGGTGAACGAAAGTCACTTACCTTTTCTCGCAGCTTTTTTGCGGTGGGGGGGAGCGCTTCGCTGCTCCCCCCGCGAAGTTCAGGCCGGAGGGGGAGGCTTCCCGCCTCGCCCGGCCGAAATTCAGGCCGGGGGGGGAGGCTTCCCGCCTCGCCCGGCCGAAATTCAGGCCGGAGAGGAGGCTTCCCGCCTCGCCTGGCCGCGAACACGAAAGTAAAAAAAAAAAAAAAAAAAAGTCCCCTGATAGGCTACGTGACGATTCACGTAGCCTATCACGGCTAGATCTGGAAAGTCAGCCATGATTGGCTACGTGAATCGTCACGTAGCCTATCACAGGTGACTTAAAAAAAAAAAAAGCGCGTACGCGAATGGCGGCCCCCATAGGGAGCCGCCATTCGCGTTCCTTATTTAGTTGCTGTAGTCTACGTCAATGTTTACGTAGACTACGGCGAAAATAAGGGCAACGCAAATAGCGTTGCCCTTATTTTTGCCGTAGTCTATGTAAACATTGACGTAAACTACAGCGACCAAATAAGGAAGGGGAATGGCGGCTCCCTATGGGGGCCGTCATTATCCGTACACACTTTTTCTTTTTTTTTTTTAAAGTCACCCGTGATAGGCTACGTGACGATTCACGTAGCCTATCACGGCTGACTTTGCAAATCTTGCCGTGATAGGCTACGTGAATTGTCACGTAGCCTATCAGGGGACGTTTTTTTTTTTTTTCTTTCATTGCAATGGCGGGGGCGGCAGCCGGTCGAAAGACCGGCTGCCGCTCCCGCCCCGCTCGAACACCGGACGAACCGCCAGCCGGACCCGCCGCCAGGAGGGACATTCAGGGAAGGTAAGTCCCGTCCCGGGGGGGGGGCGGGGGGGCGGAGGATTTCTCCCCGAAACTTGTTCGGGGGGCCGAACACGTTGGCGCTCGGCCCCCCGAAGTTTCGGGGAGAAATTCTCCGCCATCCCTAATTGCTGTTCCTCCTCAGAATCAGAACTGCTCTGGGGCTCTGTGGGCTCAGTTTCCACCCTGACAAATATATTGAGAATATATATGGGGAAGCTACATTGGGCCAAATTTTTAATTCAGGCAAACAGCTGAAAACCTAGATCTCAAACTCCTAACTGAAATTACATACACTTTTGCATTCATCAATGTGCATTGCTCAAATGCTCCAGAATCATGAAGACCTCAATGCAGAAAATATAGAATGTCTTTACATTGTGAGCTTTCAAACAGGGCTGGTCTTTGTTTATCCCACATGTACTACCTTGTTTGAAAGCAGGGGGAGGCAGCCCATGGCCTACAGGCTGCATCTGGCCCCCAGAGGCTGCCTGTGTGGTATACTGGGTGTGCCATACCCCCCCCCCTCCCCTGCTGCTGCTGCCACACAGAGCACATGAAGAGAACCATTTCTGCATGCCCTGTTTCCCAGCAGAATTGGGCACCCGCCACCTGCTGGTGGGAGCTCAATTCTGCTGGGAAACAGGGTTCATGAGAATGACTCTTCTCATGAGCCCTGTTTCCCCAAAATACTAATTTTGCGGGGAAACAGGACACGTGAGGAGAGTAATCCCTGCATGCCTTCTTCCCCATCAGGACTGCTAGGAGGAGAGTGACGCTAAAGCCTCTCTCTCTCTCTCAACCCTGTGATTATGAGCAGGATTGCTGGGATGTGGGGGCGGGCTTTAATTTCAGCCGCATCCCAGTGATCCTGCTCAACATCACTGGGAGGAGGACAAGGTTAAAGCCTCTCCTTCCTCCCAGAGATCTGGATCAGGATAGGAGGGGGGGCAGTGTGTGTGTGTGTGTGTGAGAGAGAGAGACAGAGAGAGAGAGAGAGAGAGAATGCAAACCGCCCCCTAGAAAGACCTGGGGAGGGTCATTGCCAATCGAGAAAATGGAAGGAGGTGAGCATCCAAAGTAGATCACAAAGAGAAACAGGTTCTCATGATACAAAAATAAATTTATTGTAGGAAGCCTACAATAAATTTATTTTTGCATCTTGAGAACCTATTTCTCACATTGCCAACTGAGCCACTGGGATGGTGGGGTGGGTACTGTGGTGTTGTTTGGGGGGGTGATGCTAGGGATGTACGAAAGTCACTGACCTTTTTGAAGGGTGACATTCGCGGTGGGGGGGAGGCGCTCTGTCCCTCCCCTTGAAATTCTCTCCGGCTGGCTCCGCTCCATGGAGATTCCGTGGAGCCGCCGGCCGGGGCCACCCACAACCAGACATCCGGCCAGTGGGCAGCCTGCAGGGACACAAATGGCGGCTGCTGTAGCCGCCGCCATTTGCGTCCCTGTATTTTGCCATATTTACGTATTTATATTTACGTAGCCTATCACAGCAAAAAAGACACAAAAAACAGCGGATGCAAATGACAGCGGCCACCATTTGTGTTCCCTGTTTTTTGCCATTTTAGCCTATGTAAATATTTACGTAGGCTATTACGGCAAAACCCCTTCATGGATCACTGCCTTGTTGTGGCGAAGGGGCTTGCGTAACTCAGTGAAGCCATAAGCTATGCCGTGCAGGGCCACCCAAGACGGACAGGTCATGGCAGAGAGTTCTGACAAAATGTGGTCCACTGGAGAAGGAAATGGCAACCCACTCCAGTATTCTTGCCAAGAAAACCCCATGGAACGTATCACAAGGCTAAAAGATATGACGCCGGAAGATGAGCCCCTCAGGTCGGAAGGTGTCCAATATGCTACTGGGGAAGAGCAGAGGGTATTTCCAAGTAGCGCCAGAAAGAGTGAAGCGGCTGGGCCAAACCCGAAAGGACACTCAGCTGTGGATGTGTCTGGTGGTGAAAAGAAAATCCGATGCTGTAAAGAACAATATTGTTTAGGAACCTGGAATGTCAGATCAATGAATCAAGGTAAGCTGGAGGTGGTCAAACATGAGATGGCAAGATTGAACATTGACATCTTGGGAATCAGCGAACTCAAATGGACAGGCATGGGCGAATTTAATTCAGGTGACCATCATATCTACTATTGTGGGCAAGAATCCCTTAGAAGAAATGGAGTAGCACTCATAGTCAACAAAAGGGTGGGAAAAGCAGTACTGGGGTACAATCTTAAAAATGATAGAATGATCTCAGTACGAATCCAAGGCAAACCATTCAACATCACAGTAATTCAAGTCTATGCCCCAACCACTGAGGCCGAAGAAGCTGAGGTTGATCGGTTCTATGAAGACCTACAACACCTTCTAGAACTAACACCAAAAAAAGATGTCCTCTTCATCATAGGGGATTGGAATGCTAAAGTAGGAAATCAAGAAATCACCGGGATAACAGGCAAGCATGGCCTTGGTGTACAAAATGAAGCAGGACAAAAGCTAATAGAGTTTTGCCAAGAGAACACGCTGATCATAGCAAACACTCTTTTCCAACAGCACAAGAGGCGACTCTACACATGGACGTCACCAGATGGTCAATATCGAAATCAGATTGATTATGTCCTTTGCAGCCAAAGATGGAGAAGCTCCATACAGTCAGTAAAAACAAGACCTGGAGCTGACTGTGGCTCAGATCATGAGCTCCTTCTTGCAAAATTTCGTCTTAAATTGAAGAACGTCAGGAAAACCACTAAATCGTTCAGGTATGACCTAAATCATATCCCTGATGAATATACAGTGGAGGTGAGGAATAGATTTAAGGGATTAGACCTGATAGACAGAGTGCCTGAGGAACTATGGATGGAGGTCCGTAACATTGTTCAGGAGGCAGCAACGAAATCCATCCCAAAGAAAAAGAAATGCAAGAAAGCAAAGTGGCTGTCTGATGAGGCTTTACAAGTAGCTCACGAAAGAAGGGAAGCGAAAAGCAAGGGAGAAAGGGGAAGATATACCCAACTGAACGCAGACTTCCAGAGAATAGCAAGGAGAGACAAGAAGGCCTTCTTAAATGAACAATGCAAAGAAATCGAGGAAAACAACAGAATGGGAAAGACTAGAGATCTCTTCAAGAAAATTGGAGATCTCAAGGGAACGTTTTGTGCAAAGACGGGCATGATAAAGGACAAAGAAGGCAGGGACCTAACAGAAGCAGATGAGATTAAGAAGAGGTGGCAAGAATACACAGAAGAACTATACAGGAAAGATCTGAATGTCCCTGATAGCCATGATAGTGCGGTCATTGAACTTGAGCCGGACATCCTAGAGAGTGAAGTCAAGTGGGCCTTAGGAAGCATTAGTAACAACAAAGCTAGCGGAGATGACAGTATTCCAGCCGAACTATTTAAAATCCTAAAAGATGATGCTGTTAAAGTGCTGCATTCAATATGTCAGCAAATCTGGAACACTCAACAGTGGCCACAAGACTGGAAAAGGTCAGTTTACATTCCAATTCCAAAGAAGGGCAACGCCAAAGAGTGTTCAAACTACCGCACAATTGCGCTCATTTCACATGCCAGCAAGGTGATGCTCAAAATCCTACAAGCTAGGCTTCAGCAGTACGCGAACCGAGAACTACCGGAAGTACAAGCTGGGTTTCGAAGAGGCAGAGGAACTAGAGATCAAATCGCCAACATTCGCTGCATCATGGAGAAAGCGAGAGAATTCCAGAAAAACGTCTATTTCTGCTTCATTGACTACGCTAAAGCCTTTGATTGTGTGGATCACAACAAACTGTGGCAAATTCTTAAAGTGATGGGAGTACCAGACCACGTTACCTGTCTCCTGAGAAACCTGTACGAGGGTCAAGAAGCAACAGTAAGAACCAGACATGGAACAACCGATTGGTTCAAAATTGGGAAAGGAGTACGACAAGGCTGCATATTGTCACCCTGCTTATTTAACTTATATGCAGAGTACATCATGAGAAATGCCGGGTTGGATGAATCAGAGGTCGGAATTAAGATTGCTGGGAGAATTATCAACAACCTCCGATATGCAGACGATACCACCCTAATGGCAGAAAGCGAAGAGGATCTCAAGAGCCTCTTGTTGAGGGTGAAAGAGGAGAGTGCAAAAGCTGGTTTGAAACTCAACATTAAAAAAACGAAGATCATGGCATCTGGCCCCATCACTTCCTGGCATATAGAAGGGGAAGAAATGGAAACAGTGACAGATTTTACTTTCTTGGGCTCCAAGATCACCGCAGACGGTGACTGTAGCCATGAAATTAAAAGACGCTTGCTCCTGGGGAGGAAAGCTGTGGCCAACCTAGACAGCATAGTAAGAAGCAGAGACATCACCTTGCCGACAAAGGTCCGTCTAATCAAAGCTATGGTTTTCCCAGTAGTAATGTATGGGTGTGAGAGCTGGACTATAAGGAAGGCTGAGCACCGAAGAATTGATGCTTTCGAACTGTGGTGCTGGAGAAGACTCTTACGAGTCCCCTGGACTGCAAGGAGGTCAAATCAGTCCATCCTAAAGGAAATCAACCCTGAGTACTCATTGGAAGGACAGATAATGAAGCTGAAGCTCCAATATTTTGGCCACCTAATGCGAAGAGAAAACTCCCTGGAAAAGACCCTGATGCTGGGAAAGACTGAAGGCAAAAGGAGAAGGGGACGGCAGAGGATGAGATGGCTAGATAGCATCACGGATGCAATGAATATGAACTTGAGCACGCTCTGGGAGAGAGCGCAGGACAGGAAGGCCTGGCGTGCTATGGTCCATGGGGTCACGAAGAGTCGGACACGACTGAACGACTGAACAACAACAACAACAACAAATTACGGCTAAAACAAAAAAAAGGAATGCAAATGGCGTAGTGGCTGCCATTTGCATTCCCATTTTTTTTTTTTTGCTGTAATAGCCTATGTAAATATTTACATAGGATAAAACAGCAAAAAAAAAAAAGGGAATGCAAATGGCGGCCGCCGTAGGCGCCGCCATTTGCGTTCCCTTAGTTAAGCTGTGATAGGTTACGTAAATACTTACGTAGCCTATCACGGCTTCTGCAGGGACACAAATGGCGTCCCTGCGTTAGCCATGATAGGCTACGTAAGTATTTACGTAGCCTATCACGGCTACATGGAAGAAGCGAATGGCGGCCGCAGATGCAGCCGCCATTCGCAAGTCAGCTCGGACGGCAGCAGGTAGGTGCTCTGTTCCAGGCCCATTTTGCGGGGTGGGGGGGCGGGGGTGATTTCTTCCGCCACGGATTTCAGGGGGCCGAATGCACTGGCATTCGACCTCACTGAGATCCATGGTGGAATTCTCTGACATCCCTATGTGATGCAGGGGCGTATGCTACCATCAGTGGGATTTAATTGGCTCCTTCTGTGTATAGGTGTCATTGTCAGCACAGTCCCTGATTTGTTTCAAGGGTTGTTGGGGGCACGCCTGCCATTTTCATGCCATCTTTGTATGTTGTGGTTTTTCTAATTCCCTCCTAGGCTATGCACTTACAGAATGTGGCAGCAGTTCCTAGGGATGTCAGATAATTCAGCCACGGATTCCAGTGAGGCCAGATTCATTAGAATCCGGCCCCCCGGAATCCGTGGCGGAACAGCCTCCCACCCTGTGAAATCCCCCTGCAACGGAACTTACCTGGGGTGGATGTGGCGGCAGCAGCAGCTCCGGCGGCGGCGGCTGGTCTCCCGGCTGGCTGCGGCCAGGCTGCTGTGGCCACCATTTGCGTCCTTGCAGCTGTGATAGGCTACATAAGTATTTACGTAGCCTATCACGGCAAAGAGCAGGGACGCAAATGGTGGCCGCTACGCCATTTGTGCACCTGATCTTTGCCATGATAGGTTATCATATCCATGATAGGCTGCCATTTGCGTCCCTGCTTTTTGCCATGATAGGCTACGTAAATACTTACGTATGCTATCACGGCTGCTTGCAAGGATGCAAATGGCAGCCACTATGACAGCTGCCATTTGCGGCCGCAGCAGCCCGGCTGCGGCCGGAACTCCAGCTACGGATGGCCCCGGCCGGCGGCTCCACGGAGCTGCCGCAGAGTGTAGCCGGCTAGGGAGGATTCCGGGGGGAGGGACGGAGCGGCTCCCCCCCCCCCCGCGAATGTCCCTGCGTAGAGCCAGGTAAGGGATTCGTACATCCCTAGCAGTTCCACTGGTGTTTCCCAGCTGCTCTGCCAGTGTAACTGGTGTGCAGGACTGCTCTGTTAATAAGTTACAAAACTCTAGACACCTCTGTCCAATTCCATGTCTTTAAATCTCTTTTCCTTTTAAAGCTTTTTAAGTGATGCAGAGAGAGAAAGGCAAAACAATGTTTTGATATGTTTCAACCTGTCAAAAGGGCTACAAAACATCAAGGGTATGGAACATGAGAAAAGACTTAAGACAAATATATTTAAGACTTCAAATATGAAAGTTTTCATTCTTTGGAAGACTAATTCCTTCCCAGGGTTCATCCCATTACTATAAATGTCATCTATTGACTATGGTCCTTTGTGGCCTCCAGAACTCCAAACTTTTTCCCTTAATTTCTCGAGCTGAGTTTAGCGGATTACTGCTAAATTGGCAGTCTTGGGGGGGGGGGTATATGTGTAGAAATCAGATCCAGAGCAAGCCATGCAGTGAATAAATTAATACTTTCTTTCCACATCAAAGAAGGGGGGGGCTTCACCCTCCACTGTGTTTTTAAAAGATTGTTTACTAGCAGTAGCCCTGACTGAACAGTGGTGAACTCCCAGAGGAGTGGGTTAAAAACTTCCTTAATACAACGTGAAGCAAGAAAGGTTCAACCTAGCCTTCTCCCTAAGCTGTATCTTTATGTGTGTGTGTATGTGTGTGTGGGGGTGCAATTTTTTGTGCATTCAAAAATGCAATAACCCCCCACCCTGGACCTTGGATTAGTTAGCAATGATAGGAAATGCCTCATTTCCAAAATTCTCCCACAATTAGCTAACACAGGAGTGTTGAACCTCTCTCAGCTTGAGGGCCAAATTCCATTTTGGAGAAGCTCTCAGGAGCCAGATTCCAGTGGTGGGCAAAGCAGAAGGCAAAAGGAGCCAAAAATACCATCATATTTTAGCTTAAAGCACTTACTGTCAGTAACTCAGCCTTAGGAGAGCCATTTCAACCTTTTAGAAACCTTTTCCCTTTAGAAAGGGGGGGGGAAAAAACTGCATATAAGCTTGGAAACCACCAATGATCTGTGATTGGGAGAAAGGCTGTAGGAACTCCAGGGGGCCAGATTGGGACCAAAGGCCTGAAGTTCTGCACCCCTGATCTACCAGATTATCTGTCTTATCCTGCCTGTTCTTGATCTTCCAAAATGGACTTGTCTTTCCAGCCACAACACTGACACATGCATGTGGCAGCCTGTCTTTTCGACCTCACAAGTATGTGTTCAAGTAAACTGACAGAGACCACCCTTTTCTGAGGAGAATAATACAAATCAGCACCTTGAACATTCAGGCCTCCGTGTGGAACATCCGCATCATGAATTATGAGTTGCACTAGATATGTGGTGGAGAGAATGGGGGGGAGGAGAGGATCTTCAGCTGGGTATGTGAATAGTCTCAGACTTTAATACTCCGCACTGTATTATTACAACTGGGACCTGCAACAAAATGTTGCAGTATGGAGTGCTTCTGTTTAGGATTCTGAACACTCCGTTCCATTTTCTCACTTACCCCCACCCCATTTTCAGTTTCCCTTCTGCCCCAATGGTCAGTCAGCATTCCATGTCTACTGAGCATGCTCAACCCTCATTGGGTGGTTTTTGTTGTGTGTTTCCCCACCCCCTTAGGTTTTGTTGTTGTTGTTTTAAAATTGTGCACTTCCACGAACCTTGGAGTTCCCACAAGTCTTCTGATACCTCCCTCTTGTGTAAAAGCTACAAAAGCAACAGCGCTCATATCCTGAACATCAGAAATAGACCAAAAGTCTTAATACATTTTGAGTCGACTCAGCCTTTTTTCCATCATGGAACTCAAGATAGCATACTGGGGGGTTCCCAGATAGGCCCCCATCCACACACTGACCCAACCAGCCCTGCTTAGCTTCAGTGAAGTAACTGCATTGTGGACCCTCAAACCATGCCTAGAGATTATTGGAAAGTATCTACTCCACAGCAGGTTGCCAAAGTGCAGCGATCAACAACAAATGTAACAAATAGACCCTAGTGTGTGTGCAACTACAATACGTGGCTCATAGTTATATGCAATTGGAGGTTTGGAATGAAATGGCTCATTCACGGGTGTAAAAAGTATCCTTTGTCAGTAACAAGGTGTTTGCTCTTTTGTTCAAATATGAAACGAGATTTTTTTAAAAAAAAAATCTCTTTTTTTGTGTTGGGCTTATAAACCCTTCTTCCTCTTTCTACAGGGGTCTTTATAGAGGTTCGCTAGTGTGGAAAAAATAGCTAATGCCTGATTCTGATATGTGTCAGCTTGTCATAACGATCGCTCAGCATACAGAGTCTGCAGACGAATGGAGAATGAAAGGTAAGATGCACTGAGTAGTTTTATGAGATAAACGGCATGCATGGTGTGACAGGAATCGCACCGATGCTGGAAATGTGAAACAAGATCAACATGAACGTCATTTTTCTAATCATGCAAAACTACCAGGTTAGTCTTTCAAGCATTAGCCTTGTAACCAGATAGAAAGTTTTACGGTACATTGTTGTTCCTTTTTCTTGATCTCTTTGGGCCGGGTCATGCATTGTGCAAAAACTGCAAGAGCGGAGCAGGAGTGATTCATCCTTCATTTCCATGCAAAGGGTTAGGGGAATTAATGATATACCAGTATAGGAAGAAAATTCACATTTCCCCAAACCTGAGCAAAGCAGATTAAGCAAATCAAGCCTCTGCCCCCTCTGCTTTCTCACAAGATGTAGTTTGGTTCAGTGATGCAGGTAGGGCTGAACCGTGGGGCCAAAGTCCAGGGGATCCTGCAACCCAGGAGGCCCCAAAAATGACCACCCAGAGAGTGGCAGTTGATGAGGGCGGCAGGAGCAAACTCCATTTTATTCCTGTATCCATGATGGTGCCATGATTTAAGCGAGTTTAAAATGCAAAACTGCACATACATGTTCAGAGTATTTAATAAAAAAGTAAAGACCCAGCAAACTATTTATTTATTACATTTCTCTACCATCCCATAGCCAAAAGCTTGTTGTTGTTGTTGTTGTTGTTGTTGTTGTTGTTGTTGGAACATCTCAGGAATGTAGAAGCAGTTGTAAAGCGAGGAATGGAGGATGGGGGAAAAGAGAAATGTTGGTTGTGTGCTTCACAACTGAAGTAATACACATGGCTATCTAAAGGGGGCTTCCTTAGGGCCATGAAGTCCGGGGTCTAAAATTGTCCAGCAGCACTGCTGGTTTGGTTGGAGCAGCTAAAGCTGGAGCTGCCCAGACCTTTGGCTCCGGTCCAGAGACAAATGAGAGCAGTGCGAGCAAGCACAAACACACCCACACAAATATGAGTAACGTATCGAATGAACAGCAAGAAATATAACTATTCAAAGGAAACACAATAGGAACAATCGCAAATGGCCATAAGGTCAATAAGTAGATACATAACTAATGTTGGATAAAACCGTACAAATAAATAGCCGTAATCCAACAGCTTAGAACTAATCAGGAGAGGATTAAAATGAACCCAGAAATGAAAATATGCTACCTACAAGGCCAAGCAGATCTTCCTTCTACAACGACAACATAGGGCTCTCCACAATGAATCTGCAAGCACTGGCTGGCAACCACACACACCTCACTCATGGCAGTCTTCCTCCCAGCTCCCTCCTGGGTCTGCTCTCTCAGTCCCTTCCTGATCTCTCGCCGGCAGAGGAAAACATCGCCAGTCCTTCAAGCACTGCATGTGCCCACAGTCTGGATATTGCTCAGTCTCTCTCCACCCAGCACCTGTCCCCACACTTGGGCCAAGGCAGCCGGCTCTGTCAGGCTCCAAGGTAGTGGGGTGAGGTGAGACAGGTGGACGTGCTCAGCCCCTCAATGTTCGTCTCTCTCAGTCAAGTGTTCCTTTTGTGCAAGTGCTTCTAAGTCCAGCAGGCGGAAGCCAGTGTATGTACACCCCATTACCCTTTTTGGACAGGGGCAAGTAGGTTTAAAAGCCAGCGTTGTGCTCTTTGAGTAGATGGAGCTCACTGCCCCTTCAGGATGACCTCCTCCAAGATGAAGCTCCTTTACTTGTAACATCTGATGTGAATGCCTTGCCACGGGCTCAACGGGTCCCACCTTATTGAGGTGCCTCAACTGCTAGGGCCTGTACTAAGGGAGATGAGAGGAGAAGACCACCCCCATGAAGGCTCCTCCTCACTCAGCTATCACCAGCAGCAGCCATTCCAGCAGGCTGAACTGAGGGAGATGAGAATGAATGAATGAATGAATGAATGAATGAATGTGGGGTGGGGGGAGTGGGAAGCAGGGCCATTCCAGCAGCCTTGCTGAAAGACTAATTTTTGTTTCCTCTTCCCTCCCCATTCCTTTTTCCTTGTGTGTCGTGTCTTTTTAGATTGTAAATCTGCAGGCAGGGACTGCCTTGTTTTACTGATTATATGTGAGCCGCTCCAAGCGCCTTTTTTGGTTGAGGAGCAGGATGGAAATATTTTAAATAGATGGACAGATAAATAATTGGTCATTGCACTTCCATTATTGGAGATCACATCACTCCCTCCTGGGAGAGGCTTTCAGATTTCATCCTTGGCATTTGTCCAAAGGTGAAGGAAAGCTATCTTATCTAACCAAGCTTTGGGGTAGGGGTGCTTTTGAATATGCCAGAGTAACACAGGAAACTGCCTTACACTGAGTCAGACCACAGGCCCCTCTCTAGCCCAGTATTGTCAGCATTGACCGGCAGTGGCCTTCCAGGTTTTCAGGCAGGATTCTTTCTTAGTGCTACCTGGAGATGCCAGGGACTGAAATTGGGGCCTTCTGCATGCAAAGCATCTGTTCCACCCACTGAACGATGGCTTCTCCTAATTGCTGCTTGGTTCCTTTAAAAAAATTGGATTGTTTTTCCTTAGAAGTAAGTTCCATTGAACTCAAAGGGCCTTAGTTTTGAGTAAACATGCATAGGGTTGTGATGTGCAAGCCTCAGTTTACATTATATGAACTGATACACATCAGTAAAAAGTAGGGATGTACGGACTGTGTAAAATCCGCTCCGTCTGTGTTTTGTGGATTGTCAGGTGCCTTTCATTCCATCATCCACCCACAGACAGTTGCGAATATTTTTTTTTCATCATGTGGAAAAATATGGAAATAATTACGTAAATATTTATGTAAGTGTTTATGTAAGCGTTTACGTAAATGTTTACATAATTTACCCCAGTACGTAACATTTAGTGTATTGTCCCCTATTCTTCGTTTCCTCAGCAGAAACTTACATATTTTTCTACAGATTTATATGCGTACATTTCGGGAAAGTAAAAAAATCATCCAAAAGTCCATGGACTCCTCAGGGCCTGAGGAGGTTGCTCCGCAGAGGATTCTGCAGGTTGGATTCTTAGAAATCCCAGCTCATTTTAATCCATCTCAAATTTCTCCAGCATCCCTAGTAAAAAGATTTTGTATAAAAGGTTGTCTTGGTGGTCGGAAAGTTAAAGAAGTAATAAGACGGATGATCAAAATCCTTAGTTCCTTTTAAAACCTCTGATTGTTTGTGTTCATAGTTTCTTTAGTGCTGTTGTATATTGTTTCATTTGTAAGCCACATTTTAACAGAATAAAGTAGAATAAAATTGCATTTGGTGCAATCCTATGTGTGTTTACTCAAAAGTAAGTCCCACTGAATTCAGTGAAACTTACTCCCAAGTAATTGTGGCTAAGACTGCAGCTTAAATCTGTAGATATGTGTGTGCACTGAGAGTTGAAAGATAGGGAACAGGGAGGCAGGGCAAACGAGGGTCTCTTCTAAGGGTAGAGACTAGGGTGGTGCCAAATTTTCATTGGGTTCATCTGAAGGGTGACACTGGGTAAGGCATGACATTTTTCCCAAAAGTGGGAAAAAAATTTCCCAAATTTTTTTCCCAAAAATTGCCAAATTGCCTAGTTTAAAGTGGTTTCAGCAGCTGTTCTAACCGTGCAATTTTATGCATGTTTACTGAGAAGCAAGTATCACTGTGTTATTATAACTTACCCCCCAGGTAAATGTACATGGGATGGGACTGAAGCCTAATGGTGGCAATCGACAGCATTATTTGTTTTTAGCCCTTCAGTAAAACTATCAGGGTGTCAGTCACACAAGGAAATAACTTTAAAAATCAATATAAAATCACAATAATATCAACACAAAGCAGCATGGGGAGAGGGGGGACCAGTATAAAAAATTAGCAGTGCAGCAAGCCACGGTGTTTTTTTGCTTATCAAGGGGGAGGGGGGATTGCAGTGCAAATAGCATTGGGGTTGCTGCAGCCACTTTAACAGAAGGTGGGCACTTCTGACCCTGTTAGCATGCCTGCCCAAATGGAGAAAGGGTGACTTTTATAGGGGAAAATGTGTTCCAGAAAAAAACATGGCCGCTGTTTCGGCCCAGCCTTAGCCCAGACGCCTACTTTTGTAGAAGAATATGCCATTTTTGATATGGTGGTATCACAATGACCCTCCACACCTTCCCTAAAATCTGCAAAACCACAGCAAACTGAGGTTGTGGATGTAGATGGTTTTCGTGTCACGAGGGAACTTCCCTGGCAGCAGAAAGCAGCATATGGGTACTAGTCTTCTTCTGCCAGGAAAGAGAAGCGGGTTTGCCATTTGCTTCCCCTACACCGGAGAGAACCTCTTTCAGCCCAAGGGCTGAATTCCATTTTGGAGAAGCTCTCGGGGGCCACTTTCCAGTGGTGAGGAGGGCCAAAGGCAAAAGAGAGGGCTAAAAATAGCAAAAATACCAGCCAATTTTACCTTAACATTCTTACTGTAGTGGTGGGCAACTTATGGCTGCCCGAATGTTTTGGCCTACAGCTCCCATCATCCCTCACCATTGCCTATGCTAGGTAGGGCTGATGGGAGTTACAGGCCAAAACATCTGGAGGGCCACCAGTTGCCCACCCCTGTCTCACTGCCCATAATTAAGCCTTAGGAGAAGCATTTCAGCCCTTTAGAATGGAGAAAACACTGCACAAAAGCCGGGAAATGAGCAAATGACCAGTGGTTAGGGAATGGGCGGAGTTAGGGGAAAGGCCTTCTAGGGAACCCCAGAGGTGCCACATTTGGACCCCAGGCCTGAGGTTATGAAGCTCTGTCCTATACCTACCCCAAGCTCTTAGATGACCCATTCAAAAGCCTAGGACAGCTGAGCACATTCAGGAGGTCTCAGTCCCTGGACCAGCTGTCAGGATTGGGCCTCATAAGAGGTGTGCCCTTTGGTGGTTTTATTCTAGCTTCTTTGGGGTGGGGGTGAGCTTAAAGAGATGGCACCTTTCTCTGAGCCTGTCCTCCTTCCCCATCAATCCGTTGCTATGGGACACAAGGAGAAAAGAATTACAAAAACGTCTTTCTCCGTCCTCCCATGTGCAGTTCTTTGCCAAATCCTACTTGTAAATGCATCAGTGACTCCCACTTCAGTTACTGAAATTGAAATTTACACCAGAATTTTAACATGTAGATACCTCAAAGAAAGGATGCATGGTCTGTCAACTTGCTTCCAGATTATATTGCATGTTTTTCCTTCCAGAGATACATGCAGGCACTATAGCCGTGGTGTTACATTTTTGCTTGTCTTCAGATGTGAAGCCTGAGATATATTTCAGCTTTAGAAATGACCCAAGTACTCTATTTGATTATTCTCCCACTCCTTTCTGCATAATAGTGACAACAGCTAAGTATTCCATTATACCATTACCTTCCTTCTTAAAGTCTAAATCACTCCCACAAATAAGCTGGCACTTTTCTAATTGAAGCTTTGGGAAGAAATGCAACTTTTGATTGACCACTGGAATTGCTAAATTACCAAACTGGCAGGAAACCAAGAGGAATTACATTGTCATAATTGCTCCAGTAGAACATTGACTAGTTTGAGGTGATAGCAGATGAATCAACAAAGCAATTATAAGTAAACACCCAGCCGTGTGTGTGTGTGTGTGTGCGTGTGTGTGTGTGTATCTCAAACCTATGAGTACAGAAAACATTTTCTCTTTGCAGTTATTCACAAAGTGATCATTCAAAAATTGATCTCTATTTTAAAAAGTACATTCACATTCATAAGTACATTACCTAAAATGTCCCCTGGGTTGCCATTAAAACATCTCTTACACATGAATTGAGATTTGTTTTAGTTCTTAGAACTAAATGATATAGGTGACCCAAAAAGTAGTGTGTGTGTGTGTGTGTGTGTATTTATTAGTATTTAGTAGTAATAACTTGAGGGGATGTGGTGGATACCAGCCTAGGATTCAGGAATATGCAGCACCTCATACACCATGCCTTTAGATCCAAGCGGGTTTCACAGAAGATGACGTTGATTTATATGACAACCTGCACTTAAAAGGTGCAGTTTCCGCATTATGTGGTGAAACGTATGGTCAGATGTGTGCATGCAGTCCATTTTTAAAAGATTATATTAGGATTCAAATGTGGTGCTCCATCTCTAGGAAACAATTGCTGAGATGGTTCAAACGTTATAATTTGCTCTTTGATTTTTAAATTTGATCTCAAAATGTAACATTCACGTTATGGAATCAGAATCGGGAATTCAGTAGTGTTCGGGTTTATTTTTCACCCATTCAGTTTATTGATTTATTGCACACCTGGGCAAGCTACAGCTCTCTGAGGCCATGAGTGTGGCCTTCCACATGTGCCCAAGCTTCCAGATGCCCCCCTGCAAATTCCCCCCCTATGCCACCAGTGGGGGTAGGGGTTGGATTTGCAGCCCAGGAAGGAAATGTACAAGCACCAGCCCTTAATTATTCTCTTGCCATCATCAGATCAGTTTCTGTTGAGATTGAAGTTTTCACCCTCTACAGCAAGGACTCAATGGCCATGGAATGCTAACTGACTGAGAAGTGGGGTAGGAATGGGATGGAGTGGCTGGAAACACAGAACAGAGGAAGAGACACACAGATATCAAAAGGGTAGAGAGAATGATATTATTGTTTGGATATGACGTTTCCTGGTTTTCACTGAGAAGCTATTTTTAAAAGTCACCAGAGATGGAAGTGAGAGCTGCCCGTAAAAATCAATGGAGAAATCTAAGATTGTAACGTAGCTGGGACTGAACACAAGTATGTCCACACACATACACACACCCCAAAACCAAAACAGCCCAATAAGGACTAAGCATACTCAGCAGGCACAGAATGCTGATGGACTGAGGAAATCCAGCAGGAGGGGGAATGGAATGGAGTGGCTGAGACCTTGAACTCTACACTGAGTTGAGACTCTACACTGCAAGGTTTTGTTGCAGGGCCCGTGCCATTCCTTGTATTTCAGAGTGTTCCTGTGCTTGGACTGATATAGCCAAAGGCCATATTGGCTGAGGATAATGGAAAGACTGGTATAGATGATCTAGTAAGTTTAGGAGGGGTGTAACTGAATGATCCACTCATTGATTTCTGTGGGTTCCTATACAGAAGGCCTAAGTTGCTTTTGTTCTTCCTTTATGTAAGGGCTGTCTTCCTGTCAGGCTGCTGTAAACGGCTGAAGGGCATTGCTGGCAGGTAATAAAAGCATCAAGGGAGCCACAGAAGCCACAAACGTCGTCGCTGAAAGTTATTGTAGCAAACAGTTTGCTCTCACATCGTCCATTTCCAAAGCCATAATTTTCCCAGTGAGTCCAGGAAAAATTGGTCTGTTTTCACAATTAATAAGTAGGTAACACTTAACTCAGAAGTCTCTTCCACTTCATGTTCTGTAGCTAGAATAAAGATTTGGTCTGAAAGGAGATTAATAATATCACCTGTATTGATGGAGAATAAAACATACCCTAGGATATTGTGCTCATAATGAAATGACTGACAGAAAATCTTCATATTAAAGCCCCCCTTCCAAGTAAAGCCATTTCCCCCTCCCCCCATGGTTTATAGCTCTATAACCATGAGCAGGCCCATCAGCATTACCATTACATCTGTTTAATCAACATGATCAAACAGACTTAATCAACCCTGTGAAATAGGAATAAGGAACCATTTTTGACGCTTTCCTATATTAAAGAATTCAAGGTCACCCACCAGAATTAAGGAATGGCACACTTCATCAAAGGGAAGGGCTTATTTCTCACATGCAATTGACCTAATAGCATACAATTGACCTAACAAATTCACTGCCATAAGACTCATTGCTGATAGCATAGCTGTATTTGGAGAACAGGGTCAGAAAAAAGAAGGAAGAAAGTAAGAGCAATATTCAAAATGGTCTAAGGAGGCGTCTTTGGAATTTGAGTATGATTGATGAAACCAAATGCAGTGTTCAGCCAGGCAGCCCAGTCTGGGCTAAATTTGAGGAGCCAGGTCACAGCCAGCAGCTTTATAGGACTAGCTGCCTCCCTGGGTCACCTGATCTCTACTGGTTTGATAGCTGCAATACCCCCCACTAGTCACATGCAGTCATGGTGTGTTGACATACAGTCTCCCTAGCAAGTTACTATGGTGGTACAGAGAGAAAGGGCAGCATCCAACACTGCCCCTGTGCCTCCACTGGTTATGTTGCACCAGTGGGACCCACCGCTGGTGCAATAGGAAGTTAGCACTTCGCAACACAACCCTGGAAATGATCCAAAAAGCTCATTTCCAGAATGGGACAGGTCAGCAGAACTCCCTTTTCAGCTCATTTCCAGTTGTTTTAGGAAGCTGTGGCTTCCTGTTGTGCCAGTTGTGGGTCCTGCTGGCACACAGGCACCATTGGATACTGCTTGAAGATCCAAACTACCCATTACCCTTTCTGTGTAGTTCCAGCCTTGAGTGCAGGGCAGGGTGGGATTATTCAGGGCAAGGTTGCATAGGATATATGAAACTCTCAAAGGGTTCTAAAAAACATTGAGGCCTACAAAAAGATTCAATTCAATTAAAGCAAATTATTGTTTGGTTTAGCAGTATATGTCTTTTGTTGTTGTTGTTCAGTCGTTCAGTCGTGTCCGACTCTTCGTGACCCCATGGACCATAGCACGCCAGGCCTTCCTGTCCTGCGCTCTCACAATATTGTTCTTTACAGCATCGGATTTTCTTTTCACCACCAGACACATCCACAGCTGAGTGTCCTTTCAGCTTTGGCCCAGCCACTTCACTCTTTCTGGCGCTACTTGGAAATACCCTCTGCTCTTCCCCAGTGGTATATTGGACACCTTCCGACCTGAGGGGCTCATCTTCCAGCGTCATATCTTTTAGCCTTGTGATACGTTCCATGGGGTTTTCTTGGCAAGAATACTGGAGTGGGTTGCCATTTCCTTCTCCAGTGGACCACATTTTGTCAGAACTCTCTGCCATGACCTGTCCGTCTTGGGTGGCCCTGCACAGCATAGCTTATGGCTTCACTGAGTTATGCAAGACCCTTCGCCACAACAAGGCAGTGATCCATGAAGGGGGTATATGTCTTAAGTAAATGTAAATTAAGCATTCACTTTGAGACTCTTTTTGTTACCAGAATCACAGGTTACATTTTCAGTTTTCTGTTTTCTTTTTTTTTGCAAAAGCTCATTCTCAGTTGAGAGTAGTGCAAGTGAAGATAGTCATTTTCGTCCCAACTGACCTAAGAGAGTTCTTTATATGTTAATGTTTCTACTTTGAAAAAAGGGGCTCCCCTTCACAACATGTTCCAAAAATGGCAAGCTATATTATAAAAGTAAGGTTGACATTTAGAAAACTTGTCACTAACTCGTGCATTATTTGGGCAATGATCATTTCTGCCACAGATTTCCTGTCCATATACATACATGAGAACAATAGAAATTCGCCTGTGAATGCATGTTCAAGATCTGATGGATAGGTGCCTATTAATGCCTTTGCTCTAGAGGCTTCTTCACCTGTCATAGACCTACCCACAAGAAAACTAAACCTTTCACTGAGTGTGGCATGTGCCACTTGCTGTCTATCCATCCCAATGATAAGTTACAGGAGGATTGTGTGCAGAAATTGTCACTGGCACTCAAACCCAAGTCAATATTATCTAGGGATGTCGCAAGAGTCCATGGGGGCGGGGGGAATCTGATGACAAATGCATAGAGGAATGAATGGGATGGACAACAAAGCTTGGATTGAAATTGAGCCACTTTTATTGAAATATCTGCAAAGAGGAAACCTAGGACGGGCCCTGACTGTACCAGCACTTAGCTGGCACATTTGTGGGCGAAAACAAACCCAGCCTGAGGGGTGGTGTGTCAGCATCGCCGCCCCTCCGGACTGCCCCTTATGGGGGAGGTAGACCTTCCCGTGTCACCCCCTCCCGGGGCTGCACAGCTCCTGGGTGAATGGGGTGAGTCAGTCTCCCAGGCAACCCTTATCCCTCCGCTGAGCCACAAAACCCGTTCGGGAGGCCTCAGGCGTCACCTGTCACCATAAGGTGCCTCTGAATGCTCACCATCCCTAAGCTCGTTCTCCTTTGCCCATCCTAGCTGCCAACTGAAATGCAACCAGAACTGAGGAATAATTAGACCAAAATTACCTGCTTGACACACCCAACCCCATTAGCAATGTGAAGTAGGTGAAAAGGCACGCAGTCCCAGCCAATCGGACTACGAGCCAAAAATTCCTACTTGGTCCCCAAAAGGGCAACTGGTTGGGACCCACACTGCTTACGGGAGGGCAGGAGGGAGCTGCGCCAGCGAGGAACTGCCTGGGAGGGGCACGGATCATGGAAAAGACTCCTCTGGCCCCTCCCCTTTCTTTGGCCCAATGGCAGCCCGCATCATCCTCTCCCCTGCCTGCCTGCAACACCACCACCCCCATGGCCAGGCAAGCCAGATGTGGGGGTAGGGCATTTCCCTGCTTTTTATTCCACATTATCCAATATACCACAACAAATGTAATTGTGTGCCCTACGAGGTATAAATGCACAAGAGGGATACAGCGTTACCATGATGGGATCGTAATGATACGATACAATGTATAGAACTCGCCCAAATGTACAGTTTCAAATATGTCTCTATATTTAGGTAGCAAAAAGGCACGGTACTCAGCATGTCCACTTGGAAGTTACCTCAAAGCCAATGGACTTATTTCCATCTGAAAGCTTTTAGGATCCAAATGTTAGTTTATGATGCACCATCACGAATATAGCCTTAGTATTAAAACAAGTCATACACTGAGAATGCTAAAAGACTATGCTACTTAAAGGTACAGTTCTATGGGTTGCGTCCTCCATTATCGTAAGCCCACAAACTCGAAGGCTTCCAAGCATCCAATGCAGGGCGGGAGGAGTGGCGGAGGCAATCTTCCTCCAGCCCTGCATTTTTTGCTAGATGGGCTCGTATCCTGAACTCTCCAGCCTCCTCCCTCCCCACCCACTGAAACATCCCCTTTCCCCCTTCTCTGAGGTCGGGAACCCAACATCAGAGAGCAGCTGGTGTGGCTCTTTCCACACCAGCTGCAAGGGGGGAGGTGGGCAGATCTCCAATTCCCCCTCTGAGGTTGGAGGGCTGTCTCGGACCTCAGAGGGGGAATCCAAATAGCCTATGGCCCCTGCCCCTCAGACATAGGGGCCATAGGATTGCTCACTAAAGGATGTTTTCAAATGGTTTTGAAAAATAGAAAATGGATATTTCTCTCATGGAACAGGTTAGAACAGTTTGATAAATCTCTTCTAGCTAAAAAGTCATCTTCCTCTCCCCACCCCAAAGTTACAGGATATTCGGGGGGGGGGGAGTGGGATTTGTTATACTCGCAGGTGTGCTGTGGAGATTTTGTCATGCCTGTTATTTCAGTACTTCAATGTCTATGTCTATTAATAGCTCAAAGGTCTACTACATAAAAGTTCAGACACCTATTTCTCTATATCTATATTTATATCTACATCTCTATCTCTAACTGGCATATGAAACACACCTCTAATTTGATATACAGCTCTTTTATAATTATGTGATTACAATTTACATGGTGTCATGGACCAGCAAGGGACCAGTTCTGTGAGTGGAAAGGGAAAGAGGCAAAACAGCGTCCCACACTCCTTTTTTTTTTCTTCCTTTCTTGTGGCCTTTTCCATTGCACACAGATGGGGAAAAAATTCCCTCTGGCTACCTTCACCAAACCAGGCCTATAGCTCTCTGGGTCCCAGGTATCTACTGTAGGTAGCGTGGGGGTTGGCTGTTAGACATGGGTAAGTAAAAACCCATGAAGTGAGACCACATGGTTTCAAATAACAAAGCTTAAATTTTAGTGAAGAAAAATGTCAGTGGAAATTTTTAAAAATCTGAATGGATACATACATATACAACAAATAGCAGCAATAGACTAATAAAGCAACAGGGATAAACACACCCAGCTAACCTAACTAGACTGTATGCCTGCTTTATCCAAGTCTTTTCCAAGTAATATTTACCATCATTTGATCCAACTCTCTCGATCAATGCTCAAACACTTTCCTTCCTCTAGGACTCTGGTCTTTCTTTCTTTCCTTCTTACCCCTCTCTCTCTCTCTCTCTCTCTCTCTCTCTCCTTTCTGCTTTTCTGCCCCTCTGCCTTTTTGCATTAGACCAGGGGTGGGCTATGTGTGGCCTGTAGGCTGCATGGAGCCCCCACCCCCGCCCAAACAAATATATATATATATATACACACACACACACACTTGTCCAGCGTGGACATTTTGAAGCTGTTTTTCATTTTTAGTATGCCATAGCTACTCCGAAACCATTTAAAAAAAAAAAAGTGCTGCGGGCAGGGGGAAATCCTGGGAGCGAAAATGGCCCCCGGAACTCTCAAAGTTGCCCACCCCTAGATTAGATTTTTATATCTTAAAATTAGTTGTTGTTTTTCTCTCTCCCCAATGCCAAACAATCAGGAGAGTAGTTTCTTGTTCATTTCTCCCAGCTAAGTTTCTATTTCTCTCTGTCTTCCTCTGACCTTCTGCTGAACCTTTTAATCTCTTGGTTTCCTGAGCAAACCTCCTGACCTCTACATTCTAACTAAACGTTTGACCTCTAAACAATTAAGGTTTTGGCTAAAATGACTAGTACACACACACACAAGATTTGACCCCATCATATCCTCAAACCAGCCAAACACAAAAATGAGAGCCCTGTTCCTTCACAAGTAGAAACACTTTGGTTGATTAGAAATGTGAACCATGAACTATCTTCTCTTTCATGTACAGTGACACATAAATCCCAATAGAGATTCTACTGCACTATTCCGCCTCAGCTCACAGTACTCAATGACAGCTGTGAAGAAGCAGTCTGGCAATCAATCTTGAGTCTGATGAGTGCTTGAAAACGTTTCTTTAACACAAACAGTTAATAAACATAAAAATAATGAGGAAACATAAATACGACTGAGCCCAAACCACTTTTGCTTATGTTACAACTAGGGATGTACGAGAGTCAATTACCTTTTCGAAGGGTGACATTCGCAGTGGGGGGGAGGTGCTCCATCCCTCCCCCCAAAATTCATTCGGCCATCCAGCCACTGGGCAGCCTGCACAGGGACGCAAATGGCGGCCGCCGTAGCCGCCGCCATTTGCGTCCCTGTATTTTGCAGTGATAGGCTACGTAAATATTTATGTAGCCTATCACGGCAAAAAAAACAAAAAAAGGGAACGCAAATGGCGGCAGCTACGGCGGCCGCCATTTGCGTTCCCTTTTTCTTTTGCCATGATAGGCTACGTAAATACTTAAGTAGCCTATCATGGCCTCCGCAAATGGCGTTCCTGCATTAGCCATGATAGGCTACGTAAGTATTTGCGTAGCCTATCACGGCTATAATGAAGAAGCGAACGGCAGCAGGTAAGTGCTCCATTTCGCGCGCCTTTCGCGGGGTGGGGGGGCGAGGGGCTTCATTCCACCACGGATTTGGGGGGCCGAATGCACTGGCATTCGGCCTCACCGAGATCCGTGGTGGAATTCTCTGACAACCCTAGTGACAACAATGTCAGTTATCCATCGCTAGCTGGGTAGCAATAAGTCTTTGTCAGAAGCAGTTCCTTTCAATCTATTAATTCCTGTTACCTCTTGCTCTTCTAATTCTTTTTTATATCCTGAGCTTTTTTACAAGAAACTGTTAATCCGCTGTATGCACTTTCGGTTTTGTTGCAGAATTGAGATCCATGCTCTACACAAATAGCTTTTCGTTTCCTGCTTTTTACACTACATATATGCTGTGCTATAGTGAAATAATGCAATGACAAAAACAGGAAAATATGTTTCCTTTCACTTTCTCAAATGATACTCCATTTCCCCTGCTCTAAACCCTCCCTGCAAAACTGCTCTTACAAAACAGAAGCGAAACTGGAGCGTCACAACATCATATGAATAAGGAATGATGAGTGCACAATAAATGCATGTAGAAAAGCTCCCTTTCTGCTTTCTTCTCTCCTCCTTCTCTTCTCTCAGTCTACTCTCTCATCAGCTCCTCCTTCTCCAATCATCCCCAACTGACTTTTTAGCTCTGGTGGCCCTGCATCCTATGAAAGGAGGAGACATTTACAGACACTGAAACATTCTCAGCTGTTACAAGGTGAGAATATTTTTGTTCTTGTTCTACGCTGTTCTTACATATTACTGGCTACTTCTCGGCTGCTTTGACACTGGGCATTGACAGTGGAATAGCCACACTTCGTTCACTCCCCTTTTATGGGGCATCTACATGATATCATTCCCAAAACATCCTCTCCCCGTGTTTTCTCCATCCAGCTTCCTTTTTTTTTGCACAGCTCAGAACATCTGAATTAAAAAAAACCATGAAACAGTTGCACAATCTCCCCAGCTGTAGATGATCCATTGAACAGTGGTTGGATAGTTGTTTTGATCTGCTATGGCCTGTATAGATTGCCCTGGCTATTTCCGCTATCACTTTATCCTGGATCTTCCAAAGGGCATTGCCTTTACATCCGTTTCCTTACTCACCTCAAATTGCAGTTGCATGGAGGGAGTTGTATTCATGATCTGGACTCCAGCAAGTGGGGAGGGAGCATTTAACCCTTGCCCCCCCCCCCCACACACACACACACCATGGTCTGAAAGGAACCTGTCCTCCAACTTTTGGGGCTGGGAGAGTCTGAGTGCAGTCTTGGCTACAAAGTGGAAGCAAAGCAAAGCTGCTATTCTGCTTGCAGTGAGAAGCAGAACAGCAATGATGGGGTGTTGTTAAATCACCCAGTTCTGGAAGTGTCCCTGCTTTTCAAATATGGCAGGAAGCAAATGACAGATCCCAAGGCATTTCTTGTATCTCTTGGCAGAGGAGGATACTGATGTGTGGATAGGATCACATGTTCTCTTGGTTCAATGAAAATGTTAGCACGGCCATTGCCTTGATTTGCTGTTCAGATTCCATGCCTTGCTTTTGCGCACTGATGTACAAATGATGCACAACTGACCCTTGGAAGACAGCAGTTCAAATGGCGAAGTTTCAAAAAGTAAGAAAACTAAAGCGCAATTGACTTGAAGGTTTGCATCGGTTCAGAGCAGACACATTCCCATTAACTCCTCGGGGGGCCAAAACACAGCCAAGATAAGAAATATGTTTTCCCATCATCAAAGGAATGCACAAACCTAATTTTTATGCAGTGATTGTAGTTATGACCAAGATTGTGTGCAGTTTTCACTGCAATGGTTTCTTTGATTAAAAAGTAGGAAACATGGAAGGGGAAGCGTTCCCTGGCTGCTCCCCAGCAGTTCTAGGTGCTTTGTCTCAACAGAGTACAAAGCTAGCAGGTTCACAAGGTCCTGCCAGGCCAAACATCTAGAAATAGATAATCTCAGCTCTGTTTAGGTAGGTCAGAGTACATGTGGACCGCCTTGATAGACCTCACCAGTTCTGAGACAAAAATACCCTTTACAAGGAGGACAACAATACACAAATCGAGATATATTTGTATCCCAGGTTTCCAAAATTCCTAGTACTACTGAAACTGTATATATTTTTGTGCTGCAAACATTTATGTAGTAATTCTTGTTCTTTCTCCTGATTTCTCGAGGTATGACTCCTACCCCTTCCTATATAAAGTCCAACTCATTTTAATCTCTATAGTCCTCATGGGCTTTTTTTTATAAAGCTCGTTTCTGGCCTGTATTTACTTAGGGTGCCAGCAATCAAACCAGTGCATTATCCACTGGAGTTATATGTCCCCAGTACTTACATTTACTGCCTTTCACACAAATAGTTCCAGCAGTAGGTGAACCATGTGCATCTGGCTGGATAATGCTTTCCTAGTCAGACCTGTTTGCAGAGAGAAAGAAAATGAGTGTGCGGCTGGTGTTTGCTTGCCAAGCACTGAAGTCCTGTCAAGGGGCCCATTCATTCTTCCTAACTTTGCCAACCTCACCAGCAAAAGCAAAAGATGCAAGAAGAAGACTATTCGTATTTAAAATGAAGGAAATAGTACTTTAAAGTCGAGAGCTTTAATCTAGGCATGTACGAGAAATTTGTTTCGATTCATTTTTTTATCATCAGAAATTAACCAGTTTGCACCTTCTGGATCAAACACGGACTCAGACACAATCTGTGGTTGAAGTCCATACATTTCCAAACTTGCAGTGTGATTCGCAGACCAAAAACATACATTTGGCAGCATGTGTACATTTGAAAAATGTGTCTGAAAAATGCGTACTTTCCAAAAATGTGCACAAATACACTTTAATCAATAGGAAAACAATATATACATTTCAAAGAAGTGCACAGCTGATATGTACATTTGGAAAAATACCCATAGAAATACAGACGGATTTTCATGTGAAAAGAAATAAAAACCTGAAGCTCCCAATCTGATGAAGAGTTGAGTCGAAATGAGCTTCGAGATGAAATTTGGAGAACTTCAGCAAGCTCAAGGTTTGCTGATTTGCTCATCCCCAGTTTAATCCTTCCTTTCCTACAAGGGGGTTACTTGAAAGAAGGGTCAATGTAACACATTGAGTGCAGGGCCATTTATTTAAATATGGCCAGGTATTATGACCTCATTAGCCGCAATGGTGACATCATTTAACTGCCTTCACTACCATTTCAGATCTGGCCTATAATGCACTATGTGTTATATATAAAGCACAGTTAGAAGCAGACGCTTCAGTAGAGTTTGGGCTGAAGAAAACCGAGCAAGTTTATCACGTTCACAAAAGGGAGATTTTGAGAACACAGAATTACACTTCATGATGTCTGTCTGCAAAAACCTGTTTAATACACTTAATTAAATCAGTGGGGTTATAAGGTGCAGAGAAAGGCCTAGAAGAAAATGTGTGTCTCTTTAAAACGCCAGTGAAAAATGTTGGGTGGGGTGGGGAGTGGAGCGATGGATTGGAACTTCCAGGGGACTAAATTTGGGATGGATTGGAACTTCCAGGGGGCTGGATTTGGCTCCTGGTTTCCCCTTTCGGAAAGACTGAAATGCCTCTTCTAAAGCTGAGTTATTGGCAATAAGAGCTTTAAGCTAAAATATGCTCACATTTTGAGGTTCTGCACCCCCTTTTTTAAGGATTTCGTCTGACCTTAGGACATGAGCACCAAGGGGGTGGTAGTAAGATCAGTCTGTACCCACTGTATTGATTTATCTCTGCTGTGATGCATTTTATATGGTAATTGTACTTTTATTGTTTGCATTGAATTTTTAACCATTTAAAAAATGGTTACTGGACCCAAAGAACCCCAGTGATGAGATGGCATAGAAATACCAATGATATTAAACAAACAAACAAACAAACAATATACTGGAGTCTAAAGCTTTAATAGAGTTAAATGCCATCTATGGTCCAGCAACAGTCTAGCATCTCCACACAAGATTTTTTTGTTTTGGCTGGATCATACCAAAGTTTTCCAGTACTTATATACCAGTGGGACCTGCAACAAAATGTGTGTCCCCACAACAGTCTGCTCACTAAGCATGCTCAGTCCTGTGGAGTTGGGGGTGGGGGGTCCCCTCCTTAAGGGTTTTTTCCCCTAAAGACAGTAATTGATTACTTTCTTTGCTTCTTGTAATCAAGACCCCAAGTAATCAATTAAAAAAAGCATATGACGAACATAATCCTTCACAACATAACCTGCAGGGGAAACTAATCAATCACTGAACACCTCAGAAAAGGAAAATATTGTGTGGACTTTCTGAGAGAGGGAATTCCGGAGCCTAGGGCTCACCACTGAGAAGGTCCTGTCCTGCGAACCTGCCAAGCTCACCTCAGACGGTGGTGGAACATGGAGTACAACGTCCTTGGAAGTGTTGACCAGTGGTCAGAATCATACTGCAGTCAACCTTCATTTCTGAAAGAGTCTTCAGCTCTAAGAAATAGCCCTTCTTTCCTCCCTTTTCACAAAAATAGCATCATCAACATTCCATCAAAGCTAAAATGTATCTAAATTAACATAATGAGATATAAATACTGAAGTCTGTTGAACATGTCTCCACAGAGTTCTTATTTTAATGCACTTTCTTTCCTCCTCCCCCCCAGCAGATTTTAATTTCCCTCCAGCCTAAGTGAAGAAAATAGTTTTGACAGATACTAGCAGTTAGGCAAATACAGAACGGTGTGTTACAGTCATATGCATTTTGTCAGTTTCTTTGGACGTAATTGTGTTAATCTGCCAAGGGTATTTTTCCCACACTGATTTGTCACTGGTGGAATTAGCCGACCCTGGCTATCTATGAGCAATTAGAAACCCTGCTGATGTCTGTGGAGTTTTTCCACTTTTACCAAGATCAAGCTTTTTTTCCTTCACTAGCAACGTCTATATCAACCTTTCAGTTCTGATAATATTTTATTTTGTCCATATGCCAAGATAAAGATTTCAGAGCAGCTCAAATACATTAACCTTCATTTAGCAAAAGGAAAAGACAGGCAGTAGAATGGAGCTATGAAATGCCTTTGAAATTAATAGGGATGTTGGAGAAATCCTCCATGGACCCCAATGAGGCAGGACTCTATTGAATCTGGTCCCCCGAAGTCCGTGGAGGATCAGCTCTCCTACCTTGTCTTCCAGCGCGAAGTCCTCACCAGCGGATCCTCCCTGCTGCCAGCTCCAAAGACCCAACAATACGGCCACCATGGCCGTATAGTCAGACTGCGTCTGTTACGTCATTTGCATCCCTGCTCTTTAACATGATAGGCTACATAAATCTTTAACGTGATAGGCTATGCCCAACACCTTTTGCGGACGAAGACCGGCCGTTTTCTCCTTAAAATACCTTAACAAGTATGGTCCGAGTCCACTTGGACGTTCTCCTGCACAACCCTGTTGAAAGGAAGGGGAGCTCAGTTCTTGTCCAAGACACTGAAATTTGTACTGAGAACCTCAGAATATGAGGCTTGAGCTCACATAGGTTGGCTGTGTTTAGATCCCAAAGCCCTCAGGCGTGTATAGTAGAAGTGTGCATTCATTTTGGAATTAATTAAAAAAAGCAACTGGGACTGCAACAAAAAGTTGCAGTGCGGTGTACTCTCCATTCAGGAATACAGCCACTCCATCCATTCCCCCTCCCAGTTTTCTCCGCCTCCAGATGTCCATCAGCATTCCATAGCTACTGAGCATTCTCAGTCCACACTGGACTGTGGGGGGGGGGCGGTGTCCCACTCCTTAAGTTTTTCCCCCTATGGATTTTTTTGTACTTTTGCAAACTTTAGGGTTCCCTTAAGCCACTTGATACCTCCCTCTCTGCATGGGTGGTGCCATACTGGCTACGTAACAGCACAGCTGGAATGTTAGAAAGAGAAGCAATTACTGGACCAAACTGGCTTATTTACAGTCAGGGCCAGAAATATTGGAACAAGGATAAATGTTTTGGCATTTGGCCTCTGTACACCACCACATTGAAGTTGAAAGGAAACACACCCAGATGAGAGCGAAGTCAGGACTTTCAGCTGTAATTCAAGGGGTTGGACAAAAGTGGGACACTAACCATTCAGGAAGGACAGCCAGTGGCATACACACACCCCCATCGTTGGTGGCTCATAAGTAATGGAACGAACCAACATCGTTTCAAACTTAAGGATCACCTTTAAAACCTGGATGAAGATCCTTTGCAGTCAATGACTGCCTGAAGTCTGGAACCCATGGACATGACCAAATGCTGAGTCCCCTCCCTTGAGATGCTTTGCCAGGCCTTTACTGCACCTGCCTTCAGCTGCTGCTTGTTTGTGGGTCTTTCTGCCTTCAGTCTTAGGAATGTACGAAAGTGACTTACCTTTCGCGGATTATGTTGATGGTGGGGGGGGAGGTGTTCCGTCCCTCCCCCTGGAATACTGGCCGAGGGGGGAGGCGCTCCGTTCCTCCCCCCGGAATCCTCGAACGGCCGGCTGTGCTCCACGGCAGCTCCACGGAGCAGCCGGCCAGGCCAGAGCTGCCCGCAGCCGGATTTCTGACCCCGGAGGGCTCTGGGTAAAACAAAAAACAAAAAAACCAACCGTGTATGCAAATGGCGGCGGCTATGGCTGCCGCCATTTGCGTTCCTTCTTTTTGGCCATCTTAATCTACATAAATATTTACGTAGACTATGATGGCGAAAATCAAGGGGAACGCAAATAGCATAGCGGGCGCTATTTGCATCCCTTTTTCATTCACCGTTTTAGCTTACGTAAATCCTTACGTAGGCTAAAATGGCGAATCAAAAGGGGATGCAAATAGCGCCCGCTACGCTATTTGCGTTCCCCTTGATTTTCGCCATCATAGTCTACGTAAATATTTATGTAGATTAAGATGGTAAAAATAGGGATGGCGGAGAATTTCTCCCCGAAACTTCAGGGGGCCGAGCGCCAACGTGTTCAGCTCCCCAAAATGTTTCGGGGAGAAATCCTCCGCACCCCCCCCGCACCCCCCACACACACACCCGGGACGGGACTTACCTTCACCGAATGTCCCTCCCGGTGGCTGGTCCGGCCGGCGGTTCGGCGGGTGTTCGAGCGAGGCGGGAGCGGCAGCCGGTCTTTCGACCGGCTGCCGCCACCGCCATTGCAATGAAAGAAAAAAAGAAACGCCCCCTGATAGGCTACGTGACGATTCACGTAGCCTATCACGGCTAGATTTGCAAAGTCAGCTGTGATAGGCTACGTCAATCGTCACGTAGCCTATCACGGGTGACTTAAAAAAAAAAAGTGTACGGATAATGGCGGCCCCCATAGGGAGCCGCCATTCCCGTTCCTTATTTGGTCGCTGTAGTCTACGTAAATGTTTACGTAGACTACGGTGAAAATAAGGGCAACGCTATTTGCGTTGCCCTTATTTTCGCCGTAGTCTACGTAAACATTTACGTAGACTACAGCGACTAAATAAGGAACGCGAATGGCGGCTCCCTATGGGGGCCGCCATTCGCGTACGCGCTTTTTTTTTTTTAAAGTCACCCGTGATAGGCTACGTGACGATTGACGTAGCCTATCACGGCTGACTTTGCAGATCTAGCCGTGATAGGCTACGTGAATCGTCACGTAGCCTATCAGGGGGCGGTTTTTGTTTTTTTGTTTTTACTTTCGCATTCGCGGCCAGGCGAGGCGGGAAGCCTCCTTCCCGGCCTGAATTTCGGCCGGGCAAGGTGGGAACCCTCCCCCCCGGCCTGAATTTCGGCCGGGCCGAGGCGGGAAGCCTCCCCCCCCGGCCTGAACTTCGCGGGGGGACCAGCGAAGCGCCTCCCCCCCACCGCGAACGGCCTTCGACGACAGGTAAGTGACTTTCGTCCACCCTAGGTAAAAAGAAGGAATGCAAATGGCGGCGTCTGTAGCCGCCACCAGTTGCGTATGCTTTTTTTTTTTTAAACCCACCCCCAACCATGATAGGCTATGTAAATATTTATGTAGCCTATCACGTCTTTTTTGTCTTTTTTTTTAAAACCTAGCCATGATAGGCTACGTAAATCTTTACGTAGCCTATCATGTCTTCCCCCCCCCAAGCCTGGAAATGGCAGCAGCGGCAGCCGGTCGGAAGACTGCCCGCTGCCGCCGCCGCAGCCACCACCGCAGCCGCCGCCGGAGCCGCCGCCACCTGGAAGATCCGCCCCAGGTAAGTCTCGTCCCGGGGGGGATCCGTGGGGGGGCGGGGGGGCAGGCCGTTCTACCACAGATTTCAGGGGGCCGAATGCACTGGCATTCAGCCTCACCGAGATCCGTGGCGGAATTCTCTGACATCCCTATTCAGTCTTGTCTTCAGTAAGTGAAAAGCATGCTCTATTGGGTTGAGATCAGGTGACTGACTTGGCCATTGAAGAACATCTGACTTCTTTGCCTTCAGAAACTCTTGGGTAGCTTTTGCTATATGTTTTGGGTCATTATCCATCTGCAATATAAAGTGGCGTCCTATCAGTTTGGCAGCATTCGGTTGAATCTGAGCAGAATGTATAGCCCTATACACTTCAGAATTCATCCTGCTGCTTTTGTCTGCAGTCAGGTCATCAATAAACACCAGTGACCCGGTTCCATTGGCAGCCATACATGCCCATGCCACAACACTGCCTCCACCATGTTTGACAGATGATGTGGTATGCTTTGCATCATGAGCTGTTCCTTTCCTTCTCCATACTTTTCTCTTCCCATCATTCTGGTACAAGTTAATCTTGGTTTCAGCAGTCCAAAGAATCTTATTCTAGAACTGGGCAGGCTTTTTTAGGTGTTTGCTGGCAAAGGCTAATCTGGCCTTTCTGTTCTTGAGCATTACCATGGTTTGCAACTTGTTGTGAAGCCTCTGTATTTACATTCATAAAGCCGTCTCTTGACTGTAGATGTTGACAATGACATGCCTCCTTCCGCAAGAGCATTCTTGACCTGGCTAGATGTTGTGAAAGGGTTCCTCTTCACCCTGAGCAGAATTCTGCAGTCATCCACTGTAGTTGTCTTCTGTGGTCGTCCAGGCCTTTTGCTGTTGCTGAGCTTGCCAGTTAATTCCTTCTTTTCCAGGATGTTCCAAACTGTTGTATTGGCCACTCCCACTATTTTTGCTATCTCTCTGATGGGCTTATTTTGTTTCCTCAGCCTAATGACGGCCTCCTTCACTCACATGGACACCTCTTTGGGCCTCATGTTGGGAGCTCCAGTGAACAGCTACCAAATGCAAATGTCACACTCAGAACCACCTCCAGTTTTTTTATCTGCTTGATTGGTCATGGGGCACCCAGGAAACAGGCCACACCTGGCCATGCAGCTGCTTGTCAGTAGGGATGTACGAAAATCACTTAGCTTTCGCGAATTATGCTGATGGTGGGGGGGGAGGCGCTCTGTCCCTCCCCCCGGAATCTTGGATGGGGGGGAGGCGCTCCGTTCCTCCCCCCCCCCCCGAATCCTGGCCAGCCGGCTGTGCTCCACAGCGATTCTGCGGAGCCGCTGGCCGGCTCCTCCAGCAGCCGGACATCCGGCCGCTGGCTAGCAGGGACACAAATGGCGGCAGCCATAGCCACCGCCATTTGCATCCCTGCAGTCAGCCGTGATAGGCTACATAAATGTTTAAGTAGCCTATCACGGCTGACTTAAACAAAAAACAAAAAAACGCGTGTACGCAAATGGCGGCAGCCATGGCCACCGCCATTTGAGTTCCTTATTTAGGCACGTCTTAGTCTACGTATACATTTACGTAGACTAAGGCAGCGAAAATAAGGGGAACGCAAATAACGTAGCGTCTACACTATTTGCGTTCCCCTTATTTTCGCCGTCTTAGTCTATGTAAATGTTTACATAGACTAAGACGTGCCAAAATAAGGAACGCAAATGGCGGCGGACATGGCCACCACCATTTGCGTACGCGCGTTTTTTGTTTTTTGTTTAAGTCAGCCGTGATAGGCTACTTAAACATTTATGTAGCCTATCACGGCTGACTGCAGGGATGCAAACGGCGGTGGCTATGGCTGCCGCCATTTGCGTCCCTGCTAGCCAGCGGCCGGATGTACGTAAGATTTACGTAGCCTATCACGTTTTTTTTTTAAAAAACCTAGCCCTGATAGGCTACGTAAATCTTTACGTAGCCTATCATGTTTTTGTTTTTGTTTTTTTAAACTGGAAATGGTGGCGGCCGGTCGGAAGACCGGCTGCCGCCGCTGCCAAACCGCTGCTGCTGCCGAACTGCCGCCGCTGCCAAACCGCCGCCGCTGCCGAACCGCCGCCAGAGCTGCCGCCGCCAGGAAGATCTGTCCAAGGTAAGTCTTGTCCCGGGGGGGGCGTTCTGCCACCTATTTTGGGGGGCCGAATGCGCTGGCATTCGGCCTCTCCGAGATCCGTGGCGGAACTTTCGTACATCCCTACTTGTCAGCCATTCATTCCATCACTTATGAGCCACCAACGATGGGTGTGTGTGTATGCCACTGGCTGTACTTCCTGAATGGTTAGTGCCCCACTTTTGTCAAGCCCCTTGAATTACAGCTGCAAGTCCTGACTTCGCTCTTATCTGGGTGTGCTTCCTTTCAACTTCAATGTGGTGGTGTACAGAGGCCAACTGCCAAAACAGTTATCCTCGTTCCAATATTTCTGGCCCTGACTGTAGTTCAATTTTCATTCGTTCTGAAATGAATGCCCAGAATAACTCCTATTCATGCCATTTAGGGCAGGGGTGGAAGCTTACCCCTCTGCAGCATAAATAATGGGGCTTATTTCTGTGTCATTTCCAGGTGGCTGCAATTCTTTTGTTTTCAGAAGGCCCCATTCTGTGGCATTCGCCAGGGCAGGGAGAGTGAAGGGCACCAGTGAGGGCTGCCATTTTCTTGTGGTAGCTATCATTCTCCACCTCCACCATTCCCCAGAGCGATACAACATTTGCGGCATCTGGAAAAATAAAAGGGAAACCTGTTTGCCTGACTAACAACAGGTTAGAACACTACTGTAAATAGAAATGAATGACTTTTAAACAAATGGATAACCAAAGGAATGCACTTCATAGAAATAAATAAAACAAATGGGGGTCTTTATAACAAAAACAAATGGAGCAATGAGATGGTGGCAGGATGAGTTGCACTCCCTAAAAATTGGCCCCTGTGACTGGCAGGTGGTATAAAGTCTCCGAGGGCACAATCCTACTGGGATTCCCATCAGCATCCAAACTCAGAGGGTGATGGGGATCCTATGCAGAGTGGGAGGAGCACAGAGGTGATCTTCACCTCTGCGCTCCCTGCACTCTGCATTTTAGCTAGATGGGCTTTTTCACCCATCTAGCTGAGGTGTCTGGGAGGGGGAGGGAAGGAGGCTGGGGACAGCTCATATCCCCACTTCCCCAGTCCCCTCCGGCACACTCTCCTTTCTGTCTTCTCCGAGGTCACCTTTGCAACCTTGGGGAAGCAGCTGGTGCAGTTCTCTCCATGCCTGCTGTGAGGAGGGGGGGGGGACTCGGATTCCTGGGTCCGAGGTCGGAGCTGTCTCTGACCTTGGATCCAGGAATCTGAAGTATCTTATGACCCCCAGACCCTGTCTCAGGGCCATAAGATTGTTCTCTGATTTGCTCAAACTTGGTTACTAGGAGCCAAACGAGATATTACTTTGAATCTATATCTAGTGGCTATGTCTTTTTTTTTACTTTAGAGTAGGTGCAGGGGGGTCCTAGTGTGGTGGATAGGGGGCTTTTAAGATCTGGATTGGGCCCCTGCACCCACTCTAGAGGTAACATGGAAAAAGACATAGAAGCTGGACACAGATTTAAAGTAGTCTCTCTTTTATAGGGATGTATGAAAGTGACTTACCTTTCATGGATTATGTTGATGGGGGGGAGGCATTCCATCCCTCCCCCCGGAATCCTGGCTGGGGGGGAGGTGCAACGTTCCTCCCCCTGGAATCCTTGAACAGCCGGCTGTGCTCCACGGCAGCTCCATGGAGCAGCCGACCAGGCCTGGCCAGGTCAGAGCCATCCGCAGCCGGATTTCCAGCCGCGGAGGGCTCTGGATAAAAACAAAAACAAAAAAAGATTTACGTAGGCTAAAACGGTGAATGAAAAAGAGACGCAAATAGCGCCTGCTACGCTATTTGCGTTCCCCTTGATTTTCGCCGTCATAGTCTACGTAAATATTTACGTAGATTAAGACAGTAAAAAGAAGGAACGCAAATGGCGGCAGCCGTAGCCGCCGCCATTTGCATACGCGGGGGTTTTTTTTAAACCCACGCAACCATGATAGGCTACGTAAATCTTTACGTAGCCTATCACGTCTTTTTTTTTTTACACAAGCCTGGAAATGGTGGCGGCGGCAGCCAGTCAGAAGACCGGCCGCCGCCGGAGCCGCCGCCAGAGCCGCCGCTGCCCAGAAGATCTGCCCCAGGTGAGTCTCGTCCTGGGGGGGATCCGCGGGGGGGTGGGGGGCAGGCCGTTCCGCCACGGAGTTCGGGGGGCTGAATGCACTGGCATTCGACCTCACTGAGATCCGTGGCGGAATTCTCTGACATCCCTACTCTTTTGGCCCTCGAAGCCTGGCTTTTTCCTGTTTATTAGAACTGTTCCAGAAATTCTAGAACTGGGTGCAATGCAGTCAGCCATGGCCTCAGGCCTGATCCTGACAGTGGTGTCTCCGAAAGCTTCAGTTCCTTTCCAGAATTTTTCGACAAAACAAATACCTCTGTGAACATGAGCTATGTTCAGTTTGAACCATTTTCAATCTTTTGAGAAGGTCACTATAAACATTTCCATTAAGAGACTTTGGGGCAGGTTATTTCTGCTTGTGTTATTACACTACTGCTAACTGCTAGTCATAATAACAGTATTATTTTTCAGTGGGCAATAGTAGGTGAAAATAATATTTGTGTATGCTTCAGAGCCACTGTGTGGATTTGAATCAGCCGATGTGTTTAGAGTCAAGGCATGAGGAGGCCACAGTCACCCAATGGACTTTATTTTTATGGATGGAATAGAATAGAAAGTCTGCGAATGGCCTATTTGTCTGTCTAGTTTTCGGTCAGTTTCTCTTTCAGAGGCTCCCATTTGTGTTCTTTGTATTTATTATAAGTACTTTATCTCACTCACTGGTTATATTCCCATGGAAGTTTACAAAAAGAACAACAATTAAAGTGTGTGTGTGTGTGTGTGTGTGTGTGTATCCAAAAGCCACAATGTTGTAAAAGCAGCATAAAACAATCAGCATGATTACAACTGTATCTAGAAAGCTCAGGAAAATGAAAAGGTGTTTGGTAATGAAAAGGGCAATAAGGTAGGTGCCAAGTGAACCTCATTGAGGAGTGCTTTACACAACTAGGGTGCCACCACGAAGAAGGCCCTTTAATAGAAGGTAAGACACCAGCAGGAGGCCCTCCACCACCACACTCCCAAAAATGTTTTAAGAAACAATGTGGGTACTCGGTGTGTGAATATTTGAAAGGAAAAGTCCCATAAATATGTACTTCCCTTTATATGTGAACATATTACTTCACTAAGGTGTGTAAGGATACCTACACAAAGCAGAATATATGCATATTATATGGCAACCTGTCCAGTGTCAATTCTGTCAAAATTTACTCAATAGCAAATATGGCAACTATTGCAGAAAATGTAATTATTCTGATTAAATCAAAACATCTATGCCATTTTTCATGCATACAACTATAGCTCATCTCTCTCTCTCTCTCTTTGTGGGGGTGTATGTGTGTATGTGTATGTATATATATATATATATATATATATATATATAGAGAGAGAGAGAGAGAGAGAGAGAGGTGAATTTCCATAGAAGGTTTTAATTGCTTTCTTCATTTTTCTATATCGAGTCATCAGGGTACCCTTTCTCATGCCTTTCACAAAACAATTAACCTTTTGTCATGTGTACAAATGTTTGAAGGAAACCCCATGAGGTTCTGTATATGATTTACAAGGGGAAATTTACAAGGGTAATTGGTTTAAAATGATAATTCCTATATTATCATACTCACCAGCTAGTTGCATGGCTATCTGAGAACTTGAATCACGTACCATATTATGATCCCAGTTATACCATACACATATGCCTTGTGCCTCAGATATTTCCCACCTCACCTCCAGGGAGTCTATGAGGTAAGTCCTACAGCAAAAGATGACTGGCAAAACAGCTGGGTTGGTGATGTTGACCATGATATACAGGAACCACATGACAATGAATGTAAGACATTGCCTTTGGATGCTGGGTTCAGAAAAGGTGGAACAATAAATGTTTAAGGGCGTAGTCCCATGAACACTAGACAGTGGCTAGATGGCCATAGGATTTTTCATTTTCTGGGAACCGAGCTTGGAGCCAGTGCTCTGAGGCTGGTTCCCAGAAAACCGCTCCCCGCTCCCTCCCCTGCCGCCTCGGAGGCAGTGCAGTTCATCCCCAGGTCTGTGCTCATAAGAGCAGCATGGAGCAAGGGAAAAGGGGGTGTTTTTCTGGGGGCAAGAAGGGGAGGGGATGGAGGAAATGCCATTACAATGCTTCCTATGTGCTGTCCGGCCACTCCCCCCCCCCACACGCCGAGGTGCCCCGGTTAGGCAGCCAAAATTGGCCATCTAACTGCAAATGCAGGGAGGCCAGAGTACAGAGGAGAAGATCCCCTCTGCGCTCCGCCCACCCTGCATTGGACAGTCCGTGGCCTCGGAATTTGGAGGCGGCTGACTATCCTCATAGGATTGTGCCCTAAGCTCATGTAACATTTAAGCTCATGTAACCAGTTAGCTACTATTTGGATCATACTTTTTTTTTAGTTGCTCTTGCCACTCTGCCATCAGTTAATTGTATTTTTTGTTCCAATTTTGCTGTTTTCATTGCGTTGAAGTCTTTTTTTATGTATTGTTTTACTTACTGTCAATTTTATTGTTAACCACTTCAGGAATGTTTGTTGAAAAGCGGTCTACAGATCAGTAAAATACTACATCAATAAATAATTTAGCCTCACTGCAGCTAATATATGGAAGACAGTAAAGAGCCAGGTTGATATTTAGTATATAATTGAAAAGGGGAAGAAATTCCCAAACTGATCCTTCCCCAAATTCCCAACCTACTCTTTCCATACCAGGAAAGGATAAAGAAAGTGGCTGGGTGCCAATAAGAGCTTCCCTGCTGTGCCCAATAGCAACTGTGTGTGTGCAGGGGGGGGGATTTTATTGTGTATTGCAGAGTGGGATAAACGTGGCCATGTGACCCCTTCTACAGAGGACAATCCTCTGTTTGAAGAGCTGTTGTGTCCAATTCCAGTTTGAAGATAAAGAACCATCAGAGCTGTTGCTCATCAACAGTGAGCACAGGCAGGCACACCTGTCACCTGGTCAGTCTTCCACAGTACAATGAGATGTTGTGAACAAGCTGAAACTTAATCCGGGCAAGACAGAGGTACTCTGTGGGTTGGGAAACCAACTACTTCAGAATGATGGAGGTTTACAACTGGTCTTAGATGGGGTTGCACTGCCAAATCCCAAGCCCTGGTGGCTCGCACCTGCAAGGGCAGATTGTGTGGGCACCGTGCTACCAATACGCCCCATTTCAGGCCCATCCTCCACCTACTGATGGCAGGAGCACCCACAGCAATAGTTTTCTGCCTGTGGAACTTTCCTCAGGCAGACAGACTGGGATTGTGTCAAAGAGCTTTTCTCTGCTGGCAGAGGCCAGCTGAGAGACATCCTATCCAATTTTAACCCTGTCTAGCAGGCTAGGAGCAGAAGTTAGGTTTGTACACTTTAATATATGAGTGGAAGCTTTGATACTCATTGAATCATAGGGTTGGAAGGGGCCTACAAGGCCATCGAGTCCAACCCCCTGCTCAGTGCAGGAAGCCTGATTCCCTGGCAGTCTCCCACCCAAGTACTAACCAGGGCTGACCCTGCTTAGCTTCCGAGATCAGGGGAGATCAGGCACATCCAGCCCCATGAAGAGGTGTGTGTAAGCAAAGGCCATCTCATTCATTTCAAGAAAAGCTGCACACATACAACAAGGATACACCCAGAGCTTTTCTCATTGCTGAAGTTAACAGAGCAGCTCCCACTCATGTAAAGTTCTGCGCGTGCGTCCGACCTAAAGCCTTCAACCGTGACAGCCTTGGTTTTAAAAATACAGTGGCAGTTACTACCAAATTACAATAATATCTTTAATGAGCTCCAAATATTCAGGAAAAGTTGAAAATAAAAAAATTACAATTTTCATTTCCGTTAAGCAGATTGTGTTTCCCTCTCTCTATTGCACATGAATTCCTTATGAAAACTGAGTGTTTATTTAATAGTTCACAGACAGTGGGAAAACTAAACATTGTTTTGTTCCAACTGCATTATCTCACACATTCCCTTCACACCTCACAGAGTCAGTTTCAACTTTCAAGACAGTTGTATGTGGCAAGCTTTCTAAATTACCTGTCAAAAGGGAGGAAGGAAGATGTTACAGCAAAAGCCCAAAGACATGATGTGACAGGACACAATGGGAGCGTAGTGCAGCACTTGGTAGAAGACTGAGGCCAAACAGCAAACATATCTATTATCTGGATGAAATAAATATTGGTGATACAATCTATATATCTCCCATCTTTGTAAACTGAATAATGAGTATGAATATTGGTGTCACCGTATATACTCCTTACATTCTTGTGACTAGAAAAACAGTGGGTATTAGAGATTATCCACACTTGAGAATCAGCAAGCCAGAAATGCTTAAAAAATTGCAAGGTGCTATACTGCAAGTGTATTTTATGGATGGTGGCAAATCAGACTTTTATTTAAGCACTAGCCTGGTAGCCTTAGGTGACCAGGAACTGCACACAGGCAAGTTCATGGAATTGCATGCAGGGAAGTGAGCAGGGTAATGGAGGGCTGTTGGAGCCTCATCAGTGCTTAGCAAATGCAACTCTCCATCCCTCCTCTGCCAGCCCCCTCTGGCTAGTAAAAAAAACACACACAATTGAAGGCTACTAACATTTGGGGGGATATTTACAAGACTGTGGTAATGGCTAGAAAAGTTGAAATCTGCTTCTTCAAAATAATTTGGGATAGCTAGTAAACTAATTTCAAGTATGTAAATTCCTAATCCATATACTAGGTCAGACCATTTCTCCTTCTTGTCCAGGATTGCCTGTTTTAACTGGGAGCGGCTCTCTAGGGTCTCAGGCAGAGTCTTTCCTATCACTTGCTACTCCATCCTCCTACCTGGAGTTGCCAGGGATTGAATTTAGGACCTTCTGCCTGCAGAGCACATGAACATAAGAACATAAGAAGACCCCTGCTGGACCAGACCAAGGGTCCATCCAGTCCAGCATTCTGTTCACACAATGGTCAACCATCTGCCCACGAGAAACCCACAAGAGGACATGAGCGCAACAGCACCCTCCCGCCCAAGTCCCCAGCAACCGGTGTACACAGGCATAGTGCCTTGCGTACTGGAGGTAGCATATCGCCATCAGGACTAGTAGCCATTGATGGCCTTCTCTTCCAGGAATTTGTTGAGCCCCCTTTTAAAGCTATCCAAGTTGGTGGCCATCACTACATCCTGGTAGTGAATCCCATAGTTTAACTATGCACTATGTGAAGAAGTCCTTCCTTTATTTGTCCTGAATCTCCCACTAATCAGCTTCATGGGATGACCCTGGGTTCTAGTATTATGACAGAGGGAGAAAAATGTTGCATGCTCTACAACTGACCTATGGTCCCTTCCCAAAACACTAAAAGTATGCACTGCTGTGAACTACTCGTCCACAAGAATCTAGTCTGTCCCTCTTCATCTCCTCCCAGGGTGCCTCTGTCTATTTCAGAAAGAATTACTACTTCCTCTCTTGAAAGCAGAACACAACAGAACTCTGGCCTATCTTCACATGTACCTTGTCAGGAAAATGTGGGTGAGCATAGTTCTGAACGCGAGTGTTGTGAATGGCACACATGTGCAGAATACAATTGCTCCTTTAAAAAAACAAAAATGCAGAAGTCTTTATATATTGCTTTGCATATGTAACCCTGTTATCTCTCCTAAGACTAAGAGCAGATAACATCAATAATAATTAGGGATGGCTGGGAAATTTGTTTGGTTCACATTTTAATGCGAGATTACCAAATTTGTACTTCCCGAACCTAAATGTGAACTGGAATGCAGTTTGCCACCCAAATCTGTACATGGAACCAATTACCTAGGGAGGGAGGTAGCAGGCTCTCCCACACTGGAGGCATTCAAGACAAGGCTGGACAGCCATCTGTCAGGGATGCTCTGACTTCCTGCATTGAGCAGGGGGTTGGACTCAATGGTTTTAAAGGCCCCTTCCAACCCTACTATTCTATGATTCTATGATTTCCAAAATGTGTGATACATTTTGCAAAAAAAAAAAAACCATACAAAAACAATGTATATTTCAAAAAATGCACACAAAAATGCATATATCTGAAAAAAAAATGTGTTAGTTAATGGAGAAAAAAATGCATACATTTGCAAAAGTGAATACAAATATGTGCACATTTGGAAGAAATGCATACAAGAATGCACAGGCAAATGTGTACACATTTTTGCACAGACTAAAAATAAAATAAAAATAAAACCTTCCTGCACTGAGCAGGGGGTTGGACTCGATGGTCTTGTGGGTCCCTTCCAACCCTACTATTCTATGATTCTATGATTCCAAAATTGCAGTCTGATGCAGAATCAGGAGAGAACAAATTTAGCATTGGAAAAATGAGAATCTGAGTGAAATCAGCTTTGACAGATTTGCCCATCCCTAATAACAATAGGTACAAGTCAACTGAAGTTAAGCACTTTTCAGTCCCACTCAATTGGGCAATTAAGCATATGCTTAATTCTCTTGTTTAAATCAATGAGACTTGAAAGTATTTTTATGTGGTTGATTATGCCCAATATACTATTAAAAAGAAACAACAACCAAAGAACAGCCACATGACAAGTGGCAAAAGTCAAATTAAAACAATGGAGAAATGCAGGGATTGTTTTGGACCTTCTCTGAACTGCTAGCAGATGATTGGATGTTACAGCATAACTAAATGGGGTTGGGTCCTTCCTTGGATGCTGTCCCATAATGTCTTCCTAACAGCAAGATTCACATAAGCACGGCCATCCAGGTATGGTTATTGATACAGGTCCTTTCTGCAAAACGGTTCGCATTACATTTGTGATTAAAAGGAGTCTATCCCAGCATCAGCATCCAGAAATTGTTGTTGTTGTTCAGTCGTTCAGTCGTGTCCGACTCTTCGTGACCCCATGGACCATAGCACGCCAGGCCCTCCTGTCCTGCGCTCTCTCCCGGAGCGTGCTCAAGTTCATATTCATTGCATCCGTGATGCTATCTAGATCCAGAAATACAGCTGTGCATACTTTGTTATGAAAAACATTACCATACAGTACCCAGATTTATGTGTCAAATTAAAAAGAAAGAAAGAAAAGAGAAAGAAAATAGCTACATCAAATAACCAAAGCACACATACACAGGGAGATCATTTAATCAATTATATTTCCCTCTTTTATGGTACACTGGTGAATTATGTTCCTTTTGCATTTATAGTTAGGAGCCACAGAACAGATGGTGAAAGCTTAGCTGAAAGTGATGCATCTATTAAAATAACCTCTGCTGCCAAGTGATCATTCAACTGAGCTAGAGGTTCTCTCCGCACAAATCCCACCCCCCTTCGAACTCTCTCTCTCTCTCTTTCTCTCTCTCTCTCTCATTAAGCTGTGTTGTGTCTTCACTCTAATACACTGGGCAGTAATGAGGCTTTAAAAATATTACTCTCAGATGATGCATTTTAATAGGGCAGACTGCATAGGAATATGGAATAGGAATGGAAGACAGAGGGCATTTCATTTTGAACACACTTTCCTCTGGTTCATCCCTCTTGACACCCTTCTGCTCACCATCACCAATGGCTGGTAACTATGCAGCTGACCAAGTGGGCTTTAGCCCATAAAAGCTTATGACACAATGAACTTGGTAGTCTTTAAGGTGCTGTAAGGCTCTCTGTTGTTTTAACACACTGGTGGCACTACAGAAATATTTTAAAATATTCTTTCTACTACAACTACCCCTTAGTAGTAAACCACACCTAAATAACTCACCCACAGGCCTGGAGACATGCAAAGAGCATGGAACTGTCCTCCTCACTGGAACTGTGACATGGGCACAGGCCTGGAGCCAAGCAAACTGAGATGTTTGGGAAGCATACCACTGGTGAGACCTGCAGAGGAAGGTGTATAGCCATAGTTCAGGAGAGTTGAAGGGAAACTCATGCCATTGACAAGTCCAGCAAAGCTGACCAGAAAGTGGCCTAGGCTGCACCAACAAGTCTGAGACCACCTCTGTCTCAGAATACTTCTGTTTACTTCTAGAAGTCAGCCTGTCTCTATGAGATCATTAGCATCCACAGGAAGGGATTCAATGGATCCTGAGTAGACGGGGTTCAGAAATACACCCTGAGAGGAGATGTTAGTGGACCTTAACAAGAACCTGCATTGTGCAGTTACTCTGAGCTGAGGAGGAACTGAGATATGGTCTATGGCAGAGGTGGTGGGGGTGGGAGAGATGCAGAAGTGAGTCAGGGGTCTCAAAATCAAAACAGCTACTATTTTACCATCATCCAGTCCTGGAGTATCTGCAGCTTTTGCTTCTAGAGATAAGAGTCTGGAACTTGGACTATATCACCAAGGGATCAGCAGAGACTGACCCCCACACAACATATCCCTAATTACATTGTGCCTTTCTGTTGAATTTAATTAGAAGCTGCTTTGGGAGCTAATCTTGGCAGGGGGGGAGGTGGAACTGTTACAAATTTAATAAGCAAACAGATAAACAAACAAATTAATAAATGCAGATTGCTTGTTTTTGCAGAAATGCATATTGAATTTGAATCCTTGGAACTTGAGGTTATTGGGGGTGAAGAGGTATGTAGAGACACACCTACACAATCCACTGTTCTGAAGCAGGATCCCTTCCATTTAAAGCATCTCTGTCTAGCTACAGCTTAGAAACCTCTCAGGAAGGAAATCCTATGCGCTCTGTGAATATTTTGTTCCAACAATGCTACACTGCTCTTATTGTTAGGGAGTTCTTTCTAATGTTTAAACTTTAGTTTATAACTTCATCCAGGAAGTTCTGACTGTGACCTCAACTGCAGTTCATGATCACTGTGTATCGTCCAGTCTTTGGAGGACAGAATGAACAATCCCCTATTTGAGACTATTTTCAAGAATTTAAAAGTGTGCCTTTTCAGTATGCCTGTCTATTTGCAGTTCCTTCAGCCGAGCCTCCTTGGATTTGTGTCCTGAGACCTTCCTCTTGATAGCTTTCTTCTGAATATTTTGCAGTATGTGTTTCCAGCAACGAAGATCTAAGGAGCACAAAGACATAAAAGGAGCAGTTGGGAGGAAATTGTTCTGTGTGAACCACCCAAGTTGAGAGATGCAGGCAATGAGGCCTCCACCATCACTGAACAGACTTTCATCGCATAGAGATCCAAAAATAGATTCTGACAGCTAGGATTTTCATATGCTATCAGTCCAGTCTTCAGAACTGGGCCATTCCAGTCAGGAGTGCTCATGCACTGCCCAAAAAGGGGACAAGAGAGGGCACAGATCTGCATTGCCGAAAAAGGGGAGAAAAGAGTGCACAGATCTGCATAAAATTTGCATTTACTGATTGATATGTATAAGAACATAAGAAAAGCCATGCTGGACCAGACCAGGGGTCCATCTAGTCCAGCATTCTGTTCACACAGTGGCCAACCAGCTGTCGACCAGGAACCCACAAGCAGGGCATGACAGCAACAGCACCCTCCCCCCACCCCATGTTCCCCACCAACTGGTGTACATAAGCATACTGCCTCTGATACTGGAGGTAGCATAGAGCCATCAGGACTAGTAGCATTGATAGCCTTCTCCTCCAGGAATATGTCTAACCCCCCTTTAAAGCCATCCAAATTGGTGGCCATCACCACATCTTGTGGTAGCAAATTCCATAGCTTAACTATGCACTGTATAAGCATGTGTAGATGCAAATGTAGAAATAATGTCTTACTATTGAGCTAGAAATACAATACATCCCTCTGCAGTGGGGAAAACTGTGACCAGGTGACCTGTGGGCCTGCTCAGCCTGCTGTCCAGGTGCTCCCTGTTGGTGGGCCACTTCAAGGCCCCTCCTCTCCCTCCTTATGGTCTGTCCTCTTTAAACTGGACCTGGACCAGATAGTCCTTCAAACAGAAGATGCCTCCAAATAGAGGATGTCCTCTATTAGCCCATCAATTAGAGGGCTGCCGTCTGTAAAGTAGGACACAGTGCTCAGTGTTTATGTGTTACATCTATGCGTCCTTTACATACACAGTCATGGCATCAAAGTAGCAGCACAGCGGTTTTCTGCTCAGGGACTGCATCACACGGTTGTAAGAAAGATTCCCTGAACCCACTGTTCCCTTCAAAATGTGTGATGACGTACCCCTATGTACCTGAGCTAATTACATGTCAGTCCCCGGCAGAGTTTTCTGTTGCTTTTCCCAAGAAGGAATGAAACTCCCCTAGCTCTCGCCTTCCCTTGGCCGGCTGCATTGAAATAAATGAGGTTTTCCAGGACCAAAACTGAGCTTGCTGACCCCATTGTTGGTGATGGATCTAAACTAGTTCTGATTCCTCCCGCAAAGTGAATCCATATTAAGTAGATCAGTGCTAAGTAGGCCTCCCTTTCCACTAAATTGTCACCCCTGTGAAGAGTGGCACCCCCATTTTGGTGCTCTTTTGGGGGGCAATCAAATAGGGGAGAGAACCCCTTTGCTCCTTCAGCGTGACCGTTGCCACTTTAAAGGAGGCCACCTACAGGTTTCTAGGTGCCGCACAATCTCTGCCTTTCTGTTGAAAAGTGAGAATGGATGAGTTGGGCTCTGTAGGTAATGTTGGATTGCCCCCCTTCAAGCAGCTGTAGCAACCCATCCCCAATTTCATCGTTAGATGTGAAAAACAAACCCTGTGAAATGTGGCTTGTTCTTCAAATTGAGCAATCTCTGCAAGTACAAAACGTCCAACAAAATAGCTTGCATTTTAACTGCAATTTGGAGTCTTTTCTGAGTGTTGCTCACAAACAGCACAAAAGGGGTGTGAAAGAACATGAGTGCAAAGAACAATGAATCCATCAAGGACATCACTTCCCATAGAATAAAGGATAATTACTCTCCATTATGTGTGCTGTGGAATCATTCAGTTAGGAGGCTATGATAAAGAATGTTTCACATACCTGTGAGCCTGTTTGATTATTTCCTCTTTAGTCTGTTGTTGCCAATGATGAATTATCCTTGCAGAGAAAAATCAGCTATCAATTTTCTTCCACACATCTTTAGAGTAAGCAGTAGGGATGTACAAATCCCTTACCTGGCTCCGCACAGGGGCATCCGCGGTGGGGGGGAGGTGCTCCATCCCTCCCCCCGGAATCCTCGACGGGGGGGAGGTGCTCCGTCCCTCCCTCCGGAATCCTGCCCGGCCGGCTCTGCTCCGCTCCACGGCCAAGCCGTGGAGCTGCCGGCCGGCTCCGGCCGCCCGCAGCCGGACATCCAGCCGCTGGGCAGCCCTGCAGGGATGCAAATGGCGGCTGTCGTAGCTGCCGCCATTTGCATCCCTGTATTGAGCCATGATAGGCTATGTAAATATTTACATAGCCTATCATGGCAGGGGGAAAAAACCCAGCGTACACAAATGACGGTAGCCACCGCCATTTGCGTACACTGGGTTTTTTTTCCCCCTGCCGTGATAGGCTACATAAATACTTACGTAGCCTATCACGGCGGGGGGGGGGGGAACCCAGCGTACGCAAATGGCAGTAGTCACCGCCATTTGCGTACGCTGGGGTTTCTCCCCCCCCCCCGCCATGATAGGCTACATAAATGCTTACGTAGCATATCACGGCCTCCGCAGGGACGCAAATGTAAAAAGTATTTACGTAGCCTATCACGGCTGAGAAGAAGAGGAAGTGAATGGTGGCTGCAGGACAGCCGCCATTCGCAAAGCAGCACAGACGGGAGCAGGTAAGTGCTCCGTTTCGCGCGCCTTTCGTGGGGTGGGGGCGGCGGGGACTTCGTCCCGCAATGGATTTTGGGGGGCCAAATGCACTGGCATTCAGCCTCACTGAGATCCATAGTGGAATTCTCTGACATCCCTAGTAAGCAAAAAAAAATACTAAAAAAAAAAATTGTAGCATCTACTTTTGAAAATGTCTATTTTGCAAGAACTCTTCAGGGGGAAAAATTACTCCAGTCAGAAAAAGCTCGACATCACACGCACACACACATGCTCACAGGACACCAAAAGGTAATGCATATCATTTAATTGCTTGGCAACCTGCAACCTAGAGTGCTAAATACTTTCTTCTCTTAGCCACTCTATGAAAAGAATGTTATATTATATTTTTTAAAAAATTCCTCAGATCCTTATGACTTCCTGTTGCTTCTTTCTTTCTTTCTTTCTTTCTTTCACTCAAATCAAAATCCATATCCTGAAAAATCTCAGGTCAAATCCCTACAAAATGGGTGGGCCAGAACAACAGGGGGATTTCTTTGGGGCTTACACCCTTCTGTCAGTGGCAGTCCATCACTGACTGTCTGCATATGCCTACTCAGATGTAAGTCCCATTGAGTTCAGTGGAACTTACTCCCAGGTATGTGTGTATAGGGTTGCCGCTTATTATACTTGGGAGTGGGAGACTAGGCTATTAGGTTGTGGAATGAGCTTCTCAGAGAGGCTCACCTGCGCCTACATGGTGCTCTTTCCGGTGCCAGGTGAAGACCTTTTTATTTTCCCAGGCATTTTAGTCTTTCAGTGTCTCTTGATTTAAATTTGTTGTTGTATTTTAAATCTTTGCACTGCTGCTAGGATTTATTTTGTTTTTATTTTTATTCAAACTCAGTGTTGTATTTTATGGCTTTCATTGTGGTGAACCACCCAGAGAGTTTTGGCTATTGGGCAGTATAGCAATGTAATTAATAAATAAATAAAATAGGCTTATGTTGTCATGGAAGCTTGTTCTGGCAATGCCTCTTTGCTTTCACAATTCCCTACAGATTAGAAAATGGCTGCTATGGTGGTTGTTAAAATTGATGTGCCTTTCATTTATGTCCACAGCTCCTGTTTTATATATAGTTTGTTTAACTTTGTACCAACTTCTCTCTTTCCCAAAATGCTATTTTGCAGACCCATGTTCCTCTAGCCTTTTTAAGTTCTTTGGTTCTACTGCCCTCAGGCATGCAAGTCATGCTCTTCTCTCTGACTCTCTCGGTCTGTCAACCGCCATCCCCTCTGCAGTCTCCCAGGAGAAGCGAGCTCTTCTCTTCATACATTCGATTTCTCTCTCTCTCCCTCTCTCCCTCTCTCTCTCTCTCTCTCTCTCTCCAACTCTGTCTAACTTCTCAAATTCTATTTCCTTGCCTGGCTTCTCAAGTATCATTGCCTTATATCCTAAGGGCCGTCAGACAAGATTTGTAACAGATTTTTCAAAATTTAGAGTGAAACTGCTCTGTTTTACAGCTCCGTTGCAGTGACCTATTCCCTCCACCAGCTAGAAATCCTTCCAGGGCTACTGACACAGGCAAACTTTTAAACTGTTTCTGAAATTACATCATGCACTATTTTAGTACGTGGCTTGGCACCAAAAATGTAAGACTAACGTTATTTTTTTACACTTTATTTAAACACTTTGGGGGGGGATTAGTATAAAATAGTGCAAAGTAACCATAAATGCCTCATGAGAAATAGACAGAGAAAGGAGAAAGTGACAAAGACAAGAAACGTCTTGAAATGGTATAAGCAAATATGGAGAATTTTAAAATGATACAGAGAAAGCATTTGAATGGGATAAAACCTGAACATTCCAAAACAATGCACTTGCAGGAAAGTGCATTGTTTAATCTAGAAAAGATTAAAGTAGTTGATTCAATAAGTATTTGACTGGCTTATTCGCAAGACCAGTGTCTGATTCTGAAAATCTTGTAAAAGGAACCTGATTTTCGAAGTTGGTTCAGAGGAGAGATTGCTGACAGCTTTGCACTTGTGCAGAGGAGTAACTTTATTCGATGACAAGAGCTTAATTTCATTGGCCAGGATCCCAAGAGTTATGTTAGATTTGTTCAAAGGCATGCGATTGCTGAGTGGGATGTTTTTCTTTTTTACTCTTTTCTATTAAACACACACACACACAAAAATACACACAAGCTGCTTTTGAAAGTCTTCTCAGTTTCAAAAAGGGGGTAGCATGTGGGGCTGCTAATCATGAAACACAAGTTTACTTGGGCCATGGAATGAGTTGCAAGTTTACACAGTCAGTACATTCTTTAAAAATAAAAAGAAGCATAACAACACAACCAAACAGAAACAGCCTGCAACACAACAGACGAAACAGCAGTTAAAAGCATATCATATTTGACACAGCTAGAAATCACCCCCAAATCAGTCCAGCAATGAAGTTACTGTAAGAGCCTATTGTCACAACCATCTCAGCCCATAGTAGCCACTAATGCCTTGCCTTGGGCAATTGTGCACAACTGCCTTGTCCTGGGCTATTGTGGGCAGAAGTAATCTTTTCAAAGAGTTGCCATGGCTCAAATGATCATGACTAGATTCACTAACCATCCATGTGGCAAACGCTTGTCATAATAAATAGATGACGTATTTGAATGTATAGCTTTTTTAAAAGGGATGATAGCAAGCCATGCATTTAAAATGCATGTAAAATGTCCCATCACATACAAATAAAAATATATGTACACAAATAAGAGAGCAATCCTATGTCCCCTAGACAGTGTCTGAGGGAGATAGGATTTTCCGGTTTCCCAGCTCCAGGCTCGTTGACAGTGCCAGGAGCTTGTGGCCAGGAAACCGTTCACCCTTCCCCCTCGCCCTTGTGGCCGGGGCGGAGAGAACCATGGCAGCTGCCCCCCTGCGTCTGTCTGTCCTCGTAACACAGACAGGGTGAAAAGGGGGCCTTCCTGGGGAGGAGGGGGGGGGAGGAGACCGCAGAAGCTGTTTAAGACAGTTTCCTATGCAGTCTCCAGCCCCGTTCCTGCCCCCTCCCTGAACCCACGCTTAGACGCCCGAAATCAGGCATCTAAGGAAAACTGCAGGGCAGCCAGAGCATGGAAGGAATCCTCTCCTCCGTGCTTCAGCTGCCCTGCATTGGATAGGCAGTCGCCTCTGACTTCAGAGGAAGTCGGAGGCAACTGTCTTTCTCAATAGGATTGCACCTTAAGTTTCTAAAAGAGAATACCTTTGTCACACACAACAACACCAGCAGTCCTTTACTAGTATAACCCTGAGCAGAGAAGAAATAGACATTACAAGAGACTCGGGATTGCCACTGAAAATAGCATCCCCACAGCAAGTTGTCCTCCTCTATTAACTATACTACCATTTTCTCCATGTTGTCCTCCTCTATTAACTATACTACCATTTTCTCCATGTTATGAGATCATGCCATTGCACGTTTCCCCACTTCTGCCAATAGTCATTAATGATGTGGATTGGGAGGAAGGACATACAGGACATCACGGCATTACACAATGGGAAAAGCAATTCTACAAGTCCCAGGGAAAGAGAGGATTTTTTTACTGGAAGTTCTAAGTCTCCCATAACATCTAGCTTTGCTTCCAAAATACGCTTAGGTTGTGGTGAGTCTCCAAAGCAAAGAGTTCCACCACAGTTGCGGACAGCTATTCAGAACACTAGGCCGCGGTGGCTTAGTGGTTAAGACGCTGAACTGCAGACCAGAAGGACAGCAGTTCGAGACCCGAGTGCTGCGTGACGGAGTGAGCTCCCGTCTTCAGTCCCAGCTTCTGCCAACCTAGCAGTTCGAAAGCAAGAAATTGCAAGTAGATAAATAGGTACCACCTCGGCGGGAAAGGTAACAGCGTTCCGTGCACCTCGGTGTTCAGTCATGCCGGCCACATGACCACGGAAGCGTCTTCGGACAGCGCTGGCTCTTCGGCTTAGAAATGGAGATGAGCACCACACCCTAGAGTCAGACATGACTGGTTGGGGACACCTTTACCTTTTTATTCAGAACACTACACTATATGCCCTTAATGTCTGAATGTGGTGCATGGATGCTGTTGCTAAGATGATGGTTGCACAGAGCTTATTGAATGCAATAAATCAGACGTGGGCAGAGGGTATATTTCCAAATGTTTTGGACTTCAACTCCCAGAAACACCTGCCAGCATGTCCAATAGTCAGAAATGCTGGGAGGTGAAGCCCAGAAGATCTGGAGATCTACTTTCTGCCCAGCCCAGCAACAGGACACAAGGAAGGGAGGGAAGTATAGTGAAGTTTATGGCACAGCGGGAACTGGGCCATATTGTGCCACACGCGCTAGTCTTATTGCAAATGCAGCATAATGGGGAGGGGGAGAAAATCTCTTAGATAAATTGGACCTAAGGTGAATGGATCTTAGTGTAGAATAGGTGGATTATGGATGAGCAGAGCCTTTTGCTCATCTATGGATGAGCAGAGCCTTTTGCACAGCCACCTCCCTTTGCTTGGTGTATGCTTGCTCCAGGATTAGCAGATACACAATGCAGGAAATCAGACTTCAAGCAATCCCCAGAGTAATACTGAGGCCAATATGTGAAAACATCTTTGGAGTCTCTGTGTCTTCCAGCTCTACTGCAGAGCACTGATGCTTTTGAGCAGTGAGCTCCACTCTGAGCAGGTTAGTAGAGCTATTGCCTGGCAGTGATGTTACACTAGCCTTGTTTCATTTTAATTTGAGGCAAAAATTTTGCGACCTTGGGCTATTTTTCCTTCTGTTCACTAAGCATTAAGCTTAGGTCTGATGGTCCCCAGAGGGTTCCTTTCTGGGCCCAGCATTTTTTTCTAATTTTTGTGCTGGCACTCCGAGGCCTAATTTGCTGGAATTGTACAGCAATTGTACATCCCACATGGATGCTGATACTCTGCTATATCTTTCTTGAACAGCTTCCATCCCTCAGGCATTGACCTGGTGATACCACATGGTTCATCTGATCACTTCTACTAGATGGGTTGCGATATTTTGCATCTAATTTTGAGAAAGGGGGAAGCCGGGAAAACAAACCTCTGTCACCCCAACTGTTTTTATTAATGCCACACTGCATGAACATTGCTAGCCTTCATTCAGTTAAAATGTGGGGAAATTGAGAGTTTTTGAAATGAGGAAAATAGAGAATGATAGCTGCAGGCTCATATCCCTTTGGTGACCAAACTAAAAAAAAATCAGAAAAACTGGACTGATATATCTGAATACCACATAGGAAGCTGCCTTATACTAACACAAACCACTGGTTCATTTATCCCAGTATTGTCTATTCTACCTGGAAGCAACTCCCCAGGGTCTCAAGAAGAGAATTTATTTAGTTTAAGCATTTTTATCTGGGTCCTCAGCCAAAAAGACTCCGGGGGTGGCTTACATACAATCAATAAAAACAAGATCATCCCTGCCCACAGACTTACAATCTAAAGTGATATGACACAAAAGGAAAAGGGGATGGGAAGGGATGAGGGGAAAAAAGCAAATGGAATTCAGTGGGGCTGGTGCAATGGCCCTGCTGTCCATCTCATCTTCCTTTGCTTCAGCAGAGGGAAATGCTGTCTTTCCTACTACATCTGTTTCCTTGGATTCTTTTTTGTAGTGCAAAAGATATATCTGTTTCCTGTACACATGTCTTTCTGCACAGAAACTGTAATGCAGAAACTCCTTATTTGCTTATCGAGCCACATTTTTTGTATGCAGGATCTTAGCTCCTTGATCCACCTTGGCCAAGAGGGCTGCTGGAGAGGAACATCCAACCTTAGAGGGAGAAACCTCCTGAGAGTACTAGGCCCAGACCACTGAGACACAGTACCTGGGGGAAATGTACGAGCACCTGTTAGCTCAGGTTAATCCAATTGATGGCATTATTACTAACTCATCGCAAAGCTGTTTGGATATATCAAAAATGCTGCACCTTAAAATGTTCCTTACTTGGAATATTTCTGAGTATCCCAGCCATCATACACTCCACCTGTCCCTGTTTCCCAGAGACAGTCTTTATTTGGGAGCACCCATCCCTTGTAAATAACTGGGCCAATTCCGTCCCCTTTTTTGCTACTTGGAAATATTTTGGAGATGCCTTTTGAATAATGTACTTGTCTACATGCGATTACACAAACAATGTTCTCGTTTCCCTTCCACTACCACCCCATAACCATTTACCCAGGTAGTAAATATTGTTAAGGGCGCAATCCTATGCATGCTTAGACAGACAAAAGTCCCACAGCTTTTGGGGCATAGCTGGCTGGGAGATGCTGAGGGTTGTAGGACCTTTTTTCTTTCTAAGCATGCATAGGATTGCATCCTAAGCTTTACTATAGTAAGCACAGCCAGATCCATTGTCAGATTAATCATTCTTAAGAGAACAAAACTAACATGCTTATGGTCAGTTTACTGACAAACACACCTGTGCTTCAGAGGCAAGGATGGATGAATCCGTTAGTTTTGGTTTCTCTCAATTTCTCATTTTTCCGATCTTAAATTTGGTTCATCCCTAACATTGAGATTTTATTTTTAAACGTTCACATGAAATTTTGTACACCATTTTATTTATTTATTTATTTATTTATTTATTTCAATTCTATACAACTATTAGCAGAAGCTCTCTGGGCGGTTCACAAAAATTAAACCCTTTTGTGTGCATTTCTCCTAATACATCCATTTGTGAACACGATGTTACCCAACGTACACATTTTTTGCAACCAATTTTCCAAATAAAATGCATTTGAAACATTGCTTTCACTAATATATGCATCTGTGCATGCATTTTCCCCTAATATATGTATTTTATATGCATTTTTTAATTGGGGAATTCCACTGCAAAATCTGGGAAAGTGTGAATTTCGAAGGATAACTGAGTTTCGGCTCACATACTGGTTTGTTTGAAAGTGCAAAATTAGGTAAGTTGGCATTCACATGAGTTTCTCCCCTATCCCTATTCAGAAGCCAATACAGGACAAGCAACTGCAGAGGACGAGAATGTAGCACAGAGCGGGATTATAGAAGAACCTTCAGCAACGTTTGAGGAACAAGGCATGGGTATTCAGTCAGTGATCTCCAGCATAAGCATAGTGACGTACATACACAGGAGCTTCCCTAGTTGCCGCTGTGAAATGTTGGAAGGTATGAATCACACATTTTAGCAATATTTTCTATACAGTGATTAATCGATTAACATTTATTTATTTATTTACTTATTTATTCAAAGTATTTTTATCCTGCTCCTCAGCCAAAAAGGCTCCCGGAGCTGCTTACATGCAGTCACTAAAACAAGACAGGCCCTATCCACGGGCTTACAACCTAAAGACATGACGCACAAGGAAAAGGGGATGGGGAGGGAAGAAGAAAAAACGAAGTGGTCTTTCAACAGGGCTGGGGGAATGACCCTGCTCCCCCTCCCATCTCCCTCTGTAGGGCAACACGGTTGCTCCCATCATCACCAACGTTGGCAGGTCCTCTTCCGACACAATCCAGGGGGAAATTTCCCCATGCCAGCCCCACCGAATGTAACTGGAGCTATACAAGAGCACTTCCAACTCTCCCACTCATTTCAGTGCAGCTTGCCCTGCCAGCATAGTAGAGCTGCAAGCCATTTGTTCTCTTCTTTCTTCAGCAAACTTAAAAACACAATACTGCAATTTGTTGTCCCCTTTATGCCAATAGTAAATCTTCCCCTTAGGCCCCAGAGGGCAGGCACACATATCAGCAGTCACCCCTTGAGGAACTATAACGCTTTCTGCCAGCAGGATCATTTCTCCAAGTGAACTTAAAGGAAGCCATTATGTCTTCCTCAGTCATATTTATTAATGCAAGGTAGCCAAAAATGCTGCATTATCAAAACTCCTTCTGAGCCCTGTTATCCACCACAGATGGGATACAGCTCTAGCAGAAAAGACATTTTCTCCAGTATAGTAAGGCAATCAGAGTTCAGAAATACACAGCTAATGCCATTCAGCAACCATTGTTTTTAGATAATTTCTGTTTCAACATAGAACTCTGATAAGTAGCCAGCAGCTGCTCTGGGTGAACCCAAGGACGGGCACATGCACCGACAGAATTTTTTTTTTTACTTTGCCCCCTTCTCTGAACTGCGCACGCATGCACCAGACCATATTGCACACCGGTTTTGAAAATCTGTGCACTTACAAAAGCTGTTTGCTGTGACGTATGGCAGAGGAGGAGACTGCTCTTCGGGAAACACACACCCAAAGCCACAGGGATCCTGCCCATTGTCTTTGAAATAATGTATGAAATCCTGCCCCTGTGGCACAAATCAACCTGATGACCTCCAGATTTTTTGGACTACAGCCTACTTGGCCAGTGGCCAGGGATGATGGGAGTTAAAGTCCAAAATATCTCAAGGGCACTGGGTTGGGGAAGGCTGCACAACAGAAATGGAGCAGCTTCGGACACGAGCAGGCTTGTTTTTCAGGCTGGCACTTCTATGATTCAGGAACTTGATGTGGCCCATGGATTCTAATGGATGGAATGTTTAGGGGTCCTAGTTCTCTTCTTTGCATTAGCTTTAGAGCAGAATTATATGCTAGTGTGTGAGTTGGGTTGGAGATGCTGCTGGAAATGTCATCCTCTTCTTGTACTTCCCTCCTACCACATGTATCATTTGAGCTTACTTACTCCATTTTGCAACAGCAATCAACTCGTGTGTTTCCTTGCCCCTACCAGGAGCAGGCAATGAAGTGAGGTGATGTAATGATGTTACAGCCTGGGGTAATTTATCCCACGTCAGGGGTGTTGGACCTCTGTCAGCCCGAGGCCTGAATTCAATTTCAGAGATGCTCTCGGGGAGTTGCATTCCAGTAATGGGTGAGTGCAAAGGCAAAAGGGGCAGGGCCAAAACAAATGATATACCAAAAATACCTGCTTGCTGCCAGTAATGAAGCCTTAGGAGTAGGGATGTCGAGATCACTCAGGTTGGTCCAGGAGGCTGGTGGACTCCCCCATGCCCAACCCCCTAGCCCCTGCTTGCCCAGCTGTGGGGCACTGACAGACCTGGCCACCAGGCACCCCAGAGTTTGGCGAGTGGCTGTGAGCAGCCCAAAGTTGTCATTGCTGCGCACGCCCCACTCTCGCTGTCTCCTTCTTGTGAGGAGGAGATGGCTAGAGCACTTGGGATGTGCGCGGCGCCAAGGACTCTTCCTGTCTCCACTGGCTGTCAAGCAAGCCCTTAACAGCCAGCAGGGGCAGGATGAGGCCTCAGTGCCCCAAGCACTCTAGCCATCTCCTCCTCACAACAAAGAGATGGCTAGAGTGCTTGGGACTCACGCAGTGCTGAGGACTCTGGCAGTCATGCCCTTGCGTGCATAAAACACAAGGGCTTGACCGGTGGAGTCCTCAGCAGACAGAGCAGGGGCAGCTTGCACGGCTCGGCAGGCAGGTGCAGGGCGAGCAGGGAGGCTTGCAGAGTGGGTCTGGGCTGCACGAGTGGGGTGGTGGTGGCTCGTCGAAGTCCCCCACACCCCAGATGGAGGTGAGTCCATCCCTACTAAGGAGAGACATTTCAAGATGTTAAAATGGGGGGATTTGTGCAAAAACCAGGAACTCTCCAAACTGCCAGTGGGCAGCTGAAAGGGGGTGGGGCCGGGGGAAAGGGGTGTGGCCATCCAGTGAGCCCCAGAGGGCCAGATTAGGACCCTGGGCCAGTCAGATTCAGCTGGTGGGCCTGAATTTCAGCACCTCTGTTCTACATGTTCCAAGGGAGAAGCCAAGGATGTAACATGGAGGTGACACTTTTAATGGCATCTCCATGTCCCATATAACATGTAGTTACACTCTCAGCAAGCCAGAATCTATAGCAGTTCTAGCCCAGGAATCTATAAAAGACATTGATAGGCTGCACTCTATATTTGCACTCCCACACGGATTGTTTCAATAAATTGTTTTGGTGCACTGACTACCTCTCTGTATCTTCCTTGGCCCATCAAGTATCTGATAGGCACAAAATATTAAAACAATAATTAAATCACATACATGGTTCCATCCAAGTTGCTCTTTAGAGGCCGAGCATACCAACGACAGACTTTTGCAAGACCCAACCAGAGCTGGCCTGTACCTTTTTATTTCTTACCTTGCCTAACTTTTTGCAGCCATGTTCAACTAACTTGCTGCCTGAGCTTTGGTTCCAGCTCTGACACCCTGGCGTGGGTTCACCAACAGACCCATAATACTACCACACTACGCAACTCACCTCCCAATTAATTGCAAAAGTGCTCAGGGGATGTAACTGCAGATGCAGCAAGTAGCCTGTCAATGACTGGCTGGAGAAAAAGCCATCTGGTCAGGATGTTGCACTGCGATTTCCTCTGCTATCTCAAAACTGTTTGCAGCCGAGTGCTTCCTTTTTGCAAACTTTAAAAAAAAGTAGATGAATAATTTTTAACACAATGTATCGTCAACATCCGACTGATTTATGCCATACAGTATTTGAGCATATTGCATACCACGTCAACTCTGCAACTTACATTTACCAACAGCTGTTTTTCTTTCTTGGAGCAGATGGTACGTTGAGTGAACCGTGACATAATTCACATTTGCATTATCAGTCACAAATGCTAATGTGTTTGAGGAAACTGCTTTTTTGTGTTGAGCTCAGATATTTTTAGTAGCCACAGCACTTCTTTCATCTTCCCGAAATCTATTAGTTTGTTAGTGCAATCATCAGTAAAGCTGACTTCTGCTCCAAGTCATGTCGGTAAGAATAGTATTCTCCACACTGTTTGTAATAAAATAACATATTTATTCATTTGCCCGCTTATCTGCTCTAGGTAAACTACTGTTGCTGTTCACATCTGTTAAGTGGTCAACATTCGCTGGATCATGGAGAAAGCAAGAGAATTCCAGAAAACTGTCTAGTTCTGCTTCATTGACTACGCTAAAGCCTTTGATTGTGTGGATCACAACAAACTGTGGCAAATTCTGAAAGAGATGGGGGTATCAGACCACCTTACCTGTCTCCTGAGAAACCTGTACGAGGGTCAAGAAGCAACAGTAAGAACCAGACATGGAACAACCGAGTGGTTCAAAACTGGGAAAGGAGTACGACAAGGCTGCATATTGTCGCCCTGCTTATTTAACTTATATGCAGAGTACATCATGAGAAACGCCGGGTTGGATGAATCACAGGTCGGAATTAAGATTGCCGGGAGAATAATCCACAACCTCAGATACGCAAATAGCGTGCCCTTATTTTCGCCATAGTCTACGTAACTCTTTACGTAGACTAGACGTGCCAAACAAAGGAATGCAAATGGCGGCGCCCCATGGGCACCGCCATTTGCGTACGCGCTTTTTTTTTTTTTTCAAAGTCACCCGTGATAGGCTACATGACGATTTACATAGCCTATCATGGCTGACTTTGGAAATCTAGCCGTGATAGACTACGTAAATCGTTACGTAGCCTATCACGGGTGTGTGTTTGTTTGTTTTTTACTTTCCTTTTTTTTTTCGCGGCTGGGTAGACGGGGCGCTCCTCCCCGGCCTGAATTTCAGCGGCGAGGGATGGGGCGCCTCCCCCCCGGCCTGAATTTTGGCCGGGCGAGGCGGGGCGCCTCCCCCCCCTCGCCTGAACTTCGGGGGGAGAAGCGAAGCGCCTCCCCCCCACTGCGAAGCAAGCTGCGGGACCAGGTAAGTCCCTTTCGTCCATCCCTAGACTATATAAGGAAGGCTGAGCGCTGAAGAATTGATGCTTTTAAACTGTGGTGCTGGAGAAGACTCTTCCGAGTCCCCTGGACTGCAATGAGGTCAGATCAGTCCATCCTAAAGGAAATCAACCCTGAGTGCTCATTGGAAGGACAGATACTGAAGCTGAAGCTGAAATATTTTGGCCACCTAATGAGAAGAGAAAACTCCCTGGAAAAGACCCTGATGCTGGGAAAGATTGAAGGCAAAAGGAGAAGGGGACGGCAGAGGATGAGATGGCTAGATAGCATCACCGATGCAATGAATATGAACTTGAGCACACTCCAGGAGAGAGCGCAGGACAGGAAGGCCTGGTGTGCTATGGTCCATGGGGTCACGATGAGTCGGACACGACTGAACGACTGAACAACAATTCTTTTTCTGTTTAATAAGTTGGAGATGGTCCAGAAAGAGCTTACAGAAACCTTTTTTTTCCAACTGCTTTACAGAAAACTGTGATGCTAATTTGTTTCTGCAGCCTATACTCACATAACTACAATGATATCTGACAGCACGGTACTAAGTTGTCACTTTTCGAGCAAATGCTATATCTATTTCTGGCATTGGTGATATTTGAACACAGAATACTTGCATTGATTTGGATCTTGTCCTGATGATCTTTTCCATTTAGTCATTCTAAAATCTAAGCAGTCTATATTTACTATTCAGAACTTGTAAACCCTGGCAACTCGTATCAGGTCTAAATTTCACAGTATGGTTAAGGTAGGGTCTGCACTACTTTAAATCACATTGTGCATTCACTTACATAAGTTGGAGGGGAGGTTGCCTAGAACAGGATGGGGAGCAGACTTCAGGTGTGTCGGATCTACTTCATTTTTACTAGAACCCCAAGATCCACCAGAGAGAGCCAAGTGCAAAAGAAATAACTTAGAATTAAAGAACAAGACACCTTTGAGCACATTCTGAGCCTAGAAATGTGTCTTCAATACTAGACCCGAACTCAACTCACAGCCCTGTCACATAAATGTCCACTCCTGGTTACCCTGAGCTAATGTTCATTCCTGATTACCCTTAAGCCATCTCAGTGGCTTAATTTAGGTGGGAGAAGTTATTCTGTTGTTGCTATTGTTAAACCATTAGGAGCCAGAAGCCCTTGCTTATCTACTGCAAATCACCAGAGAGCTACTTTCTGCCCACTCACTTGATTCCTTCCTCACTCTACTGTGAAAACAACAAAATGACATTTAATAGGGATAAATGCCAAGTTCTGCACCTAGGAAAAAAGAAACCAAATGCACAGTTACAAGATGGGGGATACCTGGCTAGGGATGGTGGAGAATTTCTCCACGAATCTTCGGGAGGCCGAATGCCAACGCATTCGGCCCCCCGAAATTGGTGGGGAAATTCTCCGCCGGCCCCCCGCCCCCCCCGGGATGGGACTTACCGTGGCTGAATGTCCCTCTCGGTGGCGGGTCCCGGCGGCAGTTCGGCGGTGGTTCGGCGGGGGCAGCGGCCAGTCTCCCGACCAGCTGCCACTGCCGCCATTGCAAAAAAAAAAAAAGTAAAGTAAAAAAAAACACACACCCGTGATAGGCTACGTAACGATTTACGTAGCCTATCACGGCTAGATTTCCAAAGTCAGCCATGATAGGCTATGTAAATCGTCACGTAGCCTATCACAGGTGACTTTGAAAGAAAAAAAAAAGTGCGTACGCAAATGGCAGTGGCCCATGGGCGCCGCCATTTGCGTTCCTTATTTTGGCACGTCTAGTCTGCTTAAACATTTACGTAGACTACAGCGAAAATAAGGGAACGCTATTTGCGTTGCCCTTATTTTCGCTGTAGTCTACGTAAATCTTTATGTAGACTAGACGTGTCAAAATAAGGAACGGAAATGGCAGTCCCCATGGGAGCCGCCATTTGCGTACGCGCTTTTTTTTTTTCCAAAGTCACCCGTGATAGGCTACGCGATGATTTACATAGCCTATCATGGCTGACTTTGGAAATCTAGCCGTGATAGTCTATGTAAATCGTTACATAGCCTATCACGGGTGTGTGTTTTTGTTTTGTTTTTTTTACTTTTTTTTTCGCGGCCGGGTAGACGGGGCGCTCCTACCCGGCCTGAATTTCGCCAGCGAGGGATGGGGCGCCTCCCCCCCGGCCTGAATTTCGGCTGGGCGAGGCAGGGTGCCTCCCCCCCCTCGCCTGAACTTCGGGGGGAGAACCGAAGTGCCTCCCCCCCACCGCAAAGGAAGCTTTGAGAACAGGTAAGGGACTTTCGTCCATCCCTATACCTGGCTCAACAACACTACAAGTGAGAAGGATCTTGGAATTGTTGTCGATCACAAGCTGAATATGAACCAACAATGTGATGTGGCTGCAAAAAAGAAAAATGCTATTTTGGGCTGCATTAATAGAAGCAGAGCTTCCAAATCCCAGGAAGTACTAGTTCCCTTCTACTCAGCACTGGTTAGGCCTCATCTGGAGTACTGTGTCCAGTTCTGGGCACCACACTTTAGGAAGGATGCAGACAAACTGGGAGGGTTCAGAGGAGGGCAACAAAGATGTTCAGGGAACTGGAAACAAAGCCCTGTGAAGAGAGACTGAAAGAACTGGGCATGTTTAGCCTTGAGAAGAGAAGGTTGAGGGGAGATATGATAGTGCTCTTCAAGTACTTGAGAGGTTGTCACAGAGAGGAAGGCCAGGATCTCTTCTCGATTATCCCAGAGTGCAGGACATGGAATAATGGGCTGAAGTTACAGGAAGCCAGATTCCGGCTGAACATCAGGAAAAACTTCCTGACTGTTAGAGCAATACGACAATGGAACCAATTCCCTAGGGAGGTGGTGGGCTCTCCCACACTGGAGGCATTCAAGACGAGGCTGGACAGCCATCTGTCAGGGATGCTCTGACTTGGATGCCTGCACTGAGCAGGGAGTTGGACTCGATGGTCTTGTAGACCCCTTCCAACCCTACTATTCTATGATACTATGATTCTACTAATGAAGATATTCTCAGTTACTAGCCCATATTTAATTACTCACTCCACTCATACACAGTACTGTGGTTGATCCATTCCACATTCCTCTACCATATCTCCTCCAAATAATGGTTTTGCCAACATTTGCATTTACCAGGTTTGGGATATTCAGTTACCCAGCTCTTAACGCTTGACTGTATTACAAATTGGGTGCCATTTCCTCCAGCAGTTCTTCTCTACCTTAGAATGTTGAACAAGATTCTTCATTTGTGCAGTCAGCACTCAGCAGTCCAGGTGTCCAAAACCAGCTGCCTTATAGCTGCAAGAGTTCTATAATATTAACTCTTTACTCTCAATTAAACTTTTGTTCAGTCTTGTGAATTATGCAACCGGGCCACCCAACTAAGTAGCCTTTTTTGTGCAAATGTTTTATGAGGTTGTCGTTTGAGATTTAAAACTCTCTTTTGTTCTGCAATATGTTTGTATAGGGTGCGGGTTGAGTTTCCAAGCAGCTCTCCTGCTTTGAATATTTTGGGGGCAGGGGAAGCTGGTGGCTCCGATTTCAGTGGGGCTGTGACTCCATTCCGAGTTTCAGTCAGAATGAGCCAGAACTCTAAAGGAGCTATTCAAAGTGCTGAACCCTATCCTCAAAGTTGGTTCAGCACCCTGGATAGCTCCTTTAGATTTCTGGCTAGGTCTGACTGAAACCAGGAATGCATTCATAGCCCCACCAAAATCAGAGCCCCCAGCTTCTACTTATTTTGGGTGCAGGACAAGTAAAACCAAAGTACAATTCCTGGGGAAAAAATAAGGTCATCCACATAAGCACACCAACCACCATCACACAGCCACCAACATGACAAGCCAGGAGAAAATGCTTGCAAAACAGATGAGCTTTTTCTGAGAAAACATGTAAATCATAAGCTGCTTCCAAACCAAATCAAGGAGACTTTGCCAAACACTATAAATAATCAAAGCTGTGAATATTTTCTCAATATTTATAATTCATTCAAACCATAGACTATGGCACAGAATATTGTTTAGGACAGACTTTGGAGTACCTGGGCACAGAAATTGATTTCTTCTGGGGGCAGAGTATACACAGCCCTGCTTGCCATCCAAGTTCATTTAGTATAATGTTTCCCAGGAAAAAAGCATTTCACTAGCCAAACTACTAAGTATTTACTTGCAGCCAAGTATAAGTAAATGTATTTCCTCACATTCAGTTCCCATTACCCATGCCTCCTATTTCTCCTTCCTCATTCTTTTTGTTACCAGTCTCTCTTTCCATTCATCACTTTGCCATCTCTGCTATTGTTAATTTCAATTTTAAGCTACCCAGGGCAGGGACCTGTCTTTCCTACATATGTCATTCTGTCACATACATTAATAGCACTATCTGTCTGTCTGTCTATCTTGCCATCAGCATACATACATACACAGATTATACAAATGCTTTGAATGTGCTCTTTGGGTCATTTAGAGAAGTTAAGCTGTGGTATGTTAATAATCAGATGTGATCATCATCTGCACTATCGAAGGTCCTTGCAAATGATTCTGTGCATAATGACTTTCACAGCTGCAAAGTTCAGCTTACAGTGTGAGCTTTTTTTCCCTTGTAGATAGGAAGGTCAAACCTGAGCATGCAACCTCTCTGTCATGGTAAAGCACAGGTGCAGAAAAGTTGAATGGAGAAAAATGTCTTTATGCACTGTGAACTTGTCTAGTCAAGGGCTATTCTGTGTCTGTGGTCTGATCCAGACCACTCCTGCAACACAGACACATGCTAATTAAAGTTCAATTTCCTTTAAAACTATTGTAGGAAGATGGGGGGCGCAGTGTGTCCCTCAACAGGAATGCTAAGTAGCAATAGGAGAAATCCAAACCTTGCACATGCTGTGCTTGAAGAAGCTGATGTAAACTTCTTTATTCACTTCCCTATAAAGTGACTGCATATAAAAATGCTGAGCACAGTGAATTGCAAACTGTTTCTACATACTATCAATTTGTGATGCTATTGCTCAGTTGTAGCACTGATGTCTCACTGAACCTTTACTTGTCCTTGTTCCATTTGAGTAACGGTACTTGGCTCCTATGGACTGTTTTCAGTTTCTAATCCAAGTTTGATCAATAGTGTAGATCAGAGGAACTAATTAAAAAACACTGTTTTGTCTGTACTTTTGCTGGCCCTCAGATGCATCAAAATCTAAAGTGGCTTGGTCACATTTGGCAAGAAAGACTAAGAAGAAGGGTGGAGCTATGCAAATGGAAAGAGAAGAGTACCATGATGTGGAGAGACATGATTGGTTATCCAAACTTTCAGCTCCTGTTGTTTGGCGCAGCATCTCTTTCCTTTGTTACAGCTCAGCCTCCACTTGCTTTATTCATTATATTTACTTAATTTATATCCTACCCCATATCACATGTGTTCTCAGGGCAGATCCCAATAATCAAAAACTGTTCGGAAGCTGCAGCTTGTGCAAAATGTGGCAGCCAGACTGATAACAGGGACCAGAAGGTCTGAACATATAAGACTGATTCTGCCCTGCTTGCACTGGCTGCCTACATGCTTCCGAGCTCAATCAAAGTATAGGTTTTGACCTATAAAGCCCCACATGGCCCACAGTACCTGACAGAACGCCTCTCAGCATGACCCGACCTGCACACTACACTCTGCATCTAAGGCTCTCCTCCAGGAGCCTCCTCCAAGAGAGGCTCAGAGGGTGGCAACAAGGGGGAGGTCTTCTCGGTGGTGGCTCCCCATTTATGGAATAATCACCCTGATGAGGCTTGCCTGGCACCAACATTGCCATCTTTACAGCTCCAGGTTAAAACTGCTCTCTTCTCTCAGGAATTTAGCAGCGTATAATGAGTCTCTTGATTGTCTCTGGCTGATTGTTTTTGTTTTAGATATATGTTGTTGTTGTTGTGTGTTATTTGTTCTATGTTATTATGTGAATGGTTTTATATTTTATATAATGTATTTTAAATAATGGTTTTTAATTTTTTGTGAACTGCCCAGAAGGCTTCAGCTATGGGGCAGTATAGAAATATAATAAATGAAATGAAATAAAACCAAAAAACAGATGCATCACACAACACATTAGCCAAAAGTGGGCTAAAAAAGTAAATCCTTCAGTTGGCACCGAAAGGTATATCATGTAGGAGCCCACACTCGGTGGTGGGAGGAGAGAATTCCACAACTGGAGCACTAGTGCTGAGATGGCTCTCCCATTGACTTTCAGACTTTTTAACCTCTGTCAGTGATGATGCCATCCTCGCATCCTTATTTTGGGAAAGCAAAGCGGTGCCAGGAATAGAAAGCATCTTCCCTACCACATGTACCTATGTGCTGAACTCTGTACTTTACCTGAGGGATGAAGAAAACGAGAAGAAAGCTCATGCTCTCCAGAGACACTAAACCTTAGACAAAAAGAAGGGTGCTGAACCTCTTTTAGCCTGAGAGCCAAATTACGTTTTGGAGAAGACGAAGGCAAATGGGAGTAGGGCCAAAGGCAAAGGGGCGGGGGCAGAACACCAAAAAAAACCCCAACATATTTCAGTTTAAAGCTCTTATTGCCACTAAGCAAGCTTTAGGAGAGGCATTTTGGCCTTTTAGAGTGTGGGGGAGAGGAATGTGCAAAAGATGGGAAAGCACCAACCATTCAGCTGGTGGGGGAAAGGGGTGGGGTCAGGGGAAAGGGGCCTTCTGGGTGGGCCGTATTTGGCCCTCATGCCCAGGTGAGCCGTATTTGGCCCTCGTGCCTGATGTTCAACACCTTTGGACTAAAAACATCCCACTGTAGGCTGGGACATGGTCCAATGAACTGGCATGGGCAGTGTGTGCTCAGGGTCTAGAGGGGAACTGGAATGTACTGTGCTTACTGCGTAGTATGAGTATTGGCAAGGCCTGGCAATATGCTCCCTATTTTCTTCCACAGAAACAATGGCCCTTATGGAAGAAAGTTAAGGTTATGAGGGTAGGATGTCCATGGTGTGTCCTACTTTGCAGAGGATAGTCTTCTATTTGAAAGGCTGTCGAAAGACAGTCCTCTGCTTGAAAGTATCCTCTGTTTGAAAGGCTATCCAGTCCAAGTCCAGGCTAAAGATAAAGAGCCATAAGAAGGAAGAGCTGGGCTTTGAAGTTGCCCATCAACAGTTAGCTCCTGGACAGCAGACCGAGCAAGGCACACAGGTCACCTGGGCACAGTCTTCCCTACTACAGTGAGAGGTATTGTATTTCCATTTAAATTATACCTATTATTTATAAATGTGCATGTTTACATATAAATTAACATCTGCAAAGTTTATGCAAATCCACGTTCTCTTTTGTCTTCTTTTTGATGATGCATTCCCTCTTTTTTGACAATGTGTAAGTGATCACCCTCTGATGGTAGAGGAACTGGAGGGTGAGGGGAGTCACAGGTTGGAATACTCCTGCCTGGTGCTATTTATTTATTTATTTATTTATTTATATTTCTATTACTGCCCAATAGCCAAAGCTTACTACATTTATATCCCACCTTTTTCCTCTTGCAAGGAACCCAAGGTGGCTTACATGGTCCTCCTCCTCTCCATTTTATTCCCACAACCCTACTTTACAGCCTGGCATTCACATATATCCCCGAAGGAGGGTAAAATAAGTCTGTGTGTGCACACAGAGTGTCACACTGCATCTCCTTCCTGAGACCCAAGAGCTCTTCCCATCCAGCATGACAAAACATTTCACTAGTAAGTGTTTGGTATCAATAGTGCACCAAAAAAAGGTCGTAAACTCCAATGCAATGTTCAAAGTAAGAAGAGGGAAGTGGGGTTTTGAATGAAGCCAGACTCAGTTTAGGCTGTTCATTCACCATCATTTATAACCCTGGAAGCGATGTGCTAACAAGTTTGAATTAGTATATCCACACTTTGAAATAATTACAGCCAGATATCAATCATAACCATGAAAATAATAGTTACTATAAATTAAGTCAAACCTATTAGTGAATGTGCCCTAATATTAGGCATGTTGTTGTTCAGTTGTTCAGTCGTGTCCGACTCTTTGTGACCCATGGACCATAGCACGCCAGGCCTTCCTGTCCTGCACTCTCTCCCGGAGCGTGCTCAAGTCCATATTCATTGCATCGGTGATGCTATCTAGCCACCTCATCCTCTGCCGTCCCCTTCTCCTTTTGCCTTCAATCTTTCCCAGCATCAGGGTCTTTTCCAGTGAGTTTTCTCTTCGCATTAGGTGGCCAAAATATTTCAGCTTCAGCTTCAGTATCTGTCCTTCCAGTGAGCAGTCAGGGTTGATTTCCTTTAGGATTGACTGATTTGACCAACTTCAAAAACGTTTCCAGTTATTCTTACTGCTTAATTGAATAATTTGGCCTATTTCCCCCTTCTACCCTTGCTCAGACCAGACCTGTTTGTGGATCTGGAAGAGGCAGCAGCGGGCAGGTACTGTAGAAATAGACAGGCACTTGGATAGACAGCTTTCTCTTCCTCCAAGGCCTAAGTCCAGCAGAAGCTTTCCTGAGCTTGGGGCTTCAGTTACTGGAGGAGAAGCTGTCTTTGCAAATGCCTGCCACTCCTTGGTCCACATCTCTGGCCTGTGCGAAGAGATGTTTTACAATACAGCTCTACATAGGATCTACATAGTATTGTCGACACTGACAGGTAGTGGCTCTCTGGGTTTTCAGGCAGGAATATTTCCAGCCCTACCTGGAGATGCCAGGAACAGAACCTGGAATTTTCTGCATGCAAAACATGTGCTCTACTACTGAGCCACAGCCCACCTGCATTATCCAGATAATGCACGAGTTAACAAAATAAAATAACACCTCGCTAAATGTGGTCTGGTGTTGATACATGGGTAAAAATTGAACGTTTCTCTGTGGTTTTCATATTCACGTGTTTTCTCAAAAGCCTAGTTATTTCATAGCCTGTGTATTGAAGTAAACCCAAGACAATTCACAGACAAGGAAAGCTATCAGTCTTCTCATGAGTAAACAGCTTTCAGAATTTTAGCTTAATTACATTTACGTAAATTAATTATGGATAGATGCTCACAATCAAAAGTGTTATTTTGATACTCAACTCTAATCAATTTAATTCAACTGGCCATGATTATGTTTCCAGTCCACATTCAAAATGGGACACCATAGTACAGGGAGATTAGACTTGGCTTAACACACTGCCAGAATTGAATTCATATGTTTCTTTAGGTCTTGGTTCCGAATAATTTAGGTGAATTTGAATGTGCCAGTGGTGTCCACACAAACTGCTGCTAGTTGTCTTGTTTGTGCAATAACCTATTTTATCACAGCTGTCCTTCATTGCCCACACATCTTTGATTTCATGAGTATGTCCATTAAATTAATTGGCTACTTTTCTCCTAAGCGAACGTTACAGGACAGAGCTGGCTTTATACCTGCCATATTATAACAGTACCAAGATTCTCATTCTTACAAAAGATCTTTGGAATATTTTATTCATTTATTTCACACTTCACAGAACTGCACAATGCATTATCTATTTTTTAAAAACGGAGTCAAATGTTGGCATAATGAAATATGTACTGTAAGGATTGTTTTGACAGTCATGTTTACTAACACAGCACTACTTCTCTAGAGCAACTTTTCAAAAAAGTTTGAGATATTAATTACCTTTCAGAGCCACACTTCAAATCATCCTTCCATTAGTTCCATTTTATTTTTGCATATGTGAAACCTTTTAAAGTCTAGTGTTGCCATGGAATATTTAAATATGGAATATTATTAATGTTTGGGATAAATTGATGGACAGGATCCCTAAAGTCTTTTCATTCTTACTGTACAACCAGAAGAAACTAGTCTCTAGACAATAAGGAAATATGCAAATAGAGAGAAAATACTTGGCCAGTCCCATCTATTCACCATCATTTTATTGTGGCACTTTAGCAATCACTATGTAACCTTATACTCCAGAGGAATAAATGCCTTTGTTCCAAAAAAAGAATAAAAGTGTTATCTACAACCCTAATAATTATCACCGCAGTTACTCATACTGCCTACATCTTTGGACTTCAACTTTCTAACAACTGGCCTCATTATTAAAAACATTCAGTGCCATATAACAACCCTATGCCAATATTTCAACCTTTGATCCAGCAGAACATATAGACGAGAGCTGTTAGCATCAAGTTAAACACACTCTTTACTCATAGCTACAGTACTTTATTTCAGTCAGATTGACAAAAATTCATTGAGTCAGAACAGATACAATTATATATCAGTATTCAGAGAAAAGACTTGTGTAAATCTTAAGAGTAGGACTACACCACAACTTCTGTTGGTCTGCATAGAGTTGTGCATAGAGCAGGTATTGGGTTGGGTTTGGGGTCTGGTGAAAATTGCTGCCTGCTATATTCACCTGCCTAGCGATGCCTTGTATATGAATGCAAGTAAAAGAAAAAATGAAAGCAAGTAGCAGTGCTCACTGTAACAAGCGTGCCGGGAGAAGACAGTGGTAGGAATGGAAGTCCAGGGTCAATGTCAGAGAATGTCTGAACCTGGATTATGTCTTGTATCATCCAGACAGATTTGGGCCTTATTATTCTCAAAAGTTTGTGCACAGCCGTAGTTTTGAATAAGGCCACTTTCAGTTATCAAATTAACCCTATCGTAAAAGGAGTCATACAGTATCCTAGAGTGATCCAGGGCATTCTCAGTATTTGCAGTAACTTTCATTCAAGTATTCTTTCTTCTGGTAACATTGTGAGACTTGCTTACTATGAACAAGCTGAGGATGTTGTAGGGCCAGCAAGATTAGCCACAAAAGTCTCAACATATTTGGCAGATGTGTCTTTTTCTTCCTAATTGCACAGAGAACTGTAAGGAACATGTATTTTATTTGTATTTATTTTTAATTCAAATACGAATACATTATTTGTATTTATTTTTAATTATTTAATACTTAAATGCTATAGTCATCAAATGGACAGTATTTCATTTCATCTGTGTGTCACCTGCCTGATTTAGTTGTGTCACCATGACTCCCATACATTTACTTCAAAACCCTGTACTATTGGCGTTGAACAGTTTTGAAAATCTTGATTGCAAATTTTATGGGCAGTATCTAATGGGACTGCGGCACTTAAGCAACTGACGCAGTGCTACCTTAAGGGACCTCTAGCGCAACACTAATAACATAAGCTGGCATGATGGGTTTTCCAGGGAAACCCGTCATGCCAGCTTACACTACTGGCATCGTGCTAGAGGTCACTTATGCTTGCACTCTGTCAATTGCATAAGCACAGCGACCCCATTGGATCCTGTTGAAGCTTACATGCAGACACACTAAATGAATCTTCTTTCCTGAACAATTCAGAGGAAATTATGCCTGCAGTGAATATCTATGCGTATTTAATATTTGTCTTCCTAAATAATGAAGCTAGGCTTTTCAGGTAAATGTTACTCTGTAATGAGAGAGTTTTTAAAACTCTAGGCTTTTAAAAGCTGTGAGTTCATAAAATCATATTAGCAAGTCTCTCTATGCATTTCTTTCCCAAGGTTCAATGTAATCCAAGCCAAGGTGTGCAAAAATTTCTTCCTCACTTGCAGCATTCAGGAACATTTTCTGTAAGGATAAAAAAGATCAGTATAAGTCAGGTGAGGTAACTTTAAAAATAAAAACACCTTACCAGAGTAAATCTTCTTAGCATTTTTTTGGAGATGTCTTGATCTTGTCAGAAAAATCCAGAAAACTCACCATCATATTCTAAATGAAGAACCATCTTTTTCAGGATAGATAAATGTCCTTACTTTGCATGGTGTATTTATGCAGTAAAAGATATATACACACTTCTATATTCACTCTTCTTTAAACATGTCATGATATATTTGCAATTAAGCATCAATTGTTTTTTGTTAAAAGTCTCGCTTTATCTCAGCTTATGTCAACTAAGCGGTTACATCAGTGAACATAAATATTACATTTATGGCTGCTAACCTGACTGTTAACTACACTAAATACAAAATGGCTGTTTTGCAAATGACTGCTGTCTATGAATTGCAGCCTTGTATTTCTCATTTTGATTTCAGTAATCAATAAGGTATGTGAAGCGTGAACAGTCTTAGTTAACATTTTAATCAATGCATCTTTGTTAGTGCAACAAGATCAAATTTCTAACCATTTTTAACTCATCGCTTGTTTTTAAATTCATGTCATTCATATTGCAAATGTAGCTTTTCAAAAATTATTGACATGCCAGAGAATCCTGAACTTAAAATTAGATTCACTAATAACTTTGCCAAGCAGTTTTCTAGAATGGAGAGAGAGTATCTTTTGTTAGCCAGATTGTGAACCAAAGGTTGGATGGAAAGAGATGCTTTAGTGTGTTAAATGAAATAAAATCAATAACCCAGAACTGTAAGCTTGCCTATATTTTATCCCCAGTGGTGTAGGGTTGCAACTGGTAATTCTGCCTTTAAAGCTTCTCATACCCATATCTCCATGCACTACAATAAGTAGGCCTTTGGGTATGTTATACAGCAACCAGGGAAGGAGAGTAGATGACAGGACTAGGGTGGGAAAGCATGGTCAGGAGAACCTATCTCTGCCTCATCTCACAATTAAGCAGAAGCTTTAAAGGCAAAAAGTGTGCCTCTGTGTTGCATCCTGGTACCCTAAAGCCATGGGTAACCTGATGAAAATGTTCATCTCCTTGATGTCTCACGGAACATACATCCAGGTATATGTATTGCTCTGTTAACCTTGTGCCATCACTTCACCATGGGATATAAAATGGCTTGAGGGACATTCAGTTCTGCATCTGTAAATAAGTACCGGAGCTTCTTGGCAATGGCTCTTAGAACTGTTTGATAAACTTCAAGCACCAATAAAAACCTAGCACCATAAGTTAAAAGTTTGCTGCTGGTATGGCTGGTGCTCCTGTCGAAGCCCAGGTTGCTCTGTGGAATGCAGAGATGACTCGGGCAGTTGACACAATCACACCCAAGCACCCTCTCCCTCTGAGCAGAGCCCGGCCAGCTCCTTGGTATACACCTGAGCTGAGGGCAATGAAGCAAGAGGGGAGACGAGACGGCTAGAATGCAGGTGGAGGAAAACTCATGCTGAGTCTGACCGAACACAGGTAAGAACTCACTATCGAGCCTACTTTGTGGCGGTGAGAGTGGCAAAGAGACCGTTCTTTTCCACCAGCATTGCATTTTCATTGCATTGTCCAGCAGAGAGTTTCTGAGTGGTTCGCAGCCTGTTACATTCTGGGCCAGGGAGAGAGACAGTGGAACTCTCGGTGGCACACTGTGATGAATTTGCAAGGCACTTTGAAGATAAAGTCGCTCAGATTCATCATGAATTGGACACCATGATTAATGCAATTCCATTGGTAGAGGCGTTCAGAGCACCGTCTGATCCAGTTTTATTGGATGAGTTTCAGTTATTGAGGCCTGAGGATGCGGACAAGGTGCTTGGCCAAGTCCAATCGACCACTTGTGTGCTTGACCCTTGCCCTTCATGGCTTATTAAATCAAACAAGGAGGGGATGTCCGGCTGGGTCCAAGAGGTTGTATATTCCTCCTTGAGAGAGGGAGTGGTGCCAGCCACTGTAAAAGAGGCAGTAATCAGATCACTCCTAAAAAAGCCTAACCTGGACCCAGAGGATGTTAACAATTATAGGCCAGTGGCCAACATCCCCTTCCCGGGCAAGGTGCTTGAGTGGGTGGTTGCAGGACAGCTCCAGGCACTGTTGAATGAAATGGATTATCTAGATCCATTTCAATCGGGCTTCAGGCCTGGTTTTGGAACGGAAACTGCCTTGGTCGCCCTGTGGGATGACCTCTGCCGGGAGAGGGACAGGGGGAGTGCGGCCCTGTTGATTCTCCTGGACCTCTCAGCGGCTTTCGATACCATCGACCATGGTTTCCTTCTGGATAGGTTGTTTGGGTTGGGAGTTGGAGGCACTGCACTGCAGTGGTTCTGCTCCTACTTGGATGGCTGATTCCAGAAGGTGGTGCTGGGGGATTATTACTCTGTGCCATGGCAATTGTGCCATGGGGTTCCACAGGGTTCTGTTTCATTCCCCATGCTGTTTAACATCTACATGAAACGGCTGGGGAAGGTTATCCAGAGGTGTGGGCTGAGGTGCCATCAATATGCAGATGACACCCAGTGCTACCTCTCTTTCTCATCAAACCCAGGTGAGGCAGTGGCTGTTCTGAATCAGTGCCTGGGCACAGTAATGGACAGGATGAGGGCCAATAAACTGAAACTCAATCCAGACAAGACAGAGGTACTGTTAGTGGGTGGTTCATCTGCCCAGCTAGGTGATATTCAACCTGTTCTGGAGGGGGTTGCACTCCCCCTAAAGGATCACATTCATAGTTTGGGGATGCTCTTGGATCCAGAACTGTCACTTGAGGCACAGGTGAACTCAGTGGCATGGAGCACTTTTTATCAGCTTAGGCTGCTATACCAATTACACCCTTATCTGGACAGAGATAGCCTAGCTACAGTTATCCATGCTCTGATAACTTCTCGTTTGGATTACTGCAATGCATTATACGTGGGGCGGCCTTTGAAAACAGTCCAGAAACTTCAGCTGGTCCAAAATGGGGCAGCAAGATTGTTAACAGGGACTGGCCAGTAAGCTCATATTACGCAAGTACTTCTTCAGCTGCACTGACTGCCAGTCCATTTCCAGGCCCGATTCAAAGTGCTAGTATTAACATTCAGAGCCCTAAACAGCTTGGGGCCAGGTTATCTGAAGGATCGCCTCCTCCCATATGTGCCTGCCCAGACCGTAAGATCATCCTCAGCGGCACTCCTCCATGAGCCCCTGCCAAAGGAAGTGAGGCGGGTGGCTACTAGGAGGAGGGCTTTTTCTGCTGTGGCACCCCGGCTGTGGAATGGGCTCCCTAGTGAGGTTCGCCTGGCACCTACATTGTATTCCTTTCGGTGCCAGATGAAGACCTTTTTATTCTCCCAGGCATTTTAGCATTTTAGCTTTCTAGACTTTTAGCTTTGCTGTTTTAAATCTGTATTGTAAATTCCTGCACTGCTGCTAGGTTTTATTGTGGTTGTATTGTTATATTGTGGTTTTAATGTTCTATATATTTTAAATTGTTTTATTGTGTGCTGTTTGGTTTTAATTTTTGTGAACCGCCCAGAGAGCTTTGGCTATTGGGTGGTATAGAAATTAAATGAAATAAATAAATAAATAAAAGTTTGGCTCAGTGCACACAGCTTTACGTAAGACTGAAATGGAGCTATGTGAATGTTCAGTCCAAGTTTACACACACACACAGCTGTTGCCTCCACTGTCTTTCCCTAGTATCCTCCCTGCTTTCTCACCCTAGTGCTCAGCACTTATTATTGTGTTAACTGTTGCTATTTTAAATGTAGCAAATGATAGGAGATGGTACCAGGAACTGGACTGAGAATGGGTGCTCTGGGGCAGGGCTGGAGCAAAGGTTGGAACATTGAGGCCCTTCCCAGACCAAACCTCACAAACATGTACCCAAATTTTGCCCATCCACAGCCCAATTGAAAAGTAAATGTCACCGTTTCTTCTCAAAAGCATTTCAAGATCGATGCAGGGGGTCAAGCACAATGAAGGCAAGACTGGGGAACAAAGTGGTCTTCATCTGCCAATCATGCTCAGAGAGCAAGGTCTAAGGCAACAGCCGTGAGTGGTTCAGAAGGTCATGTAAAAAGGTGTTCCGCTTGTACAAAACACAAGGGTATGTTGCCTCCTCCACTCAAAAAAGGAACATCACCCCCTGGTTTTCCTCCCTGAAGGCAAATCAAGCATGAAGAAGAGACATGCTAGGCCACACTGGGGAAAGAATGGTCCCTTCTCCACACAGATGACTTCAGCCATTATCTCTCATCACAGTGAGCTTACCTTTCCAAAAGTAAGACAGCAGTGAAGGGACAGGCTGTTCTAGAAAGGGGAGGACATTTCTCTATCTCAAAGCTGAGCACAGGTCACACTAAAAGGGCCCTCACAGGGAAAGGCAATGCATCTATGGATGTGAAGCACCCGAATATATTTTGATTTGTCCCCCACAGGGACCCAAGCTCCAGTTCTTGCCTTTAAGAACCAAGCTTCACCTTTCTCCTTCTTTTGGCCTCAGCAGTTCATAGCAGAATTCTCCATCCCCCACCCCTGCCCCGTCAATCATATCAATGAATATAAAGAATACGTCACAGCCACACAGCAATGTGGTTGTTGTCTCCATCAAAGGGATTTGGCTGAAGTCACACGTATTTACCAGTTTACAATATTTACTCTGAAATACATAGCAGCCATAATTTATTTTTCGTTTGTTTTTGTTTTAAAGTACACAGCGGCACTGTCATCACAAGGCAGGCATGAAATAATATTTTACATCAGTCATTGGACTGCTATAACAGAACTCGCATGGTGCTATAAAGTCAAACGGTCACTGGTATTTATTTTATTTATCAGTTCGCTTAGAGCCAAACTACACGTTATGCTAATCCCATAGCTGAGGCTGCTCTTTTTATTTATTCTAGTGTAAGCATGTGTGGACCCAATCCAGACTAGGAACACCACCCTCCAGGACAGGAGGATTAAACCTTCTCTCCCTCACTGTTTGCTTCCCCGCCTCCCCCCACCCAGGGATGGGGGGATTAACAAAAGGAAAAAAGCTTCCATTTATGCCAATAGATACTTTTTTTCGGGAAGCAAATGGGGGGAAGGTTTAATTCTCCTCTCCTGGAGTGCAGTGGTCCTGATCTTAATCAGGTACATGTATGCTTATACTAGAGTAAATAAAAAGATCAGCCTGAGCTACCTGCTATGCAAGTAACCTGTAGTTTGGCTCTTAAGCACTGAGGGCATTTCTACACCAGCCTAAAGTCCTGCATTTAAAACTGGGCTTTCTGCTTCCGTTTTAAATGCAGGGTCACAACTGACTCCCTTTACACACACTCCCTTTCCCCCTCCCCGCTCCTTCTCCCCATATCTGAGTCTTCCATTATCTTTCAATGATCTCGCTCCTCTTCTTCCCGCTTTAACTCTTTTTGATGGAGGAAACTAAAGTGGAACACAACGGGGTAATTTGGATAGGTTATTATCTGCGATCTATTTAAAACCGAAACAAAGGGCATTTAGTGCAGGAGGGTCACTGCGTCATGTAAAGAGCTCACAAACCTCCATGAAGGAGCAATCTCAACTGCAGGATAAAAGCCCGGTGTGAAGGAGCCCTGAATTTCCAGAAACATTACCACCATTCACAGAGGTTGTGCTTGATAGACCTCCAGTTATTACATGAAATTCATGGCATTAACTGAAAGCAATTTTTTCCTAGCTCACAAAGGCTTAAGGAACAAAACACTCTTCCCAAGGTTCAACTTGGGTCCTTTTTCATTTATCACTATTTCAAATAGACCCAGCTCAGAGCTTACACATACAACTCTAAAAACTCACCACTGAGATAAAGGGTACAATCAGAACGGAGGGGAACAGTAAAAGAATCTTCAACAAAGACTGATTAAAAGTTGCACATACCACAGTTAACCTGCCCTCTTGTCCTTTTCAATATAAAATATTTTTCTTTTGAGATCCTATGTGCTGTTGGGTGTTGCAGTTTATTACCCACATTTTGTCACAAATATTTCTCAGGCTACAAACCATCATGCATTTGTCTTAAAGTCGATATTCAAACTACACATTTCTCAAGTTATAACTGCAATTATCCTGATCAGTTCATTGCTATCCTGGATAGGAACTTGGTTCCATTTAAATGAAGTGCATGTTAATGAGACACACTCTCAACAGAGCTTTTTCAACTTCTATCTTCATGAAAATTGGTGGCATGGATTGTAATGTCAACCCTAGTCCATCTGCGTATTTGGATGCATTTTATTCAAGCTTTGGATTCATTCATTTCCAGTCATTCCGATGCAAAAATATGGACCCATTCCCAATTTCATGTGGGAATGCATCCTCGTGCCATAGCTGTTCACATTTTCACAAAACAGAAGGATCCCACACCCAATGTTACATCAGAACTAGGCTTAGGAGACAAGCTGGATGTAACACATGCTAATTATCAGCACATGTTATCAGTCAAAATGGTTTGAATCCAGAAAGCAAATAAGGCAAGCATCCAGTGTTGGTGGAAATTAGCCCAGGAACGCTGAATAATCACCTTAGCTGTGCAACAGCTGCAGCAGGGTGGGTGAAATTTTGAAACAAACAAAAGGAAGGAAGTATGAAGATGAGGAGGGCAACTAGCCCAATGAACGGGGCTCTTCTGAGAAGTGAGCATACAGCAGTTGCAGCAGCCCAGTGTAAAAACTTTCAGCTAACTTAAGCTAAGCCAAAGGCTGTTTTTACCAGTAGGTTGACGCTAAATCCTATTCTTCTGACAGACACACAACAAGATGTAATGATGGCTGCTAGCTTAGAAGGGTTAAAAGAAAGAAAGAAAGAAAGAAAGAAAGAAAGAAAGAGGAATAGACAAATGAATGGAGCAGCCTTCCCCAACCTGGTGCCTTCCAGATGTGTTGGATGTCAACTCTAATCATCCCTCAGCCAACACAGCTGCCTGGGAGATGATGAGAATTGTAGTTCAACACATCTGGAGGGCAACAGATTGGGCAAGTCTGGAATGGAGGACAGATCTATCAACGGCTATTAGTTATAACTGAATGGAACCTCCAAATTCAGAGGCAGTCTGCCTCTGAATACTTGGTGCTGGGGAGAGGCAACAAGGAATAGCTATTGCCATGCTGTTAGCTTGTAAATTAATTACTTCTTCTATGGATCTGTAGCCACAGATCAACTCTACATAGGGAATTTTATCATCACACACAACTCTACCACCTTTTACCAGACTTAAATATATATGCATCATAATTTCAGTTTCTATAGACATTAATGATAGCATACTAATGAGAATAAATATATATGTCATATTTTAATTAATATTTTAATGAATCTGAGATAATGGAAAGAGAGTAAAATAATTAAGGTAGAAACATGATCCAACCAATATTAAGTATATTTAGCTCTGCAATAGGTGAGAGTCAAAACATTGAAATCCATTGAAATTAAACATGCTAATGATGGCAGGATCTTACTCCTAGGATTTTCCTCTGAAATGGTATCTTTAATGTGAAGTTACAACATTCTTTTTTCCCCTGAGACTCAGAAAGTGCCTTCCGTCTTTATTCAACATGTACACACTTACGTTTTGGGGACCTACAAATATTTAGCAGCAGGACCAGCCCAAGACAATATGCTACCTGAGGTGAAGGACAAGGTGGCATCAGGACTGGTACAGAAGTCAGCAGGATTGGCCGTTGAATCCTACCTCAACACTGGCAGCAGGACAGCTTCCTTCATTGCACCTGAGGAGGGATGGCAGAGAATTCCACCACGGATCACAGTGAGGCCGAATGCCAGCGCATTCGGCCCCCCAAACTCCGTGGCGGAACGGCCTGCCCCCCCCCGGATCCCCCTGGGATGAGACTCACCTGGGGCGGATCTTCCAGGTGGCTGCTGCCGCCATTTCCACTCTTGTAAAAAAAAAAAGAAAGACGTGATAGGCTACGTAAAGATTTACGTAGCCTATCATGACTAGGTTTAAAAAAACCCAAAAAACAATGTGATAAGCTATGTAAATCTTTACATAGCCTATCATGGGTGGGTGGGTTAAAAAAAACAAACCGCGTACGCAAATGGCGGCGGCTACAGCCGCCGCCATTTGCGTTCCTTATTTTTGCCCTCTTAATCTACATAAATATTTATGTAGACTATGACGGCGAAAATAAAAAGGAACGCAAATAGCGTAGCGGGCTGCGGAGGATTCCAGGGGGGAGGAACGGAGCGCCTCGTCCCCCGGCGAGGATTCCGGGGGGAGGGATGGAACGCCTCCCCCCCCACCATCAACATAATCCGCGAACAGGTAAGTGACTTTCATACATCCCTACACCTGAGGGCAGCACGCTCATTTTGAAATGTACTAATTTTTGAAATGTACCCCTGCTATTGGATGCTTTTTTTTGGTCTGCAAATCACATTGCAAGCTCAGAAACGTACAGACTTGAATCGCAGATTGCGTCCAAGTCTGTGTTTGGTCCGGAAGGTGTGAAGTGAGTAAAATCGTGATCAAAAACGAACGGAAACTAATTTCTCATACATCTGTATGATTCCCTAGTCATAACAACACTGTTGTCTCAGTCAGCACAGAAACCAAGCAAAAGTCTGGCTAATGCCAGGTGGGAAATTGGATAAGAATTATTTTATGCATCTGAACAAGAGTAGCCACTGATGCATCCTCAACAAAGAGGAAATGCAGCACCAAAACGAGGACACCAATTTGCATGAAAACTGCATATGCTGATTTACTTGTGTACATATATGCAAATATGATATTATTATAATTTTAAAAAGTACAATTTCATAATGGGAAGACTCTTTTCAGTTGACCTGAGTGGCTGACTTTTCAGTCTGCTATCAAGATGCTCACTGTTAGTGGGCAACTTCAAGGCCCCTGGGCTCTTCCTTCTTAAGGTTCTTTATCTTTAAGCCAGACTTGGACAGGACAGCCTTTCAAATAGAGGAGGGTCTTCTGGCAGGCCTTCAAATAGAGGTGTCAAGGTTCCCCTTATGACCTGGACCCCTTGAACAACTCCTTAAGGATCTCTTGCCTCCGTAAGAGTCCCACCATCCTTCTTTTACCTTCCCCTTACCAATAACGTAGGGTTTGGGCTGCAGATGTGGGGTGACTGACACTCTAGACACAGGGTTTAACTGCAACAGTTTACTAGTAGATTTAAAGCATACAAATTACAACTAAAGGTATTTACGCAATAGAGCTGAGTGATACAAAAGGCATTAAAAGAAGATAAAATTTACAAAACACAAGATCCTTTACCCTAGCTCTCCTTAGATTTTTTCTAGGCTGCTTCTTCCTGCTCATGCTTCAGACTCTGCTCTAGAGATGTTGGAGAAATCCTCCACGGACCCCAATGAGGCCGGATTCTATTGAATCCAGCCCCCCAAAATCCGTGGAGGACTGGATCTCCTACCTGCGCCTCCAGGAGGAATCCTCGCCAGCCAGCTCCGGAGCACCAGCGATACGGCCACCATTGCCGTATCGCTGGCTGGGCGGATTGACTGAGGATGCAAATGGCATCTGGGACGCCATTTGCAGCCGTAAAGGCCTTAGTTTAAGGTAAATGCAACCGTAAATGGCTGCATTTACCTTAAACTAAGGCCTTTACGGCCGCAAATGGCATCCCGGATGCCATTTGCATCCGCAGGCAGTAGTCCCCTTCAACCAGCGATACGGCATGGCGGCTGTATAGTTGGCACTTCAGAGCTGGCTGGCAGCTCCGCAGAATTGCCGCGGAGCGGAGCCGGCCGAAGAGGATTCTGGGGGGAAGGAACGGATCGCCTTCCCCCCTGCGGACCCCACCCACCCCCTGGAACAGCAGGTAAGCGTTCTGCCCATCCCTACTCTGCTCTCACTTCAGGCTCTGGCTGTCTCTCTGCTCTTGCTCTGGCTGAAGCCTGGTCTTTGTGACTCTTACTGGCTCTGTCACTCTCTTTATATACCCTCTTCCCTCAAAACTGAAAGTACTGTTTCAAACCTGAAGAAATGAAACTTGAGGGGAGAAATGAAACTGACACTTAACCAGAGAAATGAAATGATTCCTCTCAGGGTCACCCCCTCCCAACAGAAAACTCCAGGCTGCTAAGCCTGACCTTTTTGCCTTTGCCTCTGTAGGCCTAAAACCTTCACAAGGGGCCTGTCCTCTGTCAAATAGGACGCATGGTGTGGAGAAATGTTATCCCACAGAGAAGGAATAGCTTAACATTCAGGCCTTAGCTATTCACTTTCTCCTCAGCTTTCTCCTAGTCCTTTTATTAGCGCTACGCAACAACCAGCAGACCTTCTCCCTGTCAGACTACCACAGACAAGCTAACTCCTGTCAACTATCCGCTCCCTAACTGTCCATTCCCAACTAGTCTTTTCTATCTAGCTGGAAACCCCAGCCAATCAGAATTGAATTTACCTGCTCCAGGCCCCATCTAACAATATTCAAAGTGATTGTCTCTCTCTCGCCCTTCAGAATGTCACTCAGCAACTACTACACAGGCCTTTGACAGTAACAAAACGAGGCATCAGGCCTACTGTGATGCATTGTAAATTCACAGAGGCCACACAAAGTAAGCATTACATAACAGTTACATACAGGACATTTCTCTACACATGGACACCCTAATCTGAACTTACATAATAATACCAGTCATATCCTGAGAAATGACAAAGGAATTGGAAAGTTGGAAAGTTCATCACTTTGTGTAACATCAGAAACATTTACCTAGAAATAAACCATTTAAAAAAAAAAAAACACCACACACGCGCGCACACACGCGCACACACACACACACACACACACACGACGTTGGGGTCTAATTCCACGGGCTCATGATTTTGCTATGTTCTGAACATTTGGCAAAAAAGGAAAGTTCAGATGTTTCACTATCACCTTGGATGTATCCCTCTTAAAGAATTTTAAAAATTCAGTGTGAAAACTAAATGTGATAGCAGTTTTTCATTAAACTCCTGTGAACTGTATGGTCTCTTGGCGAACCTTGGCAAATGAGCCTTCACAATGATAAGCAAGCTAGCTGCTGCTGTTCTGAAGGCCCTGTTCTGCATTACAGTCCCAAATGTGTCCATTTGGCTTGCAAGCCAAGATTGAAACTATAGGTGACAGTAATAATAATCTCTGAGATACACAGTGTTCCCTCAAATTCAAATGGACAATATTCCAAGTAAGGCTGTTACATCCTGGCAACTGGGAAAGATTATTCTATCTCAGCCTGGAACAAGGCTCTTAGGTTCTTTAATAAGAAGGAGAGGTTTTGTATCCTTAGAGGCAGGTCTGACTTTTACCCACCTGCCTGTCATCCACGTTGTCCATCACAGGGAGATTTAGTTCCACATTACAGCAGGCAGGAGTGAGGATGAACAGATTACAGCAACAGCAAAGGCAGGCAGGACCATCTCCCAACACAAAACAATCTTAAAGCCTCTTCTCAGCCTTAAAATGGAGGGATTTCAGAAACTGTGACGTCTGTTTCCACAGACTCCCACCTTTTCCCACCTCCAAGTCCCTTCTGTACTGGTTCTGTGTGGATTTTTTAATGGAAAAAAAAATCTGTACATGTTTTTATGTGTACTGTTTAATGGATGCATTAATGGCCACATGTCCCCATTGACTAAAGTGTGTTTGTGTGTTTGTTTTTTGAGCATTTTTCAAACGTGCCAGTGTTGTGGAATGCAATTTTTTTTCTTTCACAGAATGCATTGCAAGTCTGGAAATGTACAGATTTCCAACCGCAAATTGCATCTGTTTCCATATTCCGTTCCAGGAGGTGAGGATTGGGGAAATGCGTAAAAAAGATCTCGACGGAATGGATTTCTCACCCATCCCTAATGTAGGCATGCGTTGCTGCACAGGGAAACCTAAGAGGGTTAGGAATTAATCATAAGACATACGTTCAGTTCATACTCTTTCCCCTTTTTTCCAGAAACTTGGGTCAATCAGAAATGAGTTTGAATAGACTGAGTGATCAAATGTTAACAAAACAAACACCACAGCACAAATATTTGGATGTTCCTCTTATTGACATTCACAAGTCTGAAAATAGCACTTTGAAGTGATTATTCTTTTGTTCTCTATTGATTTCAATTATGCTTACCTCAGCCCCTTGAGTCTGCAAAACTTGGCAGCATCTTTTCTAAAGCACTCAAGAATGAATAATCCTAAACAAAAGCACAAAAATGGAGAACCTACTGTGGTGACTAGGGATGTCAGAGAATTCCACGACAGACTGAAATGGGATCGAATTCCCTTTAGTCCATGGCACGGGAATTCTCTGCGAAGTGTCACCACGAGGTCCTGCGGAGCCAGCAGTCATGCGGCTTTTTTGTTGTCATTCGCAAAGAGTTGCAAAATGTACGTAAATAAATCTGTAAGTTTTTTTTTTTTTTAATGAATTGTGCCTACTGCCTTGTGTATGTTCTTTTTAAATTGAAATCCTCCTTCTCCGCTGGGGAGTTTACTTTCAGCCAAAATACTTCCTCTTCCTTGTAGGGGCTTCCCAAAAGAAGGCTGTCTTAGGTGTGTCTGAGAGATAAACTATTTGTTTAAAGCAACGCTGTTTTAAAGAAAGAAAAAAACTTTTAAAATGACCATGCCGGTCCTGGAGCCCTGCACCATGTATTATTCTCCCTGCTAAGCTTTATATTTCCACATCCAGTGTTGTTGACATTGCGAGGCTAAAATGGAGAGGAGAACCAACTTTGTGCTTGTCTACTCAGAAGTAGGGATGTACAAATTGTGTACCTTCTGTGCCACTTGACTTCCGCAGTTTGCAGCCAGTGCTCCGTTCCGCCATTCACAAGCCCCCAGAATTCTTCTCTTTTTTTTCCGCTCCGAAAATTACAAAGATAAATCTGTACCGACAACCATAATTCTGGTGCCCAGCCGTCTCCGTGAGTCTGCATAACTTCCATGATATTTACTAAATATTCCAAATATTTACTTTTTTTTATTGAAATCCTCCGTCTCCATTTACTTTCAGCCAAAACTCTTCCTCTTCCTAGGGGCTTCCCAAAAGAAGGCTGTCTTAGGTGTGCCTGAGCGTTAAATTATTTGTTTACAGCAACACTGTTTTAAAGAAAGAAAAAAACCTTTTAAAATGACCATGCCATTCCAGGACCACTCCACAATTCATTAAAAAAAAAAAAAAACCTTACGTATTTATTATTGGAATATACAACACTGCGTTTTTATTTACAAAAATTTCGCAATTCTTTGCGGATGACAAAAAAAAAGCCACATGACTGCTGTCTCCACAGGACCTCGTGGTGCTGTTCCGTAGGGGATTCCGTGGCACGGACTGAAGGGAATTCGATCCCATTTCAGTCCGTGGCGGAATTCTCTGACATCCCTACTCAGAAGTAAGTCTTATTGAGTTCAATGGAACTTACTCCTACACATGTCAGCAGTGGAAGTCTTTTTGCTGATAGTAATTACTGCATGGCAGGGGTAAAATACGTAAACTTTTACGAAAACTAGTGATTCTTATGGAAGTTATGCAGACTCACAAAGACAGCTGGGTACAGGAATTACGTTTGTTGTTACGTATTTATCTACGTAATTCTCGGAGCAGAAAAAAAAAAGAGGAGAATTCCGGGGGCTTGTGAACAGTGGAATGGAGCACTGGACGCAAACCGCGGAAGTCAAGAGGAATGGAACAGTTCGTACATCCCTAGTGGTGACTGACAAGCCTGGGGGGAAACTTCAGTAGAGAAGGCAACATAGTGAATGATAATAAATTAGACAAGAGCTCAAAAATATGTTCCTCCAACAACAGCAACAACATGGCAGCAAGATGTAACTGTTTTGCTCAAATATTCCATTACAAAACTATTAAGGACAATAAAGCTTCTGTAAATAATATTGAGTCTTCAGATAAAATATTGGGCACAACCACTGACATCTCCAACTGTTACAAAGACACAACACAGATTAAGTATTTATAGCATCAAGTAAAATGGATTGCATGCTTTTGTTCAGTTGTCCATAAAACTGCATAGGAATAGAATTTCATTAGGTCCATGTATCATATATACTAGTCCTCGCTACTGCCCAGAGCTACCGTTTCATTGCCAGCTATTATGGCACTTACCTCTTATCTTCTCCCACCTCTGTCCCTTGCTTGCTTTACATATCATATCTGAAAAGCCTTCTCATCTCTTGTACCATTTGTTTCATGCCCTTCAAATTAGCAAACCATTTCAAGAAACAGATATTACTGTGACTGAAGTTATGCCCAAATACCACAAATAATACAGAGTCGGGTTTTGAACCAAATCCCTCACGTTTAACCAAATCCCCTTCAGCAGTCTGTTTAGCACTTTTTTTAATAATAAAAAAAATCAAACCACAAGGCATTAATATGTTTGATGTGAATCCGTGTATGTAATGCTGAATGTTATGTATGTATCTTTACAAATCAGGTTGCAGAAAACTCTATCCAACTTCTACAATACTAGCAGTAATGCTAATATTTCAGAAAGAACACTGAATAATGATGATGATGACGATGTAACATCAATATGCCTGGTGCTTTACATTGAAAACAGGGACAGGTCCTTGCCCAGAGGTCTTACAGTCTGTTACCTGATCACATTCATCTTTATGATACTTATCATTTATCAAAGGATATCAAAATGAATAAAATATTAATGAAAAAAGTAAAAGACAGCTCCCTGTTTTGAAGACCTAGGTTCACCTATATAATACCTATGCCCTAGTAGAACCATAGAATCAAAGAGTTGGAAGGTACTTCAAAGGTCATCTAGTCCACTCCCTGCCAGAGCTGAAAATCCACTACTTCAGCATCCCTAATAAGTGGCTATCTAAACTCTGCTTAAAAACCTCTAAGAAAGGACAGTCCACCATTTTTCAAGGCAGGCTATTCCACTGATGAACAGCATGTACCATCAGAAGTTCTTCCAAATGTTTAGTCAAAATCTCCTTTCTTGTCATTTGAACATATTGGTTTGGGGTCTACCCCCTGCCACAACAGAAAACAAATGTGCTCCATCATCTATGTGGCAATTTGAAGATGGTTATCATGTTGCCTCTTAATGGTCTTCTTCAGGCTAAAATATCCCAATTCCATAGAGTCAAAGAATAGTCGGGTTGGAAGGGGCCTACAAGGCCATCGAGTCCAACCCCCTGCTCAATGCAGGAATCCAAGTCAGAGCATCCCTGACAGATGGCTGTCCAGCCTCATCTTGAATGCCTCCAGTGTGGGAGAGCTCACCACCTCTCTAGGTAATTGGTTCCATTGTCGTATTGCTCTAACAGTCAGGAAGTTTTTCCTAATGTTCAGCCGGAATCTGGCTTCCTGTAACTTGAGCCCATTATTCCATGTCCTGCACTCTGGGATGATCAAGAAGAGATCCTGGCCTTCTTCTCTGTGACAATCTTTCAAGTACTTGAAGAGTGCTATCATATCTCCCCTCAGTCTTCTCTTCTCAAAACTAAACATGCACAATTCTTTCAGTCTCTCCTCATAGGGCTTTGTTTCCAGTCCTCTGATCATCTTTGTTGCCCTCCTCTGAACCCTCTCCAGTTTGTCTGCATCCTTCTTAAAGTGTGGTGCCCAGAACTGGACACAGTACTCCAGATGAGGCCTAACCAGTGCTGAGTAGAGGGGAACTAGTACTTCCCGGGATTTGGAAGCTATGCTTCTATTAGTGCCGCCCAAAAGAGCATTTGCCTTTTTTGCAGCCACATCATATTGTTGGCTCATATTCAGCTTGTGATCGACAACAATTCCAAGATCTTTCTCGCTTGTAGTGTTGTTGAGCCACGTATCCCCCACTGTGTAACTGTGCATTTGGTTTCTTTTTCCTAGGTGCAGAACTTGGCATTTATCCCTATTACATGTCATTCTGTTGTTTTCTGCCCAGTGCTCCAGTCTATCCAGATCACTTTGAATTTTGTTTCTATCTTCCAAAGTATTAGCTATCCCGCCCAATTTTGTGTCATCTGCAAATTTGATCAGCATTCCCTGCACCTCCTCCTCCAAGTCATTAATAAAAATGTTGAAGAGCACTGGGCCCAGGACTGAGCCCTGTGGTACCCCACTCGTTACCTCTCCCCAGTTTGAGAAGGTCCCATTGATAAGCACTCATAAGTGCTTCTTGGCACTGCTTGATAAGTATTCCTTCCATCTTTCCCCAAAGGACTTGGTCTATAAGCCCCTCAACATCTTTCACTGTCATGGCCTCTGAACCTAGGGTCCCACAGGGCTCTGAGGAAGACTCAGATGACGATAAGACTCAGGCTGCTTTCCCTGGGGGACAGCCTTTGGTACCTTCTCCCATGGCCTCCCAGCCAGAGGACATGGCCCTACCACCATCTTCAGAGGAAAATACCCCAGCAGGATTTCCATTTCCTCAACCTCACAGAAGCCAAAGGATAGAAAAACAAGCCAGGGCCCTTAAAGAAACTCAGCTGGCTCCTTCAAGGAGACTTAATGCCAAACAGGCCATTCCTGTCTTTATCAGGCTTCGGATAGCTTCAACCCTATGCTGAGGCAGTATCTCTCTAACACTTCAATGGGGGGGGGGAGCTCAAGCCAGTCCAAGCTCACTGGGGGCTTCTTCACACAGAGGTTTTATCCTGCTATTGAGATTGCTCACTCACAGAAGTTTGTGGGTCCTTTTCATTATGTTGTTAACCTCTAGGGCACATCCAGAGGTATTTCCTGGTTATTCCATGTTAAATAGATCCGGAAATAATGAAGTATTAAAATATGTCGGATTGCTGTGCTATTAAAATAGCCACTAGATGGTGCTGTTTCACTGAGTTCTATGGAACCTTGAAAATTAAAATTTCACCTCTCAGCAATCATGTGGTCGCCGTCTGGGAGCCTGCTGTAAACACAGAAAGGTTCCACAATGGTAGTACTGCAGATTTGTTATTTAATATAAAGGCAGCCTGGGAGCTGTTTGGGTTTCTGATCCAGTCTGTCTGAACCTGACCATTACCTGATGTGACTCTATCTACTGTGAACTTATCAGCCATGACTCTACTCAGCTGATCTTATCTGATGTGATTCTACTTACCGTGACTTTACAAGATTTGACTTTGCCAGCTGTGACTGTATTGGACAAGATCCTGCTGCTGTGCTTTGCCTGACTGGACCTTGCTTAGCAAGAATTTACCTAATAAGCAGTCCCCAAAGTAAGTCCACCCTTGCTCCCTGTGAGCCTTGGGCCTTTGCAAAACAGGATAGCTGCCCTCTTCTGGGCACATTCCAGTTTGTCAATAAACATCTTAAACCGTGGTGCCCAGAACTAAACACAGTACTCCCAGTGAGATCTAAGCAAAGCAGAATAGAGTGGTATCATTATTTCTTGTGATCAGGACACTATACTTCTGTTGATGCAGCCTATACTTGCATTAGCCTTTTAGCCTCTGCTTCACGCTGCTGATGTGTTTAACTTGTGGTCTATAACCCCTAGATCCTTTTCACATATACTGTGGTCAAGCCATGTGTGACACATCCTATATTTGTGCAGCTGATTTTTCATACTTAAACAAAAGACTTTACATTATCCTTGTTAAAATTCATTTTGTTAGTTTTAGCCCAGTTCTCCATCCCATCAAGATCATTTCCAATCCTGCTTCTGTCTTCTGAGATATTAGCTACCTCTCATAGTTTGGTGTTATCTGCAAATTTGATGAAGGGGCACTCCTTCATCTGAGTCAATCGTAAAGATGTTGAACCACACTGGGTCCAGGACAGAATCCTGTGGCACCCCATTTGTCAAAAATGATTTAAACCAGCAAAATAAAAATAATAAAACCATATATGACAATAAAAGTCACGTAAACACAACATGGCAAAACCTACAGTAATTTTGTCTGGCAGCAAATTTGTAGATGGCCAATTGGCACTGGAATCTGAAAGTTTAGAAGTGACTTCCCAACAAAAAAAGAACCGCTTGCTTAGGTGAAAATCACAGAGGGGAGCAAGAGAAGCAAGGGCAAATGCAGTACTGGAACTATTCCAGATGTAGTAAAAGATAAAAGCTGAAAGGCAAATGGGATTACAACATGAAATTTGTGTTGGGTGGAAAAAGATAGGAGGCAATTTTGCACTGTATTGTATATAAGATATTTATGTAGTTTCTCTTTGATAGAGCAACAGTCTCCAGGGGTAAACAATTTGATATGCCTCAGGCATTATATTATACAAAGAATGTAAATTTTGCATTTAACTGGCATTTTGTTGTAGAAATATTCACATTACAGCGCCTGCTTTAAAGATCTAATCTATCCCTAATCCAGCTACAAATATAATGACAAATAAGTTAGATGGAAAACCATCACTCTTTGAAATGACATTATAACAAAGTCTGATTGAACAAGGAGTTTTCCCAGCATAAGCCGTTGACTCTGAGCCCTTGAGAAAAATCATGAGAAATGGTATTAAAATATGCAATGGAATTTATTCTAATAATTCTAAGCATGAATACATTTTGCAGCTAATATGAACCAGAATTATATACCCTATTTTAATTTTACTATTGGACAAGTTTCGGAATCTGAAATAAATGCAACTGCATATATTTCTAAAAGGAAAAGTTTTTTTTTTAATGATATCTCATCTTTAAAAAGTCATCCTAAGTGATCTTATTAGATAAAACAGATTATCTTGCAGATGTTAAAACACAGCACATGTTATTTACAAATTACTTAGCATCCTGAAATTCTTAACAAAAAAATTCTACAAACCCATCAGGTTTATTCTCCTCCAGTTCCATGCCTAGTTCTCATGATATTTATATTATATAACTGCCATGGGCATGATCTTTCCCTGTGCGAGGATGCGGTATTCATGTTCAGAGGAATTCCCATAGAATTCAACAAAACTCTGTGCTCCTCCCACTCTGCACATGCAGTGCAACAGCTGTTATGAGAAACTTATGAGACTGATGAGAGTCACGTTTTCATATTTAGTGCTTGTAAGGAAGGACAACTCATGTGTAAAACCCATTACCCAGTTCAGTTAGGGTCCAAATGCATGCACAAGCAGGTTTGCACACAGTGATCCCTACAGGAGTGTTCATGTAAATAAATGCCGCACATGCAGTTCCAGGGCTGTGCATCACAACTTTTTAAAAACAAAACTGAAAGTCCTCTGTCTGGCTATTTGTTATGGAAAGCATACCCCTCCTGCCCTCCCTTCTCCACCAAACATCTGGACATGTATTTTATTTTATTTGTACCCCACCAGTCTACCCAAAAATGGCACTCAAGGTGGCTTATGCAATTAAAATTGATTAAAACAACAAAACAACACATTAAATACAATAAAAACATAACTGTGACAAAATTGCAATGCTTGCCATGTGTAGTCTATATTAATGTTTATATGTGTTTGCTGTGTTAAATAGAAGAACCCAGGTAAGTTGGGATTAAATGTTTGGCAGAAAGTGAGTGAAAGATGGGATGAGCTTGTGCGTGTGAAGAGACTGAGTTCATAAAAGGCAAGAACAGACAGTTAGTAGGTGAGATAGGAGATAGGGTTTGGAGATAGGACACATAAGGCCTTAGGGTTTGATGAAGCTACATCTAGACAGTGGGGTTATGAGAATAGGAGTCAGAAGTGATAGAGTAGGCAGGGTAAGATCGAGAACTGAGTGATTAATTATAAGATATAACATCTTTTGTATTAAACATTAATTTGTTTGGTTTTAAATTATAACATCCTACATCTTGTTCATCTTTCTGTGCTACTAATAGTGTTCGAGTGTTCATACTTCCTGGGTACTTCTGGTTGGGTAAAGGGAACCAATTTGGCATATTGGATGTCTCTTTTACCTGGTGAATTTAGGGACTGAAGTTTGTGGGACAGTGAGGACAGCTGTCCCAAAGCACAGGCAGATAGACCTGAGGGAGGGTTACATCACAATAACAATTACAGAATAAAACAGCATCCAACCCAACAGACCCACTTACAGGCCAAAGGCCTTCTTGAATAAAGCAGTCTTTGCCTTCCAACAGAAAGACAACGGAGAGGTAGCAAAGTCTCTCTCCGCAGGAAGTTCCACAGCCTGGGAGCAGCCACCAAAAAGACCCCCTCTTGGGTTGCCACCAAACACACCTTTGAAAGCAGCGGTCTTGAAACAAGGGCCTCTCCAGAAGATCTTAAGACCGGGCAGCAGGCTTATATGGGAGAAGGTGATCTTTCAGGTGGCCTGGTCCCAAGCCGTATAGGGCTTTATAAGCCATAACTAGCACTTTGAATTGGGGTCACGAAGAGTCGGACACGACTGAACGACTGAACAACAACAACAAAGCACTTTGAATTCTGCCTGGAAACAGGCTGGTAGTCAGTGAAGCTGCTTTAACAAGGGAGTTACATGCTCCCTGTAACTGGCCCCCATCAACAGTCTGCCACAGCATTGTGGACCAGACTTGATAGGCAGGGTTTCAGCTGTATCTAAAAGGTGAAGCCCAGGGGTAAAATCAATTCATTTCATATATAAGCTTGTTTTACAAATAATAATTACAATTCAAAATCTATTTATCTATTTAAAACATTTATAGATTGCCCTTCATTATACTAGATTTCAGGGGGGTGTACAAAGTAGGGATGTACGAAAGTCACTTACCTTTCCGCAGATTATGTTGATGGGGGGGAGGCATTCTGTCCCTCCCCTCGGAATCCTCGACGGGGGGGGAGGCGATCCGTTCCTCCCCCCCGGAATCCTCCACAGCCGGCTGTGCTCTGCAGCAGCTCCGCGGAGCAGCCGGCCAGGTCCAGCCAGGCCAGAGCCGTCCGCAGCCAGATTTCCGGCCGCAGAGGGCTCTGGGGGGGGGGACCGCGTACGCAAATGGCGGCAGCTACGGCCGCCGCCATTTGCGTTCCTTATTTTTGGCCATCTTAATCTATGTAAATATTTACGTAGACTATGACGGCGAAAATCAAGGGGAACGCAAATAGCATAGCGGGCGCTATTTGCGTCCCTTTTTGATTCACGGTTTTAGCCTATGTAAATATTTATGTAGGCTAAAACGGCGAATCAAAAAGGGACGCAAATAGCGCCCGCTATGCTATTTGCGTTCCCCTTTATTTTCGCCATCATAGTCTACGTACATATTTACATAGACTAAGACGGCCAAACATAAGGAACGCAAATGGTGGCGGCCGTAGCTGCCACCATTTGCGTACGTGGGTTGTTGTTTTTTTTAAACCCAGCCATGATAGGCTATGTAAATCTTTACGTAGCCTATCACGTCGTGTGTGGGGGTTTTTTTACACAAGACTGCAAATGGCGGCGGCGGCGGCCGGTCGGAAGACCAGCTGCTGCCGCCGCCAAAGCAGCCACTGGAGCTGCCACCTCCCGGAAGGTCCGCCCCAGGTAAGTCTCGTCCCGGGGGGGATCCGTGGGGGGGGCAGGCCATTCCGCCACGGAGTTCGGGGGGCCGAATGTACTGGCATTCGGCCTCACCAAGATCCGTGGCAGAATTCTCTGCCATCCCTACTACAAAGCACAAAAAATTCAATAAAACACAGGGCAGAGATAACAGTTATACAAGTCTTCTGTCTTTCCCCAAACCAATGACAATGTGATTATCGTATATGGCACATGCATACTTATGGGAACACCAACTGAACTCAATGGTACATCCATATGCAAAATACCACACTGGATTGTGGCCACAATCTTAATGATTATGATTAAATTATCTTACAACTTTTCAGATGTATTTCCATTTCAAATAAATTACCAAGAAATGGCTAAGACATGCCAAGAATATTAGCACCATTATGCTTCACAGCATGTAAATAACGCAAAGCATAGTTAAAATATTTTCAGATACAGCATTCATATGAGAGAGATTTTTTAAAACTTTGATATAGTATTTTAGTTAGTTATGTTACCTTATAAGCAGCTTTGAGAAGTCTGTTCCTTCATAGCAAAAGGCTCTGAGATTGTTTAAACCAATCGAACTCAGAACGCCCTTGGCATAAATACACTGTAATGTGCTTCAATTATGCAGAAGCTGCTCATGGACCTCAGAGTAGAGGATCAATTGCCCCAATACAACCTCTTGTGGGTCCCATGGTTCAAACCACAAACATCAAGTATTTGTGCCAATGGTAGCCATAGCTGACTCATTATATGGGTAATAAGGCTAACTATGACATCAGAAGGCCTGGTTGCAAGCCCCAAGTGAAATGACTAGGTTTTGTTGCCTTTATAAAGAATTGCTTGGCTAGAGTACAAGGAAGATAGGGAGGGTAAACATAAAGAATAGAGGCAGAGGATGTTATAGGAAGTCCAACGGCACAGCCCACCACATTGGCAGACTGTCAACCAACTGGTAGAATGTTAGATTTGTACGGCTGTCATTATCACAATATTGCATGTGCTTCTACCACTACTTCTTGTGCTGAACATGTGGTTTCTAGACATTTATTTTAAGCAGAAGCAAAACCTGTAAGAATGTTATGCACATGGCAATTTAATTCATCTCAGCTTTAAGTGGATTTACACATCAGCCATGTAAAAGTGACCTCATGAATTATGGATCTCCAGCAATTAAAGTTGCCAACTGGACTGCTGTGTAGAAAGCTTTAATGCGGGCAACAATGAATGGTCATTCTTTATTATGATGGAAGAAGAGATGAGATTATTTTAACACTTGATTTCTAAAGCTGGCCAGGTGCAGAGAAGAACAAATTCCCAGAGTTGAATGTGTAATTGCTCTTCTGCCCAAAGAGATTAGTGCTGGGGAAGCACTTAGTAAGTGAAAGAATGTGCATCTGTTTACAATGACTCAGTGTTTAATTGTAGTAATGACTATGTGAACAACACCGATCACATTGGAAATCAATATTATAAACTTGGAATCTTTATGTTTACTTTATGGCTAATCCAGTCATTACTGCAGACATCTAAAGCAAACGCTGCAGCTGTACCATGTTTAATTCATCAAGATGTTCTCTCAAGACTGACTGCCTCTCCGTTATCACCACATAATTTTAGCAGAGCATCTGCCAAACTTTAGACTATAGCATCCAGTTTTGTAAAGAACCATTAAAAGTCCCTCTTTAGTTGGCAAGGAAAGCCACTTCTAGAATTTCTTTCTAATAAAAACAAAGATGAAACAAAATGTTTGCAGTTGCTGCTGTAAAAACAACAGCCTTGGAAAACCGGAGTGCTTTATTAGCAGTCTAGATAAGCAGGATACACAAAGGCAGTGCTGCCTCCAAGCTTTTGAGGGCCCTTGGGCAAGACACTCTCAGTTGGTCCCCTCCCTCTGGGAGTCCACCTTCTCACCGCCTTTGTCACCAGCTATTGCTCCTCGTCCTTTTTCTCATCACTGCTACCACTTGCTTGCTTGGAGAGAAGCAGGCCGCGGCATCTATTGCTGCTCCTTCTCACCACCACCTTTGTCAGAACAAGAGGCAGGTGAACAAGCAGGTTGAAATTATGAAGAGGAGGCACAAGTCCATTTTTCTAACTTTCCTGAATTTTGCTCAAATTTCGTCATAGAAAAACACGGAAAAAAAATTTAAACAGCCAAAAATGTACATTTCACTCATAGCCTGAGTGAAAATGCGCATTTGGGGGGATTTCCGCACATGCAAATTTGCGCAAATGCACATTTGCACAAATCTGCATTTGCGATAATTAAGGAACAAAAAAATCCGATTCTGTCAATGGGCAGACAATGAAACAGAAGGCACCTGACAATCGGTGAAACACAGATGGGACAAATTTTATACAATCCATACATCCCTGGCCATGCCTACCCTTGATACTGGCCCTGCACAAAGACCAGGACACAAAGAGCCATCTGGATAGCTACTACATATGAAGTAGGACATCCCAGTTTCTGTCCCCCAGATGCAGCCTCTGCCTTGCCTGAAAACCAATACAGAAAATATGGAAGGAATTGGAAAGTTGCCTCTTGAACTGTGTGAGGAGCCAAAGTCAGAAAGAAGCACTTGAAAGCACCTAAGTGATCCCTTGCATCCCTGCCATGGCGTGGCTACTCCAACTAGAAGAGGAGCCAGTCATCTGTAGGTCCAGCCTCACAGTGGACTGGGCACCATGCACGTCTCAATCTTTCCATAGTTGCCACCAGAGGTGCCAGGAGGGGGCAGGGTACCAGTTAATTTTCAGTGGCAAACCACTAAGGAAGCCTAAAGCGGCCAAATCTCACTAGTTTCCAGGCAAGATTTGGCTGTTTTAGGCTTCCATAGCAGAAGCTTAAAATGAATGAATCTTGCTTGAAAACAGGTTTGCTTAGTGGTTTGCTGCCAGGGTTTTCTCCTGCCATGAGTTTTGTTGGCTTGCGGGGTGGAGGGGACAGAGGCCTCACCAGTGGGTGATGGGGACCACTTGCAGCCCACGTGCCACATGTTGCCCACCCCTGGTTTAGATATAACTGGTTACCCAAATGGTTTGAATAATCATATGGGGTATTTTTAAATGGAATCAGCACAATAAGTGGTGGCTTGCTTCTATCCATACATCCATACATAAACATACACTTGACCTACAGCACAATCTTACATGTGTTTACTCAGAACTAAATCCCTCCACAGTAATGGCCACCAACTTGGATGGCTTTGAAAGGGGATAAGACAAATTCATGGAGGATAAGGCTATCAATGGCTACTAGCCATGGTGACTATATACTACCTCCATATTCAGAGGCAGTATGCCTCTGTATACCAGTTGCTGGGGAACATGAGCGGGATGGTGCTATTGCACTCATATCCTACTTGCTTCCCACAGGCACCTGGTTGGCCACTGTGTGAACAGAATGCTAGACTAGATGGACCCTTGGCCTGATTTAGTATGGCTCTTCTTATGCTCCCTCACTTCAATAGGACTTACTCCCAGGTAAGTCTATAAAGAGTTGCAGCCTTAATTTAACAGATTAACACACTGTGGCATAAGCACCGATCATCTGAGATTTTTCAAATAATTTTCAATTCACTTTACCCTAATAACAAGGGAATACATAACATCAGGCTCTATGATGCCTTGTATTCTGGACTGATTTCACCTCTCCCTATCCAGCATTAAAACATGGTTTGGCATAGGGATGGCGGAGAATTCCGCCACAGATCTCAGTGAGATTCGGCCCCCCAAAATCTGTGGCGGAACGAAGCCCCCCGCCCCACCACCCCGCAGAAGGTGTGCGAAACGGAGCACCTACCTGGTGCCATTCGCGCTGCTTTGCAAATGGCGGCCATATCTGCAGCCACCATTCGCTTCACGATTTTTCCCGTGATAGGTTATGTAAATACTTAACGTAGCCTATCACAGCTAACGCAGGGACACCATTTGCGTCCCTGCGCAGCCCAGTAGCGGCCAGATGTTGCTGCAGGCGGCCCTGGCCGGCGGCTCCGTGGAGTCGCCGCGGAGCGGAGCCAGCCAGCGAGGATTTCAGGGGGAGGGATGGAGCAACTACCCCCCACCACGGATGTCACAAAACAAAACAGGTAAGTTGTTTCGTACATCCCTAGTTTGGCATTATATGTGCCCAGATATAAACCATTGTTAACACAAACCAGGTTCCTTTAAAACTATGGTTTGCGAAACTATGGTTTCCACTTGAAAGCATGCTTATAAATTAATATTTATAAATATTTATAAATAAATGAATGTTTTTGGATTACAAGGAAACCATGGTTTGTATTCATCATGAGTTTCTTTGCTACACATGTGTTACATCGACCCAAGGCAAAATTCTTCAAAAAATCAAAATAAAGGAATAGCAGAAAAAGTGTCAGTGCTAAAAAGCCAAAACAGAGTGGGTTATATTTGAATATTAGCATTTTAAGTGGAGCAATTACAGACCTGCTTTTACTAAAAACTGGTCTAAAATGCTAGCTTGAATGAAGATATTATTAGATTATGCCTTGTGACTGAATACTCTTCCAGTTATACATTGAACGGTACTTTATAAGGTGACACATAACGCTGCAGAAACTTAATCTGCTAGAAGGGTACCCAGGTGTTCAGCAAAAATTACTTTCTGTAGTTTCATAAAATGTGCTCCAGTTACTCAGATTCCTCGAGAAAAAAAGAAGTACTATGAAAGTACAAATGGCTGTTAACAACATGGCCACCTCCAGGTCTGAGAGGCCCTGAGCAAAGTGCCCTTTGGTGGCCTTGACAGGCTGACTTGGCAGAAGCCAGCAGCAACCCAAATTGCACCACTGCTCGCCGTGGTCCTTTAAGGTTAAGCTGCATGGCTAATAGGACACACACTAAGGAGCATCCTGTACCCAGATATTTCTTTAAGAAGCCAGTAAATAGGACTGCATCAGATATTCTACCATTTAGAAGTTACTTATGGGGTGGGGTAAGAAATTGTTCCCCAAAACATTTTGAGGAACTAGTCACCATTGTTTCCCTTAGCAGCAGCTGCTTCAATTACTATTTTCCCCTGGGTCAGAGCTTCTCTTTCCCTCCTGCATTGCTCACATAGGTGATCAGCGTACATCAAGGATCAGATAGTGAATGTGATGACATCATGATCCTACAGTGCCAATTACATTTGGCTATGTGCTGATATTACACAGAACAAAATTAACTCAGAGTGAGCACAATGGTTTCTAGATTAGTTATATGGGGAGATAGTAGCTAATAAAGGGTGACATTACAAAACTATGTAGCGAATAAAATTCAGCAATGTGCTGACAATGGGCAGTATCCAATGGTAGACCCACTGAAGTCAATGGGCCTAGTTTATGTAGGACTACCATGGATACTGCCCATTATTTGCAAACAAAGTCAATTCCGAGGAGGGCATGCTTCCTGAAAGGTGAATGTTCAAAGCAATGATTTGAACACTGTTAGAGGAAGCTGGTGTGTTGCTGTTTTTTTACAGTGGAAAAAAAATGTTCATTAACAGGAGTGACTATGAAGCCTACTAATAAACTGCAGAGCGGATCCCAGATTTCTTTACTATCAGGTAGTTAAACTGTGTGGAACTAGCAGGCTTTTAGGGTTGTGTTAGGGATGTTGTTTCTGCTTCTACCTCACTTACCAAACCTAACCCTGATCTCTCTCCCTCCCCAGGTCCTGCCATCACCCTATATGCTATCCTCCATTATTCCTTTGTTTCTAAGCTGCCATGATAGCGATCACTTAAAATGTACATACCTGGGCCATATGTTTCCAGCAATGGAAAAAAATGGTGGCATAGAAATAAATAAAAAGAAAATAAATAAAATAAAGACAAAGGAGCAAGGAGCACTGGATAGCAGGGAATTATGCACAGAGGAAACGTCATGACTCACATTCAAGATCTGAATCTACCTTGCACCTACATGCGCACACCCTTCCTTATTGTAAAGAACATTCCTACTGGTGACAACAATAAATTATCATTGTTTCTTGACAAGAGACTTCGCTTCACAACAACAACAAACCAAATAGATGTTCTAGAAGCGGGCAGGAAAACCAAGATCTGCTGTCCATCTACAAACATAAATAACAATTACTGCTCATTTGTACTTTTTGTATAAAGTGCTGCTTTTGTGAAATATCTCAAGGTAATTGCTAATTGACCTTCAGTTAACATAGCAAGAAGAGGTCTGTTTGCTGAGGCTAGAGTTTTCAAGCGGTACATTTTCTGCAGAAAGGATTGGAAACTATTGTTTGATATGACTGACAAACTGAAGCCAAAACAGACAGCACACAGCATAAAGGAAGTTTGATGATTCCAGCAATGACATTTGAGGAGAAAAGAACAGTACCTTAGTTTTATCATATAAAGCGTGGTTATCCAACATCATTTTCTTTTCATGGGTGGCATATCTCCGCAGGTCACGTTCAAATTGCTGCACACACATAAAAGTCTCAATGTTACGATAACAAACCAAAACGATTATCTAAATTCTAACAGGCTAAAAGGACACCCTTTAAGAAATTATAGTGTTTTCAATTTTAAGTATTAAAAAGTATTTGTAGCATTGGATTTACTAAAGACTGGTGTTGAAACACACTTCTCTGGCTAGAAATAGATGCATGCCACAGATCTGCACCAATTGCAACTGCTTTAAAATACTGGAGCAAGAATGATCCCTTAAAGCTGGCATTAAGGCAGAGTCACCATTTACAAGGAAGTCTGTCAGGTCCCTCTTACTGTACAGATAACACTAAGAAATATGAAATTGCAATCATACATTACTCTCTTCTCTGTAATGAATGTAGCCTGCAGTTCATGCGAGTTTCATAATGGATGCTCACCCAGAGGGACTGTTTTTTGACATGCGATACTACATCACATTAGCTTTGTCTGCTGCTAACTGCCTTGCTGATTGTTATAGTTTTATAAGAAGAGATGGTTTAATTTAAACACATGCTGGACTCCATTTGCTTGTGACTCACACAATTTGTCTGAGTCAAAAAGCTTAGGTGTTTGCACTTTTCCAGTGAGCACAGAAGTCTGTGAAGTGCTTGGTGGAAGCTTGCCTAAAGGCATCTAAAAAGAAAGAACACACTGTGCACAGCGTTGTGTTCAAGCTTACAGGGCAATCCTACAGGAATCTATTCAGAAGTAAATCCTGTTAAGTTCAGTGGGGCTTACTCCCAGATAAGTGTATAGAATTGCAGCATTCATTTACACTACCTGGGGGCTCCAGCACAACACATTCTGGTTCCACAGTGCCCACAGACTACCCCTTTGGTGCCCACCAAGCCCCCCTCCCAATATTTTAAAACTTTTTTAATAATTAAAGAAATCAACAGAAGCTAGGCCTGCTGCAAATCTAAGTGCTGACCTCCAGCACCATTTTAATTTCCCCATAATGCCTCTGGGCCCCAGAGACATTTGTATCAAAGGAAAAACGGAGGGTGGCTGCCAGCCACTGCTTCGCTTTGAAGCATGCTCAGCTGCCCCCCAAAAGAAGGGAAAGGTATGCCAAGGGTCCTGGGGAGTGACAAGGGCAATGGAGCTGAGTGACAGGAGGGCAGGGCAGGGCAGGGGAGGAAAGGAGGAGGGAGGAATGTGTGTGTGTAAAAGTGGTTTAATTGCCATTGTGGGCTGCCTGATCCGGATCAGGACCCCATCATGGGGGGGGATAGGGGGATATAAGCCTTTGCCTCCTGCTGTGGTCCCAAACCAGAATGAGAAGGGCATGCGGACAGTTTGCATTGCAAAAAGAGGTCCCAATGAAACGAATGGGACGTCTTTTTGCAATGCAAACAGGTGTGTGGTCCTGATCTGAATTAGGCCAGCATCAGGGTGGGGGGTGAGGTAGAATTAAAGCTCCCCTACCCCGCCATGCTAGAGTCCTGATCCAGATCAGAGGCCCCACACCGGCAGTTTGTATTGGAAAACAATGTCCGATTGGAACAAATAGGACCTCTTTTTATGCAAAATGCAGGTGCACACATACACACCCTGATATGGATTGTGACTGTAGCAGAAAAGCGTTACAGCCCCCTATAGTCTTCATTTGGACTGGGGGACCACACTGGCTATTTCTGAGAGAGAGAGAGAGAGAGAGAGAGAGAGAGGTGGGTGGGCAGCTCATCTTAAGGGGGATGTTGTGTTTTGAGGCTCAGATCCACAGCTCTGCCTTATACTCAGATAGCTGGGAAAGTTTGTTGTCTTTTAGTCTTACCAGCTTACCTTTCTGTGGAAAAAGAGGTCTGTTGCAGTAGTACATTTGTGATTGGCCATACCCCCGTAACTTGCCATGCCACACAGCAGCCATTTTGTGAAGCTGCCCATAACACTTTCTCAAAACTCAAAACGTGCATACAGGCCCCAAAAGGTCGAATACTCCTGACATACTATCTGAAAAGGAGTCTTAAAGGGACTTAAAAGCTACACCATTTCTGGATAAAATGGGGTGGGGACACATTCAAGGTGATCTCTTTTTTATTTATTTAATCAAATCATTTTATAGCCCTTTCTGTCTAATAAGATTTCAGGGTGGTGTAGAACATATGCAAAACCATAAAATACAATCAAGCAATAACCTGAACATCATGAATAGACAACCATAACATAAAAAATAACTTTGAGACTTTTTATTTATTTAAATTTTATTTATGTATTTCAGGTTTACTTTTGATGCTTTTTTAATTTTTATTTTCCAAATGAAAGTTTTTACAAAAATTGCAAGTACTGAATCATACAAAAAATTAATGATAACTCATTCATATTTCATTTTACAAGTATGCTTGTGATGCTTTTATTAAGGGACCTTAGAAACTAAGAATGCATTTTTAAAAGGACAAGGAAATTGGATTCTCAAGCACCTCTTCTCTTAAAACCTTTATAATAAACTCAGCTGTCATACGTTTTGTATGAAGTATGTTTCTAGTTTTCATGGTTGTATGGAAAAATATGAAAATGTTCAAGTAGTGTTTCCCACAATCTCAGGAAAGGAAAATGTATAGTGCATGGTTCTTACTGGTCCTTCATTTGCAAAAAAAAAATGTCAAATTCTACAAAATTCCAGTGTTCCAAAGATATATAATTTATTTTAAAATTGGGATTTCCCATATGTGTGGGTTAAACTTCTTAACAACTGGATTTTGTAACAATTTCTTAAATATTTTTAACACACAGCACAACCTAGTACTAGAAACATAATGGTATAATGGATATAGCATTGAACCTGGACTGAGGAGATCTGTGTTCGAATCCCTGATGAGCTTATGAAGCTCACTGGGTAGCCTTAGTCAGCTAACTATTTCTCAGCCTACTTGGGAGATAAAGCAGCACTCTGAACTCTTTGGAAGAAGAATGAGAAATTTTAAAAAAACCTTGTGGACAGAGGAAGACCACCAGAAAAGGAAATACATTCAGATGAATGGAACTGCACACTGTACCGCGATATCAAAATTTAGATAGCATTCCAAAGAGAAGGAAATCAGGTTACTTACCCTAGAGCCACTCCATCCTAACAGAGCAAATGCATATTGTTCAAAGGGGCTTACAACGAGATCTACACGAATTGCTTTCCAGTCTTTCATTTCTTCCTCAGCAGAAGCAACTGACATAATGGAACTGCCATGGCCCACTCTTTCCTTGTGTAATTTTAAAATCGCAAAGCATTTCTGAAAATGATCTAAAGCATCAACGTTTCTGCTGGGCCGTTTTGTCTTTTCAAATGTTGATTCAATAAGATCATAGTATAAGAGCAATCCCTAGAAAGAGCACATAGTTCACAGTTCATTATTTTAATTTGTTAAAAATCCAATACATATAACTCACTAGTAGAGCAGATGAAGCACAGTCGTTCAGGAGCCAAAATTAGAACACTACAAACGTGGAGCGAGTAATAATTTGTCTAGGCATTACAGCTAGGCTTAGGTCTGGTTTATGTTGTGTGTGGGGTCTTTTGGTGTAGCTGGATCCCACACCATTTCGATAACAGCTATTGAAAAGAACCATGTAAGTCCAGCAACATGCACAGTAACAATTTTTTAAGAACCCTCAAATTTGTAGTACTTCCAGATAGCACAACTTTGAGATCCATGTCCCATTTGTTTGAGTGGCTGGCCCAAAGTTTCTCTCACGGTTCCTCGTATCTGTGTTTGGAAGAGGAAAAGGTGCAACCATGTCAACCGTCTGCAGATTGGCAACCACTATTATTCTAGAGGTGGTATGCAATTGATGTTAATTATAGGGTTGGATCCAGACCTAGTCATACTTAGAGTAGACTCACTGAAAGCAATGGGACTTAAGTTAGTCAAGACTGACATAAATCCCATTGATTTCAGTGGGTCTACTCCAAGTATGATTAAGTCTGGATTCAACACATAGGGATTTCAAGCTGACCTTGACCATCTCACCTTGAGACTATTTGCTCCCTACTTTTTTTTCATCTGTTGCATTGTTTGCTGGATATTTGTTTTACCTCAGAATTTTATTTTCTGAATTTAATTTCTACTACAGATGGCATTATGTGGATGCCCGTAGGGATAGCATCTCATCTTTCTTGCTTTACTTTTAACTACCTGCCATATCATAGGTATACAACAAAGTGAGACGATTTATTCATTACAGAAACCTTTGCTTCTAGTTTTGTGGTTTGGACCCATCGACAGAACACCGTACTCCCTTTGGTTTATTCCAGGTAATTATAAGCCCATTAAATAAGTTAGCAATAAAGCTCAGCTATGAAACATTCTTTTCCCCTTGTTGATTGAATAATATAAATTCAAGTGGATACAGTTTCAGAATTTGCCATTGGTGCTAGGTAGCAAATACAATGAGAAGGGCATTTCAGGAATAAATGCTTCTAAGTTATTCTTTATTGCCTTCCCATCAGTAAGAGGCTTAGCAATTTGTAAAGGTAAGTAGGAAGAACATATAAAGACGATCAACCTGCAAATAACCATATCAATGTTGTTGTTGGTTTTTTAAATGCAATTAAGCAACAGTTATACAGGTGCTGACTTCAGCAAGCAATTGAAATCTGACTCAGATTCAGAATGCCACTTTAAAATAATAATCAAGGCCTAAGAGTATATCCATTGGGACAACATTTCTGATTAACCTGATTTGATGAGGCACCGGACAATACCCTTGTTTCACATAATGCTGCTGAAACAGCATTTCTCTAGGTTGCAAACAGGGCTTTTTAGCAAAGGCAGTTAACAGTGAAAATCTTAAAATGCCCTAATCTGAATATTATAGGCTAGAGAACATTAAGTAAACTGCACTCCATGTCAATTCTGCAAGCATATCTGGGCCAAAACAGACATTACTTTACATCTATATGTAGCAGCTATGTCTCTTTTTTAAGGCTGTGCACCGCTTCATCCCGAGGCCCAAACCCCGAGTCGAAGTGGGCCAATTTGGGCCGTTTCAGGCCCCTTCTGAGGTGAAGCAGAAGGGGCACGAAGCGACCCGAAGCAGGCCAGGGGCTCTCCAAAGTGCTTGGTGCACTTCAGAGCTTCAGCACCCCAGCCCAGCCTAGGGATGTACGAAAGTTCCGCCACGGATCTCGGGGAGGCCGAATGCCAGCGCATTCAGCCCCCTGAAATCGGTGGCGGAACGGCCCCCCGCCCCCCCCCAGGACGGGACTTACCTTAGGCGGATCTTCCTACCGGCGGCGGTTCAGCAGCGGTAGTTCAGCGGCAGTGGCGGCCGGTCTTCCAACCGGCTGCCACCGCCATTTCCAGGTTAAAAAAAAACAAAAAAAACGTGATAGGCTACGTAAAGATTTACGTAGCCTATCACGGCTAGATTTTTAAAAAACACCATGATAGGCTACGTAAATGTTTACGTAGCCTATCACGGCTGATTTTTAAAAAAACATTAAGTAAACTGCACTCCATGTCAATTCTGCAAGCATATCTGGGCCAAAACAGACATTACTTTACATCTATATGTAGCAGCTATGTCTCTTTTTTAGGGCTGTGCACCGCTTCATCCCGAGGCCCAAACCCCGAGTCGAAGTGGGCCAATTTGGGCCGTTTCAGGCCCCTTCCGAGGTGAAGCAGAAGGGGCACGAAGCGACCCGAAGCAGGCTGGGGGCTCTCCAAAGTGCTTGGTGCACTTCAGAGCTTCAGCACCCCAGCCCAGCCTAGGGATGTACGAAAGTTCCGCCACGGATCTCGGGGAGGCCGAATGCCAGCGCATTCAGCCCCCTGAAATCGGTGGCGGAACGGCCCCCCGCCCCCCCCCAGGACGGGACTTACCTTAGGCGGATCTTCCTACCGGCGGCGGTTCAGCAGCGGTAGTTCAGCGGCAGTGGCGGCCGGTCTTCCAACCGGCTGCCGCCGCCATTTCCAGGTTAAAAAAAAACAAAAAAAACGTGATAGGCTACGTAAAGATTTACGTAGCCTATCACGGCTAGATTTTTAAAAAACACCGTGATAGGCTACGTAAATGTTTACGTAGCCTATCACGGCTGATTTTTAAAAAAACATTAAGTAAACTGCACTCCATGTCAATTCTGCAAGCATATCTGGGCCAAAACAGACATTACTTTACATCTATATGTAGCAGCTATGTCTCTTTTTTAGGGCTGTGCACCGCTTCATCCCGAGGCCCAAACCCCGAGTCGAAGTGGGCCAATTTGGGCCGTTTCAGGCCCCTTCCGAGGTGAAGCAGAAGGGGCACGAAGCGACCCGAAGCAGGCTGGGGGCTCTCCAAAGTGCTTGGTGCACTTCAGAGCTTCAGCACCCCAGCCCAGCCTAGGGATGTACGAAAGTTCCGCCACGGATCTCGGGGAGGCCGAATGCCAGCGCATTCGGCCCCCTGAAATCGGTGGCGGAACGGCCCCCCGCCCCTCCCGGGACGGGACTTACCTTAGGCGGATCTTCCTAGCAGCAGCGGTTCAGCGGCAGCGGCGGCCGGTTTTCCGACCAGCTGCCGCCGCCGCCATTTCCAGGTTAAAAAAAAAAAACATGATAGGCTACGTAAAGATTTACGTAGCCTATCACGGATAGATTTTTGAAAAACACCATGATAGGCTACGTAAATGTTTACGTAGCCTATCACGGCTGATTTTTTTTAAAAAACAAAAAACGCGCGTACGCAAATGGCGGCGCCCATGGGCGCCACCATTTGCGTTCCTTATTTTGGCACGTCTTAGTCTACGTAAACATTTACGTAGAGTAAGACGGCGAAAATAAGGGGAACGCAAATAGCGTAGCATCTATGCTATTTGTGTTCCCCTTGTTTTCGCCATCTTAGTCTACGTAAATTACGTAGACTAAGACGTGCCAAAATAAGGAATGCAAATGGCGGTGCCCATGGGCGCCGCGATTTGTGTACGCGTGGGTTTTTTTTTTTAAATCAGCCGTGATAGGCTACGTAAACATTTACGTAGCCTATCACGGCTGACTGCAGGGACGCAAACGGCGGCTGCTACGGCCGCCGCCATTTGCGTCCCTGCTAGCCAGCGACCGGATGTCCGGCTGCTGGTGGAGCCGGCCGGCGGCTCCGCAGAATCCCTGCGGAGCGGAGCCGGCCGGACAGGATTCCGGGGGAGAGGAACGGAGCGCCTCCCCCCACAGCCAGGATTCCGGGGGGAGTGACGGAACGCCTCCCCCCCAGCATCAGCATAATCCGTGGAAAGGTAAGTACCTTTCGTACTTCCCTAGCCCAGCCACGCTGGTGCCTCCAGCTCCTTATCTGAGGTGACTCACAGGAGTCACTGCTGCTGCCACCGTCGCCACCATCACTGCTAACACCACTGCTGCTATTGCTGCTGCTGCCACTGCCATCATCACCACCCGCCGCTGCCAGCTCCTGAGCCCTGGACGCACGTCAGCTCTTTCTGACAGGAGTTGCCATTTTTAAAATGGCAACTCCCTGCAACACGAGCCGGCGCATATCCAGTGCTCAGGAGCTGGCAGCGGCAGGTGACGAAGATGGTGGTGGTGGTGACAGCAGAGGCGGTAGAGGCGGCGACAGCAGCAGAGGGGGAGGAGTTGGCGGAGGAGAAGGCAGTGGCGGTGGCCCAGGTAAGGACTTGGGGGGTTGCTTGGGGGCATCAGGGGGTCCAAAGCGGGATTCGGATGCCCAAATCCTGCTTCAGGTTTGGGGCTGAGTCGGGTTGGGGAGCTCCAAATCAGCCTGAGCCAAATTGGGCCCGCCTCCGAAGCCACGAAGCAGCTTCCGAGCAGGATCAGGGGGTCCCTGCACAGCCCTACTCTTAAAAAAAAATTAATCTAGAGTAGGTGCAGCCCCCCCAATCCAGAATGGGACCCTAGTGTGTGTGGGGGGAGCTTTTAAGATATGGATCAGGCCCCTATCTCACAGCCTGCATTCTGGATTGGCTTGTGCTACTCAACCTACATTGGTAGAACAAAACAATATAGGAGCCCAATTTAGAAGTTAGCCTTCATGGGTCCAGCAAATGCATGAATGGGGGGTGGGAGGTTCAGGGCTATATGATGGCCCTGCCAGCAAGATCCCTGCCAGCTCCACTCCAAACTTTCACATATTGGATAAAAGGACTGAAGGAGGAACCTGTGCACATCCAGCTGGCTTTCCGGTTGCATAGTAGAACTGAATGCGTCTAGGTTTCCGCTTAGGACCTTCTTCCAATGCACAAAGGTCAGGGGTAGATGCAGCAAGGACAAGAAGCTGGGGCAGGGAGAGCACACGTGGCCCTTCTCCCGCTTCTGGGCAGCCTTTGAACACATGGAGGATAATTTCTGAGTAGGGTTAAGGCCTGAAAAGAATGCAGGAAGCGTTTAAGCAGTTGGTGGGTTTGGACTGTGGCATCCGCCAACTTCCCCTTCATGGATCACTGCCTTGTTGTGGCGAAGGGGCTTGCGTAACTCAGTGAAGCCATAAGCTATGCCGTGCAGGGCCACCCAAGACGGACAGGTCATGGCAGAGAGTTCTGACAAAATGTGGTCCACTGGAGAAGGAAATGGCAACCCACTCCAGTATTCTTGCCAAGAGGAAAGCTATGGCAAACCTAGACAGCATAGTAAGAAGCAGAGACATCACCTTGCCGACAAAGGTCCGTCTAATCAAAGCTATGGTTTTCCCAGTAGTAATGTATGGCTGTGAGAGCTGGACTATAAGGAAGGCTGAGCGCCGAAGAATTGATGCTTTCGAACTGTGGTGCTGGAGAAGACTCTTACGAGTCCCCTAGACTGCAAGGAGGTCAAATCAGTCCATCCTAAAGGAAATCAACCCTGACTGCTCATTGGAAGGACAGATAATGAAGCTGAAGCTCCAATATTTTGGCCACCTAATGCGAAGAGAAAACTCCCTGGAAAAGACCCTGATGCTGGGAAAGACTGAAGGCAAAAGGAGAAGGGGACGGCAGAGGATGAGATGGCTAGATAGCATCACGGATGCAATGAATATTAACTTGAGCACACTCCGGGAGAGAGCACAGGACAGGAAGGCCTGGCGTGCTATGGTCCATGGGGTCACGAAGAGTCGGACACGACTGAACGACTGAACAACAACAACAACAACAAATCCGCCAACTTAATTTACGGTTCTTCCCAGGCATACAGCAATGTCTATTGTTCTGTTTCTCAGTTCCAATTCCCAAAAATGTAACTGTAAGATCCTTAATGTACTTGAAGTGCTTGAAGGATCTTCCCTGAAATCTTTGTTAATCCCTTACTTTTGGGTTTGTCATGCTCAGCAGCTTCAAAATGTTGAACATGACAACCTCCACCCCCACCCGCCCAAGCTCAGAGGATGTCCTGGATGGAGCATCTACACCCACCTTCCAGATCAGAAGACAAGGTTTTGCCCGACTTATCTGATTCAGAGGACTCTCTCCTGATGCAGTCTGCATTACTCCCTTGTCGTAAGAGTCAGAGACCACTGAATGATAACAGGGTGAGGTCAACAGCACTAACAGGCCGGCCAGCCTTTATAAGGTCTCCAAAGGCCTTTGCACCCTGCTGAAGCAACAGCCCACCACCCCCTTTTAGTGAGAAGGTATGAAGCCTTCAGCCAGTACTTTGCTCGAGGTCTTGATCAGCTCTACCTAGTCCAGGGGCGCAGAACCTCTTTTAGCCTGAGTGCCAAATTCCATTTTAGAGAAGCTCTTGGGGGCTGCATTCCAGTGGTAGGTGGTCTTAAAGTTCTTACAGCCAGTAACTAAGACAAGGAGAGGCATTTCCAGCTTTTAGAATGGGGAAAAACTGCACAAAAACTGGGAAAACACCCAATGATCAGCAGCTGGAGGAAATGGTGTGGGTCCAGAGAAAGGGGCACGGCTTTCTAGAGATCCCTGGACCCCTGGGGCTGAGGTTCTGCCCCCCTGACCTAGTCCTAGCACAATTTTGCTCTACCAGACAAGACCCTGCTAACTGAGACTTCCCTTTGTCTAAGCTTACCTTCACTTTACCTACCAGAACCTGAGCTTGATTAATGTGCCTCTACCACACCTTCCATTATGTCACATGCTTAAGAGGAACCACAACCATTGCTCACTTCTCTGGGATGTCAGAGTCTAGCCACAGCAGGACAGTGTTTGCCCAAGGCCCTGCTGGCTCCTATTTAAATTTAATTATTCCATCCCTTTCTAAATTTGCTCTGGTTTCCCCACTTAGCCTGTCTGAGAGCACAGCTTCACAGAGACCATCTGAGATATTCTGCTAGCATAGAAATGCGATTAGCCAACATGACTCCCCTGTACTCATACGTCACATCTGTCCTTGCTACTGCCAGTGGCCATGGCTACTTTCAGAGCAGCCACCTGATCTTTTGCTCCTGCTGTCATGCTTTTTAGCTGATGCCTACTAAACAGATGTTCAAAAGGCCATATATATATATATATATATATATATATATATATATATGGCAGTCGTGCCTTGACATCCCTGTATGCAAATGTATGAGGTTTAATGGAAAGTAGCCAGAGCAGCAGGATAAGCAGCCATCAGATCGTGACATTGCAGCCACCGGCAACCAGCAATAATTGCACTATGGGCTGCTGCAGACATAACAAGCATTGATTTTCTTACCCATGGTTAAGCTACTGGGAGTTAGCCACAAAACTGTATATTTCGTCCCCCTGCTCCTCACCTGTGCCACTTCCTCCCACATCCTTAACCACAATTAAGTGTTACATTTGCACTGATGTTAATACCAACAAGGTTTCCTCTTAACCAGGATTTGAAATCAGCGGTCGAAGCAAGTTTTTTTTTAAGCCCACTTTGGTTAAGATGGAACCTGGTGAGCATTAACTATGGTTACTATCAGCGCTGGGGTGGGGGAGGTGGGATTCATACAAGAGAGGAGGAGAGGATCTGTGAGAAGGGGCTCACAATCCAATGACCCACTCCTTGTCTCAAGCATGGCTAAGATATTGCCTCTTCTTATTTTCTGTACTGTCAAATATGTATATGCGCGCATGTGCGCGCGCGCACACAACACTTGTCATCACTGCTGGTGTACGGTAGAACATTAACAATACAGAATCCATGGTCCCCTGCACCAGCGGGTGAGGAATGACTGAATGAGGGACATCTAGGCATGCTATCCAAGCAACAAAGACAAGCTTTGGGAATCTGTAGGGGAGGGAAGGATTTGCAGTGCCACACAGGTCATTGGCTCCAAAGTCTCGCAAGACTTCAGAGCTTTACATTCTGAGATTTCACAAGATCTTGGACAAGAGGCAGCAACTGGACTGATCTGAGGCCCAGTTGAGAGAGGACAGGCTGTGCAAATGGGTGTCTGTGAAGAGTCAACGCAGAGCTCTGAATTGCAGAGCATAGTGTGGCACGTTTGGTAGTGAAATGAGCTGTTTCAAGCAGCATTTTTTTCCTGCTCCAGCTTCTTCACTGTAGTGGCTTGACATCCAACCCAAGGCACATCAGGGACCAATTGTTTCTGCAGCTTCCTAAAAGAAGCCAGAGGAAATAAAGCCCCTAGGCAAGAGTCATTCACCTGGTGGGTGGGGGGAGGCCTGGGTGCCATTTGGGGTCTGGAATTAATTAAGTTCTTGGGGTTAGCTTTTATCAAACAGATACCACATCCTGTGGTAGCGAATTCCATAGTTTAACTATGTGCTGTTTGAAGAAGTACTTCCTTCCACCAAGGCACAAGGTGAATAGGGTTGAGGGGAGGATAATTCTGTAGTAAGGTCAGGGTATAATAAAACAGATGGGAATTTCCTTCCAGGAGAATCACTTGCATGAGGAGAATTTAGTTCATCTCTCTAAGGGAAGGTGTGGTATTTACTGGAAGACCATCTCAGTGGGCCTGGAGCAATTTGTGATGTTGCTGGTGGAAAGTCAAGCTAGGCTGCTCTCTTCCTGTTTAGCTGGAGGGCCAAAGCAGAGAAGGAAAATACCAAGTGTAAGAGAGGAGCCTGAATATCATATTTTAGGTGAAGGGGAATGGCAGGAGTCTCTCAGTGCTGGCACAGCTCCAAGTTTGCAGCCATCTTTGGTAGTGAGACCTGGGCGAATAACCAACATTTCATTTATTAGACATTCTGTCACAACAAGAGGAGTGTGTTTGAAGCAGGAACCCCTTAGGTCTGTTGGTGGCCCTAAGGAGATCTTACTGCATACCCCCCACACACACCTCCGTCGTATAAGGCAGGGGTAGGAAAAACTTTTTCGGTCCAAGGGCAGAATTCCAATCAGCCCTCAGGGGGCACATTCCATCTGTGGGTGGGGCCAAAGGCAGAATGGGCATGGGCAAAATGTTATTCTTACCCATTTTAATACTACTCAGAAGTAAGCATCAAAGTCCTCTGCACATCTACTCAGAAGTAAGCAGGACAAGCCTCAAAAGCAACTGACTCACGTAGCAGTTCTTCCTCTGGCCCCACCCCCTCTCTCTAGTAGGGGAAAAAAACTCTTATCTCTGATCAGCAGCTGAGCACTGAGAAAGGGAGCTGCTAATCAGAGACAAGAAATGTTCCCTCCTGGGAGAGGAGGTGGGACCTCAGGAAGAAGCTGGCAGGCTAGATGGGTAACCCCTGTGGGTCGGAACAGAGGCTCCCCATGTCTCGTATAATGGAGGGTGAATAAATAGGATGTAATATGAATGCTAAGATTAAGGGGCAGACTGCACTTGCTTAGCCTGGGTTAGAAACTTAATGGCCTAGCTGGGGGTAAGCTAGACGCCCCTCTGCACTGGTCACTATGGCTTGGATCTTCCAATCATATTCAATAAAGTCCTGGCCTCCCCATTCCGAGCCTTGAGTTCGGCTCTTCATTTCAACTGCTGCAGTAAACATGGGCATATTAACCATCCAAGATGTGATAAATAATTAACGGCTGATATATACTTCAGATCATGTTAGATAAGTCCTCACCAACTGAATTTTGCATTTGTAAAAAAAATTTTAAAAGTCTAGTGAGGCATCGTTTATCATTAGTAGCATCCTAGATCATGCCAGTGCCTCAGCCAGTGTAAGATGGCAACATTCCAGTGACTCCCACAGATGTTGTGCCAATCTCGACCAGCTGAAGATCTGACCTAGAATCTCCTTCTAGCGTAGCTTGACAAGCACAAATGTATCCATCTTTAGACAGCTGCTAAATCAGTCGGCATGAGTGAGACTGTAATTGTTTCTCGTAGCAGGAAACCACTGTTCTAGCATCAGGAGCAGGAGAAAATTATTAGCCTGGAAAAATTACAAACGGCGTAATTTTACGTCCACATAATATGCAAAGCTTAAACTGTCATGTAAGTGTTCTTATTCAGTGACCAAGCCTTACCCAAAATTGACTGTGCTGCTATCCTATTTTGAGAGTGGGCAGGGGAAAAATATGGTTTTCAATAGCAAAGCTATTAAGATAATCAAAAAAGATAGGCCTTTTGCTGCCATTGGATGTTCAGGCCAGTCATTCAGTCAGGCACGAAGCCCTGTCACCTCCCACCATTCACTCCAAGGAGGTTAGGAATTAAGAAAATCTGTTCTAATTTAAGACCGGGCAATTTACTTGTCCTTTTCTTTATCAGCACAGGGATTGTGTGGTGGAGCACCTAATAGGGTCCAGGCAGACAAGGGGGCGGGGGGACAAATTATACACTCAGTCTTATGTGGGATAATAAATTGGCCATAGCTTTATTGAAAGAGGTTTGGCGGAGGCATAGAGTGTGGATCCTGTCATCGGGCAGCCCACCTGCTGTCCAGTTCCCCCTTTCTGGCTTGCATGCCAGGAGCATAGGTGATACATGGCAGGGCCTGGGGCTCACTACAACACAGACTGCTAATGCAAAGCCCTTTTCCACTACCCAGGATGTGGCCAACTCGCCGCCCCCGTACTGGGTCAGTTTTGGCACCACATCCCCACAATCCCTTACTGGAATTGCTACCATGGGGGAGTGGGAGCACAATCCCCCCCCCCACACACAGAGGACCTAGTCTAGTACCTATCACACCTAAATAGCTGCAAGATAAACATTAACTACTGAAGCAACTGCAAGAAGTTCAGGTCCCCTACTGACCAGAGGTCCCAGTTTGCGCTGTGATGTGGGTGGTAAGCCAAGAAGGCTCCGAAGGAGGGGGTCTGGGGCTGCAGCCAGCTGCTTATGGCTGCGCCTCCCAAAGCCCAGTCAGAAGCACTGGCTGGGCTTGGGGGGTGGGGCTGAAGGGGCGACCTGGAGGGACCAGTTTTCCCTCCAGTCCACTCCTCAGCTACTTCAAGAGGCCACAGCTTGGGCCTCCCACACTCTACTGCCTCGAGAAAGTACAGACAGTACAGAGCAACTTACTTACAACCAAGATAGTCTTGCAATGAGGAAAGCAAAAACCCTGCACAATTTTGCCAAATTTTTATGCAGGTAAAAATTCCTTCCCAGTCCTGTTAACCAGCAAGTAATCTCTGGGACCGTGGTGGCTTAGTGGTTAAGACGCTGAACCACAGACTGGAAGGTCAGCAGTTCGAGACCCGAGTGTTGCGTGACGGAGTGAGCTCCCGTCTTCAGTCCCAGCTCCTGCCAACCTAGCAGTTCGAAAGCAAGAAATTGCAAGTAGATAAATAGTTACCGCCTCGGCGGGAAAGGTAACAGCGTTCCGTGCACCTCAGTGTTCAGTCATGCCGGCCACATGACCACGGAAGTGTCTTCGGACAGCGCTGGCTCTTCGGCTTAGAAACGGGGATGAGCACCGCACCCTAGAGTCAGACACGACTGGCTGGGGACACCTTTACGTTTTTACCTTTAATCTCTGTCCACTATAAGACATACTGCCACCAGAAATGGGGGGTGGGGGAAGTCGGTAGTGGCAATGCCAAAGCTGCATCAGAGGCCTCCTTACAGGCCTGAGGCGGACCAGGGTGAGAATGAAGGGAAAAGTTATCACTCTGGTCTGTCTCTTTTGGCCCTGGCCCCTGTCAAGCCCAGCAGAACCCTGATTGGGTCAGCAGGTCTCTGCCCCCACTGTAACCTGCTGGACGCTGCAGCTGAGAAGTCATATCCTTGCAAGCTTCCCGCCTTCCTCGCCGCCAGACCTGCATGCCCCCACAACTCTTGGCTCCCAGGCAAGCGGGGAACACAGCTTTTTAAAAAAGTTAAATTAGGACTATGGTGAATGTAAAACTGAGATGGTAAATTTCAACACAGTTCCAATACAGTAAATTATTTTATATTGCATGGCCAGTTTTGCTTGGACCCTACCCAAGTGTGGGAGCCTGTGACATCAAATGTGTTTTCTCACGTGCCTGTGTAAGCTATGCATAGTACACATCAATAAAGCAAAAACAAATGCATTGCAGGCATTACTTGGATGGGGTTGCACTCCCCCTGAAGGAGCAGGTTTATAGCTTGGGGGCTCTCCTGGAGCCATCTTTGTCACTTGAAGCTCAAGTAGCTTCAATGGCACCAACTTCAGTTGCAGGCCCAACTACGCCCCTATCTGGACAGGGATAACCTGGCTTCAGTTGTCTATGCTCTGGTAACCTCCAAGTTAAATTACTGCAATACGCTGTACGTGGGGCTGCCTTTGAAGACAGTTCTGAAGCTGCAGCTTATGCAAACTGCAGCAGCCAGGCTGATAACAGGGACCAGAAGGTCTGAACATATAAGACCAATTCTGGCCCGCTTGCACTGGCTGCCTATATGCTTCCAAGACCAATTCAAAGTGCTGGTATTGACCTATAAAGTCCTACATGGCTCGGGACCACAGTACCCGACATAACACCTCTCCCAGCATGAACCTAGTACCCATACATTATGCTCTGCATCTAAGGCCCTCCTTCTCGGAGGGTGGCAACAAAGGAGAGGGCCTTTTTAGTGGTGTCTCCCCATTTATAAAATAATCTCCCTGACAAGGCCCACTTGGTGCCAACATTGTCATCTTTTTGGCACCAGGTTAAAATTGCCCTCTTCTCTCAGGCATTTGGCAACATATAATGAGTCTCTTGTCTCTGGCTGATTGTTTTTGTTTTAGATATACGTTGTTGTTGTGTTTGCTATTTGTTCTATCTTATTACATGAATAGTTTTATATTTTATATAATGTATTTTAATGGTTTTTAATTTTTGTGAATTGTGAACTGCCCAGAGAGCTTCGGCTATGGGGCGGTATAGAAATGTAATAAATGAATAAATGAAATGCACTCTGTTCAAGCCTTCCCAACCTGGTGCCCTCCACATGTGCTAGACTAAACCTGGCTAGGCCACGCTGGCTGGGGATGCTGGGGATTATAATCCAACCCATCTGAAGGATACCAGGTTTGGGAAGAGTGCTCTATTCAATGTGGAAAGAGTTGTAGAGCATGACTATCATGCATATATGTATTACTTCTAGGTAGAAGAATTTCCCATAACATCAGTCTTAACAAAAGAAGGATGACAGATGGAGGGGAAGGAACAGGAAAAACCTTTCTGGAATTGACACTTCTATATCCTGCATTTACTTTGTCCCGAGCACACAGTTCTTCCACAGATATGGGCCAAGGAAAAAGCCATTTTTCCAGTGAATGTTTAAAATGGAATGAAACTCAAGAGTTTGAAAATATTGGCAAATCCAAACCAGAACTGAACCCAATTTTTAATGGTCTGACTCCTTTGTGCAGTCATAACGGGGGGTGGGGATTAAGAGCCATGTGTAATGGGGTGATATCATCATATCACTGGCGCACCACAGTTCTGCAAGAGCACAGAAATAGTACAGAATGTGGTAAATAATTCATCTTCCTGAGGACTAGAACTTAAAAATAAAAATAAAAATTTGTAGGCCTCATTGCTGTGAAGATATGCTTGACTTGTGTGGGCAGTGCCTGCTGAAATCTCAGGGGCGGCTGAAGACATTTTCTGGGGACAGAGCTTCAGTCCCCTGTGTAGCTGCCACTACCACAAATAGCCAAGCTAGAACCAATTATGCAAAGTATAAAATTCCCAGGTTTGTAAAATAAGGGAAATTATAAAAATTACTCTGTTTATGAATGATACGGTTGCAGAATTCAGCTTTCCTTGTTGCTGATATTATTTTAGCACAGAATGCAGGTAGCCCTGGTGATATTACACTAGTGCTATAAAAATCACACCTGTGCTGTGCATGAATTATTTTAGAAGATTAAACCATAGTTTTAATATACAGAAACATATAAGGTTGAAGCTCAGAGATCTCAAGAGTTCCATGGACACACATTTAGCTGACATTGTTTTCAGAGTACTTTGAAGACAATAGCTAAAAGCCTATAGATTTTCAATAGGACTCAAGGTATTGATTTAGAGCTCAAGGACTAAGCTTACAAAACCAAAGACATTATCCAGATGTGAAACTGCCATTGACTTTCAATGGCCATTACTTTTGATATTATGCACCATATTTCCGTTCAGAGCGAGCATGTTACATACAGCAGAAAAAGGCAAATCAGTATCTCCTTCAAGGGACGGAGCCTGGAAAACCAGGTCCAGGAATAACTGTATAGTAGTATATATCAAAAAAAGCAGGACAATAGAGAAGAGCAGACCCCGGTCTTGACCACAGTCCATCTCTGCAAGTGGCCAACTATCAGCAGGCCATGAAAATAATGGCCATGACCTATTGTTTGTCCACAGCATCCATATCAAGAGTGCACTGTCTCTTGAACATAAAGGTTCTATTTAGGCCCCAATGCTGTGGGCTCTAGACAGCGTCTAGATGGCCATAGGATTTTGTGGTTTCTGGGAACTGAGCTTGGAGCCAGCACTCCAAACTCAGTTCCCAGGAACCCGACTCCCTGTCCCTGCCACCTCGTAGGCAGTGCGGTTCATCCCCAGCTCCACACTCGGAAGAGCAGCATGCAGCAGCCAAAGAGAGGCGTTTCCGGGGGCAGAGCGGGGACTGCGTAAGCACCGTTTCAATGCTTCCTATGCACTGCCTGGTCTCCCTGCCCCGCCGCCCTGATGTACCCTGGCTAGGCAGCCAAAATCAGCCATCTAGCCACAAAGGCTGGGTGGCTGGAATGCAGAGGAGAAGATCCCCTCCACCCACCCTGCATTGGATAGTCAGCCACCTCCACGTTCAAAGGTGGCCAACTATCCCGATAGGATTGCGCGCTAAGTCAGCATGTCTGATAGCTGTTGATAATGTGGTAAGGGAGAGTCAGTTGTGTTCTCTGGACACAAGGAACAGACACAGATTCTTTGGAATTAACTTGATCTATTTATTTTAGTATATAGCACAACTGAGGCCTAGAGCCCCTAACTATAATCAGGCATTTTAACAGTAGCAACCAACAACAAGGGGTTCTTCTCTTTCCTTCCTCCTAGAAATATTACTTCTTCATCCTCACAGTACTGTTGCATACACTTTACCACAGAAAAACCATGTTTTTATGAGTCTGTCTAAGAACGCAGATGGTTTGGGCAAAATAGTTTAAATATAGCAGGAATTCAGATGGTTTGACAATGGGAAATTAAAATTAGTATTTACATTCATCAATTGCTTTGATTGTTGCATTATTAATGTTTAAATCACTGTAACCCACTTAGGAGTTCTTGGGTGAGGAGGAAATGTGATGATGATAACGATGATGATGACAATTATATTTTGTAAATATGGAACAAGAAGATATTTTGGGTCATGAAGTCTGAAATACCGCGAGAATGCAGATATCATTAGAATGCATACACCTCATTGATGTAAGTATGCCAAAACATCTGAAGAGCCACAAGTTACCAGCCCTAGCCTAGTGAATGGTTCAATAGACCCCAAAACTTTTGTCTGAGAATTCGAAAGTGACAGAACCACAGTCCTCAGTCTAAATCCTGGAGCAGAGTGTTGGGTATATCTCCAGTTCCAGCAGCAATAGTTCAGTCCAGATCTCTTAGATTACTCTTTACCTATGCCGCTGTCAGGACTGGGTTGTGGGCAACACTCTGAGAACTGGGCCAGGAGCTGGGAGCCATGGAGTTGTATCCAGTGGGTCATATCCAATATTAATCTAACTTAAGTCCCATTCATTTCAATGGGTTTACTCTAAGTAGGACTAACATTGGATACAACCCATAGGGCAGGTTAGTAGTAAGAACCAAAGAACAACCAAGGACAGAGGAGCACACACTCAGGAAGACCTTGTTGTTTAAAGAAGGCTCAGGTGGAACAGGAAGTCTTGTTATACTCCTTCCTGTCCGGGAGAATCCAACGACCAGCCTGGGTGGGTAGAGAGAGTCTAGCAGGGGCCTTAGGGTACTTCACAGAGAAGTTTCTACCTGCACTTCAGTAGATCACCACACAGGGCAGCTGTCCACAGGTCAGGGCAGCTCCTGACAGCCACTGACTATATTTAAGATATTTATTTCTCCCACTTCAAGACTCCCACTGCACTGCAGGAGTATTTGGTTGTGATACCAACTCCCTGAGACATGCTATCTCTGTACTATCCTAATTGGTGCATTGAAATATTACAGGATTTCTTACAGTTGTTTCAGTGTACATCAATATATACAAATGGCTAATCTACAGCATTCTAAAGTGCAGCTCTCAGTGAAGTCATTCTATAAGGCCCATGAAGCATGTTTAAAATAATGATCATAAAAAGATAATATATTGATGGCAATGCAGCTTCTGTTTTATGGTTCCCTTTTAAGTTGTGAAAAGACTCTTTCTTTGTGTCTTTTGCGTGTGTGTGTCTGTTCCTAGACGTGCTTATCCCCAATGATGCCACATCAAAAAGCATCACTGTGTTGACTTACCCCATTTGTTTTCAACAGCTTTTAGGAGGATTTGGCAATATTAAACTTTCAACTGAGAAAAAGGCATCCTTCCAAACTACTGAGCTTCTGGAAGGGGTTAGGTTTATCCATAGTTCGCAAGTTAAATATTGCAGAATACTTTCTCCTAAAAAGCAGCTGAAAGAAAGTCAAGACTGTGACCTTAGCGACATTCGTTGATGCATTTTATGCTTTGAAGCAGCTGCACAAAAGCAGGAAAGGAGTTAATACAGCGACAGGCTTGCTGTCACAAGTATAAAAGGTCTTTCAATTTGTATAGAAATCAAAGGTGTTTTCATTTTATTTTTTAGAAAAGGCAGGAAGAGTATAATTCTTTTCTTCATTTTTTGCTTTTTGATTTTGTTGACAGCCAATGTCTTTAGCCCTGATGGTTGGAAAAGGGGCTATAAGAACTGACGCAGCACTGAAATCAGGTGGGGAAGCAGGCTTATGCATTACAAATCATCATAGTACAGGAATAAAAGAATTGGCTTCAACTTTTCCTAGATGTAAATCATTTTGTTATGGCATGGTCTGTCTTTCTGCCCTTGGATATTTTTTAATCCCAGGCTCAGCTCTTCACCTATGCATCTCTAAAATCATAATGGTTTTAGAAGTGGTTTGCTGAGAGCACCTTATGTCAGTACTTGTGTATCTACACAAATCTCCCATGAACTGATCAAAAGTGACTCTGGGGCCTACAGAAGCCTTGTTGCCTTAGGTCTAGGGATGTGCGAATAAGCAAAACTCGAGCTCGCCAAAGTTCTCCAAATTCCATCTCAAATCTCATTCCGGCTTGAGTCTGTATCAGATTGTGAGCTTTGTTTTTTTCTTTTCACATGAAAAGCTGTGTGTATTTTTGTGCATATGTTTCCAAATGTACACACCAGTTGTGCACATCTTTGAAATGTATGCATTCTTCTCCCATTGATTAAAGTGTACCTGTGTGCATTTTTCAAAAGTACGTATTTTTTCCATGCAGATTTTTCCAATATACGCATGCTGTCAAATACATTGGGGGGGGGGGTGTTTTTCCCGTGAATCACATTACAAGCTCAGAAACGTACAGATTTGACTGCAGATTGCATCCGAGTCCATGTGCAAATTGGATAAATCCTGATCAAAAACAAGCTGAAACAAGTTTCTCATACATCTCTACTTGGGCCTTACATTTCTGATGCACTGAACACATCTTGTTCTAAAACTTGACAGAAAATGCCCCACCTGGTCATATAAGCAGCACATACATATGCATGCACTGCAGCCACCCCTACCTTTGAGCAGGAATGGCTTTTGGTGACTGAGATCGGCCAGTCAGAGGTAAGAGTTTATCGGTTTCCTTTAATTTGATTTTAATTGATATGTTATATATCCCTTAGCTTTGAATATTTAGTATTGGATAGTCTAGAACAGGGGGTGGGTCACATGCAGCCTGCAGGCCACATGTGGCCCATGCTGCAGCCCCCACTGCCCCCACCATCCCCCCAAATTGTGGATATTTAATCCCCCCCAAAAGTGTGTATATTTATTACATTTCTATACTACCCAATAGCCAAAGCTGTCTGTTACAGTCCCCCCCGCAATATATATTTAATGGTATTTGGAATGGATATTTTGAACCTTTTTGGCCCTTTCAGTGCTCTGTAGCTACTACAGGGCACCAAAAGGGTCAAAATTAGCTTGTAAACAAGTCACACCAGATGTTGCTCCATAGCTGCTCCAGATGCCTTTTTGGGAGGGATGCCACGCGGGGGGAAGAGGTGCAGCCCCCCCCGGGGGGAGCTGTGGGGAGAAAAAATGACCCCAGATCTCCCAGAGTTGCCTACCCCTGATCTAGAAGTTTAAATAAATGAGAATTGTTTTACTGGGTGTCAGTTTAATGGCTCAGCTAGGCTAATGCCCTGCCTCTCTCTCTTTGGCCAGTATTGGAAAGTACAAACAATATTTCATAGAATCATAGAATAGTAGGGTTGGAAGGGGCCTACAAGGCCATCGAGTCCAACCCCCTGCTCAATGAAGGAATCCAAGTCAGAGCATCCCTGACAAATGGCTGTCCAGCCTCATCTTGAAGGCCTCCAGTGTGGGAGAGCCCACCACCTCCCCAGGTAATTGGTTCCATTGTCGTATTGCTCTGACACTCAGGAAGTTTTTCCTGATGTTCAGCCGGAATCTGGCTTCCTGTAACTTGAGCCCATTATTCCGTGTCCTGCACTCTGGGATGATCAAGAAGAGATCCTGGCCTTCTTTTCTGTGACAACCTTTCAAGTACTTGAAGAGTGCTATCATATCTCCCCTCAGTCTTCTCTTCTCAAGGCTAAACATGCCCAGTTCGAATGTTTTCGAAACATGCCCAGTTCGAATGTTTATATTTAATGTAGTAGTTCTTAAATTGTGGGGGCACAGGATGACTAGAGCAAGGGACACAAAGTTCCTGAGACGAAAAAGAGCCTGGAGCAGGTACACCTAAAGACACTTTCTTCCGAGGAGCAAAAGTGTTTGAAAAGAAGTTTATAGATAGTTGTGATGGAAAGCTTAACTGTTATATTGCATTCTAACTATAGGTGGCACTGTGTCCAAACTGAGGCAGTCAGCTATGCTGCTGTTCTAGACCATTACGAGTAAAAAGTTGTTGTGCTGTGAGGCATCTACTGTGGTCTTGCTTCATCTCTGAAATAACCTGACATGGTGTCAGCAGTGGAATTTGAACCCACACCTCCATTCAGAGACCAGAGAAGACGAATAAATAAGATGCAAAAAATGCAAAAAGCCCAAAGCAAAGAGCTTGATTCAAAATAAATTGTGGATCTCTGAAGTTAGGAAACACAAAACATGCTAGTAAATAATAAAATCTTAGAAGCATGCTTTGGTGCTCAGTCTCAATACAGAAATGGTGAGTGGAGTGCTCAACAGAGAGAAAAGCTGAGAAATCTGTTGAGAATTGGGGATGGGTGAGAATTCCATTTAGTTTGGTTTTTTCCTAAGAACATACCAACATTTGCAAATTTCTTCATAAACAGGATGGAATATTGTTCAGTTATTTTTTTTCATAAGAACTTAGCAAAATTTGCAAGTTTCTTCATAAACAGGGCAGAAAGAACTTGAGACTTTAAAAAATGTGGATGTGGGAGAAAGTGAAAATGACAGATTTATCTATCCCTATTTGAGATGGCTGAAGGCTCGGGTGAAAGAGGAGGTAATGATTCAAATAATGTCAGTGCTGGTAAGAAAAGATATAGCAGCTCTGAGGACTGACTTACAAATTACCAAACAGGAACTGAGAATGTAATATTATTGATATTCATTCACTCCTGGTTAGGAGACATAATAGATATAGAGGAGATCCCTCTCTTGGCTATTCATAATGAATACAAAATAGCTAACCGACGAGGAGTCTCATCGGTAAGCCATCCAAGAGATACAAGAGTAAAATGTATGAACACCCCACTGAGATATGCAGGGTTACAAAAGGCAAGGAGAGAAGAGTGTCTCCAATATAAAAATGTTAAAGGTAATTGCCTTTGAGGCTGTCCCCTTTAGCCATGCTCTCCAAACAACAAGCACTTAAAACTGTGACTCAGACATTTGGAAATCAGTGCTTCAAATATCATTGGGGTTTCTCTTTCAAATTAATTGTTGACAAGAACAATAATACTATTACACACTGCACACTTCTGAGTGAGAAGTGCCAGGAGCAGCACTACCTTCCATTGGAGGAGCGAGCACTGGAGCTTTAAGGGTTCTTTGTAATATTGGGTTTATCGACAGATATACAAATAGAGCAAAAGTGGATGCAAGCAGCATGTGTGTAGGGATGTACGAATCCCTTACCTGGTTCCGGTCGGGGCATCCGCTGGGGGGGAGGGGAGGTGATCTTTTCCTCCCCCCAGAATACTCGACGGGGGGGAGGTGATCCGGTCCTTCCCCCTGGGCCGTCCGCAGCCGGAGTTCCGGCCACAGACAGGCTGCTGCAGACGCAAATGGCAGCCACCGTAGCGGCCGCCATTTGTGTCCTGCGAAGCTGCCATGATAGGCTACGTAAGTATTTACGTAGCCTATCACGGCAAGCCAAAAAAAACCAAACAGCGTACGCAAATGGCGGCGGCCTCACCAAGATCCATGGTGGAATTCTCTGCCATCCCTACATGTGTGCACCCTGCCAGGCAGCAAATCTGCTGTGTCATATCAGCTCTCCAGAGAAGCCAGACTGCTGCACTCCACTCTTTGGCCCACAGCTCTCTCTCTCCCCACAGTCCAGAAAAATATGCTGTTTCTGCTAGGGATGTATGAAAGTCACTTACCTTTTAGTGAAATTGATTCGAGGGGGGGGAGGCGCTCCGTCCCTCCCCCTGAAATTCTGGCCGGGGGGGAGGCACTCCGTCCCTCCGCCCGAAATTTTGGCCGGCCAGCTGCGCTCCACAGGGATTCTGCAGAGCCGCCGGCCAGCTCCGCCAGCAGCCAGACATCCGGCCGCTGGCTAGCAGGGACGCAAATGGCAGCGGCCGTAGCCGCCGCCATTTGCGTCCCTGCAGTCAGCTGTGATAGGCTACGTAAATGTTTACATAGCCTATCACGGCTGATTTAAAAGAAAAAAAACGCACGTACGCAAATGGCGGTGCCCATGGGCGCCACCATTTGCGTTCCTTATTTTGGCATGTCTTAGTCTACGTAAACATTTACGTAGACTAAGATGGCGAAAATAAGGGGAACGCAAATAGCGTAGCATCTACGCTATATTTGCATACGCACTTTTTTTTTCTTTTAAATCAGCCGTGATAGGCTACGTAAACATTTACGTAGCCTATCACAGTTTTTTTTAAAAATCTAGCCGTGATAGGCTACGTAAATCTTTACGTAGCCTATCACTTTTTTTGTTGTTGTTTTTTAACTGGAAATGGTGGCAGCGGCGGCAGCTGGTCGGAAAACTGGCCGCCGCGGAGCCACCGCCGGAGCCGCCTCCAGGAAGATCCGCCCCAGGTAAGTCCCATCCCGGGGGGGGTGGGGGGTGGCAGACTGTTCCACCACTGATTTCGGGGGGCCAAATGCGCTGGCATTCAGCCTCCCCAAGATTCGTGGCAAAATTCTCTGACATCCCTAGTTTCTGCACACACATCGATACCTTATGGCAGGGATGGGCAGACTTTCAGCTTGTGGGATCTGCTTTGTTTTGTTTTTTTACTTGAACCCTGAGATCCAACTGGAGTCTGGTGAAAAAGATATTCCCTTAGAATTGGGGAATTCTGATCCCAGGAATTTGTGTTGAGGACCAGACCTGAACTGCACTCCTGCTCCTTCCACTCAAAAATCTACTCACTGTTACACCAAGTGTTCTTCATTTCAGCAGCATAATTTAGGGAGAGATAATCATTGTACTGATGCTATTTTAAAAAAATTGGGAGACAGAAATCCTCGCCAACCTACTGCAAATCTCCCAGAGATTTACCAGAAGATCCAGATCTATACTCTATTTACACCAGTCCTATGGTGTCAATGGTACCTAACACTTAGCTCTGATAGGCTTTTACTTCCAAACACTGCAGAATGATCTGCGTATATCTCCTAAAGTATGACCAGGTTTGGATGATCAATGGGGGAAACAACACAGTGTTCATTGTTTCACCCACCCCTGTGCACGTCAGTCATGTGACCGGGATTACCCTAATTAGCCGTGCTGTGTCGCAGGTTGCCATGTTGTCTGAACCTGGCACACAGTGTGGTTTTGGTGACTTTTCACCTACCCTACAACCCATGGCTTGTAGTAGGGGTTGTAGGGTGGATGAAAAGACACCACGGCCACTCCACATGCCAGGTTCAGATGACATGGCAACCCACGATGCAGCATGGGTAATTAGGGTAATCCCAGTCTCATGACCAGCACGCACAGGGTGGGAGAAACAACCAACACTGTGTTGTTTTCCCTGCTGATCATCTGAACTCCCCCATTATCTCCCATTAAGGAAACATTCACCAGCCAATCTATCTATTTATCTATCGAAAATCATTTCTAGGCCTCCTTTAAGGGTGGAACCCTTTCAATTTTGGTCCATTAACATGTAATCTGCCTGACAAAAGGAACTGCAGGAATGGCTCACCAGCTGCCAAAACAATACATATACTGTTAGCCATTAAAGAGGGTCTGAAATTTTTGAATGAACTTGATTTCTTCCTTTGTTTGAAATATATATATATATATATATATATACACACACACACACACACACACACACACTGCTTTTCTTCGATGAATTCAAAGTGGTTTTGCATTGTGTTTGCAACCTGAAGGGTCCAAAAATCCCATTATTATATCAGATAAACAATCATTTAATAGGGAATGGGAGACAAAGATGAAGAAAAATTGAAAGGCTTTCAAGAAACAATAGCAAAGAATGGCCTCATAGCAAAAAATAGTTGCCTCATAGAGAAAACCCATGTTTACAGCAGTCCAGAAATCAATCCTGTATGAGAAGAAGATGCACTTCCATCAAGCATAAGACAGGGGAATGAAATTAACTACTGTGGGTTTGGGATAATACATTACATTAATGTATGTTGCAGCAAATCAGGAGCCCTGATCACACATGTAGAGCCTATGCATGTGTAAGTTCTAAACTAAGGCTCAATCCAGAGTTTTAGCCATGTTTCACAAAGAACCAGCCATTCAAAGTTGTAAACCCTGCAGCCTTCTGTCTCTCTCCAACTGATCATTGTAACTTGAGATATGTAAACATCTTCACATAAAGATGATCTATGCATGAGGGCAGGGGCAGCAGCTAGGGATGTCAGAGAATTTCTCCACGAATCTCGGGGAGGCCGAATGCCAGCGCATTCAGCCCCCCGAAATTGGTGGAGAAACAGTCCGCCACCCCCCCGGGACGGGACTTACCTTGTGCGAATGTCCCTGGCGGCGGCGGCGGCTCCGGCGGCGGTTCAGCAGCAGTTCAGCTGCAGCGGCCGGTCTTCTGACCGGCTGCCGCCGCCGCCATTTCCAAGCTAAAAAAAAAAAAAACGTGATAGGCTACGTAAAGATTTATGTAGCCTATCATGGCTAGATTTTTAAAAAACACCGTGATAGGCTATGTAAATGTTTATGTAGCCTATCACGACTGAGTGGGGGTGAAAATGCACGTATGCAAATGGTGGCACCCATGGGTGCCGCCATTTGCATTTCTTATTTTGGCACGTGTAGTCTACGTAAACATTTACGTAGACTACGGCAAAAATAAGGGGAACGCAAATAGCATTCCCCTTATTTTCGCCGTAGTCTATGTAAATGTTTCCGTAGACTACACGTGCCAAAATAAGGAACACAAATGGCGGTGCCCATGGGCGCCGCCATTTGCGTATGTGTGGATTGTTTCTTTTCCCCACTCAGCCGTGATAGGCTACGTAAATATTTACGTAGGCTATCACGGCTGACTGCAGGGATGCAAACGGTGGCGGCTACGGCCGCCACCATTTGCGTCCTGGCAGAACAGGATTCGCGTCCGGAGGGACGGGGCGCCTCCCCCCCGGCCAGAATTTCGGCGGGGAGGGATGGGGCGCCTTGAAACCCAAGTTTCGGGTTCAGGTAAGGGACTTTCGTACATCCCTAGAAATGACCCTACACTCCTCTCCATATGTTCAGCCAACACACTTTTCAAACATCTGGTAGGGACAGTCCTACTATTAGGCAGAGTGAGGCAGCTATCTGAGGAAATTGATTTTGGATGTAATGAAAGGGCAGCAAATTGTTAATTATTTAATTTATTAAATAACAGGGGGAGACACTTGTGGCATTTTCTGCCATGACCAACCTTGAGTACTATGACCCTTGAGGGGCACCACTTGTGGAGAGGGGGAGCCATTTGCCATTCTGCCTCAGGCAGCAAAATGTATTGTGCCAGCCCTGTGTAAAGCACTTACTTCCAAAGAACTATGTACACCACCATGAGACAAAGCTCGTGTCTAAAAATGCCCTACTGTGAATGGGGGGGCACCCCTTGGCCATGTCACTGCCAGGTCACAGAGGCATGCCCAGGATGTAGTGCAGGGGGACAGAGCACACTGCAGCAGAACTGCACTGGAGCTGTGTTTAAGGAGTACTAAAGACAGACTAAAAGGACTTTCCGAAAATGCACCTTTTCCAGAGGGAAACTGAGGGGTTGCTGTGGATTGGCAACAGTATCATCTGTCATGAACGACCCTGATGCGCTGTCACTCCACACTAAATCGGCCATGTAGATTCATTGGGCCCTAGCAAATATATCAGATGTTTTATTAACTTGGATGTCACTTATATGCTATGCAGAGTCTAGGGAAAGATAGATGGATAAACACCTTAAATGCAGATCAATATGCATTTATTTATTTAAGCAAATGAAGATAGGGTGAGGGAAAATAATTGTTGAACAGTAAAGCAATGAGATTTGTTGTGTATGATACACAGTTATTCTGAAACATTCTACATGAGTTTAATGTTATGAATAACAATATTTTCATATTTTATTGCAATATTATTGTAATGTTTCATCTATTTATTTGTACAACTTGAGACCTATCTATCTATCTATCTATCTATCTATCTATCTATCAACCATATCTATCTATAAGTCTTTACCTGGAATTATAATATATAAATTGTACTTTGCCTGGAACTGTAATATCTGAATTGTAATATGTCGTCCTAAGGGAGATACAAACCAACTCTGTATGTTTTTTCGTGCCAAATTAAAATATTTCTGTTTGCCCAGGCCTTTAAAAAAATTAAAATACATTTTAAATTCAGTCCAAATTGATTTTAGATTGACTGTTTACTTTTTTGCTGTTTTTATGCTTCTTATTGATATAATTTTATTGTTGATATATTGTATTTGTTTTTTATCTACACTGTCCTGGGATTTTTTGCTGATGAAGGAGCAGCTTAGAAATTCTTAAAATAAAATTTAAATTCATGCATTGAAAAAATTAAAAGTAAAAACATATGCCCCCTAGGATGCTGAAGGAAGACAAACCATGTGGTAGGTAGGAACTCAGCCTCTGTGGTGACCTGGTGCACATAAGATGGCTTCTCTGCACAAAAGGGCAGCTGCCCTGTGAAGACAGTTTCAAGCAACCTCTAGGAGTGCCATATTTTAAGCAGTGGCCATCTGCTTCCATGATAGAACTCAAGGCAGTGTTACAGACAGTTCTCAGCTAGTCTCCCATCCAGGCACTGACCAGACTCCTTCCTACTTAGCTTCAGCAAACTTTGCTGCAACATGTGCCTTCAGACCATCCCCTGACACCCATTAGCGACCCAAGGCATATTAGTCAGAGAATGTATGCCACTACAGCATCATTCATACCTGTGCTTATCCCATCTCCCTCAGGTACCACTATTGCTTGATTTCAGCATAGCCTCTCCCTATCTTATATTTCCACTCATTCATCCTTGTTATTTTATTAGAGATATGTCGCTGAGTTTTAGATGATAAGCAGTTTCCCGGTTTCCTCATTCAGTGACCTGAGGCACAGTGAGTGAAGTCATAGCAATCGGAGTCAGCAGCATAGTGTTATACAATTGGATTTTGCTTAGAAAAAACAGCAAAATCCCAGAGCCAGAAGAGTCATGTATCAACCTGCAGAGGAGAGTCCCCTGGTCATTCTAGCAAGCAAAAGAGCAATTAAGTGTCTATGGCCAGGGAATAGCAAACAGAGGCAACAGAATGCAATTATCACCCCTTTCTATTTAGTACCCCTCACAAATTAACACAAGCCAATAAGTGTGATTGAAAAATAACTTCTGGGATGTTGATTGGAGCAGACAAAGTCTTCAATATCATCAAGTTGAGAGTGCTGAACATAGTGATCTTACAACAATTTGTCCTACCTGCTTTTTCCAAAAGTCAATCACTAAGTGTAACAGCTCGTCTTCCTGCCTTGATCCTGGAACAGTAATCAAAAAGTCAACATCATGTCCAGTCTTCTTGGCCCTGTCGATAAAAAACAAGGAAGGCAGAAAAGAACCATATAACTTCCACTGAGTTTTAAGTTCTACGTCCAAAGATATTTTTTCCTGGCATTATATAACAACAGCTTGCCAGATAAAATGATAGCAATGTTTCTTAAAACAGAATCGAAATGAAATATTCTATTTCTTTTACAAGGTCTGTCAGTGTTCTTTGTTAAGCTATAATTTAAAGTGCTTGATGTATTTCATCTCTTATTCAAACTAGATAATACAGATTTTTCTGGTAACATGTGATGTTCCTTCTTTTGTTAATCCTGGAAAACAAGGCAGTCATCTTCTGTGAAGGAAATCATCATCGAGATACAGATCTGGATGTGTTTTATTAATTCAAGGCAGTAACTTCTGATAAACGTGGCAGTCTTGTCACCATGTAACATTCTGGCTTAAATTTTGATGGACATTTTAATTACCAAAAAAAAAAGTGTCTACTTGCAGATATTTTTATTCTCTCTCTTTTCTAAAAACATGAAAATGCTTGCAATTCAGGTATTTCTTTCCATGTACAATGATAATGAATAATGAAGGTGTTTGGGGTTTCAGGTTGAACAATAGCTTCAATGGAACATCTCGAATGGAATGAAAATTCTAAGCGCATTTTTTATATCGCTGTCAGCAGCCAAGAACAGATTTCCACCTGCTACTGGCCGAAGGAACAATGATGAAACACATACATTGACACACATCTCTGCAGAGGGAAGAAGGGTGCTCTTTCGCCCAGTGGCCCTTCTCCCTATTCCCACAGCCCACAAGCCCTAGCCAGCACTAAATGTCAGCTGACAAGGGGATGTAAAGGGGTAGAAGCCAGCTATAAGTGGGAACACTTGAAAGGATGTAACTGGTAGAGCATAGGATTGGCAAAGGCATGGATGGGATGTTTGGAACTTAACCAGTGGACCATCCATAGAAGACACTACACTGTACTAAACCTATTTCTCAGAGCCATCTTAATCCTGTCAACAGGATATTCACACATACCCTAACTCCTGATTTTAACCATGAAATGGACAAGAAGGCTTACTCTAAACATGTCACTGTTTTTTTTTAATAAATTCCAAAACTCCTCCTAGGTCCGTTGTCATTCCCAGCAGCTGCTGAATGAGGGCCAGTGGAGAGAGGCCAACTTGGCCAGAGCACTAGTGTGTAAACCATGGCACTGGATTTGATGAATCAACACATCCCATCTCCCTAAATAATCTTCAAGCAGATACCACACCCTATGACTTACACTTGGCTGTTTAATATTGAGGTCATGATGGGTATTAACCATCTGGAATAAGCATCATCTAGTCAGTTCCACCCATTTGAAATGGTACATTCCATTCTGAGGGTTTAAAAAAAATATAGGCTTTCTCTTGCCTTTCAGTACATTCAACTTCTCTTGGCACCACTCAACTTTGGATTAGTTAACTTTATTTATTTATTTATTTAGTTATTGAGAGGGAGAGAGAGAGAGAGAGAGAGAGGACCAATCATCAACTATGGTGCAAATTTGCCACCTCCCAAACGGTTGTGATGGGAAATCATCTCTTGAAAACCCTTTTTTGAAAATATAAGCCAAGATACATTTTACTGAAAGTCAATAAGGTTAACGTAGCAAAGGATTGTGCTCAGCAGGAAGTTTTCCTCCCCCAGCCCCACCAAACCACACCAACCTAGATGGGCTTGGTAAGACTTGTCTTGTGTAAAACTCTGAGAGGTACCAGCAAGAATTCACAGTACTAAATTACAAGGTGATTTGGTAAAAGCCTTCTTAGGGACATAGGAAGCTGCCAAAACTGTAGCAATAGTTCAGTATTGTCTACAACCAGGTGTGGGGAACCCCTTTCAGCCCAAGGAGTGAATTCAGTTTTGGAGAAGCACTCAGGCGCTGCATTCCAGTGGTGGGTGGGCCAAAGGCAAAGGATGAGGCCAACAGTACAATAATACTAGCATGTTGCTGCCAATAACTAAGGCTTAGGAGAGACACTTCAGCCTTTTAGAATGGGTACAAATATTGCCCAAAAGCTGGGAAACCACCAAACAAGAGGTCATTCGGGAAGGGGGGGTGGCCAGGGGAAAGGGGGGCATGGCCATATGGGGACCCCAGGAGAGCCAGATTTGGCCCCGGGCCTGAGGTTCTCCTCCCCTGAGGGGTTTCTCCAAAACAACAGGAGATGGAAGGAGAAGCCAATCGTGGCTTACCCAGATTTTTCAAGGAGCTGGCTTTGGTCTGCGCAGGGCTCCACGAGTGAGTGTATCACAGTCACTTCACAGAACAGACTTCCACGTGGGGAGGATGTTGGAGTGAATGTCATCTGACTGTCATCATCAATAAGAGAGGCTCCCCCACTCCAGGCTCTCCCCCCTTTCTCCTTTGATAAAACCCTGGGAGGTTTCCTCTCCTGTATCTGGAGAAATCACTCTCTTTCTCCCCCGCCCCACCCACCTGCCCCTGACAATCATTATAGGAACACAGTGTTATCGCTGTCCTGCTGTGATCAATTGAAGCTTCAAAGTTCTGAGCCTCTCTAAATGTGTTATTTCAATTCATGGGAATCTTGGCAGTGCACAGTTCAGGGACAAGCCTCATTGACCACAATGGGAGTTACTCCCAAGTAGACACACCTATGTTTGTGCTGGGAGTGACAGGGAGGGGAAACCAAGGGATGGGAAACCAGCCCCCTTTCTAACCTGATACTGCACAGAATCGGGATGATTGAAGCTATGAATTAGTTACTCCCTAAGGCAATAGACCAAACAACAGATAATCGGAGCCTCGAGATCACACTTTACAGCACTTAGGGAATTTGGGCTTTAAACTGTGCCATTTCAATTGTGATCTCTGTGAGTTCTACTGTGGGCATTCAGGGCAGAAGCCTCATTGACCACAATGGGAGTTACTTCTGAATAGACACTAATTGGTTTGTGCAGGGACGGGAAACACACAGGAAACACCCCTTGACCAGGGTCATGGTGATAGGCACACCCCTGGGCAGGGCCAGCATACCCGAGGTAAATGCAGGGGTTGGGGCATACAACAACTATACCGAGGAGAACCCGACTTCAGGAAAAGAATCGGACTTTAAGCAGTCTCAGGAAATCTGTTTTTTCCCCTGATAAGCTCCGGGGTGGCTGCTGGATGGCCATGATGTCATGTATCCCTTACGACCTCCAAACATAGCCAGGTAGGAGTAAATCGCTCATGGAGACACCCTCCTGGTCTATGCTTACTAGAACCTGTTTTTCAGGGTTTCAGAGATGGGTTTTTCCCAGCCCTACATACAAATGCTGAGGATTTAATTATGGCCCTTCCACAGGGGAAAGTTGCTTCAAACCAGAGATGAAACTGCGGGCTAAGGATTTACAGTCCTCTGCTCTACCAGCTGAGCTGTTGAAGGGCACAAAGGGGACCACCTGCCATGACAGGCAGGCAGTTTTTTCTAAAGCCTGGGATTGAACCAGGGACAAGTAAATCTTCAGTTTAACGCTCGCCCAGCTGTGCTACTTTGGCTGTCATAGATTTATGAGTGCTATTGCACTGCATTGTCCTCTGCCAACTCCCCTCCCACTCTGCCTGCCTCTCCTCTGCATCCCTGGTCCAGCCTTTCTTAATACACACTAGTCACTCAAGACCTTGGCTTGCAATCAACTTGGCCCCTGGATGGGCCTTCTAATCTCTAGCCATGTGGCCCTGCTCCCTAGGTTCTGTGTATCATCCACACTCTGGGCTTGAATCTTAAAAGAACATATAGTTTCAGCCCTCCAACAATATGTTTGCCCTGAACCAACAGGAGCAAAACAAAACAAAACTAGAGGTCATGCAATTGAAAGAAGATAGTCAGTCCCTGATTCATCATCCTGCATATATTTTACATCTATTGGGAGGACTAAGAAATTGAGTTCTTAAACTGACACGTCCCCAAAATGATGCCAGAAGAACTGAGCAAGGTTTAAGGCAAATGAAATCATCTGAGCTAAGAACAGTAACTAATATGGTTGTAGAGTAGATCCATTGAAATAAATGGGACTTGGGTTAGACTAACATTGGATACAACCCTATGGCTGCCTTTACATTAAAGAAAAAACCCACAGTCCTACTGTTGTGACGCCTTTCTGCATTTACAGTGGGCTCCCAGACAGTGGCCACATGATTGCTGTGAGGGGAAGCTTTTAATTTTCAAGGTTCCATAGAACTCAATGAAACAATCTGACATATTTTAATACTTCATTATTTCCAGATCTATTTAACATGGACTAACCAGGAAATACCTCTGGATGTGCCCTGGAGGTTGACAACATCATGAAAAGGACCCGCAAACGTCCGTGAGTGAGCAATCTCAATAGCAGGATAAAACCTCCATGTGAAGAAGCCCTAGGTCTCTATTGCAGCACATGTCAACCTGTGTGAAAGTGCCGGCACTGTCATTCACAAGGAGTGTATTTTCAGCTTGGCTTTAGATTTAACCTAGGACCATGTCATGGGGAAGGATATTTCTCAAACTGCCATGCTTTCTTCCAGATCAGGCTCTCTGTACCTCAAGCACCCATTATAATTACTAAGTATGGTTGCTTGGGGAAAGCCTTAGAGAAATTATTGTTCTGGTTACAGTGTAGATCGGCTTGTTCTGTGATGCAAGAAGGAGAGGGAGAGGGAGAATGTGCTGAAGAAGAAGGCAACTGTATTCCTGTTTTGACTTTGAAAGCTTTGAGAGCTAAAATCAAGACAGACCCCACAAAAGGAGAAACAACACAGTATGTGGAAATTTCACAACACTGACCACACTTTTCGGGATATGTGGATTGCACCAACTCAAATGGTTACCAAGATCTCTCCTCTCTGCAAAGGGATGACATTTTCACATTCAAGGATTGCTTGCCTATATAGTTTTACACTTTGATGCAGGGCCAACGATAGATACAAAATGGATGATTTTGGAAAAGTAAGTTCTTTAAATAAACAATTATTCTGTTAGAAGTGGGAGCATAGCTGAGATTAGTACAAATGCTTTGCATGCATTTAGAAAATCTGAAAATGGTGAGAAACTTGCACACATAAGTAAAGGTTAATCACTAATCCAAACTGGTTGTTTAAAATCCATTGTGTTTTTCAACTTATGAAGTAATTTAGCAGCTGTTTTCTGTTTGGAGCAGCACAATAAAACTCAGCAGAAACAGCAGCAAGAGGTAAATATCACTGTTTTGTATACGAAAATCCAACTATGCTGATCATCAAAAAAGGCTTTCAATTTCCTGTAAATTGTCCTACAGTGACTAAGACTGCAGTCCTATGCACACTGACCTGGAAGTCCCCTTGAACTCAGTGTGGCTTACTTCTGAGTAGACATGTATAGGATTGTACACCCCTTACCAAGATAACCCTCTTTCATCCAGATTCTGTTGCCTCTCCTACTTTCTTTAAAGAAATAATCATTTGGTTCTAATCATCACTATGCTATGTGAACACAAAACTGATGTCATTTACTTATTAATGTATTTATTTTTGTATTTATGTATTTATTACATTGATATCCTGCCTTTCTTCCTCTTGTCCCCTCCAAGGTGGCTTACGTGGTCCTCCTCCTCTCCATTTTATCCTCACAACATCCCTGTGAGGTAGATTAGGCTGAGTCAGTGACTGTCCCAAAGCTACCCAGTGAGCTTCATGGCTGAGCAGGGACTAGAACCCAGATCTCTGGAGTCCCAGTCCAACACTCTAACCACTACACCACACTGGCTCTCTTTTAAAATAATTATTTTAAAAAGAGAAAAAAATACAAAAATAGGTGATAACCAGTGTTTATTTTACACTACATGTTATGGACAGGATATCTGATAGGGTGGCCATGTGTCCTCTTTTACAGAGGACAGTCCTCTATTTGAAGGCATCCTCTTTTTGAAAGGCTGCCATGTTCAATTCCAGTTTAAAGATAAAGAACCATAAGAATTGTTGCGGCCCGTGGGTTGTGTCCCCCTGCTCTAACACCAGGTTGGTTAGTGCTAAGTAACACCACATACAATATATGTTTCCCTTACTACAATCTCCCCTCATACATAATATTAGCCTGCCTTACAGGGCAGCTGACAAGATCACTGAGATAATGTATTTGTTGTCTGCAGAATTTTGACTACTGAATTTAAGCTCCACACTGGCCACGTAACTAGTTTATTAACATGGCTGTATACCACTCTCTGGCATTGTTCCTAACAAAGGTTTGCACTGGGTTTTTCCCAGTCTGAAGGATGAGAGTGCTAACAGAGTCTGGAGTTTAGGTTGTAGTTAAGGGGGCGGTATACCATTAATGCAGTGTGCCTGAATATAGTAAAATGTATATGAAGTACTTTCAACACTTGAAATGTACGATATAAATGCTAAGTATTTTTATTAGCTCTGTGATAGTTTCAGGAGTGTAGGCATCACTGCAATATACAAAGTCATTTTCTTAAGGCATCGTTGTGACAATATCAGATGAAAAAGGAAACTGAAGTAATTATCTCTTTTGATGCAGCTCAAAGAATAGAAAGGACTCCTACCATATTTAGCTGGAGTTTGAAGAACTCGTTTTCTCATTTTTCTCTCCCCTAGCATAATATAAAAACTTAACTAATGGAAAGACTCAAACCCTCTTTTTGTGGAGCATGACAATCTGTCAAAACCTTGCAAACTATTCAGTAATTTTCACGCTCATATAGAGCTCAAGTGCTTACAGGGGAGAACACTGGACTTCCATTTCTGTTCTTGCCTCCAGGTAAAGTATCCGTTTGTTGTAACCCTCCAACCCCTTGAAGTGTAAGAAAAAGAAGTAACAGCAAATCACATGCCTAAAAGACTAAATGCTTACATTAACCAGATATGTGACAAGAAAACATAAACAGAAGGTAAAATCAAGTGCAGTATGAAGAATTTACTTCTGCAGAATAAATTCATAGCGCTTTGGAAAGTTTTAACGTATAATTTGTCTCCGTATGACAGTAAGACCTTTCCATTCCTGGAAGGTTAGATGTTCTGGAATTATTATAATCCCTTTTAATAACCAAAGATAGTATTATACCAGATTATGCATTCCAAGTTCAAGTTTGATTTAAAAAGTATCAGTGCCTTTGCTATAAAAAATAAGAAAAGATGGACAAATACTTATTTTGTACCTCCAAATTCATTTGGCAATTTTATTCTTATTATTATTCAGTATTTATAGTTTTTATTTCCCAACTGATGAACCTTTGCAGTTTCAACCACTGTAAATATTCAGTATGACATAGAATGCATCCTACTTAAATTATAGACTTCAGTTGGATGTGATATCCAAGATGGATATCCTGATGTTTAGATGTTGTGTCCTATTAAAAATGCTCAATTCTAAAAAACAGCATTTCAAATGCATCCAAAGCTATTCATGAACACATGGGATCATATCTTGCAATATGAAAATATTTTATGAGTTCAGTGATCAGAAGACAGTCCATACAGCGACTGAAATATGAGAATACCACCTCATAAAATATTTTACTGCTATTGCTGATGCACTACATGATATTTTCTCCAAACTATACTAAAATCCATGATCGTGTACTTTACTCCTAAAATAGCCTGGGTTATTTATGCTGCACTTTATGTGAGGATTTGTTTTTAAGCTGCAATCCTATACATGCTTACCTAGGAGTAAGTCCCACTGTAGTTGATGTTGACTTACTTCTGAGTAGATATGCATAGGATTGTCCTGTTAAGTATCTAATTTTTTGTGATAACACCTTCCCTTAACAGCACTTCTTACCCATCCCACATTGTTAAGGAGGATCCCCTGACACTCCAGAGAGACTTTCAGGGGGTGCAGGTGACTGCAGGAGGGAGAAGCAGAAGAGAGTATTTCCTTCTATGAACCAGTGTAGACTAGGCTAGTAGATCCAATGTCAGCGGGGTAATGAATCTGCTCTGGGTTTCAGTCAGAACCAGTCAGAACTCTAAAGGAGCTATCCAAGATACAAAGCACCTTGGATAGCTCCTTTAGAGTTCTGACTGGTTCTGACTGAAACCCAGAGCAGATTTACAACCCCACTGATATCGGAGCCACCGTTGCACACTGTGTATCACCATACTGAATTGTGATGGGAAGTTGCAAATACAAATAATATGATGGCGCTAATTATTGTTGTGGGGCATGGTCATATATGTAGTTCAGATGATGAGAACAAATAATGAATATAAGGGTTACTAGAAATACTATTAAATACTAGAAATACTAGAAATATCCCTTCATGGATCACCGCCTTGTTGTGGCGAAGGGGCTTGCGTAACTCAGTGAAGCCATAAGCTATGCCGTGCAGGACCACCCAAGACGGACAGGTCATGGCAGAGAGTTCTGACAAAATGTGGTCCACTGGAGAAGGAAATGGCAATCCACTCTAGTATTCTTGCCAAGAAAACCCCATGGAACGTATCACAAGACTAAATGATATGACGCCGAAGATGAGCCCTCAGGTCGGAAGGTGTCCAATATACTACTGGGGAAGAGCAGAGGGTATTTCCAAGTAGCGCCAGAAAGAGTGAAGTGGCTGGGCCAAAGCCGAAAGGACACTCAACTGCGGATGTGTCTGGTGGTGAAAAGAAAATCCGATGCTGTAAAGAACAATATTGTTTAGGAACTCGGAATGTCAGATCAATGAATCAAGGTAAGCTGGAGGTGGTCAAACATGAGATGGCAAGATTGAACATCGACATCTTGGGAATCAGCGAACTAAAATGGACAGGCATGGGCAAATTTAATTCAGGTGAGCATCATATCTACTATTGTAGGCAAGAATCCCTTAGAAGAAATGGAGTAGCACTCATAGTCAACAAAAGGGTGGGAAAAGCAGTACTGGGGTACAATCTTAAAAATGATAGAATGATCTCAGTACGAATCCAAGGCAAACCATTCAACATCACAGTAATTCAAGTCTATGCCCCAACCACTGATGCCAAAGAAGCTGAGGTTGATTGGTTCTATGAAGACCTACAACACCTTCTAGAACTAACACCAAAAAAAGATGTCCTCTTCATCATAGGGGATTGGAATGCTAAAGTAGGAAGTCAAGAAATCACTGGGATAACAGGCAGGCATGGCCTTGGTGTACAAAATGAAGCAGGACAAAAGCTGATAGAGTTTTGCCAAGAGAACATGCTGATCATAGCAAACACTCTTTTCCAACAGCACAAGAGACGACTCTACACATGGACATCACCAGATGGTCAATATCGAAATCAGATTGATTATGTCCTTTGCAGCCAAAGATGGAGAAGCTCGATACAGTCAGTCAAAACAAGACCTGGAGCTGACTGTGGCTCAGATCATGAGCTTCTTGTTGCAAAATTTCAGCTTAAATTGAAGAACGTAGGAAAAACCACTAAACCATTCAGGTATGACCTCAATCATATCCCTTATGAATATACAGTGGAGGTGAGAAATAGATTTAAGGGATTAGACCTGATAGACAGAGTGCCTGAGGAACTATGGACGGAGGTCCGTAACATTGTTCAGGAGGCAGCAACTCAATCCATCCCAAAGGAAAAGAAATGCAAGAAAGCCAAGTGGCTGTCTGATGAGGCTTTACAAGTAGCTGAGGAAAGAAGGGAAGCGAAAAGCAAGGGAGAAAGGGGAAGATATATCCAACTGAATGCAGAGTTCCAGAGAATAGCAAGGAGAGACAAGAAGGCCTTCTTAAATGAACAATGCAAAGAAATCGCGGAAAACAACAGAATGGGAAAGACTAGAGATCTCTTCAAGAAAATTGGAGATCTCAAGGGAACGTTTTGTGCAAAGACGGGCATGATAAAGGACAAAGAAGGCAGGGACCTAAAAGAAGCAGATGAGATTAAGAAGAGGTGGAAAGAATACACAGAAGAACTATACAGGAAAGATCTGAATGTCCCTGATAGCCATGATAGTGCAGTCACTGAACTTGAGCCGGACATCCTCGAGAGTGAAGTCAAGTGGGCCTTAGGAAGCATTAGTAACAACAAAGCTAGCGGAGATGACAGTATTCCAGCTGAGCTATTGAAAATCCTAAAAGATGATGCTGTTAAAGTGCTGCATTCAATACGCCAACAAATTTGGAACACTCAACAATGGCCGCAAGACTGGAAAAGGTCAGTTTACATTCCAATTCCAAAGAAGGGCAATGCCAAAGAGTGTTCAAACTACCGCACAATTGTGCTCATTTCACATGCCAGCAAGGTGATGCTCAAAATCCTACAAGCTAGGCTTCAGCAGTATGCGAACCAAGAACTACCAGAAGTACAAGCTGGGTTTCGAAGAGGCAGAGGAACTAGAGATCAAATCGCCAACATTCGCTGGATCATGGAGAAAGCAAGAGAATTCCAGAAAAACGTCTATTTCTGCTTCATTGACTACGCTAAAGACTTTGATTGTGTGGATCACAACAAACTGTGGCAAATTCTTAAAGTGATGGGAGTACCAGACCACCTTACCTGTCTCCTGAGAAACCTGTACGAGGGTCAAGAAGCAACAGTAAGAACCGGACATGGGACAACCGATTGGTTCAAAACTGGGAAAGGAGTACGACAAGGCTGCATATTGTCGCCCTGCTTATTTAACTTATATGCAGAGTACATCATGAGAAATGCCGGGTTGGATGAATCAGAGGTCGGAATTAAGATTGCCGGGAGAATTATCAACAACCTCCGATATGCAGACGATACCACCCTAATGGCAGAAAGCGAAGAGGATCTAAAGAGCCTCTTGTTGAGGGTGAAAGAGGAGAGTACAAAAGCTGGTTTGAAACTCAACATTAAAAAAACTAAGATCATGGCATCTGGCCCCATCACTTCCTGGCATATAGAAGGGGAAGAAATGGAAGCAGTGACAGATTTTACTTTCTTGGGCTCCAAGATCACCGCAGACGGTGACTGTAGCCATGAAATTAAAAGACGCTTGCTCCTTGGGAGGAAAGCTATGGCAAACCTAGACAGCATAGTGAGAAGCAGAGACATCTCCTTGCCGACAAAGGTCCGTCTAATCAAAGCTATGGTTTTCCCAGTAGTAATGTATGGCTGTGAGAGCTGGACTATAAGGAAGGTTGAGCGCCGAAGAATTGATGCTTTCGAACTGTGGTGCTGGAGAAGACTCTTACGAGTCCCCTGGACTGCAAGGAGGTCCAGTCAGTCAATCCTAAAGGAAATCAACCCTGACTGCTCACTGGAAGGACAGATACTGAAGCTGAAGCTGAAATATTTTGGCCACCTAATGCGAAGAGAAAACTCTCTGGAATAGACCCTGATGCTGGGAAAGACTGAAGGCAAAAGGAGAAGGGGACGGCAGAGGATGAGATGTCTAGATAGCATCACCGATGCAATGAATATGAACTTGAGCATGCTCCGGGAGAGAGCGCAGGACAGGAAGGCCTGGCGTGCTATGGTCCATGGGGTCACGAAGAGTCAGACACGACTGAACGACTGAACAACAAAAGAAATACTAGCTTATGCACATGTGGTCTAAGGTATTATTGAGACAGTGCCTCTCTACGCTTCTAGCTGGGTGCCACTGTACCTCACCATCAAGAGCACAAAAAGTATCCTGGGGAAAGGCAAGTGCTTTACTCCTAGAACACTCAGACTGCATTGCCCATATCAGTCTTCGTTGGCCATTTGGATGAGCATAGACTGAAACATTGTGCATCACTATGCGACAATAGTGCAATTGCCCATATCTGTCCATCACCTGTTATTGTTTTGTTGCACTATTATTCACCACACATGACACCATGTAGGTCCCATGACACTGATCTTGTAAGAAAAGATACAGTCATTATGTGCAAGGATTACAGAGAAAGGCATGAGAGTCTGTCAATCACAACATTTTGTTTTCCCTGGGTCTTCTTCCATCTCTCTTTCTGTTCTGCTGTTTGATCACTTCAATGTTTCTTACTCATCTCCACTCCAGCATGGAATATTTGTGTTAATTTTTCTTTCTTTCTGCTTTCTTTTAATTTTTCCCTGGATTTGTTTTTTTTATTTAAACTATTTCTAGAAATATTTCAAGAATGCTGAACAAATGTTGCTAAAATGTAGAGCACATGCCTTGCATGCAAAAAGTCCCAGCCTTAGTTCCTGACATCATCAGGTTGGCCTAGAGTCCAGTCTGAAAACCTGGAGAGCCACTGTCAGTCAGGGTAGATTACTGAGCTAGAGGGACCAATGGTCTGTAGCTACAAGAGAGCAGTCTGTCTCAGTTGTAGCATCCTGTTCATGGAATGCCTTCCCCAAGGAGGCTCACCTGGTGCCTACACTGTTCTCTTTTTGCCATCAGGTGAACACCTTTCTGTTCTTTCAGGCCTTTTAGATTTTATGGATGTTTTTATACATTTTTTCCTGTGCTGTTTCTTGTTTTTTGAATTGCATTTTTTTTTTTTTTTGGTTTTATATAATCCACCCAGAGAATGTTTGCTATTGGGTGGATTAAAAATAAAATAAATAAATTGGCATCTTTCACACAGATTGCAATTCTTTCCTCAGTCTTCCTACATCTAGTCTTTAATCTCTCTATTCTGCATTAACTTCTGTGGCTTGTTTAATCCTTACTGCCACTTCTCACTTTTAATCCCTGGCCCTAATCTACTGGCTCTCTCTTTCTTTTCTCTTGAAGCTTTTTCAAATTCCTACTGAGTGGCTTTCACTCTCTTGTTCTTTCCCACCCTTCCTTTCCTCTTCTTTTCTCATGGTCTTTCTCATGTCATGATCCACTGCCACCAACCTCCTTGTGACAGCCAGAATTAGCTGTTTGAGAGCTCCTTCACACTGAGCTTTTATCCTGCGACTGAGATAGCTCCTTCACAGAGGTTTATGGGCTCTTTACATGACAGCCACGCTCATTCAAGGCGTCTCCTGCACTAAATGTCCTTTGTTCGATTTTTAAATAGATCACAGATAATGAGCTATCAAATTACCCCATTGTGTTCCACTTCAATTTCCTCCATGAAAAGAGGAAAAGTGGCAAGAAGAGGAGCGAGATCAACGAAAGATAATGGAAGACTCTGCTATGGGGAGAAGGAGGGGGAAGGGGAGGGGGAAAGGAAGCACGTGTAAAGGAGTCAGTTGTGATCCTGCATTTAAAACGGAAGCAGAAAGCCCCGTTTTAAATGCAAGATTTTAGGCTGGTGTAGAGATGCCCCCATACTTTGCTTCTGCCCCTTCTCATTAGCTGCTTCCTCCCATTTGAGCACCTATATTCTTAACACCCATCTTTACATGTCAAAATTCAAAAAGAATACTGGGCTATATATATGCACTGAACCTCCACAATGATCACAGTTTAAAAACCCTGTAAGCCATGCTGGGAGAAGAACACTGAAGGGCAGGATGTGATTTTCTAATAAAAGAAACCTGTTTACAAAAGAGATTTTATTAGAATTTATTTAAAGCTTAATTTCTTTATTTTAATATTATTTCCTCTGTAACTCTTTGTAACTGAAGACTTACTTTGTAACTGAAGTCTTACTGAAACACAGTAATCTCTTTGTCTAATAACTTTTCAAATTATATCTTTACTTTTTAGAACTAGAATATATTGAACCTCATTGTACTTGTTAACATTTGAGAATGTTTAGTTATTTTACCAGAAAAATGCAAGTTCCCAGATATTTTTTCTTCATTTAGGAATTGTAAAGGCTGAATCTGGCAAGGGAAAGTTGAAAAAAAAATATACTAAGTAAAAATCCCATAATCCAATATGTGCTGAAGTGCAAGGTGAAATGTGGATGTGGCGGGTCAGATGTGCATTTGAGTCAGCTTTTCAAAAGGGCATTTAGATTCATACTCTCAGTGAAATGGCCACTCACATACTTTTAGAGTTGGAAAATAAAGGCTCACTGAACTGCAAAACTAGCTGAACCAAAGTTATCAATCCAAACAACACTGATGTGGAGTACACACGGGAGAGAACAAAATGCAAAAAGTTACTATTCTTTGCCAGGTTCAACTTACACTTTCAGTTTATAAAGGAAAAGAGAAGCAGAAGGAGAGAGAACTGTGCAAGATGAAATCCCAGGCATTTGATCATATAAGCTCTGTATCAAGCTCACCTGAGCATTTGCTACATGATCCTTATTCCTTTATCTGCCAACTGGGGACAAAGATGCAAGACTGATGACAAAGCCAGAGACAAGATTTCATTTTATAATTCATCATGATGTATGGTCAGAAGCTACAGAGAATCATGAGAGTATGGTATACCAAAACAGGATGACAAGACATCACTACGGTTGTGTCTCAAATAATTCATTATAGACTCAAACCTGCAAAATATATATATACACACATATACATACACATACACACACACACACACACACACTATATATATATATATATATATATATATATATATATATATATATATATAATCTTTGTGATAGGCTTGGGAAGAGACATGTAATTCAGAGTTAGTTTTATGTGCCCAGACCATGGGGAGATATGGAGCAGCAGTTGTTGCTGGGCATAATACTGTAGCCAAAAGATCATTGATTGATGTCAGCTCTGAACAAACTGATGCCACCGGATTAAAGAAATGCTCCATGAATGTGAAAAATCACTCCAGTAAATAGGGCTGTCCCAAGGCTTGTGCACCATTAAATCCCACTTACCTCCCTGGATTTTCTTAGCCTAGTATTCAATATCCTTTTGCCTAGATTTTCATACACGTAGATTTCCCACAATGCCAGGATGTACCTAGATCAAAGAAAAATGGAAGTGCCATTCCAGCTGGATGATGCTATGTAGGCATAACAGGTGAAAAATAAAACCTCTGTTTAGTATTTCAATGGAATCAAATTGTCTTACTCAAAGAAACATAGTTGGTACATCTTTATTCATTGCTGAAGGCTCAGATCTGAAGTCTACAGGTGGGCAAGTTGGCATTGCCATCACTTGAGTGCTCTACTTCAGGATTGGCTCACTGCCTAGACCTCTCTCGGGACAAAACCCGTTCTTATCCATCATCTCCTAACTTTCAATCCAACTTGTTTGTCTTAGCAGATCCTCTGAAAGCAAGACGAAACAGTCCAACAGTTCTAGCACTGTATTGGTGTGAATAATATGTGTGTGTATATTTTTCTGGAATGTGGTTATTTTTGATAATATAGGTATCTGATCATTATTTGGGCATTTGGTGTTTATCCACAATTATTTTCACTTATATTTTCATTTCCCTTCAAATAATTAATTTCATGGACACCCAATTTCCCAAATTATCTCAGACTCCATTCCTGTTTCAGTTATACATTAGAGGCCAATAGTTCTAGTTACCCTACTATTTGGAAGGACCCATCGCTCCGTGGTAGAGCCCCTGCTTTGCATGCAGAAGGTCCCAGGTTCAATTCTTGACATCTCCAGGTAGGGCTGGAAAAACTCCTGTCTGGAACCCTGGAGAACCGCTGCCAGTCACTACCAACAATACTGGGCCAGATGGACTAAGGGTGACTCAGTAGAAGACAGCTTACATGTTTCTATCTTCCTATCTCTGCATAACTATGGGTCATAGTGTTTTACTCCAACCACCATTAGAGCACCCCTGAGCCTTCCAGCCCTTTCTTCCCTCTGTTTCGCTACTTAATTTATTCTGCCACTAGTTGCAACAATACTGCCTTCTGCCATAAGTCCTCACATGGTGCCAGCTGCCCTGTGCCTCTGCTTTCTCTGGTGCAGGGTGAAAGAGTTAAAACCCTCCCCCGGGCCACTGCTCCAATCTGATTCACACACACTTTAGACAGAAATTCAGGCTTTGGGAGAATATGCATATGACTATGCATATTGGCCAGTATATGCACATGAATGCTTACTTAGCTGAGTGAACCAACACCAGCATAGCAGTTTACCACATAATAGCTTGACAGATGGAGCACATCATTTTGGTCTCTGCCCATTTTTTCATATCTTTTTTATAAAGCTTGCTCAAAACTTTAATTAAAAAACAAAATCTGAATCACTTTTTTAAAAATGCAGCTTGTGCAAAAGGTCTGCTTGAGGCATGTGCAATACTTTTCATGCACCAGTGACCAGCACCACCACATCTGTGCACATGTGTCTGTGACTTCACTGGGGCCAGACAAGCGTTAGGGTCAGATGGAATCCCCCCAAACTAGGAGCTGTAAGATCTAGTGGAGGGTGTGCGTGTGTGTGGCTGGAATAGAACAGTCACATTTAAGTGTACACATATTTAGGGTGCCAAAATGTCTAAAAGTGGCTCTGTAAAGTTTGGTAATAAAACTGGTACATTCTGAGCATCTCTACACCAGCCTAAAATCCTGCATTTAAAACGGACCTTCCTGCTTCTGTTTTAAACACAGGATCACAATGACTCCCTTTTTCACGTGCTTCCTTTTCCCCCTCCCCTTTCCCACTCCTTCTCCCCATAGCTGAATCTTCCATATCTTTCATTGATCTCGCTCCTGACGCACAGGATCACAATGACTCCCTTTTTCACGTGCTTCCTTTTCCCCCTCCCCTTTCCCACTCCTTCTCCCCATAGCTGAATCTTCCATATCTTTCATTGATCTCGCTCCTGACGCTTGCCGCTTTTACTCTTTTCACTAGGGAAACTCAAGCGGAACACAACAGGGTAATTGGATAGCTCATTATCTGCGATCTATTTAAAAATGGAAGGAAGGGCATTTAGTGCAGGAGACGCAGCGGAGTCATCTAAAGATCCCACAAACGTCTGTGATTGAGCCATCTCAATAGCAGGATAAAAGCTCCATGTGAAGGAGCCTTCTATCTTGATTTAAAAGCTGAAGAAAATAGAGACAAAAGCAGCAGTTTCTTTTGATTCCTTATTTACAACTTAAAATTTAACAACTAAATAACAAAATACATTACTGCCACTGGGCTACTGTAAAAAAAAAAAAACTCTTACAATTTGTGATAAAAGACGATAACTTACCATCAAAAACAAATTCTGCATAAAAAATACTTTAGATTTGTTTTTAAAATGTCCACATTCTATATTATTTGCCTTTCAGTGAAAAATAATTGCAAAGCATTTGGCTGAGATTAATCCCACTATATTAAAGCTACAGTGTTTATAACCCAAGCAGTGAGAAGGTGAAGAAAATTAACACGCTCTCCTTAATAGGCAAATATTATCAGATTCGTAAGCTGCAATTCTATGCACAATTATCTGGGAGTAAGCCTGATTAAATATAAAGGGACATACTCCTTACATAGGATTGTGCCTCCAGGCTGCAAGCCAAAACTCATTTACCTAAGCGTAGTCATATTAAAGTCAGTGAGATGGTTCCTGAGTAAGGAGACTGTTCACCAAAATGTGTATATTTCAGGCATGGAAGTGTTGTAGTCTGTAACTATAAACCAATGCTGAAGACTGCTCCTGTTTTGGCTTCAGTTCAAGATCAAGTTTAAGTACTAAAAGCTCCAGACTGGTTGATTTCTATCCCTGGAATCAATCCAATATTTTACCATCCAAAACCAACACTGTGTTTAAGCTTTGACTCCCTGGCAGCCCAGTCTCAGGTTCACGTAAATAATACAACTGTACCTGGAAGCCATCCATAGCATCTCAAGCTTTTAAAGCTTATGAAATGTAACATACCAATCTGTCACTGTTTTATATGAAGTCATAAAATACATGGCTAGAGTTTTCCTTTTGCTGTCTTGGCAGATCTTGTAAATTGCACTCCTTTCCAATCAAGCATTTCAAATGACATCATGGCAACTTCCTGCATGCATAAATTTTTGTAAGTGCCAATCAATGCTAAAGGGGTGGGGGGAACATTCTACTTGTTTTTTTTAAGGATATACAACCCAGTGAATATTGATGCAGATTTGGGGCCAGCTGTACTCAGCTGAAATGTTAAGAGCATACAGTGGGCAATTCTTTAGTCTTAAAACATCTATCTCAGTTCGCATATTTTACCACACTCTGCAGCAAATTTTCTAACTGGTGCAATACCTGGTGCAACATGATAAAGCAGATCGGGCAATCCAGAATTATGACTTTTTGATACTCAAAACAAAAAAATGTAATGTTAGAATATTACCAGGCAATCACAGCTTCTTCACAACAGAATATGGTTTTGAAAAATGCCTGGAATCACCATAGTATTAAGGCAAAACACTTTAAATGTGTGTCTAGAAGCTATATCTTTTTTTCATTTTTACTCTTGAGTAGATGCAGGGGCCCTGGTATGAATGATATGACCCTAGCATGTGGGGTAGATGGGATTTTAAGATCTGGAGGGGTGGGGAGGCTGTGCCTACTTTAGAGTAAAATGAAAAGAAGACATAGCTGGTTGTGCAATTAGAGCAGTCGCAGTTGTATTTCACCCATCCCTTCATGGTCACTAGTTCAAATCCTGATCCAGCCGCTGCCCAGAGGATAAGAGAAGCTGTACCTTTTAAAAACACAGCTTTTCAAAGCTAATTCCCCACCCCTACCCCGTTCTCCATTCTCCGGTGTTTTTTTTAATTGTCAACCTGTGGAATTTTAAAATTTAAATAACTGGTCTTCAAATGCCAGTACCAATGTTTTGTCTCCTGACTATGGGGGTGTGAACTACTCTAGAATATCTTATCTTTAAAAGCTCAACTACATCAATACTGTATGTTCTGGAAGCTCACAGGTCCTTGTCAGGCCATTTTGGAGACTGAAAAACATAATTTATTTTAATTCACAAACTAATATACTTGTGCATACCTACAGAGTCCCCCAAATATGTAAAAACACCTTATGTAAAACACACACACCTTATTTTGTGTGGGCCTCATTTGTTTTCAAACAATGGAACATCTAGTGATGTCATTTTTATCACTGTCAATACTTTCATTATCAAGAGTTTCATTATCAGACAATATACTTTTTTATCTAAAAAATCACATATTTCATCAAATATCAAATATTTCAATTTTTGAGTTCCCCTATCAGCGCATAATCTGGTAGCCAGAATTACTAAAGTATAAAATGCATTAGTGGGAAGCCCAAGCCAGTGACAGATTTGCTCAAACAATAACTGAGTGATTGCTTCAGTTTCATTAATAATGTAGCAGTGGAAAAGAGAAAGGTCAGCTGCATAAAAATTATTTACTGAAATAAGTGGACAATGTTTGAGGTTATTAATTATGAAAGCTCTGTATTCTTAAAAAAAATGATTTTATGAAGCTATTTGTTGCACTTCCCCTTTTTAACAACTGGTGGAAAAGCAGGGTTTTCAGAAGGGTTTTGAAGCAAGGGAATTTCCATTTACTAGTTCAGGTTTTTATTATCCAAAAGAGGGTTGTTTGCTTTTGGAATTATATTTCTATTCTCCTTACTCAGAAACTCATTAATATATATAAACTAATAAGTCTGAACTATTATATTGTATTGTGAAGGAAGTAGGAGAAAGACATTTTGCTTTATAGAAACTCTAATAAAAGTAACAAATTACTTAATGGCAGCAGTGCTGGCTGGGATAATGCATTCTGGTGGGCCAGGTGGAGCGTGCATTCAGTTATGACTCTCTCCATCTCCTTTGATGGTTTTAAATGAATTATTTCATTGTCCTATTTACCCCTGAAACTTCTACCATGTGGTTTTTGAATGCATATCTATTTTAGCATGTCAACCATCAAAACAGTGTTGTTGGGCTTAATCCTTCAAAAGATCATGCTGCCAGTCGATAGTGCTCCAATGCATCCAGGGATCTCTGGTGTTACAGGGTTCTCCTATTCATTTCAATGGAGAGGGAAGCTCTGTGTAGATTCACATCATGCCACCTGTCTCTTTTGAATGAATGTGGGAACTCTTAGGTGTACAAATCCAGCAGCATATATATTGAAAGCTAAAAAAAAAGACCCAGCAAAACATCCGAAGTACAATCTCACTCCCATGTTCAGCTGAAGATGACCTGCCCACAGAATCAGCCAACCATAAGCAGAATGGTTGCTATTGGCTTCCAGCTCAATTGTAGTAGAAGTTATGTAAACATGACAGCTTTTCCGTTAAAATGCTCTCGAGTGAAAAACAGATGACTTAAATTCACCCAAATGAAGAAAATCACACCCATTGGACAGTCCCTTCAGCATAAAATGGGAATTGCATTCCTTTTCTCCATGAACTGGCACAGGAATAGCAGCAATGAGTGCACAGCTGTTTACACATCTGCTGAAGTCAACAAGACATAAAAGGGACTCATGTCAAAAAGTTAAGTTGTATAGTTATAAGTTGTGTAAACTTTTTATAGTTTCCTTCACAATTAAGGGGTGTGTGTGTGTGTGTGTGTGTGTGTGTAATTTGCTATGTTCTGTCATATTCCAGATTCCTGGAATTACATCAAATTTCTGGAAGTATACAGAAGCCCTGCTCTCCATTTGACATGAGGGGATGACCCAGGCTATTGATATGGTTGGTCCTGAACTTTCTTGGCCCAATCATAGAACTGTGTCAGCTCCTTGGTACTCTGAGGAGTTGAGCGTGGTGAAATGACACAAATGGCATAAGACTCATAATAAATATAATTGAACACAGGTAAGAATACATTTGCAATCTTATTCTGTGGCAGTGATGGCAGCTAAGAAACCTTACTTCTCTGCCATCATTGCATCTCCTGGAGGCACAGTCCCAGAAGGTAGTGCTGGAGGACTTTTGTTCCACCCCATGACCATTGTCCTGTGGGGTGCCACAGGGTTCTATCCTGTCCCCTATGCTTTTTAACATCTACACAAAACCACTGGGCGAAGTCATAAGGAGGTTTGGACTCAAGTGTCATCAGTATGTGGATGATATTCAGCTCTACTTCTCATTTCCATCTATTCATCACAAAGAGGCTGTCAAACTCTTGAACCAGTTGCCTGGAGGTTGCTTTGGGGTGGATGAGGGTAAACAAACTGAAACTTAATCAGGCAAGACGGAAGTACTGTGGGCTGGGAAACCAACTACTCTGGATGGAAGTATATAACTAGTCTTAGATGGGGTTTTACTCCCCCTAAAAGACCAAGTACCCAGTCTGGGAATCCCCTGGACTCTGCACTAACTGGGGAAGCTCAGGTGGCTACGATGTCCAGGAGTGTGTTTTACCAGCTTAGGCTAGTATGCCAGCTATGGCCCTGTCTGGATAGACAGATCTTGCCTCAGTTATCCGTGCACTGGTGACATCCAGGACAGACTACTGTAATGCACTGTTTGTGGGGCTACCATTCATTCAATTCAATTCATTCATTCATTCATTCATTCATTCCATTTATTCTGCCTTGGTTCCTCCTTAAGAAACCCAAGGCGGCATACATAATCCCCCTTCTCTCCATTTTATCATCTCAACAACAACCCTGTGAGGTGGCTTGGGTCAAGAGTCTTTGACTGGCCCATAGTCATCCAGTGAGCTTCCATGGCCAAGTAGGGACTAGAACCCAGATCGCCCAACCCCCTGTCCAACACTCTAGCCACTACACCACACTGGCTCTTTGAAGATAGCTTGGAAACTTCAGCTAGTGCAGAATGCGGCCATCCGAGTGTTGGTAGGGGCAAAGCTGTCACATTATTTCTCGCCTATACTGCCAGCAGCACTGCTTACCAGTGCATTTCTGAGCCCAGTTTAAAGTGCAGGGGCCTGCTTCCACCAGCGATTTACTCCGAGCCGGCTGCGTGTTGAGGTCGTTAGGGATAGATGATGTCATGGCCATCCAGCACCTGCCCCGCAGCTTATCAGGGAAAAAATGGATTTTCTGAGACTGCTTAAAGTCTAATTCTTTTCCTTAAGTCTGATTCTCCATGGTATAGTTGCTGTGTGACCCTGCCCGGGGGTGTGCCTTTCACACTCAAGGGGTGTTTCCTGTGGGTGTTGTGTCCCTGCACAAACCAATTAGTGTTTCCTCAAAAGTAACTCCCATTGTGCTGAATGAGGCTTGTCCTCTGAATGCCCACAGAACTTACAGAGATCCTCCTCAATTGACATGGCACAGTTTAAAGCCCAATTCCCTAAGTGCGGTACAGCGGGATCTTGAGGCTCCAATTCTCCTTTGTTTGGTTTATTGCCTTAGGAAGAAACTAGTTCGACCCTTTGGTATAGAGATCCTGCCAGTCAAAATGCGGGCTGGTTTCCCATCTTTATGTACTCCCCACCACCACCACTCTTTCCCAGCACAACCATATGCGTGTCTACTTGGAAGTAACTCCCATTGTGCTCAATGAGGCTTCCTCCTGAAATGCAGGTGCATCTGGACTTTCAGGGGAAAGGAGGGGAGGGGGCGAAGCCAATCTTATTGGTTGAGCAGCCCCTGCCGGTCAGATGGCATTCACTCCAACCCCCGCCAGGATGGAAGTATGTTCTGTGAAGCAATTTTCTGGAGCACTCCCTCATGGAGCCCTGCATGGACCAAATTGCAACAAAGCTGATTCGTTCTTTTAAAAAAAATACGGTATTCCTCCATTAGCTTCTCCTTCCATTGTCATGGAAATACAGCCCTGGTTTTGACCTTTATTGCCTTAAACTGTTTGAGACCAAATTACTTGAAGGACCACCTCCACCCATACCAGCCTGCCTGCACTTTCAGAGCAGCAACAGAGGCCCTTCTCACTTGCTGACCTTCGAGGACAGTTAGGTAGGCAAGTATGGGAGAGGCGGACTTTTCTGCAGTGGCCCCACACACCTCTGGAATGGGATGCCATCGAGGATCCATCAGGCCCCAACATTGCAGGCTTTCACGAAGGCTCTGAAAACCTACTTGTTTACTCTAGCCTTCCCCTGATTATGTGTATGTATGTTTATTGTTTTTTTCTATGAAATTGTATCAGTTTGTTGTATTGTTGTAAGTTGCTTTGGGAGGGCTCCTGCCCTGAAAGGTGGTCTAGAAATAATATAAATAAATAAATAAATAAATAAATAAATAAGCTGGCATTACTTTTTTTTCAGGTACACACGTACTTCTTTAAAATATTATCAGTAAGTTGAAACAGTCCCTATGTTGAATGCAGATAACTTGATTCTAAAATTCAGGGTTTCTGTGTTACCCTGAATGTGAAAGTCTGAACACAGAGCCAGCCCAAGACCTTTTGCTACCTGAGGCAAAGAACAAGATGTCATTCCCACCCCTATTCCATACACAGAAGCTGATCAGAATCAGATGGGCAGTTGAATTTTACCTCAATACTGGTTATAGGACCTCATCCTCCACTGCACCTGAGGGCAGCATGCCAGCTTCGGGGATGAAGGATAAGCCATGTTTGTGACCAACACAGTTCTGTCTTCCAACACCTTGCTGCTGCTCCCTGACCACATAACTCTGCCTAATGGTAGGGGCGGCCCTATCTGAATCTAACCCAGCAGCAAAACTGACAACCTGACCCTTGAGACTGGTAAACGTATTCACTAATACATGCTTGGGGGCTTGATGGGGAAAAGCTAATTCCTCACACAAGATATTTTCCTTGCAAAGCTCCACAAGACTACAGAAATAAAATATTGACACTGAAGAAGAAATGTATTTATACATAAGATGGGGGAGAAACAAAACAGCACTAGAATAGCAAGAACATGTCAAGCTTTTACTTGCATTGCTGAGGGGAAGGAATAAACAATGCTATTTAAAGATGAGTGGGTTTGTAAAGTGTAAATGGATAGGTGGAACAGAAAAGAACAAGAGACGGCAGCTTGCTGGCATTTTTGATCAGAGAACTGAGACATTATATTTGCCCTTTCTTGACAATTAGTTCTTTCAATCAGTCCTAGTGAATAAGAACAATGTTAAGGATGTTGAGTTTGCTACTAAAAGCTTGGGCTGCTACTGCTAATGGGGTTCTGAATCCATTGGCTGGGACTGAGGGAATATCCATTGTGGTGATTTTCCAGCCCCAGCTGAACACCTCTACATTACTAGGACAGACCTGAGAATCACAGCAACTTGTGCAGCCTTTATCACTACTGAAAGCATAAGAACAGAGAAGAGGAGAGAGAGAACAGGAATAGAAGCATAGTAATTTAAGCATCTTGGTCATCAATAGCCAGATCCAGAACCCAAAGATGTATAAACCTATTTTGATTGATTTTATCAACGTGCATCATTTAGCACTTCGAAAATTCTGATTTTCTTCTTCCACTGTGTTCTCTCTTCTCACGGTTGTATAGGATCCCGCTATGGATATATCTACCTATTTGCATCAGGTTTTTGAGGGCCCTTGGGCAACACACCCTTAATGAGCCCCCTCAGTAAGCCTACTTTCTCATGCCATCATCACTGGCTGCTCTTGCTCTTCATTCTCTTTCTCATCATTGCTACCACTTGCTTACTTGACAGGCAAAAAGCCAATGAACAAGTAGCCAGTGGCAACTACTGCTCCTCCTTCTCACCCCTACTGCTGTCTGGGCCAGAGTGAGATGCAGGTTCACAAGTAGCTTGCAACAGTGAAAAGGAGAAGCAGCTCCAGGGGGTTCTTATCAGTGCCCCTGCTGGGGTGTGGGCCCTTGGCAGGTGCTCAGCCATGCCTGCCCTTGACACTGGCCCTGATTATGGGCCAGAACAGACATTAGTTTAAATGTGTATCTAGCAACTACGTCTTTTTTCATTTCTACTCTAGAGTAGGTGCAGGGGTTCAATCCAGATCTTCGAAGCCTGCCCCACCCCCTGCTCCAGAGTATAAATGCGGGGAGGGGGAGACATAGCTGCTAGAAACACATTTAAAGATATGTCCGTTTTGGCCCTAAAATATCCATTCTACGCAAGTTGGTCATGCCTTTTGTCAAGAATGAAGGCCTGCTTTCTGCCATGAGAATAGGCCGGCCTGTCATATCTGAATTAGCCACCTGGAGTTGAGTGTAATCTGACGGTTTCTCAGCTCTGCAGCTCAAGGCTAGGCTCAGTCCATGTTAATTGGAAAAGAGATAACAGCTGGGTTTGGTGGGAAGCTCCTGCCCCTTCTCGGGTGAGAGTCGTGTGCCCTGGGGCTGCGTTCTGATTGGTCATCTGAATTCTGCCTTGGGTTGCGAGGGCTGGGCCTTAAATAGGGGGAGCTAAGAGGCAGGCTGTCTTCTTTTGCCCTGATAGTTTTGGGGTGTGTTGTAGTCTGGAGGCTATCCTGGAAGGCCCATACTTTGGTATACATGGGATAGACTAGCTAGCTTTATTGTTTTATTCTTGGGGGGGGGGTGTATAAAGGCTCTCATCATTCTTGAGTATTTTGTATTTGCAACCTTGCTTGTACTTTTCTTTACAACTTACCACCTCTCCCTTTCCCTCCCGCGTTGTTCCTTTCCCTTAATAAACTTTTCCCAACTCAGGGCTACTTCCAGGGTGGAAGGCTACTAGGTTATGGTGGGAATTTGTGGCCAAGTTTGGTCTGTCCTACCTTGCAGGGTTGTTGGGTCTAGGCCCAGCAATCCTTCACACCTCTCCCCAAAGAATCCAGGAAACTGTGGCATTATGCCTGAACTGGGTACATGTCACACATAGTAAGTATGAGGTTGCATGTGCTGGGCCACACCCAACGTCCTTGCAAATGCAGCCCCACCCTTTAAGTCCCTAACCATGTTGAACAGGGGGGTCTTCAGAGGTCTTCTACTCTTGTTTACTTGAACTGATAAAGTACTTGCTACTGATAAAGCAAGGTTCCCAGCCGCATGGAGGCTAATACTTAACATTCAAGCATTCAAGCGAACCCAAATAAAAGCCCCTTGCAGACCGCCCCACTCAACATGGGGTAGTCATGGGTGTTGGGCTAGTGTGCATGGCCCCTTCCCTCTTAGATGTGTTAGCATATCCTATTCAGGCAAAATGCCTCAATAGGGCTTCAGAGTACATAGAGTTCCATGAGAGGCCTATGGTACCTCTCACAGAACTGCAGTATTGTTGGAAGGTACATGGTCAGATTGGCCCATACGTTCGTGGGAATGTTCAACTTTGCAGAAGTTTTAGATCATGGTTGCTCATTTCTTCACATTAGACCACAGGTACCTCCTAAAGCAATGCTTCTTCATAATGTTCAAAACTCCTAACCATCATGGCTTAGCATGACATCTGAACAGGGTCACTAACTCATTTAAATTAATTTAAATTAATTGTACAATTTAAAAACTAAATAACTTGGAGAGGCACACCCTTAGAGTCCTCTTGGTAAGCTTTTCAAGTTTCAGATGTCTACGTTTCATGGTCTTGGAGCTATGGTGCTGAGAGACAGACACACATCCTCTTATGTTATTATATGGAAACCTTCAAAGTTCTGATCAAATTCCCATCAAGTACAGATACCTATATTTTTATTACACACACACATACACACACAAACACACACCCAGCACTTATATATCCTCTATAACTTGCATATCCATTATGTCATTAAACTGTGAGTTTCTCCTTACTATAGCTGTTCCATAAGCACATCTGTGAAAAACTAAGAAATATCATAAGTGAGTTTCTTTATTTTGTGATCTCACATTTTTATGCCTGTTCTTTTTTATTGCCTCTATTTTAAACTTTATTTCAAAATAACATTCCATGTGGGTGAAACTACTAAAAGAAAAACATCACTGCAGTTCCTAAGGCTCCTTGAGAGAGGCAGGAAGGACTGCTTAACCAGTTTAAGTCTGTAGTACAGATAAGCTCTCAAAGTCTTGGCAGTCTTCCATAGCTGTTATACAAATGTTATTTACATTCATTCTATCTGTAAATTCTGCCATATCACTGTACATGCCCTTTTGTGGTATATGACAGTCAGACAAAAAGCACAGAGCTTGGTAACACTGCTTAGTGAATCTCAGTAATGAGTACTCTCCATTACAGTGTCTTGAAGGCATATGCTTTGCTATCCTTTCACAATGTCATCACCTAGTCAACTAAGACTGCTTTACTTTCCAAACAGATTTTTGATGAGGACTCTCTGAAGCCCCATCATCATCACTGTATAGACTAACACCTCCAGGTTTGTGAGCCAGTGTGGGGAGGGCACCCGAGCTGCAACCCCAGAGGAAAACCTGAGACTAAATTGTAGATGATGCTTGAAGATAGTTACAGAAACTTATTTCCCTGTATCTATAGAAAAGATTAATTAGTGCTAGAGCAGACCAAGCAACATTCTGAACAGAGTTGCTAGAGAAGGTGTGCTTGGGCAGTTAAACTAGGCCTTGTAGGAGGGAGGGAGAGAGAGAGAGAGAGAGAGATTTAAGTAGGAATGTTGGAGAATTCTGCCACGGACTCCAGTGGGGCCGGATTCTTTAGAATGCTCAGAATATTGCTTTTTTAAATCAGGGTTGGAAAACATTTTAACATATAAGGAATGTAGAACCAGCTGTGAAGCATGGAGTGGTAGTTGTAGGATGAAAGAGAAATGTTACCTGTGTGCTTCACAACTGAAGTAATACACAAGGTCGTCTGAAGGAGGACCCCATGAGACCACTAAGTCCAGGGTCTAAAATTACCTAGCTGCACCACTGTTTGGGCCCTGTTTAGTATGGTAAAGCTATTGCTTAAATGGATTTTATAGCACAATCCTATACTTGTCTACTCAGAAGAGACACTGCATGCAATGGGGCTTACTCCCAGGTATGGGACTGCAGCCTTAGTGATCTTTAGGTTCTGTTTTAGTCCTGGAAATCCATGTCCTGGGAAACTAAAAGGCTATGGACGTATGTATTCATTTTGGACACTTTTCAGTCATTCCCTACAGTCTGGTTTTTCTACAGTATAATTCAGCTGAGGCTACAAGGATGGAAGAGTTTCAACAAAAGACTGAACTAACCAAAATTACTAGAAAACCACTTGATAATGATTCTGCTACAAAATATTGCTAATCTTATCATTGATCTTGCCTGAGGTTTACTTGTAAAGAACAACTTGACATTCCTCCTACAGATTTTGGAAATGTACTTTATTCGAAATGCACTTTCTTCCATATTAACGTCAGGCAGCAATTACTTCTGTGATTTCTCTTTAATAGCAACCATGTTTCTATATATGCATGATATTCTCACAACATCTGCCTTGATGGTGCCTGGTCATAAATTATCAGAACACATAAAGATCAAAAGCTCAGCACTCGTATTTGAATTTCGAATTCTAGTACCTAAAATCATCTCGATAACTCAATTTTAGTGCAGTTAGCATGTACTGTGGTTGCAGAACCACCAAATTACCAGTGTAGCACATTACACATTCTAATAGCACCTGAGGGCAAGTGAATTTCAGCAGGAGGAGATGAGTGTAACAACATCCAAGAGGATATATGTCTTAAATAGAATGAGCATGGTTGATGGGTTTCTTCTTTCCTGCTGAACACTCCACTTCTCCTCCCACTGAAATGAGAGGTTTAATGAAACTGCATTTGTTAGCCTTTAAGTGCCACTAGACTCCTTGTTGTTTTTGCTGTATTAGACTAACATGGCTGCACCTCTGAAAATTGCATTCTTCTCACTGACTGTTGTTGCCACCATTGCCCGCCATCATTAAAAATTAGCAGAAAGAACAAAATTCACATGACCCTGGCGTATGGCAAACTAATCTGGGTAATTTTGTTGTTGTTGTTGTTCAGTCGTTAAGTCGTGTCCGACTCCTCATGACCCCATGGACCATAGCACACCAGGACTTCCTGTCCTCCACTCTCTCCCGGAGTGCGCTCAAGTTCATATTCATTGCATCGGTGATGCTATCTAGCCATCTCATCCTCTGCCGTCCCCTTCTCCTTTTGCCTTCAATCTTTCCCAGCATCAGGGTCTTTTCCAGAGAGTTTTCTCTTCACATTAGGTGGCCAAAATATTTGAGCTTCAGCTTCAGTACCTGTCATCTGGGTGATATAGGGGCTCATTTACAACAGGGACCAGCACCTAGTAAGTCCTTGGTCAAATCAACCCCTAAGAAGAATGTTACTTATTGTCCCTTCTCTACTTTCCAACCCAGAGGTAAAAGAGGAGAGTGAAAGGAATAGCAGCTGTATTAGAGGGATTCAGGATTTTACCCATTTGGCCCTTACCTCATTCTCAGTTGACTTTCCGCAAGTAATTGCTGACCAGGGTATTACATATTCTGGAGAAGCAGGATGCAGCTGAAGCCATTGAACAAATGCATGCTGTGTGTTGCATACAATGTAACCAATGCTGGGGCACCTAGTTGTGGCAAATTAAAATCCAAATAAATGGACTGCCTTCTGGTTCATGTCATCTCCACAATCCTAAATTTCTATTATAATTAAGAGCATGAAACCATAGTACTGGAAAGACTTTTAGCCCTACTCTTAGTTTGGAGGCAGGATTCATACCATACCCCAAATGTGACAAATTGATTAAACGGTGTAACTGCTGAACATATTTATTTTATTTATTATTTTATTATTAAATGTATTAATCGCCCATCTGGCTGGTCACCCAGCCACTCTGGGCAATGTACAGTGTATAATAAAACAGTTTAAAACAATAAAATTCTACAATAAAAACATTTTCTAAAATACCCTAACCACCCCAAATGCCTGCCTGAACAACCACGTTTTTAATGCACGATGGGAGCTCATTAAAGAGGGGGCATGGCGGAGTTCCCTAGGGAGGGAGTTCCACAGAGTGGGGGCCAGCACAGAAAAGGCCCTTATCATAGACATAGTCTATGATCAAGCCAAACATATCTGTAATATTTCTGATGCCCCACTCTCCTCAAGTGTTCAGAAGTTCCAAGGATAACACTAACACCTGGGATGTGCTTTGTCTTGAAGGACTGATGGTGACTTACAATTTAGTAATATTTACAAATATACAAGTAGAGCATAGCTGGGAGCAGGGGTGTTAGAGAAGGGCACACCCGGGCACGGGCACAGATGTTTTTTTAGCTGTGCCCCAGATCTTTTGAGTTGTCCTAATTGCCTCTTTTTTTCTTTTTCTTTTTGCATTTTCCCATAGACTTGCATTGGAAAACAAAAAAGGCCATAACTTTTTTAGTGTGCACGACAAATTCATGAAATTTGGAGGCATGGTAGCCCCCATGGGTGATTGAATACACCAAATTTCAGGCAGTTAGGTCCAGTGGCTTTTGTGCTAGTCACAGGTAAAGTTTGCTATTTTCAAGAAAATGTGTCAAAGCAAAGAGCTATTTTTTGTGTGTTTCCACAAACATGCATGGAATTTGGGGACCTGGGAGCCCCTATAGAGATGACTGAGCCTGCCAAATTTCAGACAGTTAGGTCGAGTGGCTGTTGCGCTAGCCATGCATAACATTTCCTTTTCTCAAAGTCTAAAACAAAAAGTAAAAACTGTCAAGCCACCCAGGGGATTAAGGATCCTAATCAGAAGTTGTTTAAGGTGACCATTAGGAAGTCACTATCCCTAATCTCTGGTGTAGGTTTTTTTGAGGTGCAAAAAACCTCTCTCCCCCTACTTTTCTACTCTTACATGCCCACTGTTGGGAGCTCGCCTGTAATGAAATTTTGAAGAGGGAGAAGGAAGGGAAGAAAGAACTCCATGTGAAATACTGGTATTTCACACAGCATCTGATTTTACTGCCCCAAGCTGGGACCTTTGGATTCTGCAGAAGTTTAGTAGCTTCAGTACAGCAAAGGATCCAATCAGCCTCCACAAACTTCTTTCTCCCTCTCCACTTTAATTTCTCCTAAATAGCTGTAGGACAAATAATCCCAAAGGGAGGGTTAGGACTATGTGGCGTCATGATCGAGAAACTGCTGGGGCTTTTAAACAGGTTCTACAGTTTTAAAAAAGCTAGAAAAAAACCTCAGCCACCTCGCCTCATAAAGTTCATTTACATATGTGCAATCCTTACAAACCCTCCACAGCCTCCTAAATTCCTCTGAAGTACCACTTCTCTGAAAGGAGCCACTTGGCTTAGGGAATTCTCTCTACCCCCCAACCCCACACACATTTCCAATCACCATTCTTCTTTTCTTCTCCCCCCCCCTTCTTTCTTTCTTTCTTTCTTTCTTTCTCTTCTTTATTCCACCCAGAGCATATCTTGGGGAATTCTTAAAGAAACTTCTCTTCAGTGGGCAAGAGAAGTTCTGAACTGAATTTGACTTTATACAAACAGACAAGAGGGTTGGTTTTTCTCCTTCTCACGCAAGTCTTTGAGAAGAGTGGGTTCATGGTTGCAGAGAAATAAGCCTGGGGCTGTCTTGTTTGTCAGTTGCCATTATCCAGCAATAGGAAGGGCTGTAGCTCAGTGGTAGAGCACACACTTGGCATGCAGAAGGTCCCGGGTTCAATCCCCAGCATCTCCAGGTAGGGCTAGGAAAGAATCCTGCCTGAAACTTTGGAGAGCCGCTGCTGCCAGTCAGTGTCAACAGTTCTGCGCTAGATGGGCCCAGGGTCTGACTCATTATAAGACAGCTTCCTATGTTCCTATGAACAGAAAGTTTTAATTAAAAAATAGGAGTTTTTGGTTTGTTTTTTTAGTGGAGGGGAGATAAATATTGCTAATTTATGCAATCCTATGTATGCCTACTGAGAAGTCCCATTATGTTTAATGAGGATTACCTTCAGGAAAATGTGCATAGGATTCTAGCACAAGTTACTTTTGCAGGGAGGTTTGCACCCTGATGTTCTGCATGTTTACTCAGAAATAAGTCTTGAGTTGTGAGCATGGTACTGCAGGCTTAATACAGTGCCTACCCAATTCCATCTAATGAATTGACTGTCCTTTCAGCTCAGTCCTATGCATGTTTTGTCATTTGTGGCTTTGGAGTTTTTTTGCATGAACTCTAGCTTCATTGGTGAGGAAAAGGCACTTGTACATGCTCAGAGTTTCTCTATAACTTAACCCTAGTTTTGAAAACAGACTCATTGGATGAATCCTGGTAAAGTCTTGGCACAAATGCAGTTATGGGGAGGAAGATACAATGAGAGCTTGTGCATAACAAGGAGGAGGTAGAGAGGAGTTGCACGAAACAAGACATCTGTTTTTATGAAGAGTTGCTGGAGGGTGGTAGGATGAGGAGAGATGGCTGCATGGAGGGGAATAGAATTGGTAGGAGGAGAATCTAAGTGCCTAGTGGTGAAAGAAAAACATTCTGCACAAGCACAGAGGCACTCTATATTTAAGAACATAAGAAGAGCCATGCTGCATCAGGCCAAGGCCCATCTAGTCCAGCATTCTGTTCACACAGTGGCCAACCAGATACCCCCAGGAAAACCCACAAGCAGGACATGAGTGCTGTATAACCTTCCCACCCATGTTCCCCTGTTGCTAACTTTGATGTAAATAAATTCTAGTCATTCTACATTTGCATGCATGCATATCCTTCAGAAACTTTGCAGGTTTCTTGCCTGGAGGACACCTCTAATGACCTGTGCATTTTCATACAAATTTACCCAAAAACTATTGGGGAAGAGGTGAATGGAAGGGAAAGCAAATTACTCCCTCCCCAAAATTGGAGAACTCCCCTTCCACATGAACTGCTGCACCTATCCTTCTGAATCTTTGCTGGCTTCTTACTTAGGGACACCTCTAAGCTCTCTGTAATTTTCAGAACAATGGTCCACAAGGAACATAGGGAGATAAGGATGTCCTCTTTTGGAGGCCTCAAAATGAATGTCAAGGCCACCCTTGCACAAAAACCCTTGCGGCTATCATTCTGAAATTTGACAGACATGATCTTCTCTGATAGAGCAATGAGTCCTGAAATTTTTATCCAATTTTTCCAAGGAATTAAAAAGTTATTGGCAGTTCCCTTTAAAAGAAACTCAAAATATAAACCCTGCACCTATTTTTCTGACATTGGGCAGGTGTAGGGATGTCAGAGAATTCCACGACAGATCTCAGTGAGGCTGAATGCCAGTGCATTCGGCCCCCCGAAATCCATCGCGGAACGAAGCCCCCGCCCCCCCAACCCACAAAAGGCATGCGGGACGAAGTCCCCGCCGCCCCCACCCCACGAAAGGCGTGCGAAACGGAGCACTTACCTGCTCCCGTCTGCGCTGCTTTGCGAATGGCGGCCGTCCTGTGGCCGCCATTCACTTCCTCCTCTTCATAGCCATGATAGGCTACGTAAATACTTACATAGCCTATCACGGCTAACGCAGGGATGCCATTTGCATCCCTGCGGAGGCCGTGATAGGCTACGTAAGTATTTACGTAGCCTATCATGGCTCAATACAGGGATGCAAATGGCGGCAGCTACGACAGCCGCCATTTGCGTCCCTGCAGGGCTGCCCAGCAGCTGGATGTCTGGCTGCGGGCGGCCAGCGCCGGCTGGTGGCTCCGCGGCTTGGCCGTGGAGCGGGCTGGGCAGGATTCCGGGGGGAGGGATAGAGTGCCTCCCCCCCACCATGGATGCCCCTGCGCAGAGCCAGGTAAGGGATTCGTACATCCCTAGGCAGGTGTAATCCCCTTCCTGACTACGCTAAAGCCTTTGATTGTGTGGATCACAACAAACGCTGGCAAATTCTGAAAGAGATGGGAGTACCAGACCACCTTACCTGTCTCCTGAGAAACCTGTACAAGGGTCAAGAAGCAACAGTAAGAACCAGACATGGAACGACCGATTGGTTCAAAATTGGGAAAGGAGTACAACAAGGCTGCATATTGTTGCCCTGCTTATTTAACTTATATGCAGAGTACATCATGAGAAACGCCGGGCTGGATGAATCACAGGTCAGAATTAAGATTGCCGGGAGAATTATCAACAACCTCAGATACGCAGACGATACCACCCTAATGGCAGAAAGCGAAGAGGATCTAAAGAGCCTCTTGTTGTGGGTGAAAGAGGAGAGTGCAAAAGCTGGTTTGAAACTCAACATTAAAAAAACGAAGATCATGGCATCTGGCCCCATCACTTCCTGGCATATGGAAGGGGAAGAAATGGAAGCAGTGACAGATTTTATTTTCTTGGGCTCCAGGATCACCGCAGACAGTGACTGTAACCATGAAATTAAAAGACACTTGCTCCTTGGGAGGAAAGCTATGGCAAACCTAGACAGCATAGTAAGAAGCAGAGACATCACCTTGCCGACAAAGGTCCGTCTAATCAAAGCTATGGTTTTCCCAGTAGTAATGTATGGCTGTGAGAGCTGGACTGTAAGGAAGGCTGAGCGCCGAAGGATTGATGCTTTCGAACTGTGGTGCTGGAGAAGACTCTTACGAGTCCCCTGGACTGCAAGGAGGTCAAATCAGTCAATCCTAAAGGAAATCAACCCTGAGTGCTCATTGGAAGGACAGTTGCTGAAGCTGAAATATTTTGGCCACCTAATGCAAAGAGAAAAGTCACAGGAAAAGACCCTGATGCTGGGAAAGATTGAAGGCAAAAGGAGAAGGGGACAGCAGAGGATGAGATGGCTAGATAGCATCACCGATGCAATGAATATGAACTTGAGCACGTTCCGGGAGAGAGCGGAGGACAGGAAGGCCTGGCATGCTATGGTCCATGGGGTCACGAAGAGTCGGACACGACTTAACGACTGAACAACAACAACAACAGTCCCCTCCTAGGGGGCTACTAATGCCTGAAATTATCATCCAGTTCTGACCAAGAGAAAAAAGTTACAGGTTTTTTTTTTTTTCTAATTTCCCATAGTAGTCAACAGGAAGCATATGCTTCAGTTTTCCAAACATTGACTCAGGTTTGGTGCTGAGCTGAAGTGGTCCAACTACAAATTGGCCAGAGGAGAAGCGGGATGTTTTCCAATGCTGAATCGGGTCTGAGTTGAAGTGGGGTGGGGCATCAGTGCACACTTCTTATGTATGTATGTAATCTATACACACATGCAAGCACACCGCATGCATACACCACACACACACACACACATATATATATATATATATTAGACGTGCGCTTAGACTCGTGTGTGTGTGTTTGTGTGTGTGTGTGTAAATTTGTGTTATGGGCCTGTGCCCCAGATCTTTTAAGAACCTAACAATGCCCCTGGCTGGGAGGCAAACAACATAACACTACCAGGGTATAGAGATACTGCCCCACATCAGATGCACAGAGATAGGTACCTATACCCCATGTTGCTTCCAGAGCTGTCAGCATTCTCTCTCCACTTCCAACTACTTCTAAATAAAGAAACCTCTACCAACCATCCTAAGTCTTGGCCCAGTAACCTGCTTAACAAAAGAAAATAATAGCATGAATTGCTTGGCTGGCTAATGATAACAATAGTATGTTGCAAGCAAAGAGAAGAAAAGACCCAAAAGTGAACCAAGAGATGACCAACAGATGAACCAATGGTAAAAGTGCCTACTGTGAGTAAATTTAGTAAACTTAAGTCAAATCTTTTCATAGAGGATAAGGCTATCAATGGCTACTAGTCATGATGCCTCTGATACCTCCAGTATCAGAGGCAGTATGCTTCTCTGAGCAATACGGGCGGGAGGGTGCTGTTGTATTCATGTCCTACTTCTGGGCTTCTCACAGGCAGCTGGTTGGCCTGTGTGAACATAATGCTGCACTAGATAGGTCTTTGGTCTGATCTAGCAGGGCTCTTCTTTTGTTTTTATGACAAAAGCACAGTTATGCAAAAGTGACCAGAACTCATGCTCTTATGTAGCAAACCATTCTATTTCCAGCATGATTCCAGTGGGGTAGAGGTGTGTGTGACTCCAGTTCAGAATATGTTTGTTGATATTCAAATTTCTGCATCTATTTCTGCTTGATATTCAAGCTTTTATTTCTTTCAGTATCCCCAGTTCTAAGAACAAAGAAGGTTTTATCTCAGTAGGGGTCTCCACTTTGTAAAGACAGTTTTGAGAGCCTGTCATAGGGAAATTGAAATAAAGCTGAAATGACATTATTGTGGACACATGAAACATGGTGCTGAACACACCAAAGGGATACAGTTGCTTTTTCAAAGTATCATCATCATTCTCTTATTTATAAGCCTATAAGTCTTTACAGTGCTTAAAGGGGCCATGAAAATATTCAATTAAATCATATTACATGAACATAGAATAAATGGATTTAGAGGCCACAGGGGAAGATCTAACCTTGTTTTGAGATTATGCCATATGCAAGGTATATTAAAAAAAAGCTAATCACAGAACTCTGCATGGTTAGCTTATTTCTCATTTACATGCGTCAAGTGTTTTTAACTTAACAAGTTATTTTCTTTTAATATTATTTAACAGGCTGTTTCCTTTACATACTCAATGCTCATATTTGTTTTTTGGTTTTCTTAAGACAGAGTTCATTCACTTAAACAGGAATATCCACACTACACAAGAAATGTGGATATTCTTTTGACATTGCATCTTAATAAATGGATTAAATGAGCCATGAATATTGGCATTTAACCAATAATAAAAACTATCTTTATTTATTTAAAATGTATCAGATTTGCTTCACCTAAAAAGGCTAATTGAAAAGGCTATTCAGGTCAGCTGCCGGTAGTAAAGTCGACTGAATCACATTAAATGCTATTTAAAGGATGTGAACAGGCTAAAAGAAAAATTAAACCAGGGCCATTAAAATTTAATTTGACATAGCAATGCCATTAACATTTTGGTTTTATGCTATGGCAGGCTTTCTAAAAATATGCCCGTATAATTTAGAAGCCCAGAGTTGTCAAGTGGATAGCCCTCATGTAGGAAAAATGATGATGTGTGACCTTAAAGAAAAATTATAGAAAGAATCAAAGGTGATAACTTCATTGGCTCCCATGAGTATCTGACAGCCTGCTCTTATGCAGTGTGGACATGAATGCATTCATAAGAGCAACTAACTGCTCACAAACAGGCCTTTCTTTTTTATACTGGCTTGCTTTGCTTTAATCCTTTTCCAGATATTGCTTTGTGATCCTTGTTTGCATATCATCACCAATATTCTTTGAGACACCACAGGAGACCATGTAGATGGGCAGTTACACAGCTGAGATAATTGCCGACAAGCACGTGTCTAGCTTATAAGAATCAAGTTAATCAGCAGCCCGTCCTTGTAGAATATTTTAGGATTACTATGGAGTAATAATTTATCAGCTTGCCCATGATGAAGAAAATTAAAGAATGCTAGTGAGTGATGTTACTAGACAAGGGATCGTGGCCACTTCAGCATGAAGTGGAGTAAAGCTCACTCAATCCCGTACTAACTGCCTACAGACTAAATCTTCACTTTAATGCTATTTAGAATGCACTTTAAAAATATCCAAAAGAAAACATGATATGCTGGATGGTCATCCCCATTCCCCCTTCCTCTCTCTCCCCTATGGGAAAAGACACAAGAGTAAATAGATGCAGAAATTTGACCCTGGAGCAGTGATCCCCAATCTGGTGTCCTCCAGATGTGTTGGACTACACCTCCAATCATCCCTAGCCACCCTGGCCATTGAACATATAGGCTGGCAGTACTTGGTGTAGACTTACTTGGATACTTCAAAACGGGCATAGCACAAGGTATAACTCCTGACATAGTTTATGGTATAGTGTGTCAAATGCAAAGTGGAAGTAATCGAGTGATCAAATAAAACGTATTAGCAGACTGTAAATGCATGCTCTATGACACATATATTTTTCTTACAGGAATTATCATTCTTTAGTTGCACATACAGGAAACCAGGAGCATACAGGAGTGCTTAGCAGCTGTGTGGACGAGCATGGTTGGATACCTACCAAGACCAACACCTCACCAATGGGTCCAGTGTCCCCTGGCCCTGCTCCTCCTCCTCCTTGCTGCTGTCATCGGTCCTCTCCACATACTGAAAGCAGTAATAAGAGAAAGGAGAAGGAGCAGAAGCCTCCCTATGCCTTGCCTTTTCATTCTGGACAATGGTGTGGATTCTTCCCAGAGGGAGAGGGAGAGAATAAGTGAATGGGCAGTAGTGACAGTGGGAAGGAGAAGAGACCACTCAGGGAGAGGGGTCCACTGAAAGCATCTTGCCCAAGAGCCTTCCAAAATCTCAAACTGACACTGGTGCTCGGATAGACTTTCCCTATCCCCTAAAAAAAAATGTGCTAGAGCAGCACTTCTGCACCACATTGAAAGCAACATAAGTGATTTTGCTACACAGTGGCGTATTTGCATAGCAGAGTTTGTACTAGGTCTATGATATTAACTCTGACTGTTCTGCAAACAGGCAGTGGCTCAAGTGCTCAAGACACAGGTGGGATGGATGTGGCTTGGGTGATTTGGAAACACAAATGAGTGCATACATTATGTCTTGACTTTTGTACAGATGCCCTATGAGATTTTCTTAAAATTCAGAGTTAGTCTTATGCTGGTCACATAGCTAGTTACATAACGTCATTAATTTCTCTTGCAGTAAAGTTTTTAAGAAACTCCAGAGCAGTAACTTCTGCTAAATACATCTGAAAAGAGTCCTGTAGATTGGAACTATTTTCAGTGGGCTATATGATGGAATGGATCAGTTTGCCCCTGGAGAAAAGCCTGATCTGCAGTGGAGTGCTTTACCAGAGGCAGAACTGAGGGCATGGAACATGTCCAAAGGCTCTTCGTAGCCTCTGTCCTTGACAGAACTGTCTAATTCTACTAGGATTTGTTTACGTTAGAGAATGTGCAAGCCATTTGATTGTTTCAAGTGTTCACTGAGCAAAATTACCACAGCAATTTTCCCTTAAAGCAGATTTGCTCCCTCAAAAATGTGAAATAACAGCTTGATGACGCAGTTGTCTTCCTTAGAACTGCACAGTGAAGAAATATGCAAAAATTACAGTAATTTGGAGTAACTTGAGCAATAATAAGTTCTTTCTTCCGTTATTGCAGCTAATGTTTTGGACAAAAAAGACATAAAGCAAATGATAGCATCTAAGGTACAATCAAGAGACTAACGTATTTTACAATGCTAACATCCAAGTACTGTAAGGAATCTCAGCTCCCTGACTACACTAAGAGCATGTTTTGCCATATCATTGCAGATCTAAAGTGCTAACGCAGGGGTAGGCAATGTGTTGCCTACGAACACCAATGAACCCCTGGACACCTTTCTTGGCACCCACCAGAGTCTCCTATCCCTCCCACTTAAAAAAAAAAAATTAACACAATTTCTTACCAGTAGCTGGGATTGATGTGAAATAGGTTTCCGTTGGTGCTGAAAACTGTGTGTTTAAAGGAGTTGTTTAGTGTTACCACAGCACTACCTTAAAGTTGTGGCTCAGACCCCACCTCTGTCTTGTACTTAGTCTTTTGGACAGGTTGCTAGTCCTTTGCCATGCCTCCCATGGCAGCCATTTTGTGGTGGTGCCCAGGACAGTTTCTCAAATTTACCAATGTGCCCATGAACCAAAAAGGTTACCAATGCTAATATTTGCCACTCTGGCTTGCTGATATATGGCAGGCTGTACTTCTCTAATCTTTAGAGACCTTTCTAGTTTTGCCTTAATTCCAGAATCCCTTTGACAGATAGATTAATCCTCAATATTGTTTTGCACTATTGGTTGCACTTTGGACACTACATGCAATCTTACCTGTGATTCAGATACAGACCCTCTGTAGTCTTGGTAACCAACTACAGTTGTGTGACCTAGAAGGCACAAATTCACCATCTGTTGCTAAAATTCAATCTTCCTTCATTACTCAGGCTTACAGTCTTTCACTACTCACTGCACTTGGATCTCGAGATCATACAGATGACCAGGAAAAGTTATCAGCAAGACTATCTGGCAAGACATATGCGACCATCATTTGTGCTCCCTTACCAAAGAACTGATTGTAGTAATGCACTGTCTGTGCCATTGCCTCTGAAAATTGATGTGGAGATTACAGTTCATTTAGAACAAGGGTTGGGAAACTTGTAGCCCTCCAGATGTTTTAGCCTACAATCCCTATCCATTCTAGCCAGCATAGCCAGTGGTAAGGGATGATGGAAGCTATACACCAAAACATCTGGAGGGCCATAAGTTGCCCACCCCTGATTTAGAACATGGCTGTAATGTGCTACAGCACATTACACCAAGGTATGCAATTGGCTTCTAAATGCATTTCAATGTGTAGTCTTTCAGCAATAGCATTCTCAGGGGCTTGAACCCTACAAAAACACTTATTCCTTCCCTGTGGGTACTGCATACCCTCTTGATACATGATAAAATTACAAGAATGCATACAGATATTACCTGTGCCTGCTTCCCTTCTTCGAAATTCCCTTCCAGTAGATATACCAAAGCCCAATGTTAAGCACTCCCTGGAAACAATTTTTAGACCATCATATTGGTGGATGGGAATAAAGAAAGAACAAATTTCCAAATGCTGAAGACTAAGGACATCAGAAGAAAATATGCTTAAAAAAATGTCAAACAGAAAGGACTGGATACTCATGTCTAAGTAGCATAGTGAAAAAGCTAATATTCTGGAATCCTATTTGCTCAGATCTTTGGAGCTGTGAAATTATACGTAACAAGAATTAGGAATGAATAGGACAATGGCCTCCATCTGAGAGAAATCAGAGTGCCACTTCAGATACTGATAGTGCTGGCTCCAGGTTTTTCAGGACTCTTGGACAAGACATCCTCAATAGCTCCCCTCTCTCTCTCAGTGAATCTGCCTTCTCACTGCCATTGTCATCAGCTGCTATTGCTCCTCATTCTCTTTCTCATCATTACTACCATACTTGTTAGTACCATATTTGGATATTTTTAAAAGATTACTGGCGAGTTTTCTTGGAAGTGGAAGCCAAAAACAAAACTGTTTTCAGTATACCAATGGGGCTGTTCAAATTTATTGTTCTACCCTTTGGACTTGACAATGCTTCAAATACCTTTCAAAGCTTTGCTATGGTTTATATATATTGATGATTTTGTCATTTTTAACTTAACTTGGGATGAGCACTTCCAATATGTGGAATAAGGACGAAATCATATAGAGGGCACAGCTAACTATGAAGGTACTGAAATGTCAAGTTGCCATGGGTAAAGTTGTGTATTTGGGCCACAACGTAGGTGGGGGACAGATTAAACCAGAAGACTTTAAGATATATGCTATTTCAAACTGGCCAGTTCCCACAACAAAGAGGCCAATATAGGCTTTCCTTAGACTTGTGAGGTATTACAGGACATTTTAAAACATTTTATTCATATAGCAGGACCCCTCACTGATCTGTACCAGAAATGAATTCCTAATAAATTTAAGTGGATGGAAATATGTCAAAAGGCTTTTAAAAGTTTCAAGGCTCAACTGATTGCCAAACTTAATCTGGATAGATCATTTATGGTAAATAGAAATGCCTCCGATGTTGGGATAGGGGCACCATGCAGCAAATGGGGACTGATGAACAGTTACATCCAGTGGTATTCTTAAGAAGCTACTGCCTAGAGAGAGAGAGAGAGAGATTTTTCCATTATTGAAAAGGAATGTTTGGCAGTAATTTAGGCCCTAGGGAAGTTGACACCCTATTTGTGGGGAAGAAAAATCAGTTGATTTACTGATTACTCACCTTTCTGTTGGTTGCAGATCAAAAAAGGAACAAACAGCAAGCTTCTTTGCAGGAAGGATTATGATTTTGATATTATATGTGTGAAAAAGTGAAAAAAAAATAGAGCTAATGCTCTGTCCTGAAGTTATGTTTTTTAAGTTTAAAGTGTCTGAAAATAGGTAGCATTATTACTTAATATAATTGTTCACTGTTTCTTGTCATTGGACATATTCGGATGTTTCTTTGAAAGAGGGCAGAAGAATAAGTGGAGAAATGATTGACTGGTACCAATTAAGAGGGGACAAAAGGGAAAGATAGATGGAGCTAGTGTCCGTTGAGAAGGTTGTTTAGTGAGTAGGATCAGAGACAGGGTGTGGGTTAGAAGACAGGGAAAGGAGTCATTGGGAGCAGAGATGTTGGGTTAGGTTATTAGAACCATTATTTATTACTCTTTATCAGAAGACTACTTGTTCTAGATGTTGATATGTTCCATATATAAATATATGTTCAGTGTTTTAACTATCTGTCTTCTGGTCTGAGTAGATTCCAAGGTTAATATATCTCACCCCATATGCTGGCTTTGAAGTACACAGCCAAGGATATAAAAAGGAGAGTCCGACTTCTCTCTGCAAATCAGTAGGTGGTGGCAGCTGGTTATTTTGGGGAGTATTAGGGAAAGTCTAGGCCCAGTACTTACCCAGTGACCTCTAGGGACCCAGGAACCTCTAGAGACCAGGGACTTCTAGATATAACATGTGAAAATGTTCACTTATTCATTACACATTGCCTTCACTTGCCATAACTGTGAATTGCCCTCACTTTCAATTGCATAATTACATAGCCAAATCTGATTTTTGTGATATCACTTTGTTTACTGTGTGAGCCCTGATTGGGTGGGATCATCAATGTGACTAATCCTGGAAGATGGAGGAAAAAGAAACCAAGAGAGAAGGAATTGTACAGAAACAACAGTAATCAGTGAAAACCATGATACAGGACAATTTGTACAGTGTAAGTAAAATTTCTATCCTACTAAAAGTACTAGTCTCTACCCAGATATGAAAATCAGAGAATATTCAGAGCAGTTCTAGTTTCAGAAAAATCCAAAGTTAGGTGTAGTCTTTAAAAAATAAAAGGTAGCTAAGTGCTCCTTGCAAATGGACTCTGCAAAATATTTTGATTCTGTTTGGGGGTAAGATGATACCTATAGTATTTCAGCACTACATAATAAGCGATAGTCCACACTGATAAGTCATAATATCGTATGCTAATACTTAACACCTTTATGGCAACATATTTTCTGATCTGCTTCATGTGGAGTTCAGTCAACAGCCTTACTAAGTAAACAATAAGATGCATTCCCATTGACAGTGTGGGTGGAAAAGAGGAGATATATTTAGTATTTTATCACAGCTGTTCTAAATTTACACAAGACTTTCTGCTCTGCAAGTTGTTTTTCAAAAGTCACCCAGATACAAGTGTGATTGCTGAAAGGCGTTTTTATCATCTCCCAAGCTGGTGCATCAGACATGCAAAAGCTAAAAGTCACAAATCAGAGAATAAAAAAAGGAACATTTGAAATTCAGTTGGGGGTTTTGTCTCATTTTACATACACAAGAGCACAAATTCCACACAGACTGAACTTAAGTGTATTTACTCAGAAGAAAGCCCTACTGACTCCAGTGGGGTTTACTCCCAGGTAAGAGTTTAAGATTGTAGTCTCAGGCTACAATCCTAAACATGTCCATCAGGAAGTAAGTCCCACTGAGCTCAGCTGAAACACCTGCAGAATTCTGAAGTGTTGCAATTCTCAGAAAACTGTACCACATATTTCTAGATTTAAATTGACTGAACCTCTTTACCTTCTGTTCCTGCCTCAGGCTACAATGTATAAACAATGTAAGACAGAATATTTAGATGTAAACCTGTTTTGGTGTCATTTACCATTCATGGATGGATCTGTGTTTAATATCCACTTGCCATATTTTATTTGTTATAATAACAGCTGGCCTATTGCTGATATAACCTCTAGGTTCACATAACCCACATTTTACTTCAGGTTAATTAAAACCACTTTGACTTGAAGGTAGGTATGTAAGAAAGTAAAATAACTGGTTCTGTTAGAAACTGCTTCCAGTGGAAAGTTCTATTCTTCTGAACTTAACAGTGAGACCTGAAAGCTGACTCATGTGAAAAGGTATAAAAAGCTGTGTCATATTACTGTGAAGGACCCATTTCTCCTTTTTCAGGGAGCGGTCCTCTGATTGAAGAATTAACCTAGTTTTATCATATCACCTGAAGTCCCTGCCTAGGTGTGTGAGCATTCATGTAAGCGAAACCTTGGGAACCTGGAAGTTGGCAGTTTGAGAATCTTAGAATGAGAGAATGAGCTGTACCCAACAAAAAGACACAGGGTCAATTCATCCACGCCTAGCAAACATTTAGTTGCATCTCAGTTCTTTCAAATCAAAGGGATAGATCTCAAGATATATACAAATGCAATCCATGGGCTGAACAGGTTGCTGAGAACTCTTAGCTTCTGCTGTCACATTTTGTTGATGGGGCATGTGTAAGAACAAAGTTCCTGGAGAACAAAGTTAGAGGAGTGATGTATTTCAAAATGTACATAAGAGAGAATCAAGAGCAATTACAACTTCATTGTACTAATAAGAGAGCAGACTTACAGAAAATGCATCCCTCTTTTTAATACAACTAGCAAACAATGATCCACACATGTGCATTATTGTAATGACTAAAAAAGAACTGTCTTGGACAATTGTCCTGTGGCCTGTAATCATGAGATTATTAGGCCACAAAGTAATATCTAGATCCCCTTAATGTGAAGAAAGCGATGTGGGACAACAGAGAAGCAATCCTAGGAACACTGCCAGCACCAGATTTTTTATAGCCCTTGGGCAAGGCACATCAATGGACACTTCTATGGGGCCCCTGCCTCAGTGAATCAACCTTCTCTCCTCCATTGTCACTAGCTACTATTTCTCCTCATCCTTTTTCTCATCATTGCTACCACTTGATTGTTTGTCAGGCAGAGAGCCAGTCAGCAAGTCAGCAATGCAATCTACTGCTCCTCCTCCTCACCACCACTGTTATCTGGGCCAAAATGAGAGGCAGGAGAACAAGCAGATATCGGAGTGGTAAATAGGAGGAGCAATTCCAGGGTGCTACTCTCAGTGGACCCCTGCTGGGGTGTGGGCCTTCAGCAGGTGCCCAACCATGCCTACCCTTGATGTGAGCCTTGCCTACGAATTACACGAATGTCTAGAGAAAGTATAACATTGAAGCAATAGACATATCTATCTCAGACAGGTCACTCCTGACTTCAGAGCTGCTTCGAGAGTGTTGCCCTCAATGTGTCTTGCCTCTGAGACTTATGTATGTGCTGCAGCTATACACTTTTGGGTGATTCTCTTTCTCTCTCTCTGTCTCTCTCACACACACACACACACTCTGCAGACCACACTGTTCAGGGACATCCTGTTGAACAAAGGGCTTTTTAGGGGCAGCAGGGAAGGGAGAGGAGGTGACAGGAAAGGTCCTTGCATGAGTGACTTTCCACTCACACCACCTTTGGATCTAGTTCATTATATCTGGAAGTGGGAAGTGGCTTGAATACATTTATGTAGTGCTGACTTCTGTACTTCCTGTTTATTTTATTTATATCCGCTGCTTTTCCACCAAACACTGGCATACAATGTGGCTAACAATGAAATACAGATTAAAAACAAAACAATAAATGCAGATTAGAAATGTAAGATAAAAAATAGATCAAGAACACACAATAACAGAAATAAGTGGCACCCAACCAATTAAAAACCTCTTTAGCAGCAGACCAGCTTATATGCCAAAGGCCTGCCTGATTTTTCTAAGTGTATGTCTGTGCTATCTCCAACAAATACATTCTCTAAAGAACAGAGAAGCCAGCAAACATTCTATTATTCTACAGTATTAGGATCAAGTCCAGCCAATCTGTTGATATGCCATACTGTGTGAAAATGTAATAACTCCGTTCTGTATGTTCTTGTCTGCTAATTACTTTTCCAGCTGTGAGCAAAACTCTGGCATTCCAACAGATTTAAAACATTAACAAACCTAATCCAAAGGGGGGGGGGGAGGTCATTGTGTTCCTTTAGAGGACTAAATGTGGCATACTTTACCAATAAACTGGAACATGATGTCCCACAGATCAAAAATTGCCAAGTGGCCCATAGTTTGTTATACTTAGAATCATAGAATAGTAGGGTTGGAAGGGGCCTACAAGGCCATCGAGTCCAACCCCCTGCTCAGTGCAGGAATCCAAGTCAGAGCATCCCTGACAAATGGCTGTCCAGCCTCGTCTTGAACGCCTCCAGTGTGGGAGAGCCCACCACCTCCCCGGGTAATTGGTTCCATTGTCGTATTGCTCTTACAGTCAGGAAGTTTTTCCTGATGTTCAGCCAGAATCTGGCTTCCTGTAACTTGAGCCCATTATTCCATGTCCTGCACTCTGGGATGATCAAGAAGAGATCCTGGCCTTCTTCTCTGTGACAACCTTTCAAGTACTTGAAGAGTGCTATCATATCTCCCCTCAGTCTTCTCTTCTCAAGGCTAAACATGCCCAGTTCTTTCAGTCTCTCTTCATAGGGCTTTGTTTCCAGTCCCCTGATCATCTTTGTTGCCCTCCTCTGAACCCTCTCCAGTTTGTCTGCATCCTTCTTAAAGTGTGGTGTCCAGAACTGGACACAGTACTCCAGATGAGGCCTAACCAGTGCTGAGTAGAGGGGAACTAGTACTTCCCGGGATTTGGAAGCGATGCTTCTATGAATGCAGCCCAAAATAGCATTTGCCTTTTTTGCAGCCACATCACATTGTTGGCTCATATTCAGCTTGTGATCGACAACACAGTGTATGTCAAAGTGTACTTACCTTCTGAAACCACCAGTCAAAGTTACTAAAGCACTGGGGAAAAATTTCCACACAGTATCCTTAACGATCAGGCTTGTTGCATCCGCTTCTGCCTTAGATACATAGCTAACAAGGTCTTCATAGTGCAGTAACCCTGAAAAGTGATTTTATATTAGACTTTTGGTATAATGAAGAAGCCTAGTGGACAATATATAAAGCTTAAACACCTAGGAGACCTAAGTTCAGGTTCTACCTGAAGGATGAATTAATTGGATGTTGCTCAACTCATTGTCAGTCTTTTTTGTCCATCTAGTAAAAAATTAGGGCCAAAACAAGACCTTACTTTCAAATCTGTATCTAGCAGCTATGTCTTTTTTATGTTTACTCTAGAGTAGGCATAGTCAGTCCAGACTGGATCTTAAAAGCCCCCTGACACCACACCCCCCATACTAAGGTCCTGACCCAAATCAGGGGCCCTGTGCCTACTCTAGAGTAAAAATGAAGGAACACAGCCACAGCTGCTAGTTACAGATTTAAACTAATGTCCGTATTGGCCCTTAACTACCTCAACAGGGAATAGTGATCATAAGATACTACAGAAATGTATTAAGACTAATAAATAACTTGTATTAAGTTTTATTCACAATTATGTAACTAGAGCTGGCCAATCTATCACAAATTGGGCCTTCCCAAAATATTGGCATTTGTCAAACGTGGTGGTGTGCAGATGGGCTACCTGCAATTTCCTACCACGAAGCAATATCCTTGTAAGAAATTTGTCCTAAGTGACACAGACCTTAGCGAGTTTGATCCTTGGTTATGTTAAAAGAATGGCACTTTTCAACTAAATGCTAGATGTTTTGATAGAGGGTTGTATCCCATATTAGTCTATCCCTGGACATCCTGGTAAGGGACTGTTGAAAGGATGAGGAGGATAGTGAGTGTTAAAAGTGGACCTTCCTCTCCTCCATTCTGAGAACCAATGAAGTGGCCTATGGGAGGGCTTTACTGCTACATCTACAGATTCAACTTAAAAATTATTTCCTATATGATCTGGGCAAGAATAATTTTTAAACATTTTGAATTATAGATGCATGTTCAAGTATTAGTTTTGATACAGAATAAATTCACTTGCTCAAAGAAGGTTTCTTTATGGAGCTAGAGAAGAAACAGAAGACTTCCAGCAGGACTGTTGTATCTTATGTAAAAGGAAAGGTAACCTACTTGGATGGCCTAACCAGAGTATGCAGCTTCATTTAAAATTCTTCCTGAAAACCAAACTAACAGATATTGTAAAATTCCAGAGGCTACACTTTTAGCATAAATTAAAATTTATTTTTAGCATAAATTACAGTTTAACATATATAAGGCACCTTCCTATGTTCCTAACTAGCAAAGAAACAGAATTTGACCTATTCATAATGTAAAGATCCATTTTATGTAAATGTCATACTCGTGAAGTTGTTTTGTGATGTATGTAGAACAACATCAGGGTCACTAATTTATATCATTTTAAGAAGAGAATCTTTCGCATCCAAAATAATTATTTATTTAGATAAAATATAATGCATCTCATTTTCAGCTTAAAACAAATGTGAGAGGTTTTGTTTTTTTTTATGCTTGTATTACATACAATAACTGGCCTTGTAATACATTATGGGAAAGTTGTTGTTCAGTCGTTCAGTCATGTCCGACTCTTCGTGACCCCATGGACCATAGGCTAGCACGCCAGGCCTTCCTGTCCTGCGCTCTCTCCCGGAGCGTGCTGCTCAAGTCCATATTCATTGCATCAGTGATGCTATCTAGCCATCTCATCCTCTGCTGTCCCTTTCTCCTTTTGTCTTCAGTCTTTCCCAGCATCAGGGTCTTTTCCAGAGAGTTTTCTCTTCGCATTAGGTGGCCAAAATATTTCAGCTTCAGCTTCAGTATCTGTCCTTCCAATGAGCACTCAGGGTTGATTTCCTTTAGGATGGACTGATTTGACCTCCTTGCAGCCCAGGGGACTTGTAAGAGTCTTCTCCAGCACCACAGTTCGAAAGCATCAGTTCTTCGGCGCTCAGCCTTCCTTATAGTCCAGCTCTCACAGCCATACATTACTACTGGGAAAACCATAGCTTTGATTGGACGGACCTTTGTCGGCAAGGTGATGTCTCTGCTTCTCACTATGCTCTCTAGGTTTGCCATAGCTTTCCTCCCAAGGAGCAAGCGTATTTTAATTTCATGGCTACAGTCACCATCTGCGGTGATCTTGGAGCCCAAGCAAATAAAATCTGTCACTGCTTCCATTTCTTCCCCTTCCATATGCCAGGAAGTGATGGGGCCAGATGCCATAATCTTCGTTTTTTTAATGTTGAGTTTCAAACCAGCTTTTGCACTCTCCTCCTTCACCCTCAACAAGAGGCTCTTTAGATCCTCTTCGCTTTCTGCCATTAGGGTGGTATCATCTGCATATCTGAGGTTGTTGATAATTCTCCCGGCAATCTTAATTCCGACCTGTGATTCATCCAGCCCGGCGTTTCTCATGATGTACTTTGCATATAAGTTAAATAAGCAGGGTGACAATATGCAGCCTTGTCGTACTCCTTTCCCAATTTTGAACCACTCGGTTGTTCCATGTCTGGTTCTTACTGTTGCTTCTTGACCCTCGTACAGGTTTCTCAGAAGACAGGTAAGGTGGTCTGGTACCCCCATCTCTTTCAGAATTTGCCAGAGTTTGTTGTGATCCACACAATCAAAGGCTTTAGCGTAGTCAATGAAGCAGAAATAGACGTTTTTCTGGAATTCTCTTGCTTTCTCCATGATCCAGTGAAAGTTGGAGATTTGATCTCTAGTTCCTCTGCCTCTTTGAAACCCAGTTTGTACTTCCGGTAGTTCTCGGTTCGCATACTGCTGAAGCCTAGCTTGTAGGATTTTGAGCATCACCTTGCTGGCATGTGAAATGAGTGCAATTGTACGGTAGTTTGAACACTCTTTGGCATTGCCCTTCTTTGGAACTGGAATGTAAACTGACCTTTTCCAGTCTTGTGGCCACTGTTGAGTGTTCCAAATTTGTTGGCATATTGAGTGCAGCACTTTAACAGCATCAGCTTTTAGGATTTTAAATAGGCAGCTCAGCTGGAATACTGTCATCTCTGCTAGCTTTGTTGTTAGTAATGCTTCCTAAGGCCCACTTGACTTCACTCTCTAGGATGTCCGGCTCAAGTTCAGTGACCGCACTATCATGGCTACCAGGGACATTCAGATCTTTCCTGTATAGTTCTTCTGTGTATTCTTTCCACCTCTTCTTAATCTCATCTGCTTCTGTTAGGTCCCTGCCTTCTTTGTCCTTTATCATGCCTGTCTTTGCACAAAACGTTCCCTTGATATCTCCAATTTTCTTGAAGAGATCTCTAGTCTTTCCCATTCTGTTGTTTTCTTTGATTTGTTTGCATTGTTCATTTAAAAAGGCCTTCTTGTCTCTCCTTGCTATTCTCTGGAACTCTGCATTCAGTTGGATATATCTTCCCCTTTCTCCCTTGCTTTTCACTTCCCTTCTTTCTTCAGCTACTTGTAAAGCCTCATCAGACAGCCACTTTGCTTTCTTGCATTTCTTTTCCTTTGGGATGAATTTAGTTGCTGCCTCCTGAACAATGTTACAGACCTCTGTCCATAGTTCCTCAGGCATTCTGTCTATCAGGTCTAATCCCTTAAATCTATTCGTCATCTCCACTGTATATTCATAAGGGATATGATTTAGGTCATACCTGAATGGTTTAGTGGTTTTCCCTACATTCTTCAATTTAAGCTGAAATTTTGCAAGAAGCAGCTCATGATCTGAGCCACAGTCAGCTCCAGGTCTTGTTTTGACTGACTGTATCGAGCTTCTCCATCTTTGGCTGCAAAGGACATAATCAATCTGATTTTGATATTGACCATCTGGTGATGTCCATGTGTAGAGTCATTTCTTGTGCTGTTGGAAAACAGTGTTTGCTATGATCAGCGTGTTCTCGTGGCAAAACTCGATTAGCCTTTGTCCTGCTTCATTTTATACACCAAGGTCATGCTTGCCTGTTATCTCGGTGATTTCTTGACTTCTTACTTTAGCATTCCAATCCCCTATGATGAAGAGGACATCTTTTTTTGGTGTTAGTTCTAGAAGGTGTTGTAGGTCTTCATAGAACCGATCAACCTCAGCTTCTTCGACATCAGTGGTTGGGGCATAGACTTGAATTACTGTGATGTTGAATGGTTTGCCTTGGATTCGTACTGAGTTCATTCTATCGTTTTTAAGATTGTACCCCAGTACTGCTTTTCCCACCCTATTGTTGACTATGAGTGCTACTCCGTTTCTTCTAAGGGATTCTTGCCCACAGTAGTAGGTATGATGGTCACCTGAATTAAATTCGCCCATGCTTGTCCATTTTAGTTCGCTGATTCCCAAGATGTCGATGTTCAATCTTGCCATCTCATGTTTGACCACCTCCAGCTTACCTTGATTCATTGATCTGACATTCCAGGTTCCTAAACAATATTGTTCTTTACAGCATCGGATTTTCTTTTCACCACCAGACACATCCACAGGTGAGTGTCCTTTCGGCTTTGGCCCAGCCGCTTCACTCTTTCTGGCGCTACTTGGAAATACCCTCTGCTCTTCCCCAGTAGTATATTGGACACCTTCCGACCTGAGGGGCTCATCTTCCGGCGTCATATCTTTTAGCCTTGTGATACGTTCCATGGGGTTTTCTTGGCAAGAATACTGGAGTGGGTTGCCATTTCCTTCTCCAGTGGACCACATTTTGTCAGAACTCTCTGCCATGACCTGTCCGTCTTGGGTGGCCCTGCACGGCATAGCTTATGGCTTCACTGAGTTATGCAAGCCCCTTCGCCACAACAAGGCAGTGATCCATGAAGGGGTTATGGGAAAGAGTGGTCTTCAAAAAATTTAGGGCAAAACAAAACAAAAAAACTTCACTGCATAGTCTATGAACAGCCAGTAAATGTGTAGGACACACATTGATTGAACAGACGATATTTGTATGTTCATCAATAAGCATACTATTCTAATTAATGCTGTTTTCAAGCCTCAACCTAAAGTCTTGTGTTAATGGGGGGGGGTGTTACCTGCTCTTTGCATCCTTGTCAGTTGCAGGTTCGCATGACATTTTACTTCTTCCAGAGTCCGTAAACCCATCCTGTACCACTTTTCAGATGTCTTCAGTCCCACTCCAAAAACAGAAGTAAAGAGCTATGTAGAGTGGGAACATATTAAATTTAACCAACTGTGGACGCTAGGGCTAGCTTTGTTCAACAACTTTTCATGTTCCCTTGCCTCTTTTTGATTGTATCACAAAGGCAAGAGCCTTAACCCCCCACTGTTGCTTTTACTGTATCCTGTGAAATATGAAAATAACACAGTACCTTTATGCCAACTGACAACTTCTTTTAATGAAATGTATGAAACCACATTATTTGCAGCTTTACAAAAGGAAATGCACATTTTTCTTCTGTGGGACCAAAGTCCCTACTATCACCGCCCATAATTAAAGCAAGATGGCCAGAGCAAGTGGTAATGGTTATTTTCTAGTTATTTTGGCATAGTCTATTTACATGCTAGTTTACACATATTCCAGTGTAGAGAAATAGTGGATATGAGCAGGAGATAGCATAGAAGGGAATATGTGTCCAAAATATGTGCATATTACGTATCCCTAGACTTGCTTATTTTCTCAATTCTACCATTTACCCTATGAGTTCCACTCTTAAAAGAGGTCAAATTAGACAATACATTAAATGCATGTATGAATTCAACGTGTCAGGGTTTTACTTTAAATTTAGTTTAGGATGTAACTTTAAATACACAAAACTTAACGTATGTCAGTTAGCCGAAAGGAAGAACGGGTGGGAGAGATGAAGTGGGTGAGAGAACAACGGGAAATAGAGACTTATTGATAAATGTCCTATATCACAATGAGTTGTATCCAACATTAGTCCTACTTAGAGTAGGCCCATTGAAAGGAATGGGACTTAAGTTAGACTGACACTGAATACCATCCATTGGATACAACCCCAACAATAATTAGGAGGGGAAGGGGAAATTCTTTTATTGTAAAAATCTAGCAAGCATTTCAATAAACAACAAATAACAATAAATCAGTAAATAGCTGTGAGGGGTGATCAGGAGTGGGAACACTTGGCACGTAGTGCAGCCCAGCACCAGCTGTCTGACACCATCCACATCACCACATCCCTCCCACTCATCAGGAATGCAGCATGGGGGGGGGGCATTTGTTTTTTTAACTTCCCCTCAGTGCCATGGTTATGGTGAAGGAAGCAGCTACTGGTGCCAATGGCTGCTTCCTCCCAGGGCAAGTAGCTAGCAGCTTCACTGGGGCTTTTGCAGGAGATCCTGGTGGATTGTTCCCAAGGATTTTGTTGTTCTTAACCAGGGGACAGTTGCTAAAGGAACATAATAGGGAAAATGAAGGAAAGCAAAGTTTTTCAGGTGTGAATTGATATCCCAGAGGAACAATGCTCTTATTATTCATATGCATTTTGTCAATGCTTTGTCTCTCAAACATTTCACTGCCATTCATAGGATTTGAGAACTGGCAGTAGAGTCCCATTATAATTTTCTCTTTCTGGTGAATTTCCAGTCTTTGAATGTGGGCTATGCTAATTTTATCTTTTTCTTCTAATGAGATTATTGTTATTTTTTGAAGCAATTACGATAAAGAAAAGGATGAAAATCCTGGACAATTAAAATACATATTACTCTACATTTTAGATATAACAAGTGAAATTACCTACTCTTTGTGGAAAGCTTGCTGTTTGTGAGGAAGAGTGATTATATTTTGTAATCTCATTTTTCAAAAGTTATTTAGATCTTTATCTATTAATTTTTATTACTTTGTTGGCTTAGTGGTCTTTTAATAGGATCAGGAGGATTCACAGAAGTTTTATTAGTTCTGTCATAAAGATTAGAACAGTATTTTTTTAAAAGTATGGACTATCAATGGCAGTAAAAAACAAAATTAAACTTTCCCACCTCTACTTTTCTTTTTTTACAACTGTCAGTAAAGTTAGATTCACCAATCTTAGTGCAATCCTATACGTGTTACTCAGAAGTAAGCCTCACCAAGTTCAATGGGGTCTACTCCCAGGTAAATGTATATAGGAATGCATCCTAAATCACTTTATGTGCACTTATACCAAGCCTAAACAAATTTACTTGGAAATCAGCCCCAAATGAGCCAACTAAAGTTACCTGCAAATAAGGATTACTTGCTTCTACTTTTCCGCAATTTTGCACAGGTGGGGGCTGGATAAAAACAACCTCTCAGGATAGGGGGTGGGGCGCATGAGGGAAAAACATTCCCCATATTTGGGGGGTTACTTTTCTGATGAGGCAGCAGAGGGTGAATTTCTCCTTTTGGGGATAAAAAATATTAAATCCCAACTTTCTTGTGGCTTCAAGCCATGGTAGGGCTGTTCCAGTGGCATCCATCATTGCTAAACAGATGCCCAATGAGAATGAAGCCATATCATGATGTACTGTTGCTGTATGGGGGGGGGGGAGATGGCTGCCCCCATGTTCAGCCCATTTTCCATACAATGTCCTGGCAATGATGCTAAGTCCATGGTACTCACTTCCGGGTAAGCTTGTATAGCGGAGGTTGGGAACCTTTTGGGGGCCAGGAGCTGGATTGCCCCCCATGCCCCTCCCATGGGCCAGATGACATCAGGAGTGGGGCCCACCCATGATGCCATTGGGTCCCTGGCCAAAGCACCAACCACAGCTCCTCAAGGTGGTGCCTCAGATGAGGAGCTGTTTTGCTCCTCATGGGCTTTCACCAGATAGGGGCAGCCCAGGTGGAACAAAGCCCACCAAGGTCCTGGCTTCTTTCCTCCTTTGCATTCTTGCTCCTCCATTGCGTTCCCTACATGGGGAGGGAGGGCTATGGAGGAGCAAAGCAACTGAGACACAGCTCAGGCATTCTCCCACCTGCTGTCCATTCTGAGGGGGTAGGGCTTTGGGGAGACCAAGGGCCTCACCCGAGGCCCCACAGGCTGGATGGGCTGGCCTGGCAGACCAAATTCTCCATCCATGATGTATAGGATTGCAGCATCATGCAACCATTTTCTCACCTGATCCAACCAACACTGTAACCAGACTTCTAGGGACAGTGGGTATGGTGCAAGGCAATACATATCATACAAGGTTTTTGGCAACAGCAAAAAGGAAAAGAGCAAAAGAGACTTACTTTAGTTAATCTGTAGTTTTCATTGTTTAGCACATCATTCACTCTAGAACTCTCCCCTTCTTCTAGTATATCCTGTATATATAAGAGACATACCTATTTACACAGATTTAAACAGATTTCTATTGCAGATAAGCTTTTTGTAGGATGTGTTTATAAGGCAATAGCCCATTGACTTACCATCCTCAGCTTTTAAATGCTTAGCAATTCTGTTTTGAGATTCAGGCTGTAATCTTACCTGGGCGTAATTCCCATTGAGCTCAATAGGGCTTAACTTTGAGTAGACAGGCATAGGATTGCACTGTAAGAATGTGTCCACAACCCAACATAAGTCCTGCTTAGAGCAGACCCACTGAAATGACTGAGATTTAAATTAGTTGTGACTAACTTATGTCCTACTCATTTCAGTGGGTTCACTCTAAGTAGGACTTATGTTGGATTTTACCCTATGCCTGCTGCTGAAAAGAATCAGCAGCAGGAGGGAAGGAGGGATTACTTGCCAAATTATTTTTATTTTTATTTAATTGTTAGGAGCACAGTTCTACTGCAGTGAACCACCCAGAGAACTTCAGCTACTGGTCAGTATAGAAATGGAATGAATGAATGAATGAATGAATGAATGAATGAATGAAATAGTGCCTTCAAAAGAAATGTACAATGGAATTATTTTGCACCTGTGGAACGGGGGGCGGGGGGATCTCCTGTAGCTCACACTAAGCAGGAAGCAGCATTATGCATGCAGGTTTTCCTCATACTCCTCCTTGGGGACAGGGGTTCTCCCCTGACGCTGACTGAGAGCCTAATCACACATCACTTTCAGCATGTAGCATGCAACTATGTCTGTTCTTTTGTCTTACTCAGAAGTAAGCATGGGGGACCAGATCCAGATCAGGACCCTAGCATGGTGCATAGGGCCACTCACTGTGGTCCCAATCTAGTTCTGGGGGAGGGCAACTGCAATGTGTATAGAAAAAACAGCCTCCAGTTGCTTCAGTGGAGGCTTTTTTCCAATGCAAATTGCAGGTGCACAGCGGGGGGCATGGCATTCCACACAGAAACTACAGCAGTGGACAAGCTCCACTGCCCTTCACATGAGGTCCCTGACCTGGATTTGGCCCCCTGCTCTTACTTTTGCATAAGAGTTTTTCTACATGAGGCTGTTAATCCACTCTATCTACTTTCAGTTTTGTTGCAGAATTGAGATCCTAGCGCTACACAAAGAGCATTTCCTTTCCTGCTTTTTCATTACATAACGTCTAGGTGGTGCTCTGCTATAGCAGAACAATGCAATTACAGTAGGAAACTACATTTTCTTTCGCTTTCACAAATAATACACCATTTTCCCTGCGCTAAAAAATCCTCATGTAGAAAAGCTCAATGAAAAAGAATAGTCATAGCTTCATGCTATGGATTAAAAGTTACCATTTAGATTGACCCTGATTTCCCTCCTCACTTCCCTCCCTCATTGCAATGGATGCCACTGATGTGATTGCCTTTCCGCTCCCTCTCCTCCCAGCATATCTCAACAGAAATCCCCTCTGCTCTATAAAAGAGTGGAGGACTCAGAAAAACGATTCCCACTCGTACTCAAGTCAAATTATCAGCAGCATTTTCCTCCCACACAGACTTCACAACTTTCTTAGCGCCCCACAGCTGGGTGGATCTCTCCTTGATGCCACTGTTCTGGCTGCCTTGACCCTTTACCTCAATTCCTTCTTGACCCATTCATGGCCACTGCCAGATCCCACACATGATCCTATGCATGTTTGTGTTGTGAGTGGGTTGCATCCAATGTTAGTCCAATTTAAGTCCCATTCATTTCAATGGGTCTACCCTAAGTAGGACTACCTTGAGATAAAAGCCTTTATTTGTTTCTTGAAGACACTATCCTGCATATCACTTTCTGCATCTTACCTCAATGACTCCTTTGACCTGTTCTCCCATCCAGGGCAGTGCTTCAACATCCTTTACTCGAATGACAGTAAACGGAAGACACTTCAACACAGAAGCAGCTCTCCTAAATGTCAGGCAAGCCCCTTCGTTTTCCCTGAACTCATAGTTTTCAGCCAGTATTTCAAAAGCATCCTAGGTGGGGGTGGGGGAGAGGGACAGAGATGAGTAAAAACTGATGCATTCAGTATGCCACCAAGAAAGTTTAAAACTTGCAAGCAGCTGCACTGACTTCTTTACACTGTGATAAATATAAAACAACAGCTGCCAACCTGCTGTGGCATTTTGCTCATAGGTATGCTTAACAAAGAACTTTTCAGTAAACCACTATATGGCTTTTTGACTTACAGTTTGGGCAAATCTCCAGAGCCTGAGATGGTGAAATAGCTCCTGCAATGTTGAGAAATCTGCCCACATCCACTTTGTCACACATGTTATGGCACACTATCTTTCTTTCTTTCTTTGAAACAATCAAACAAACAGCTTATGGCAGGGCTAGGTTCCAAAACCTGAAGTAAGCATGGCTGAGGCAAAAACAGTTGAGGCGAGGGGCAATTCCAGAGCAGAGATGGTAGGTGCAAGAATTGATGGGTGCCCTCCAAAATTTCTCCACACTAGTACAGCATCTGCCGCTTGAACATTTCAGTATGCTACCTAAATATGCCAGGTGCCATGCTCTGCTCGAGACCAGGGGTGCAGAACTGAGGGCTGAATTCCTTTTCGGAGAAGCTTTCGGGGGCTGCATTCCAGCGGTGGATAGGGACAAAGGCAAAAGGGGCAAGGCCAAAATTCCAAATTTTAGCTTAAAACTGCCAGTAACTAAGGGTGCAGTCCTATGGGTTGCACCCTTGACGAGCATAAGCCCCTAAAATTGGAGCCTCACAGTCATCCAATGCGGGGCAGGAGGAGTGGCAGAGGCAAACTTCACCTCCCCATTCTCCCGCCCTGCATTTGTCACTAGATGGGCTTTTTTGCCCTTCTAGCTGGGGTGCTTTGGAGCAGGAGGGAAGGGAGCTGAAGAAGCCTCAGGATAGCTCCTACCCTGGCCTCTCTTGTCTCCTCCCTTCCCCACTCACTGTAACGCCCCTTCTCCCCTTCTCCAAGGTTGAGTTCCTGACCTCGGAGTGCAGCCTGTGCATTTTTTTTCTGTGCCAGCTGGGAAGGGGAGGGGGGTTGAGGCCTTGATCACCCCCTCTGAGGTCAGAGTGCTGTTTCAAACCTCGGATTGGGGAATCCGAAATACCCTATGGCCAGTCCGATACCGTCTAGGAGCCATAGGATTGCTCCCTAAGCCTTAGACGACATTTCAGCCTTTTACAATGGGGGAAAACTGCACAAAAGCTGGAAAATCACCCAAAAATTGGTGGTTGGTGAGAGGGCAAAGCATCAGGGGAAGGGCGCATGGCCTTCTGGGGAACCCAGAGGGCCATACTGGGACCCAAAGAAGGCCAGATTTTGCCCCCAGCCTGAGATTCTGCAACCTTGCTCTAGATAGGGTTCTGCTCTAGGATTTGGGTTAATTTTCCCTCCACTGGACCTAAGAGCTTTGTGATATTTTATTTAATAACATCTGACAAGCCTAATGGTCATGTTTTACAATTAAAGTAAGAACACTCAAAACAGAGTTCTGTATAGAAGAGAGCATTTATCAGCCATTGTTCTCAATGGACAGTACAATGTGCTGTCTCAGTCCAGTAAACTTGTTACCTTGGGCAAATGCATGTTTGGGGAAATATATCTGCTGAGATAATATCTTGTTCCTGTCAGATCAAACTAATTTGGGAATCTAGTTTGGGTCACCAAAATGCAAAGAAAGGTCACAAATGTCAAATGTTTTCCTGTTAAAGTTTACTAGACTAAGGCAGCCCATTATGTTGCCCATTGAGAACAATGGCTGTAAAATTCTCTGTTTTGCACAGTGACCTATTTTGAGTCTTGTTTTAGCTGTAAAGAAACAACCTATATAGCATTAGGCTTGTCAGATGTTATTAGACAAAACATGACAAGAATCTTAGGCCCAGTAGGGAAACAACAGCACAAACCAAAAATGTCTAGGGCAAACTATGACATCTGGCAAATTTAGATAACATATGGAAATGTTAAAGTGGCCACTTTAACATTTCAGTATGTTATCTACATTTGTATGTGTCCTTAAAAATTGGTATGCACGCCTTTATAACTATAGAAGTTTACCTAAGTATGATCTATTTTCCACGGATTGGATTTACACTTAGTCATGCTTAGAGTACACCCACTGAATTCAGTAGGTGAAAATAAACATGATTAACCTAAGTCTTACTGATTTCAGTGACCTGGTTTGCATGTCACAGTAACCCACTGTGGGTTAATTCACCCATGGTGCTCCAAGACAAGGCTCAGCTGCCATTTTGAAAACATAAGCCACAGCAGGGGCATGCCATGGCTTGTTATGTCATCAGAACCCATGGGCTGTTTTAGTGTTTTCCTCGGGTTGTTTAACCCTCAAATAACCCACAACACTGGGTTTCGCATGACACGACAAGCCATGGCACACCCCCAGTGTGGTTTGCATATTCAAAATGGTGGCCGGTGCACATCTCAGAGCCCCGCATGGGGAACTAACCCATGGTGGGTTATCGTGATGTGCAAAGCATGACTAATCCCCCATGATTCTAATATTCTATTTCTCCAAACAATTCTGGTTACTTTGATAAAATACAACTTATGCAAGTTGCAACATCATCCTTGTAAACCGCCCAAAGAGCTTTGGCTATGGGGCAGTATAGAAACATAATAAATAAGAATAATAAAATAAAATAAGAACTAAACCAGGATTATAGAACACTTTGAAAATAAAATGTTTCTGTCTTTTTCACATACTTGGAAATCAGGGCTGTGCACAGACCCCCTGCTTTGATTCTGATGTCACTTTGAACTTTCTGAAGCAGCTCTGCTTCACTTCAGACCACTTCACACCCCATCTACTTCACTTTGGATTGGGATCAGAAGCAAAATTCAGACATCTGAATCATTCTGATATGACGTTTTCCCATTGACTTGCATTGGAAAATAGAAATGGCCATAAGTTTTTCAACTGTCAAGATAAATCCATGTAATTCAGGGATCTGTCAGCCCCCATAGAGAGAATTCCACCTACCAAATTTCAGACAATTTGGCTCAGTGGTTTTTGTGCTAGGTGGAGTTAAAATTTATTTTTTTCAACAAAAACTCTCAAAGCAAATAGTTATAACTTTTCACTGGTTGTACAGAGGTGCATGGAATTTGGAGACCTCTCCAATCCCATGGAGGGAATCCCACCTGCCCAATTTCAGACGGTTTGCCCCAATAGGTTTTGTACTATGCACAGGTAAAATGTGCTGTTCTCAGAAACTCAAACCAAAGGTCATAAAGGGATAATCAGAGAAATTAGGTGTTGAAGCAGTGATTAGGAGGTCACTATGCATAATCTCTGCTGTAGATTTCTTTGAAGTGCAATACCCCTCTTCCTTTTCCCATTCAGCTTCACAGTGGATCACCTCAGGCTCTCTTTGGCTGAATTTGGAATATACATTACCTGGGGCTGTAGTAGTTTTTGTGCTGATGTGCTAGTTTTAGCTAGGGATGTACGAAAGTTCTGCCACGGATCTCGGGGAGGCCGAATGCCAGCGCATTCGGCCCCCTGAAATTGGTGGCGGAACGGCCTGCCACCCCCCCGCCATCCCCCCCGGGACAGGACTTACCTGGGGCAGATCTTCCTGGCGGCGGCGGCTCCGGCGGCGGCTCGGCGATGGCGGCTGTGGCGGCCGGTCTTCCGACCGGCTACCGCCTACACCATTTCCAGGTTTAAAACAAAACAAAATAAAATGTGATAGGCTACGTAAAGATTTACGTAGCCTATCACGGCTAAATTTTAAAAAAACACTGTGATACGCTACGTAAATGTTTACGTAGCCTATCACGGCTGATTTAAAACAAAAACAAAACGCGCGTACGCAAATGGCGGCACCCATGGGCGCCACCATTTGCATTCATTATTTTGGCACGTCTTAGTCTACGTAAACATTTACGTAGACTAAGATGGCGAAAATAAGGGGAACGCAAATAGCGTAGACCCTATGGGGGCCGCCATTAGCCGTACGCGCTTTTTTTTTTTTTTTAAGTCACCCGTGATAGGCTACGTGACGATTAACGTAGCCTATCACAGCTGACTTTGCAAATCTAGCCGTGATAGGCTACGTTAATCGTTACGTAGCCTATCACAGGGGCGTTTTGTTTGGTTTTTTTACTTTTCTTGTAATGGCGGCGGCGGCAGCCGGTCAAAAGACCGGCTGCCGCCCCCGCCCCTGACGAAGACCTGCCGAACCGCTGCCGGGACCCGCCGCCGGGAGGGACATTCGTGAAAGATAAGTCCCATCCCGGGGGGGGCAGGGGGCAGAGAATTTCTCCCCGAACAACCTTCGGAGGACCGAATGCGTTGGCACTCGGCCCCCCGAAGTTTCGGGGAGAAATTCTCCCCCATCCCTAGGGGGAGGGCATTCCACAACCAGGGTGCCACAGCAGAGAAGTCCCTCTCCCACGTCCCTCGCTAGTGTGTATCTCATACTGGTGGGATGCAGAGGAGGACCCCTCCAACAGATCCCAGTTCTCAGGCAGGCAGATATAGGGAGAGGCACTCCCTCAAATATAGAGGTCCCAAGCCACTTAGTGCTTTAAATGTCATCAGTAGCACCTGGAATTCCAACTGGAAGCATATTGGCAGCCAGTGCAATTCCTTTACAACTGGTGTTATATGTTTTTTATGAGGTGTTCCAGTCAGCAGTCTAGCGGCTGCATTTTACACTAGCTCCAACTTCCGAGTTGTCTTCAAGGGCAGCCCCACATAATGTGCATTGCAGAAGTCTAATCGGGAAGTTACCAGCACATGTACTACTGTGGCTAGGTTATCCCTGTCCAGAAAAGGCTGTAGCTGACAGATCAGCCGAAGCTGGCCCCAAGTACTCTGGGCCACAGAGTCCACCTGGAGCTCCAGTAATAGGGATGGATCTAGGAGTACTCCCAAGCTACGCACCTGCTCCTTCAGGGGGAGTGCAACACCGTCCAGGACAGGTCCCTTACCCAATTCTCAGACTCGGGAACCACCAGTCCACAAAGCTTCTGTCTTGTCAGGATTTAGCTTCAGTTTATTGGCCCTCATCCAGCCCATTATAGCTTCCAGGCAGTGGTCCAGCACCTTCACCACCTCAGCCGACTCCAACGACAAGGAGAAATAGAGCTGAGTATCATCAGCATATTGGTGACACCCCACCCAAACTCCTAATGACCACTCCCAATGGCATCATATAGATGTTGAACAGCATGAGGGATAGAATAGAACCCTGTGGCACCCCACAGCTTAATAGCCATGGGGTAGAACAGGAATCCCCCAATACCACTCTCTGGAATCGGCTCTGCAGGTAGGAGTGGAACCACTGTAGCACAGTGGCCCCAACTCCCATCCTGCAGAGCTAATCCAGTAAGACACCATGATCAACTGTGTCAAAAGCCGCTGAGAGATCCAGGAAGATCAACAGGGTAGCACCCCCCCTGTCCTTCACCCAGAGTAGGTCATCAGTCAGAGCAACCAAGGCTGTTTCAGTGCCGTACCCTGGCCTGAAACCAGACTGAAATGAGTCCAGATAATCAGTTTCCTCCAAGGACATCTAAAGCTGCCCAGCCATGATGCTGCCCTGACATTTCTGTGGAGACAGAGACTGCCTGCCTTGAGTCTCGGGGGTCACCACATGAGCAGGGGGAACAATGGAAAAGGGGTAGGGTGCTGGAGCCTCTGCTTGCTGCTCATCCTCCACCACACTCTGGAGGATCTCCTCCTCTTGACCTTCCACCACGCTGAGGACATCAGACACTTTGACGTAACATCCATCAGCGGTCTCCCCTCTTCCACTATATAAGGAGATGGTGCTCCTTTGGTCTGCACCAGCCTCCTCAAACAGTGACCTCCAGGCACTGCGACTTGCCTCCGCACTCTGCTGCCCGGCTACACCAGGACACACTATCCAGACTGGGTGAGAGCCAGCTTGCCTACCCGTGCTGCTAGTCGCAGCAGCACCTCGCCCACTTCTGCCCCTACCAACAAGACCCCGAAGATGCCTCATATTGGGCGGGCGGGCTTTGCCACACAGTGTAGTATTATATTCTTTAAATAATAGGTGTTAATGTGTGTGTAGTGCTCCGCCCACTGTTTTTTTAAATGTGGACTGTGTAGTGTTTTGCCATACACACTTTGCTTGTCCACAACACAAGCGCACGTGCGTGCGCACACGCACACACACACACACACACAGGCAAAAGGAAAGCAAACACTGAATTACCTACAAGCAAAGGGCAGGGGGACTATCTATAATCCTAACAGATGAGAAAAGGGTTTTATTTGTTTTTTGTATTTCTTTATTTATTAGGGAAAACATATCAAAAATGGGAAGGGAAGGAATACAAGAATTGAGAAGGGGGAGGAGGGGAGCCAAGAACAAGGACAGGAAAGTGTATGCGTGAGAGAGAGAGAGAGAGAGAGAAGGGGGGAAGCAAAAGAATGAGGCAAGGCAACTAAAGTAAAAATTTCTGGTTTTTTAAAAGAAAAAACAAGAAGAATGAAAGGTAAAACATATTAGAGAAGGATCAGGTGGAGGGAGAAAAAGAACCAGGGAGGAAACTCAAATGAAGTACTAAATGTTTGGGATTTTCAATAAGAATCTACAAAAGAAAGAAAGAGTTGAATTAATAAAGAAGAAACACAAAGCTGCACACACACACGAGAACTCTCTCTAACAAGAAACAAAACCAGCCACCACCTAACCAGTGCGCTCTCTCTCTCTCGCAATGAACATATGCAAGCTGATCTCTCCACTCCAGTATTCCCCCCCTTCCTCCACCATTGTCACTTATTGGAGACTGCTGGGTTCCAGGCAGCCCTAATTTGACAACTACAGTTGCCATTTGCCAAAGGTCCCTCCCTCTTCCTCTCTTCCCCCCTCCCTTCTCCTCTTCTCCACATCCTTATCTTTCTCAAGTTAACTAGGGATGTACGAAAGTGACTTAACTTCTCACAAAATTGATTCGCGGTGGGGGGGAGGCGGTCCGTCCCTCCCCCCGAAATTCTGGCCGGGGGGGAGGCGCTCCGTCCCTCCCCCCCCAGAAATTCTGGCCGGGGGGGGGAGGCGCTCCGTCCCTCCCCCCCGAATCCTGGCTGGCCAGGTGCACGAATGGCGGCGGCCATAGCCGCCGCCATTTGCGTCCCTGCAGTCAGCCATGATAGGCTACGTAAATGTTTATGTAGCCTATCACGGCTGAGTAAAAAAAAAAACCGCGTGTATGCAAATGGCGGCGCCCATGGGCGCCACCATTTGCGTTCCTTATTTTGGCACGTGTAGTCTACATAAACATTTACACAGACTACAGCGAAAATAAGGGGAATGCTAATAGCGTAGACGCTACGCTATTTGCGTTCCCCTTATTTTTGCCGTAGTCTATGTAAATGTTTACATAGACTACATGTGCCAAAATAAGGAATGCAAATGGTGGCGCCCATGGGCACGGCCATTTGCGTACGCGCGGTTTTTTTTTTACTCAGCCGTGATAGGCTACGTAAAGATTTACGTAGCCTATCATGGTGTTTTTTAAAATTTAGCCGTGAGAGGTTACGTAAATGTTTACGTAGCCTATCACTTTTTTTGTTTGTTTGTTTTTAAAACTTGGAAATGACGGCGGCAGCAACCGGTCGGAAGACCGGCCGCTGCCGCCGAACCGCCGCCAAACCACTGCCAGAGCCGCCAGGAGGAGTCGCCCAAGGTAAGTCCCGTCCCGGGGGGGCGGGGCGGCAGACCGTTTCGCCACCGATTTTGGGGTGCCGAATGTGCTGGCATTCGGCCTCCCCGGGATTCATGGCGAAATTCTCTGACATCCCTAGTTAATACATTTTAGGGATGTACGAAAGGGACTTACCTTGTCCTGCAGCTTTTTTCGCGGTGGGGGGGAGGCACTTCGCTTCTCCCCCCGAAGTTCAGGCGAGGGGGGGGAGGCTTCCCACCTCGCCCGGCTGAAATTCAGGCCGGGCGGGAGGCGCCCCATCCCTCGCTGGCGAAAATCAGGCCGGGTAGAAGCGCCCCGTCTACCAGGCCACAAAAAAAAAAAAAACTACCCCCATGATAGGCTACGTGACGATTAACGTAGCCTATCACGGCTAGATTTGCAAAGTCAGCCGTGATAGGCTACGTAAATCGTCACGTAGCCTATCACGGGTACTTTGGAAAAAAAAAAAGTGCGTACGCAAATGGCGGCCCCCATAGGGAGCCGCCATTTGCGTTCCTTATTTGGTCCCTGTAGTCTACGTAAAGATTTACGTAGACTACGGCGAAAATAAGGGAACGCTATTTGCGTTGCCCTTATTTTCACCCGTGATAGGCTAACATTAACATTCATTCATGTTAAACATTCAAATGATTAACATTCATTTAACATTCTTAACATTTAATAATGTTAAGTCTCCAAAGAGACTTTGGAGATCTAGCCATGATAGGCTACGTTAATCGTTACGTAGCCTATCACGGGTTTTTTTGTTTTTTTTTTTACTTTCCTTGTAATGGTGGCGGCGGCGGCAGCCGGTTGGAAGACCGGCTGCCGCCCCCGCCCCTGACAAAGACCTGACAAACCGCCGCCAGGACCTGCCGCCGGGAGCAACATTCGTGAAAGGTAAGTCCCATCCCAGGGGTGGGCGGGGGGCGGAGAATTTCACTGCCGATTTCGGGGGGCCGAATGCATTGGCACTCGGCCCCCCGAAGTTTCGGGGAGAAATTCCCCCCATCCCTAAATTTGGAGCCAGCCTGTCTGGGTTGCTCAGAAGGCATCAGAAGAGCTACAAATCTCCAAGGCAGACCAAGGCGCTTCGGCAACAACCCACTTCGCTTCAGTGCACCTCGGTGCTGTTCTGATCAGCTTTGGATCATGCCAAGGCACCTCCAAAGCAGCCCGCTTCACCTCGTTATTCAGGATTCGTGCGGAAGCAGTGCACAGCCCTATTAGAAATGATTGGCTCTCCCCTACTCATGCAACACCTGTCCTCCTTCCATCATAGAAAAATGTGGCAGATGTTTCGCTCAGAGACTACATTATGTTTTAGGATGCTTCATTTGCTTTCCTCTCGTTTATTGTGCTTTCAGTCAGCCTAGAATGTACTACATGTAGACCCAAATACCTCTATTTGTAACTAATCTCTCTCTGTGTGGTGTCTTGAACCTCAGCCATGTATCTTTGAGGAATGTACTACTGGCATGCCCCCTTTTATCTCCCCCCCCCCTTTTTTTTGCACCCTCTTAATAAGAAAATGTATGTAATAAAGCCTCATTCTGCCTGTATTAGCTACTAGAAGAAAGGAGCAGATATATCCCTCCAGGTGCCAATACAAGCAGCAGTGACTGGAAAATGTCTCCAAGCACATTCATTCTTATTTCACCTTGCCAGATGCTCTTGGCAACATGAGGTTCCCAGCTGCTGTTGCTACTGACTCACCTTCCACCAGCTCTGGTTCCTTCCCTTGAGCAAATGGGTAAATTATCCCTTCCCTTCCCACCCTCCATATAAGTTCTTTTAAGGCAATGAGAGGAGAATGCAACTTTACTCTCTCCTGAGATTAAGATAGGCCCAGAAGAGAAAACAACAAAACATGACTTCTTGTCACCTGTAGTTCCCAGTTTAAGACCACCCAGATGTATCATTAGTGATCTACAACCCATCCTGGACAATGTGTGGTAAGCCCATACTTGTTTACAGACAGCAACCTAAAAAGGATACTCACCAACAGCAATAGACCTTGCAAGGGAGATAGACACAGGAGCCAGGTGCCAACTCTGTCCCTACATTTATTCTGGGACCACAATTACAGGACCTAATAATGCTATCCACAATATCAGGGGTTCATACATCTGTCAGGAATGTCCCTGTAGTCTTCTCAGCCCTCCAATAGCCAGAATCAACAGTCAGACAAAAGAGCTGCTTTCCAAAGCTTTATTTCCATTCAACCTAATGAGGCTTACAGATTCTAATTGCCTGAGACTCAGAGGAAAGACAAAGGAACAGCCTACCAGGGGTTTCTAAGGGTTAGGACATCAGTTGGTCTCCATTTGGAGAAAAGCACGGCAACTCTCTAAACTTAAGGAGCAGGAGGGTAGGGATGTCAAAGAATTCCGCCACGGACTGAAATGGGATCGAATTCCCTTCAGTCCGTGCCACGGAATCCTCTGCGGAACGGCACCACAAAATGGTGGTCCTGTGGAGCCAGCAGTCATGCGGCTTTTTTTTTTGTCATCCGCACAGAGTCGTGAAATTTTTGTAAATAAAAACACAAGGTAGTATATTCTGATAATAAATACTTACATTTTTTTAATGAATTGTTCTCACTGCCTTGTTTGTGGGTGTTCTTTTTCAATTTAAATCCTCCGTCTCCGTTTACTCTCAGCCAAAACACTTCCTCCTCCTTGGGGCTTCCCAAACCAAGGCTGCCCTAGGTGTGCCCGAGTGATGCATTCTTTGTTTAAAGCAATGCTGGTTGAAAGAAAGAAAAAACCTTTTAAAATGACCATGCCAGTCTGGAGCCCTGCACGAGGTATTATGCTTCCTGCTAAGCTTTCTGTTTCCACATCCAGTGTTGTTGTTTACGTTGTGAGGCTAAAATGGAGAGAAGAACCAACTCTGTGCATGTCTACTCAGAAGTAAGTCTTACTGAGTTCAATGCGACTTACTCCTACACATGTCAGCACCCCACTTGCCCCCATCTCAGCTTTGTATTTCCACATCCAGCTCATTATCAAACCTCCTGTTAGTTATCTCAGAAGACCCTTGGGTGAAGGGGGGGGGTTCCAGGGAACAGCTGGATTGAGGGAGATTCCATCATTACACACACACACACACACACACATACTAGAAGAATATAGTTCTTCATATTCCCTGGTATGCTTATTCCTCATTTTGTCCATTCCCTGAGCATGTGCAGAGTATGCTTTTTATTCAAACAAAGAGAAGGTTGCTGATCTTTCGCTTCATGCTGTATTTGTACAAATGTGACTGCTTCAGAAAGAACTTTCCATTATACTGTCTCTTTTTCTTCATGAGTTTCATATAACAGAAGTATGATGTAGTGGCTAGAGTCCAGCCCAAAGTCACCCAGTGAGATAACTAACAGGTTTGATAATGAGCTGGATGTGGAAATACAAAGCTGAGCTGGGGGCAAGTAGGGTGCTGACATGTGTAGGAGTAAGTCGCATTGAACTCAATAAGACTTACTTCTGAGTAGACATGCACAGAATTGGTTCTCCTCTCCATTTTAGCCTCACAACATCAAGAACAACGCTGGATGTGGAAATAGAAAGCCTAGCAGGGGGAATAATACCTCATGCAGGGCTCCAGACCGGCATGGTCATTTTAAAAGGTTTTTTCTTTCTTTCAAACAGCGTTGCTTTAAACAAAGAGTGCATCGCTCAGGCACACCCAGGACAGTCTTGTTTTGGGAAGCCCCTAGGAGGGGGAAGTGTTTTGGCTGAAAGTAATTACTGCATGTCTCAGGGCAGGGGAAAAAATACGTAAATATCTACGAAAAATAGCCTTTCTTACAGAAGTTATGCAGACTCATGGAGATGGCTGAGCACCGGAATTACGGCTGTCGGTACGGATTTATCTTTGTAATTCTTGGAGCGGAAAAAAAAGAGAATTCTGGGGGCTTGCAAACGACGGTACGGAGCACCGGCCGCAAACTGCGGAAGTCAAGCGGCATGGAAGGTACATAATTCGTACATCCCTATAGGAGGGGAAATTCTCCCCCTTTCCCATGGGGTCTCGGGGCATAGCTGCTAGCGTTGAGCCAAATGGGCTGAGCACCTCAGCTCGGCTCCCACAACCTCTCGCTTATGCCTGCACCTGCACCTCGCATCTATAAGCTCAAGTTGTCCCTCCCTTTCCATGCCAGGGTCAGTATCGCTCCCAGGAATGTGAGCGGCGGGGCTCCCCCTCCAGCTGCGTCTCTGAAACCTGAGGGGGTTCCTCTCCCACGAACTCTATCTCCTCCTCAGAATCTGAGCTACTTTGGGATTCTATGGGCTCAGATCCAACCCTGACAACACCTGCATCTTCCAATGTGACATATGCCATAATTTGGCAGCACTACCCTACTCTGCATTCTACATAGGACAAGTGGGCCAGTCTCTATGCAAAAAAAGAAATGGACTCAAATCTGATATAAGGGATGGCAATGTTCAGAAACCACTGGGGGAACATTTCAGTCCCTAAGGACACTCTGTGTGAATGACCTCAATGTGGCCATTCTTGAACAAAGGAATTTCAAAGACAGATAGGCACATGAAATTGTCTGTGTTATCACCCAACAGCATTTTGGGAATGGCAGGATAATTATCACTGTCTGTACTTGTTTGCATTTCATTTCCCTCTCACAACACAGCTTACCTATCCATCCCACCCACCCACAAAGATGTGTGTATAGATGGGACAATTTGGGCTTAACACTTCATGCATCTAATGAAGTAGACAGTGTCCATGAAAACTTATGCCAGAATAGATTTGTTAGTCTTTAAGGTGTCATAAGACTTTTTGCTGTTTTTAAAGAAAAGGCAATCCTATTTTATAAAAGAGAGAACAGTCATCAAGCAGTCACATTGAGCTTGCATATGCTATCAAGATAAATGATATAAAACGTAATACCATTGCTATTTTAGGTAGGGTACCCATTGCTTTCTGCTAGTGGGTGGACAGGTCTTGGGGAAAAATGTGTTAGAGCCTTAAATTGAGAAGAAAACTAAAATGCCATGTCTAGTCAAATATTGTTGACAGTCAGCTGAAAGATGTCATCAAAGCCTTCATTTCAAATGGTGTTTTCATTACTCAGTGTTTTCTCAGATTACCCAGAGCTCATTAAGACATTTTAAATAAACAATTAGATGAACACTGAATATGTATTCCTCCCTCAACGAAACACTGCCAGCAAATGCTGAAATAAATTATAGAGCTGCCTTTCTTATAAGGCACATTTTGGCATGTTTTGATTTATTTGCTCAAGATTAAAAAATAATTTCTACTTCACCACCTCTATCACTGTTCACTACGGTGTAATCTGAATTGACTACTCAAGGAAAAAGGAATAAGTACTGTAAACAGATTTAACAAATGTTTAATATTATGAGGTTTGCATCCTAGTAGGATATGGTACTGAGAGTTGTCTGTCAGCCCGCTGTAAACATCCTAATAAAAGAGATAACTTCTTCCACATAATGTATTAAAAAAGGAACATAGCAGAACTGTTTGTTTACATTTATCTAGTTCAGTAGAGAGGAAGAAGCAAATTACAAAGAGACAATTCCCTTGGATGACAATCCAAGAGGGGTTAGGATAGGGTAGAGATGCCCATCCCTGACAGAGAGGATGGGCATGTCCATTTAGAGCCACTAGTTACACTGCAGAAGTGTCTGGCAGTGATCCTGCTGGAGGTAGGCCCCAAAATGGGGTGTTTGAGGGCTGGAGCCTGCTTTAGATCCACTGTATCCAAAGTTCCTCTGGGGGGGGGGGAGAATTCAAGTGAAATAAGATATACTGGGCAGAAAAGCCTAGTAAAGCCATACATCCCACCCCTTCCCCATGGGGCCTAGGAAGTGGTGGGCAATCTGCCACTTTACTCTCCCCACACACACCAATTAGGATTGCATTCTAAGGATCTGATATTCTTTTGGTACATTTGTCACCTCCAGGATATTCACCAAGAGATGTGCAACAAGAAAGATTGCAATTTCTGTCACCAGAAGCAAAACTGCACACACATTGTTTGCATGATTCGTAACTGCTGGGTTATGAACGTTACGTGACTGCATGATTTGTAAATGGCAACACCAGAAGGACAAAAACTGCAAATCATTAGGAGCAACCAACTAGCCATGCAGACTCTCCAAAATTACCAGCCCGCAAAAAAACGTCGCCTGCCTGCCCACAAATATTAGTTGTTTGTATTCTAAAATTTAAAAACAACCAGTTGTTGTACAACTTCTCTGCCTGGTCATCCGGAGGTGATTCTTTCTGGTCACAAGGAAGTAGATATTTGCAAGCCTGCAATATTCCCTAACCCCTGCTAGTTCCAGAGTTCTAGAAAAGTATCCTGTATAAAACGAAACAATTCACTAAATGGGCATAATTACATCTACAAAGTTACATCTTCCCACGTTCACAATTCTGCTAGTTGATTTTTGACTTTTACCAAGAGTGAGGGCTGAAAATAGTTATTATTAGGGATGGCAGAGAATTCCGCCACGGATTCCAGTGAGTGAGTAACTAGGGATGTACCTTTTCGCAGATGTGATTCGCGGTGGGGGGGAGGTGCTCCATCCCTCCCCCCGGAATCCTCAACGGGGGGGAGGCAATCCGGTCCTCCTCCCCGGAATCCTGCCCGGCTGGCTCTGCTCCACGGCAGCACCGCGGAGCAGCCGGCCAGGGCTGTCGGGCTGCTGTGGATGCAAATGGTGGCCATAGCGGCTGCCATTTGCATCCAGCCAGGCTACCATGATAGGCTACGTAAGTATTTACGTAGCCTATCATGGTAGGCCAAAAAAAAAAAACAGCATATGCAAATTGTGGCGGCTACGGTGGCCGCCATTTGCGTTCCCTATTTTTTGCCGTGTTATCCTACGTAAATATTTACATAGGCTATTACGACGAAAAAAAGGGGAACGCAAATAGTGTAGTGGGCGCTATTTGTGTTCCTTTTTCCCCCCGCCGTAATGGCTTACGTAAATATTTACGTAGGCTAAAACGGTGGGAAAAAAGGAACGCAAATGGCACCCACTACGCTATTTGTGTTCCCCCTTTTTTTGCCGTAATAGCCTACATAAATATTTACGTAGGCTAAAACGGCGAAAAATAGGGAACGCAAATGGCGGCCGCTGTAGCTGCCGCCATTTGCTTATGCTGTTTTGGGGTTTTTTGGCTTGCCGTGATAGGCTAAGTAAATACTTACGTAGCCTATCACAGCTGCAAGGATGCAAATGGCAGCTGTACATCTTCGTACATCCCTAGTTATTATTCATCAAGGCTGGTTTCTTCTCCATACTTTCTTTTAGCAACATCGTGTCATGAAGCAGAGTACTCTTTCACTTTTCCGTGCCAACCACAATAAACTGAAATCCCATGCATAATCTCTTGTATTTCCCTCCAGTAGTCTCAAATTTTCACACCTGACACCCACTTTAATTGTCTCTCCCTCTCTCTTGCTCTCTCCCTCTCTCTTTCCCCCTTTTCCTTCTCTTTCTAAATCTTTTAACTAATGAAAGAAAAAAATAGCAATGGCGCTACCGGTGCAACCAACATTGTGAGTTACAACCCACCAATTGAAGTCTAATGAAATAAAAAAGGTAAAGGTAAAGGTGTCCCCAACCAGTCGTGTCCGACTCTAGGGTGCAGTGCTTATCCCCGTTTCTAAGCTGAAAAGCCAGCGCTGTCTGAAGACGCTTCCGTGGTCATGTGGCCGGCATGACTGAACACTGAGGTGCACGGAACGCTGTTATGTGAATTTGCAGTATTGCACATAGGAATAGAGAGACACTGGATATAAGATCTGCTATTTAAGAAACATTTTTTCAAACCATGTGCTAAAGCTACAAAGCGCAATCCAACTAGTTTCCCTCCACCAACTGAAGGCTTCTGTCAGCGGAATGGGGAAGGGGACACATTTTGTTGATTCTCCATCCTACTTTTGGCTGCCTGTACCACCTCCCATCTTTTCTGGAGAGACCCCTGTTCAAACCATCTAAGTCAGGGTAGGCAACCTTTTTGGGAAAATTTGGCAATTTGAGAAACATTCCTGAGCACCACCACAAAATGGCTGCCATGGGAGGCATGCCAAAAGACAAGTAGCCTGAGTTCAAAGCAGAGGTGGCGTCTGAGCCAAAACATATTAACAACTCCTTTGAACCCACAGTTTTCAGCACCAATAAAAACATATTTCACAGCAATCCCAGCTACCAGTAAGAAAATGGGCCGGTTCTCATGACACAAGGGTGGTAAGTAAGCCACGGTAGCTTGTTAACCACCAAGGACATGCTGGTCACGTGCCTGTTCATTTTCCTAATTACTCTTGCTGGGCACAGCTCCTTATGTCATCGATCTGAACACAGTGAGGGTGGTTTGTTGGGTTGGGTAACAAACAACCCAGAGTCCATGCCCTGTTGTAGTGTTGAATGGTGTTTTGTTAACCACCCCACAAACCACCCTCACCTCATTCAGATTACATGAGAAGATGCAGTGGAGGCTTGAATTGGCAATCTGGCATGCGTGCTGCTTATTTGAGCCACAGTGGGCTACAGTAATCATGCAAACCAGTTTACTGTGCTAATTAAAAAAATAAATAACTGAAAGGGGTAGGGCACCTTGGTGGATGCCAAGAAAGGCATCTGAGGCCACATCAGTGACCATTGGTGCCACACTGCTGACTCCTGATCTAATCCACCTTTGGAGCCCACTGGGCTTAACAAGTCAAATATTCCAAATTGGTGTAAGGTGCTCCGGCACATGGTGGTGATCCAACTCCAAGAGGAGATTTCAGTGCTATTTTGTGTTTTGCTTTATTATGTTTTGCTAGCCACTGTGAGCATCTCCACTGCAGGTGGAAGGTGGGTTAGAAATTGTGTGTGTGTGTATATATATATATATATATATATATATATATATATATTCTCTTGAAATTAATAGGAGTTGGGCAGAAATATACCTCAGGACCTTTTCATTTATTTCTTACATAGGTCACTTCCTTGGTGGATTGTGCCCTAAATAAATAGATCCCTTGTCCAGAACAGGTAACCTCTACATGGTGATAAGGTTTACAAAGAATATATTTTTATTTCACTGTTTTGACACACCAATTTGTGAATTTCATTTCCCTAAAGACTTTCAGCAGTACAAAGAATATGTTGTTTAGAAGATATATCCACTTCCATATTTCGCTACCTGCAAGAACCCAAATTTGATTGTAAAGTAAAGCAAAGTGAAGGTGTCAGGTTATCTGATTTAAACTACATTAACAATAATTTATTTGTTTACCAAAGTCAATGATATAGCTCACTTTTTTTAAAGAACAAAATGAATAGTAAATACAAAACAACGCATCCCCCAATCACCCTCCTTGGGTATAGCAAGACAACAGGTATTCTGCCTATATTCAAACATTTGCTTTCTTATTATCATGAGTAATAGCCTGAGGCCAGTACAATTCAAAAGCATTTGTAATGAGCCTCAGGATCACACCACCCTTTGCTTCTGACTTAACTAGTTTTTCCTCTCAGAATTAAATTGTATTTGTCTATAAGAAAAATGTCCTTCTAAGTTTTATTGCGCTTCAATATTAATATTCTAAGCCAGACAACCCTCTTGGGGGCAGGGGAGGGGGGAGAATGACAGTGTTTATTTTACCTCATAAAAATCACACTGCAAGCTTGAACTGTGCCTTATGGGAGGATACGGAAATGCAACATGCTCTTGGTGCATTAATTCAAGAAGAATCATTTGCCATTATAGAATAGTCACTGACCATATTAATATTTCATTATAGAAGTAAAGAAAAATGTTAAACTACCTGTAGATAAAATTGTCATACGATTTTACTGTCTTGGACATTTATTTATCCATTGTCACACAAGGAAACACATGGGCTGCGGTCAAATTGTCTACAGGTTACAAAATCAGTTTCATTTTTTAAAAGAGTAATATGTAAGACAACTGGCTCACATGACTGGCAACCTGGAAATGCTATACACTCCATGGGCCAACAGGTCTGGCCAAACCCACTCACCATGCACATGGTATGGCACAGTTACACACATGTATATCTCTACAAGGTGACCTAGATAGACAGGCAACTTCTTGGAGGAGAGAGGGACTAACCCAAACCCACAGCCAGGCCAGAATTTTTCTGGTCCATTGACACCCCAATCAGGGCTGAACTAAAATATTTTCATTTTACTTAAAAGAAGCCAGGGGGGACACTATGTATTGCATCAGAGCAGCAGTGCTGGAAAAGGGCCTGCTGTTTGACCCAAAATGGGAAAAATGCAGATAACTGTATATTTTCCACTACAGTTTCCAGGAGGTGATTTAGACTGGGAAAATGGCATTGGGGAAAGGTGTTTTATTTTTGTTTGTAAAGCATCCAGCACAGCTACTTTGATCCAATTCAGAGGCTCCATGGCTGCTTCAAAGTAAAAATATAAACATCCAGAAAACCAGTCGTAAATCTCTTACATTGTGTGTAGTTTGACCTTCAGAATGATGTCACATACAACAACTTGTGTTAGGGTACAGGATAAATAGTGATTTGCACCACCACCCCAAAAAATGTGAAATTGACCCAGTAATTCAAGAAAAATGTTTCATAAAATCCCCCAACTTTGTTTCTCTGAATCATTTTGCTGATCCTTGAGCAGGTTTGTTTGGGAGTAAGCCCCACTGAACTCCATGGGGCTTACTTCTATTCAACGTGCATTGGTTTGCAACGTGAAGCTCTAATGCCTTCCTCCACACCCCCTCAAAACATCATAGTATGTCTTTTAAACCTTTTAAACCTCTGAAAGAGAAAACCAAACATTTAAAAATGGGGTTTTCTCCTAGTAGTTCACATTTAATAATAGGGCTGCATGGAATGGCACACTGTGACGTTAGATTTCTTAACCACCCTGCTTCAGTCACTGCCTTTTCTTTGGAGGGTAATTTAAAACTACACCTCTCAAATAAAATGAGATACTAAAGGAATGGTCTGCCCACTTTGTAAAAGTATGTTTTTTCTATAGATATTCAACTGCTGTCCACTATAAGGGTGGCCCTGATATGTGGCAAAGGCAGCAGCTTATGGCTATAGTCATTTTAAATTTCCCCAAATGCAGGAAATGTAAAATTTTCCAGAATTCAAGAAACACCTTGGAACAGGACTTTCTGGGGAAAACAAAATGGCAGCTGCTCTGATTCTCTTACAAAGAAAATTTTGCCTCACACCTGGAGTATAGACAAAAAAACCCTGCCAGATTCAAGGTGGGTGAAGCAGCTGAGGAATTATCCTAGTCAATTCAGTACAGCCCTACCCTGCATCAATACTCTTTCCAACACAGCACAGTCCTTAATACAACAATCATATCATAATGTAGAGTGATTCAACATATGGATGATATCAGAGTACAACCAGCTCTCATGGATCTGTCCAAGCGGAGGCCCAAAGTAAAGTAACCTGATCCCAAACAATGTGTCTAAAAAGGGCTTTGCTGCAATTAAAGATCCATTCAAATGTCAACTGAAAAGCATATGTTGGTTACAATCTAGGATGTAAACTAGTGGAAGTAGATACCAAAAACCATGACTTGTAAGAAAAGAAGACTTCTTAAGTCTCATTACACCAGAGCGGCTGCCATGTTAACAAAGCACCTGTTTTCTTGCTTGAATCGACAGTATGGAAAATGTCACATTTAATTGCCTTTATAAAGCAGCTCCTTTTCTATAAGGGAGCTCAAATAGGGGGTTTCAGAGTCCCATGGATCACCTCTAAGTGAAAAATCCCTGTATTTATCAAAGACTGCACAACCAAACACAGACTCCAGCTCTAACATAAAAAGCTAAAAATAGTAACAGCAAGAAAAAGCTATCATCAAGTTACAAAGGGAAAGAAAAGACAATATATTTATATCTTAACATAAAGTGGTTCTAACAAGATGCTATCACCAACACATAATTCAAGATGGTTTGGACCTAATTTGCAGGCTACATGGCATTCAGCCAGAGACAATGCGTCATTTAATGGTTGGTTGCCCACAGCTTGTATAAGTAAATTATACTGATGCCTCATTGCAGTTCCATATTTCCACAGAAAATAATCTTTTGGAACATCTTTTTTTCTGAGCATATGAATTACAGCCGCAGTACAGGCAGCAGATAAAAACAGCAGGACAGAAGATCTAACTTTTAAAAGCATATTCAGTATGTTGAATATCATCTTCATAAATACAATTCTTGCATTTTTCTTTGCCGCAAGAGCTCTGGTGGCCTCGCTGCAATTTACTGGTCATTTTAGGGCATATATCTACTCTGCAAACCGATTTTGTTTCTATACCAATTTTTGTTATGGTTTCTCTAAAAGAACTGTGGAAATCATTATTGCAAGAGTGGTAAGAACCTATTAGTGATCCCTAGCCTCCCTCACAGAACTACAGCCTCCATGGTGCTCTGGAAAGTGGAAGACCCATTTGTAATATAGACACAAGCCCTTTACAGATGCTACTGTGCAGGTTTGATAGCGTGAATGGCGGGAGCAGCACGGTGGCAGGCCCTGACCTATGCTCATTCATTAGAACAACTGAACCGAGCCCCATGTGTAGAGATGTACACCCCTACAGGGTAGAGGAATTAAGATTGTGTGTGTGTGTGTATATATATATGTATGTATGTATGTGTGTGTGTGTGTGTGTATATATATATATATATATATATATATATATATATCTCCTCTTAATTGCCTGTTGAATAGCCTCTCTTAGGGAGCAATCCTATGGCTAAACATCCATAGGATATGGTGTTTTCCAGGATCTGACCTTGGAGCCCATGCTCCGAAGTTGTTTCTCCGGGAAGTGACCTCCCACACTGCCTCAGAGCAGCGCAGAACAGCCCCATCCTCCACACTCGCGAGAGGAGCGTGCAGCAGCTGGAAAGGGGCGTGGCTGGGGGTGTTCCAGGGCAGAGGGATCGTAACTACCTGTACGACACCTCCTATGTGTCGTTCAGCAGCCTCAGTCCCCGCTCCGTCTTCCTGCAGCTAGACAGCCTCAATTGGCTGTCTAGCCAAACAAAGCAGAGCAAAAGAAGCACGGCGGGAACGATCCCCTCCGTGCTTCTCCTGCCCTGCTTTGGATAGGTGGTCGCCTCTGAGTTTGGAGGCAGCCACCTATCTAGATAGGATCGCTCCCTTAATTGCCCCAGGATCAGTTTCTGTTTCTGCAGGGGCAGGCTTTAATTACTGGGAGGGGGAGGCTTTATTTAAAATGAAACTTTTAATTAAAAAGAACAAGTTAATGACTAACACACTTATTATGGCTAACGCTTTCGAAGACTAGAGTCCACTTCATCAGATGCATGCCTAACACAGCTACCCATCTTTTAATTCAAAGGCACAGGAGCCCTAAAATGTTTCAGTAACATTGTATCTGTCTACTCTGAACGGACTTGTTCTTCAGTTGTGCTTTATTGCCTGCTAGGTCCAATAGTGGCAGGGCCACTGAGCTCCCCCCTACCCCTACCCTGCCTCCAAAGGCACTTTTTCCTGAGCCCTTCAAACCTGGAGCCAGCCTGTTGCAGCCTAAGACACAAAATCCCTAATTAGGACTTCACCACTGGCTTTTTCCTCACAAATGAGAAAAGGCTGGTGGCAAAGTCCTCTAGGTGAACTTCCTTAGAAACGTTAAGCACAACTGGAACTTCTTGGAAATAGAAGGGCTGCAACCTGCCATGAAAAGGGGCTTCTCCCTTCACAGATTTTAAGAATCCTTATACTAGAAAAGGCTCGGGTGATTTCCAGGGGCACGTAGAAACATCAATATGCTTTAGAATGCAATTGTATTACTTGCCTATATTATGCGTCAACAAGCTCTTTTGAAATGAATAGAAATAATAATATAATAATAATAATCACACACACATTGAGAAACTCAAACCCCTAATTTATACAGGCACTACAGAATGACCCTCTGTAGCAAAGCGATCCATTATTTAAAACTGCCATCCTTCAGCCTTTCAGAATTTAATTTTGGTGACCTTTAGAGTGATAGATTTGAGAGCCAGCCGAACTATATTATGAAACAAGAAGAAAAACATAATTGTAAGCATGTACAGCCACAATGGATTAACTGGGCACACCCTTCCCAGAATTGCCTTGCAATTTTGTTATTTACTGGGAATCATTCCTTCTGTTTCTCATGTTCAGGTATGAATGCCAAAACAGCAACATCCATACACATGAGGGAGGTAACAGCAGGCTCAGAAGAACCCCAAGGTTTGCAGAATTACAGACAATCTTTAGTAAGTAAAACCCTAATGAGGAGAAAGCCCTCAAAACAGCCCAGTGAGGACTGGGTGTGCTCAGCGACCACAGAACTTTGGCTGACTGCAGGGAAAAAACAGGACAGGGGGTGGGGGAGGAATAGAATGGAGCATCCTGGAACAGTACATGGCTGGCTGACTGGAATAGTAAACACGAGCAATCTGCACAGCGACACTGTTGCAGGTCCCTATTGTTAATATTTATAACGTAAGTCTCTGAACAAATATCATTAGAATGTTCAGGCTGCCTATTTTGATTGGCTGCTCCACTAAACTCAAGGCCCATTTCAGCCTTTATGAACATTTCTGTTTGGTAGAACCTTCCCTACTGTCTGTCGTGCAACTTACTCTTTACCATGAAAGCCTATGCAGCTGTCAGAATGTGGGTCTAGTGTCTGGCAGGAAGAGATACGGAAAGGTTAAGCAACAAGATGAGGCCATCGGAAAGCAAGAACTAGGTGAACGAATGTGGCCTATTGGGAATCATAGAATAAATAAAAACATGTCACTTGACATTAAAATTGAAACACAAGGATTGAGCCCATTCTAAATGGCGGACTTTACATCAGAGGCCCCTCTCCAGGTACCCCCACCATCTGAGGTATGGCAAGTGGCTACTGGAGAGGCCTATTCATGGTGGTACCCTGGCTTTGGAATGCCCTCTCTCTGGATAGACTTAGGGTGGTGACTTATGAATCACCAAAAAACAGGACAAAAGAGGACAGGGATTTGCATAAAATTTGCATGTGCTAATTTATATGTATAGATGCAAATCTAGAAATAATTATAATAATTTAAATAGAAATACAGTACATCTCACTATTGTATGGAAATTGTAAACCTGTGACCTGTGCTTGTGCCTGCCTGTTCGGTCTGCTTTCAGGTGCTAACTGTGGATGGGCAACAGTTCTGATGGTTTAAACTGGAATTAGACAGGGCAGCCCTTCAAACAAAAGACTGTCCTCTGTAAAAGTACTATCCTGGCATCCAATCGGATGTCCTGCTGGTACCAAGCAAAACCTTTTTTTATTTTCCCAGGCTTTTTAACTTTTGTTGATCCATATCACTGGGATGCTGGTTTTATACAGTTGCTGTTTTTAACTTATTTTTATGTATTAGTAGTTTTATTATGTTTTTAATATTTTATTGTAAGCTGCCCTGATAATGGATTTGAAGGGCAGGATATACATCTAAATAATAAATAATATCAAGAAATAATACAGGAACAGCAGGCCTGACTAAAAACCAAAGGTTTGAAAACTGTGGTTATCCATATAAGAGTAGAGGTCAAACCTAACAACACTCATAGCTTGTCTTCAGAGTAATTGATAAGCTTGATTACTCTACACCAAGGGCAGGCAACTTGGTGCCCTCTGGATGTTTTGGACTACAACTCCTGTCCAAGCCAGCATGATCAATGGTCAAGGGTTATGGGAGTTGTTGTCCCAAACATCTGGAGGGCACCAGGTTGCCTATCTGTGCTCTACATTGTGTAGAAGGCACATCTGTGTAAACATTACCCCCTTAGTATGAATTCTTGAGACCACCAAGTTAGCCACTCATTTTTTAAAAATTACTAATTGCCATTGGTAGGATTCAAACAAATATGGATTGTTGTTTGATATATTGAAAAAGCATCATCTCACATGGACCATAATCCACAGACAGTGCAGAGACAGCCTCGTACCCCGCCATTAAATCTGACAGTTGACACATTGTGTATCTTCATCTGTCCTTAGATTCTCTGCTGTTCAAAAGTTCAAAAGGACTCTTTTGTTGGGGATGGAAAGGATGCCACACTCCCTAACTCCAAAAGGAGAGTGTATGTGTTTTCATACACCTGCCACCTGCTCTTATTTTCATTCCCACTTAACGACTTACTGAACAAAGTGACTTCTGGAACAGACAGGAGATACTTGTGTATCTTTAAGCTGTGGCTTACCTCTATACATGGTGAGGCTTGTACATGGTTCACTAATATGCTATAGTATTAATCGAAAAACACACAAAAAGATCATAGCTTCTATTCTATTGCTGCGCATGAGAGAACAGCATATTTTGGAAAAGAGTTCAGATGCGGCATGAAGCAGGCATATAAATTGTATAATAATCCCTGTGTTTCGAGATGTCAGTTGACTAGGGGGAGAATGAAAAAGAGCTAACTTTTAAGCAGCCAAAGCAGAGGAATATATGTTAATTTTTAGACATATCTGACATAGTTATGAAAAAAATCAGCCAATGACTGGAGGAAATGTCATAACTGAGGGGGACAATACTGCAGTTTCAACAGCCTCTGAATTACGAGTGGCTCCATAAAACAACATTCACTAGGACTCAGTTACAGTCTGTGGCCCATCATAGTCCATCTGTTCCTCATTTTGGGCCTACGGGACACTCAGATTGACTAGACAGAAAACAGAAAGAAGAGTCTATCTATTTAAAAGCCCATTCCCCAGCTATTAATATTGCTGGGGGAAGAATAATTAAAAACAAGATACTTCATATTTACATAGCATTTTTCAAATGCTCAAAGAACTGTACAAAGTTCCCTGTAACCTGTACAACTACCTGGTAGCCAACTATTTAACAACCCACCACAAAATATTACAGGCTGCGGGGGGAGGGGGCGCTCTGGCTGAAAGACAGTGGCTTGATTTAGCAACGAGGGAGGTGATGTCTAAGGTGAGATATGCACACTGAGCTCCTGCATGTGATCTCCAAGGGCTTCCTCATTTATTGCAATACAGGGGGTGGCTCCATGCTGACATCCCATTGGAAGGAACTGCTTCCAACACCGCAAACCTGAAGCAGATATTTGCCAGGAACTCATTGCACACATTAGAGCATATTCCAGCTGAGCTATTTAAAATCCTAAAAGATGATGCTGTTAAAGTGCTGCATTCAATATGCCAACAAATTTGGAACACTCAACAATGGCCACAAGACTGGAAAAGGTCAGTTTACATTGCAGTTCCAAAGAAGGGCAACACCAAAGAGTGTTCAGACTACCGCACAATTGCGCTCATTTCACATGACAGCAAGGTGATGCTCAAAATCCTACAAGCTAGGCTTCAGCAGTATGCGAACCGAGAACTACCAGAAGTATAAGCTGGGTTTCGAAGAGGCAGAGGAACTAGAGATCAAATCGCCAGCTGGATCATGGAGAAAGCAAGAGAATTCCAGAAAAACGTCTATTTCTGCTTCATTGACTATGCGAAAGCCTTTGATTGTGTGGATCACAACAAACTGTGGCAAATTCTTAAAGTGATGGGGGTACCAGACCACCTTACCTGTCTCCTGAGAAACCTGTACGAGGGTCAAGAAGCAACAGTAAGAACCAGACATGGAACAACCGAGTGGTTCAAAATTGGGAAAGGAGTACGACAAGGCTGCATATTGTCACCCTGCTTATTTAACTTATATGCAGAGTACATCATGAGAAACGCCGGGTTGGATGAATCACAGGTTGGAATTAAGATTGCCGGGAGAATTATCAACAACCTCCGATATGCAGACGATACCACCCTAATGGCAGAAAGCGAAGAGGATCTAAAGAGCCTCTTGTTGAGGGTGAAGGAGGAGAGTGCAAAAGCTGGTTTGAAACTCAACATTAAAAAATCGAAGATCATGGCATCTGGCCCCATCACTTCCTGGCATATAGAAGGGGAAGAAATGGAAGCAGTGACAGATTTTACTTTCTTGGGCTCCAAGATCACCGCAGACGGTGACTGTAGCCATGAAATTAAAAGACGCTTGCTCCTTGGGAGGAAAGCTATGGCAAACCTAGACAGCATAGTAAGAAGCAGAGACATCACCTTGCCGACAAAGGTCCGTCTAATCAAAGCTATGGTTTTCCCAGTAGTAATGTATGGCTGTGAGAGCTGGACTATAAGGAAGGCTGAGTGCCGAAGAATTGATGCTTTTGAACTGTGGTGCTGGAGAAGACTCTTACGAGTCCCCTGGACTGCAAGGAGGTCAAATCAGTCAATCCTAAAGGAAATCAACCCTGAGTGCTCATTGGAAGGACAGATACTGAAGCTGAAGCTGAAATATTTTGGCCACCTAATGTGAAGAGAAAACTCTCTGGAAAAGACCCTGATGCTGGGAAAGACTGAAGGCAAAAGGAGAAGGGGACGACAGAGGATGAGATAGCTAGATAGCATCACTGATGCAATGAATATGAACTTGAGCACACTCAGGGAGAGAGCGCAGGACAGGAAGGCCTGGCGTGCTATGGTCCATGGGATCGCGAAGAGTCGGACACGACTGAACAACAACAAAGTTTTGAATTGGGCTGTGTTTTATAAGAGCCAGATTTTTTATATAAAAATGCATGCACACACACACACACACACACACACATTCTCAAAATAATGTAACATTATCCCCACAAGAGATGTGGCTGAAACTACAGTCCATTTAAAATTGATAACAGTTTCACTGACTTCGGTATGACTAGATTCTGATCTCAACATTCGTAGTTTCAGACTTCCAAATCAGGATGGGTCACATATGCTGAGCTCCTGAGTCCGAGAACCACATTGCAACTGCCCGTGCACTGAAACAAGACACCTGATTACTTCAGTGTGTGCCAAACTCAAAGCTCAACCTCTGTTCACTATAAAGCAGCGAAATTCGCCAAAGTGAATTGTTAATGGCATTGACAGCATAGAAAACACAGATTTAAAATGCCAACTGGGCACACATTGGAACAATCAGAGTTCTAGCCCCTGTAGAAGAAACTTGTTATTACTTAGTCCTAGAGGAGAAATGAGCGCTCTCGCTTTCTCTTGCTCTCGCTCTCACTCACTGGAGGTCTTCAAGCAGAGAATGGACAGCCATCTGTTGAGGATGCTCTAATGCTGGATTTCCTGTATCAAACAGGGGGTTGGACTAAATGACCTACATGGCCCCCTTGAGCTCTAGGACTCTACAACCCCATGGTTATCAATATGATTGCATTCATCAGCCTTCAGATATGTAGAGGCATAAAATGTTATTACAGCAATTCCTGATGCAATGTAAAAGTCTATTTTATTTGGCAGAGAAACTGAGTTAAGCACTCTATTGCTCTCTGTCTCGCTCTCACTCTCTCACACACACAGAGAGAGCCTTTCTATATGAGGCATTTATTGTGCCCGTGTGATTCCTCACTCATGGTAGTTTGCGGTGCTTTACACGACATTATCATCCTCCAGGGTCTCTCCGGTTCTTTGCAACCATTTGAGTGTATGTGTTTTTCCTATTAAGGAAAGTCTGGTATTTCTGTGAATGGCAGCATGAAACCCTAGTGTATCTGTGCAATTCTGCTATACCAGAGAGCCACCTAGTGGTTGTATAATAGAATATATAGAAGGCAGAGTAAGAAAAACCCTAGAAAAAAAACATGTATAAAGGAGCTGATCTTAATACCACAAAGAATCAGGGAGCAGAAGCCTCGATAAAGTTGCGGGTAAAAAGCCTCATGTAGAAAAGCCCAGAGACAGAGCGAAAGCACAGTGTAGGACTCATTTTCCTACATGGTGTGACTCCATGATGCTAGGATTATATGTGTGAACTAAGTAATCCATATCAAAAAGGCTAATTGCATGGATCTTTCCCTCTAATCAGCACATTCTTCCCCAGCAGGATGCTGATCAGTTGGGGAGGGCCCTACCCATGCAGTTATTTAACTCATACGCAATCTCCTCCAATGTGGGTTCCAGCGTCTCTGGTTGCATGAGGTAAGGGGGCCATCCATTCATTCTAAAATAACACATGCCTTTAAAAGCCTAATACTTTAATTAACTAGAATTAAGCCAAAACGTTGTGCATACTTAACCAGAAATATTGAAATCAGCAGGATTTACTTTTGAACAAATATGCAGAGGGTGGCTGATAATTTATTTATTCTCCTCAATAGATGTTGCTGCTTCCTGGCAGCTATAGGAACAATATACCTATGGCCTCTAACTTGTATCTGAAAGTATCTGTAGTTTAGTGTAAAAATCTAGCTTGAGAATAGAATTGTGTGCATTACCGTGAACGTTTTGTTGTAATTATTTAAAGTTGTCCTCCTTTGACATGCATATTGGGAGACAGTATCTATTCCAAGAGCTGAAGTGTCCCCTGGATGCATGCAGGAACTAGCAGAATGCTCTTCGCTTGCCTAGACAGACAGACAGACAGACAGAGAGAGAGAATGAGCCGTTTGTCAACCCAACAGTTACCTCCAAACTTCAGAATTCAAAAGCTGATTACTGAATTTCTGCATCTCTAGAGTACCTTCAGTCCTTTTCTCTCCATGCGGCAAACATTTAAAGAAAACAGCCTGATCTACATACAAGTACTTGCACTACTCTCATGAAGACAATATGTTTCTGAACAAAAACAGATACATTCTCACACCATCCTTCTCTTATGTGGGTTTCTTCTAGCAACAGGACATGCAAGCTGTGAAGCTCCCAATACAGAACATGAATGCTGCAGTCAGGAGCCAACACATGCCACATACAACTCTTAGTGCCTGCTGTGGCAGATGGAATTCCACAAGTGCACCAGTTACTGTAACATCACATGATAATGTGTGTCTCCTAAGGGTATGTAATGGAACAAACACCATGGATAGAATGTTCATATTTTGGAATCATGAAATTAGAGAATGGGAAGGTGTCTTCGAGTTTATCTAGCCAACCCCCTGGTTAATTCAGGATCCAGAGCTCAGGATGCAGTTACAACATCCCTGACAGATGGCTCTCCATCATCTGCTTAAAGGCCACCAGCAAAGGAATTTACATCACGTCATTTCTAAACATAATGCTTTTCAAGGAAATTAGTACACCAGTAGAGGTTGGCGGCTCCAATTTCAGTGGGGCGAGAATCCATTCTAGGTTTTAGTCAGAACCAGCCAGAACTCTAACAGATCTATCCAAAGTGCTAAACCCTATCCCCAAAGTGGGTTCAACATTTGGATAGCTCCTTTAGAGTTCTGGCTCATTCTGACTGAAACCCAGAAAGGACTTGCAGCCCCATCAAAATCGGAGCCCCCAGGCCTCCACTGGTTCACACATTCAAGTGTTGACTATCAAGGGAACACAGGGAGCTGCCTTATACCAAGGCAGGCAGATGGTTCATCTAGCTCAGTGTTGTTGACACTGACTGGCAGCAGCACTCCACAGTTTCAGGCAGGGGTCTTTCCCAGCCCTAACTGGAGATGTGAGGGATTGAACTTGGGACCTTTTACATGCAAAGCACATGCTTTACCACCAAGCTATGGCCCTTCCCACATAGGGGAAGGAACATGCTTTACATCTGGGGAAGTTGCTGGGAAAGCTTCCCTGTGATGACTGAATGGCCATAAAATACAGATTCTTCAAAAACATGACTGGGGGCCAATCTACATTGCGCCCGCCATCTCAATGAATTCGGTGTCCTGTCGGGTTAAACGCTCTCGCATTAAAACGTGATTATCCACACTCAGCCATTTTCCCCATTGCGGTGCTTCATCAAATGTGTGGGCTCGGTTCACATTCGAGCGCTGTGCTGTTTTCCTGCTCTTAAAGATGGCGGCTGTCATTGGAAGATCAGAAACTCTTCCTGTTTCTGCTGATTCCACGCCCACCACGCAGCAGTGGTGCAGGAGAGGCTTGTCGTTTTCTGCATGTTTTCCTGGCCTTGGGGAAAACGAGCAGCTTGTCCCTTGCCGCCACTGCTATAGCAGGTGGGGGTGGAGGGAAGAAGGAAGCACCTATCCTCTTCTCCACCCCCACCTGTTGGAGGCCAGGACAAGCAGCTTGGGGGTGTCTGCCATGCTCTTTTCCCCGCGCCAGCCCTTGACAGCTGGTGTGAGAAAAAGGGGCAGTGGCGGCAACACCAAGTGCTCGCATTGGGGGGGGAGCTGCTGGCATCTTCGAAGACTCGAAGCTTCACATCAGCCCAGTCAGTAGTTGGATGGGCAACCGCCTGGGAATCAGGCTTCCTGCGTTGAGCAGGGGGTTGTTCTATCCCTTCAAATGAGACTAGGTTTTACACACTTCTATCCCCCACTTCGGCTTTTAAAAAAAAAATAAGGCGTTATCTTTGAAGAATCATGGCTTCTCCGCAATTTTTTCCCCCCTAATTTAGGCATGATCTTTGAAGATTCAAAGATTCGAAGATGTGAAGCTTCACATCTTCAAATCTTCAAAGATCATGCCTGAATTAGAAAAAAAAAACATCGCAGAGAAGTAGGGATGTCAGAGAATTCCGCCACGGATCTCGGGGAGGCTGAATGCCAGCGCATTCGGCCCCCTGAAATCGGTGGTGGAACAGTCTGCCCCCCCACCCCGGGATGGGACTTACCTGGGGCGGATCTTCCTGGCGGCGGCAGCTCCGGCGGCGACTCAGCAGCAGCCGGTCTTCTGACAGGCTGCCGCCGCTGCCATTTCCAGTAAAAAAAACAAAACAACAACAACAAAAAAATGTGATAGGCTACGTAAAGATTTACATAGCCTATCACGGCTAGATTTTTTAAAAACACCATGATAGGCTACGTAAATGTTTACATAGCCTATCATGGCTGATTTAAAAGGGAAAAAAAACGCGCGTACGCAAATGGCAGTGCCCATGGGCGCCACCATTTGCGTTCCTTATTTTAACACGTCTTAGTCTATGTAAACATTTACATAGACTAAGACAGCGAAAATAAGGGGAACACAAATAGCGTAGATGCTACGCTATTTGCGTTCCCCTTATTTTCGCCGTCTTAGTCTACGTAAATGTTTACGTAGACTAAGATGGTGAAAATAAGGGGAACGCAAATGGTGGCGCCCATTGGCACTGCCATTTGCGTACGTGCGGGGGTTTTTTTTCTTTTAAATCAGCCGTGATAGGCTACGTAAACATTCAAGTAGCCTATGACGGCTGACTGCAGGGATGCAAACGGCGGCGGCTACGGCCACCACTATTTGCGTCCCTACTAGCCAGCAGCCGGATGTCCGGCCGCTGGCGGAGCCAGCTGGTGGCTCCGCAGAATCCCTGCGGAGCGGAGCCGGTGGCCAGGATTCCGGGGGGGGAGGAACGGAGCGCCTCCCCCCCCGGCGAGGATTCCGGGGGGAGGGGCGGAACACCTCCCCCCCAACCATTAGCATAATCCCCGAAAGGTAAGTGACTTTCGTACATCCCTACAGAGAAGCCACGATTCTTCGAAGATAACGCCTTAATTAAAAAAAAAAAAAAGCCAAAGCGGGGGATAGAAGGGGGTAAAACAGTCTTATTTGAAGGGATAGAACAACCCCCTGGGACCGACAGGAAGCCTGATTCCCAGGCAGTCGCCATCCAACTACTGACTGGGACCGACCCTGCTTAGCTTCCGAGATCAGACAAGCGCACGCACATCCAGCCCTTTGCTTGTTGCTGAGGAAATATTGAGTGCTGAGGAAGCTATGTGATCAGTAGCCGGAAGATGACATGGGGCTATCAAGAGCTGTGATTGCACAAGAGGGAAATACAAACACCACCGTATATGGACAGGCAGGGGAGGGGACTACAACCAGATACAGTAGCAAAGGTGGAAAATCAGAGCATGTTAAGGGGAAATACCAGGATATCAGGGTATTGAAAGCGGTAGCATGGAGGCGGGAAATTCCGGTTCCAATTTGAGGTGGGTACTGGGTAGTGTGAAAGATGGGCGGTGAAACCTCATTGGAAGCAAAAAACCCAGTAAGTGTAGATCGGCCCTGGGTTCTACTGCAACACTTGTTCTGACCAGTGTTAAATGTTCTCCATGTCCATGTTTTTTTAAAGGACAATACCCAAATAAGAAAAATGTAATGATTTTCTGTTCCAAATACAGGACACTATCCAGGTCTAGAGTATCCGACGTAGTGTCCATTGTTAGTGTAGCACTAACAATCATGGATTGGTTCTGTATTGACACATCATGGAGGAACCATTTAAAGAGTGAGAAGCTTTCTATCCTGACTACAACACAGACATGACTGTAATATCTAGGACAAAAGAATTTTGCTACATGAGACAAGCTCTTATGATAATACTATTTCATATAAAAATGGCTGTTATATATGATCCAGTGGAGATTAAAAATTCATTTACTTATTCGATGGTACTTGTGTCAGGATAATTTATAATAGCAGTAGCAAGCACAGTTGTCTGGAAATGTTCACTGTGCATTTTGAAAGGAAGAAAATTACTGTGTGAGCATTTGAGCCTCCCCTGACAACTAGTCCAAAGGGATTCAGTAGGTTGCAACAAAATGATTTAGAATTGATAATAATATAATCTGTGAATTATACTTTAATGGTGATTTTTAAACTGCCCACATTATATTACAGCTAAATGTGATGCTACAGGCACAAGGCCAGCTAAAAGCTTCAGAAGGCCTCAGCACGGAATGGAAATTATCAGAAGTTATCCCATAACTTGGTAAAGTTATGACTCGTTAGAACTCCGGTTTCAATAATTTTATGCAAGAACAGGCTGAAGAAAGTGCCTGTTCAGTGTGATTTATCATCTATGGATTCGGTTAGGATAACTGAATCCCTGGGATAACATGATTAAGTATCAACATGGCCTAGAAAATAATTTAATCATCTAAACAAGTTCCCTTTGAAGGAAACTTATCCTCTCTTGAGATTTCAGCTAATGCCATCAACCGTTTGAGACAGAAGGTGTTTAATATTACATACGATACGATCAGGAGCACTGTGTGGAACAGGGAAAGTTACACAAGCTCCGGTCACTTCTATTGCAATGCGTTGATTTTGACTGTAAGTTGTCCTTAGAATCCAATATGGTAGAAGGCATGGGATATAAATATTATTTGTTTTGCTATCCAATAGCAGAAAATATAAAGAACAGATTCTTTTCTGGGCTAAACTTTATTCCTTCCTGAGCCACTGAAGGGCTAGAGGTTTTAGTCTACTTTGCATAAAACTGATTGTCTGTGTTTAAGTTGTACCCCAGAAGTTAACCAGAACATGGTCACCTTTGCATTAGCCTTGCTGAAATCAAGTCAAAATTGCATGGATGCCCATCATATACTGGTGGGGATTTACAGTTGGTTTTAGACAGGTTTGCACTCCCCCTGAAGGACTGGGTGTGCAGTTTGGGAGTTCTCCTGGACTCATCACTAACTGATGGTGGCAGTGGCCAGTAGTGCTTTTTACCATATTAGGCTGGGACGCCACCTGTGGCCCTACAGTGGTCCATGCATTCGTGCGGTCCAGATTAGACTGCTGTAATGCACTCTATGCAGGACTGTTTTAAAGATGGCTTGGAAGCTTCCGCTGGTGCAGAATGTGGCTGCCAGAGTATTAGAGGGTGCAAGGCAGTCAGACCATGTGACTCCTACACTGCACCAGCTGCACCGGTTGCCGGTGTGTTTCCAAGCCCAAATAAAAGTGTTGGTTTTAACATTTAAAGCAGGGGTGGGCAACTTGTGACCCTCCAGGCGCTTTGGCCTACAGTTCCCATCAGCCCTCACCCTTGACTATGCCAGCTACAATAGATCAGAGTTGTAGGCCAAAACATCTGGAGGGCCTTAATTTGCTCACCTCTCCTTAAAGCCTTAAATGTTTGGGACCAAGTTACCTAGACCACCTTCACCATATCAGCCTGCCTGCACTTTGATCAAATCATTGATTGGCCAAAGCCCTACTTACATGCCCGCCTTCGTGAACAATTAGATTGATGAGCACAAGACTGTGGGCTTTTCTCCCCAGTGGTCTTAAGCCTATGGAATTTTTAACCAATGGTTTCATCCTTGCAGGATCATTGCATTCTTTATTCTCAGTGGCTTTTCGAAAAAGTTTAACTGAGCTGCTGTTTGTTATTGATCTTAATGTTTTTTGCCAGTTTGGGGGTATTAGTTGTCAATTCTGGTTTTAGTGTTGTGTTTTGTTGGGGTATTATTATTATTATTATTATTATTATTATTATTATTATTGTAAGCCATTTTGAGAAGGTTTTTACCCGGCAAGGTGGCCTATAAAGAAAAGAAAAATATGATTGTATCAATCAACTTTTAAGATTGTGTAGTTCTTTCTCTGTGAAATTTTACCTTCCCCATTTATTTATGTCCATTCTGCTATCACTCATGGCCCAAGATATTTTGGTGCTGAATGTAGACAATCTAAATACAATGATATATATGTCTTTTAATTAGTAATTTGTAGTTGTTTGATGGTGTGTAAATTGTGCCACCTGAGATAACAGCCTCATCCTGCCTAATTGTACCATCAGCACACTGCCGTTTTCTCTCACCTCCTGGGTAAGCCTGGCCTTTCTTCATCTCACTAGATTCCCTGCTGTGGGAGAGTCCACACCCTACCAGAGTCCGTTATTTTGTCACTGTCCTTTGTCTAAAATTAGCTGATCATGGTAAAACAAATTTCTACTTCATGTTGCTCCAATTAAATTACAACAAAATTAATTTGAAAACCCTTAAAAACCAATTAACCTTTATTTCAACTCTTTCTTATTCCTAGAGGCAGCAGAAAATCTGCACAGACCTTTCTGGTAGCAAAACATCATGGGCTGGTTTAAACATGCTAAAAGTAAGGTCTTTTCTGCCCTATCTACTATCTCAGTGGTTTTATTTCATTAAAATTCTTTTTGCTTTGATATGTGTCTTGATCATACAAAATTCGTTTGAGATGGATGCTAATTAGCCTACTTGTATAGCACTAGCTAGTGTGCTTTTTTACACTAGGCATTTATATCATGAAGTATTTACACCTTGAGCCATAAAGAAAAGGATTAAGTTACAGGACAGTTTATTGTGGTACTACTTACATTCCTTAGGAAATATCTGTTTATCACAAATCAAGGAAATAATATTGCTGCCGGCCATAGCTGAACCATAGGGAGCTATCAGAGAGGATTGAAGAGTCAAGGAATGCAGTCAGGAGTCAGAGTTGAGGGACACACCAAAATATACAAGAGTGAAGAAAAAGTCAGGATTCAGAGCCCGGAAGACCATTATTGCTCAGACAGTCTCAGGCTGAGTAGATAGCTTGAAGGCCCCTGCTCGGCCAGCATTCAGAGCTATCCTGTTATCTTATCGGTCAACCATTTGTATGACTACTACAGTTCCTTGCCATCCTCATAAATAGTTGCTTATAGTGGAGCCTTTGGCCTCCTTGCAGTTTATTTACTATCAGAACATGTAGTTATCTGGGCTGATACATGTATCAGATGAGGTGTGGCAAGACCTATACAGTGGTCTAAATACTGCAGAGCCCTTTGTTGGTGATTGTGCAGAATGTGTTATACATATGTTATACATATGTTTATTTTTTGTCATACCTTTTATACACTAGACCTTTGTACTACACCACTGAAGAAGACTTTATGTCGAAACATGTTTGGTTTACTTGGTATTAGTTACCGTTGGTATGGTTAGGCTTTTACAGCACGACAACATTGTATTCTCTCTTATTGTTTTGATGTATGCTTTTAAAACTATACTGATCAAAAAACTTATCATTAGATTTTGCAGTGTGTGTGTGTGTGTGTGTGTGTGTGTGTGTATGCGCACCAGTCAGCCCAACCCAGTTGTTTTGCTGCCAAAGGCCAATCTAGTACAGCATTCTTTTCCCACAGTGGCCAACCAGTTGCCTGTGGGAAGCCCACAAGCAGGACATGAGCGCAACAGCACCCTCCCACTCACGATCTCTAGCAAAGCAACTGGTATTCAGAGGCATCCTGCCTCTGCTGCTGGAGATAATATACAGCCATCATGACTAATATCCTGACCCTCCATGAAAGCCTGAAAATACTTCACTGCCCTGGAAGATGCTCCAAACTTCAGCTCTGGTGGACCACCACATGGGGGCAGTTGCACACAAAGCTGAGGGCTCCTCTTTCTAGCCCCAATGGGTCCTGAATCTAAACTTCTTAAAGCAAATATATTTACAAGGAAGACAAAAGGGCGGGATCACAGACTGTTAGCTGCAACGTATTCCAATATTTTTTTAAAAATCCATATTATAATGCTGCAGGTAGGGTTTTGTTGTAGTGTTGATGAGGTCTCAGGCAGTGATTTGCTATGGTACCATGATGTCACATAGAGGCATGGTAATCAGAAGGCCTTGTGTTTGATACTCATGGAGGGAGCAATCCTATGGTTGCTAGGCAGCGGCTAGACAGCCATACAATAGGTCATTTACTGGGAACCAACCTTGGAGCCCACGCTCCAAGGTTGGTTCCTGGAGAACTGACCTTCCCCGCCTCCCGTGCTGCCTCACAGGCAGCTCGGAACAGCCCCATGCTCCGTGCTCGGAAGAGGAGCGTGGAGCGGCAAAAACAGGGCATTCTGGGGGGCATTCCAGGGTGCAGAAGGCGAAAATGCCAGTACGACACATCCTATGTGTCGCCAGGCAGCCGCTTCCCCTGCTCCTCCTTTCCACGGCTAGACAGCCAAAATCGGCTGTCTAGCTGCAGATGCAGGGTGGCTAAAGTGCAGAGGGGACAATCCCTTCCATGCTTCTCCTGCCCTGCATTGGATAGGCAGTCACCTCCAAGTTCGGAGGCAGCTGCCTATCTCCATAGGATTGCGCCATGAGAGACTGTCTGAGAGAGGGAGAGAGAGAGAGAAGAGGCAGAGGGACCTAGGCAAGGAATCGTGAAAGAAGCAAGAGACATGGGGAAAAGAATATGATGGGAGTCATGTCATGGGGGGAGAGAGAGAGAGAACAGCCAGAAAGAAATGGTACATATGGTCAAGAACTGAAGATAGAGCTGAATCAAAATAATGAACCAAACCTTTGACTTCCAGCCTATAGTTTTGTATGTATCTTAAGCTGTTGAAAGAGACTGTGAACTTTAATCTGAACAAGTAGGTTAATACATACAACATTACTTAATTAATATGACAATATTCTCCATAATAATACACAGTTTGTTAGCTGTTTCCTTCATTACATGATCCATCTTTGAGGTTGCTACCTTAGTTTATAATCTTTTAGCATAACCCCTATGTTAGGTAATGACTAGTATTGAACATAGACATGCATATGATCAAATGTATTCAAATGAACATACTTTAGTCAAAGCATTGACAAGCCTAACCATATTGCTTTGCAGGGTTACAAATATTATTACAAATAATCTATTGTTTAGATCTTTTCCTCAAATGCAATGGCAATATTTCCTTGAAAAAGAAAAAAAAGCACTATCCCTTTGGTTTAGATCTGGGGTAGGCAGAAAGTAGATCAGGATCTATTGGTATATCTCTGGGTGATCTGCAGTAGATCAGCAAATACTTTTTACTTCCAATTGTTTAACAGAATGACAACAACAAATGATTTATCCCACCTAAACTAGGCACTTAAAATGAAGAAAGCTTGGGGTAACCAGGAACAGACTTTTGTGTAAAGTGATTCAACTCTGTTACTGAAGTCAACTTCCTAGCCTCAAAATGTGTTCAGAGGCACCCTGTTACCTAATTCTAAGTGTACACCTTTTGCACATGGCTCTAGTTGGTGGATCTTGGGGTTCAAGTAGAAGCAAACAAAGTAGTAGAGACATGCCTGAAGTCTGGCCACCCACGGTTTAGATTATTATTTTGTATACCTGTTCAGGATCACCCAAAATGGATTAATTACCCCTTAATAAACTTTAATAAGTGTTGGTAAGTTATCCTGTGTGTGCAACACCTGCACTGAACAATATGATCATAGTATATTGAAGACATTTGGAGATAACATTATATTTTTATCAGTGCAGATTATAGAAACTGAGATCTCAGCATGGCTTTTAAATTATTAGTGATAACAGATATTACTCTAGACCAATTGTCATTCCCTGGTTCTGCACTCATGAAAGTTAACTCATTAGGAACACTACACCTCCTAATATCTCCACCTTTTATCCGTTCATACTATGTGAACAAAAAGTCTATACTGATAACAATGCGTGCTTCCAGTCAGAAGGCTCCTAGCACTACCAAACAAAAGACATTGATCCTGTTCAGATATAACGGTGGCATCTGACAGCAAATTGTGGATTAATTAACCTATGAATTGCAGGGATGAGCTGCTTCCTGTCTCCATTAACAACCCTCGACTGCCGCATTCCATTAACAACCCTTGAATGCCCAAGAACAAGCCATGGGTTCACTTGGGGTTGTTTAACCCACAAACAATTCCAAGTCGCCCTGTTCAGATGGCATGGAAACAACTGCTGAATGCAGCATTGGAGGGTTGTTAATGGAAACAGGAATTGTTTCAGGTGCAGCATGCATACCCACAATTCATGGGTTAATTAACCCACTATTTGCCACCAGACACCACCATTACATCGAAACAGGGCCATTGCGCATCTATTCTGTCACTAACTGATTTATTTCTGGTAAGAAAAAAGACAGAAGAAGCTGTGGGAAAACATGGGAGACTTACAAACCAAAGATGATGATGTCTGGAACCCTCTGTAAAATTCTGTGATTAAGACAGGACAATTGCACGATAAAAGCCTCATCTGGAAGCACCCACTTATGAAGAGCTGGTTCACACATACAGTGCACTTCCTGTTCTTTTCCATGTTATTCTCCTCAGGCTTGCTCATACCCACAGTCTCATGGAGCATACACCTTCACAGCTAAACAGATTGAAGTACCACCCACAATGATGGTGGCAATTACAGAGCTGCTATGATGGCAGGAATTGTTCCCACCTTTATGGCCATGAACACAATGGGTCTCTAAATATGACTAAATCTGGCTCCAACCCAATCAGTATAAACATAAGCACTCTGGCCTAACCATTCATTAATCATGGTATGACTTTTCCAACACGTTGCCCAACCTATTGGTTTCACATTGGGTGCATTTGACTTACAAGAAGCTGATATTTATCCGAATCCACCGGCCTTCCCACCTCCATGCAAGCTGACAGCCACGCAACATCAAGGAGCCTGAACCTTGAAGCATCTTCCACCTGTTGTATTTGCAGCCATTTCAAGACTTCAGTGCAAGAATTATTCTCAGCCACGATGTGGGTTACAGAATCACTAGAGAAACAAACACAAAGACATGAGTTTACCTCCCTCCTGGGTAGGAGTTTGTAGTGGCAAACTTGAAAATCACTATACATACCATGAAAGGGGAAGGTGATTTGATATCCCAATGCCTTCAAAGACATTTTCAAAATGCATCTGCACCGTTCTCCAACACTCAGGGTCAGCATCAATTAATATCTTTGAGACACTTGTTCTTTTGTGCCACTGCCTGAAGCACGGAAAACATTTGGCTTGCCCACATGCTACTGTAATGAAGAGCCTCCTTAATATTACCTGACAGCCTTGGGAATAAAAAGTGTGCCTGTCATTGACTGAGAGCTTCATAATAGTCAGGAATCTGTTGAATTAAACTTTTTAAAGCAATGCCACTGCTAATATTTTCCAATAAACCTTCTGAACACAACAATCAGTTCTTTGTATATAGCAGTTGAAAAAAAATGTACATGAAATAACCCCTTTAAATTATGCATTGTGTCCAACATTGATATTCTGGTTCAGGTCCCCATGAAACTGACTGGGCTACTTAAGACACCTACTAGAGCTGTGTTTAAATTCCTACTCAAATGTGATAGCACAGAAGCCCTTTTAACGGATCCTTGCTTGCCATAAGGGAAGTATGTAATGAAGTATACTATTCACCCACAAAACACAAGATAGTGGCAAGATCCCATAGATCACCTTTAGCGGAGTGGCACAAGCGGTGACTTGCCACTGCAGCTGATATCCATCCAATGCCTAGTGAATACTGGAATATGTTGCAGTGTGGAATAGTTGCCATTGCTACTGCAAAGGGCAGCCTAGTACAAATTTGGGCTACCCTCAGTGGCTCCCATGGGCCAGAAAGAATGACACAATGCCACACAAGCAAGATGGATGACCTTAACAACAGCTTTTGGGTAAAAGAGCTTTTCTTAAAACCTCACAGTGACATATTTGGCAGAAACAAACTATTTTGCAGACTACCCTCTCCACCATAAACTACCTGCACACAGCCCACCTCATAAAAGCAAGCTGATGCACCATTCTAATCTCAATTGAGTACCACTGTCTGTAAAACTACCAGTCCTACTACATGTACACTAACTTGAACCTGTCTAGCACCATGCAGTCAGATGAACCCATTCTTATCTCTATTATTTCAAAAATCCTAATAGCAAAGGTGGAAACATTATGGGGAGAAACACGGCATTTGTTCCCCATGTTGTACACAGGAGGCCCACAGCCAAACTGGGAAGTTTTCAAATGCAAACACTGTAGCTGTTCTTTGAAACTCCTTGTCGCTTCACAGCAGTGCCAATTCTTTTATTACAAGACCATGAACAGTGGCCATATTCCCATAAGGAGGAAGCAGTTATGGCCAAACTATACCTGAGATGAGCCCTATTCAGGCATTCAGAATGTGAAAATAAACATGTGAAGAGGAGGAGGAGCAAGGGCAAAGGGGAGTCCTCCTTCAGCTGTGGAGGTTCTCCTCATCAAATGCCAGGGCTCTAAATCACAGAGAGAGCCTCCACAGAGACAGTAAGTTCTCCCTGCAGAAAGTTGTCCTCTGCATGTAGAGGGCAATTAAAACAATGGCACACTCATCGAATTCAAATATGAAAATGCTGATCTTTGAACCAAAATATGCAACATGTCCCTAAGATCAGCCTCTTTACCAGAGGACTGGAAAATGGCCAATGTAACACCAACTTTTTAAAAGGGATCCAAGGGGATCCAGGAAATTACAGGCCAGTTAGCGTAACATTTATTCCAGGTAAATTGGTTGAAACCTTTATTAAAGATAAAATTAGCAAGCATATAGAAGGACAAGCTATGCTGAAAAAGAATCAACATGGCTCCTGCAAAGGTAAGTCCTGTCTCCTTAACCTTTTAGAGTTCTTTGAGAATGTCAATACACATGTAGACAGGGTGTAGACATTGTTTACTTGGACTTCAAAAAGGCTTTTGACAAAGTCCCTCACCAAAGACTCCTGAGCAAATGTGGTAGTCATGGAATAAGAGGACAGGTCCTCTTATGGATCAGTAACTGGTTAAAGAACAGAAAGCAGACAATAGGAATAAATGGTACATTCTCCCAATGGAGGGAAGTAAATAGTGGGGTCCCACAGGGATCTGTATTAGGACCAATGCTTTTCAATCTGTTCATAAATGATCTGGAATTAGGAGTGAGCAGTGAAGTGGCCAGGTTTGCCAATGACAGCAAATTATGTAGGGTGGTTAAAACAAAAAGGAATTGTGAAGAGCTCCAAAATTATCTCTCCAAACTGGGAGAATGGGCATCTAAATGGCAAATGTGGTTCAATGTAAGCAAGTGTAAAGTGATGCATGCTGGGGCAAAAAATCCCAACTTCAAGTATAGCCTGATGGGATCTGAGCTAGCAGTGACTGACGAGGAAAGAGAACTTGGGGTTGTGGTGGACAGCTCAATGAAGATGTCAACCCAGTGTTCGGCTGCTGTAAAAAAGGCAGACTCCATGTTAGGCATAATTAGAAATGGAACTGAGAATAAAACTGTCAATATCATGCTGCCCTTATACAAATCTATGGTGCAACCACACTCAGAATGCTGTGTACACACCTAAAAAAAGATATTGTAGAGCTGGAAAAAGTGCAGAAAAGGGCAACTAAAATAATCATAGGGGCTGGAGCATCACCCTATGAGGGAAGGTTAGAACAGCTGGGATTGTTTAGCTTTGAAAAAAGCAGGGTAAGGGGAGGCATGATCGAAGTCTACAAAATTATGTATGGTGTGGAGAATGTGGATAGGGATACATTTTTCTCCCTCTCTCATAATACTAGAACCCAGGGTCATTCCATGAAGCTGATTGGTTGGAGATTCAGGACAGATCAAAGGAAGGATTTCTTCACAAAGTGCATACTTAAACTATGGAATTAGCTACCACAACATGTAGCTAGCGATCACCACTAATTTAGATGGCTTTAAAGGGGGGCTAGATAAATTCCTGGAGGAGAAGGCTATCAATGGCTACTAGTCCTGATGGATATGTACTACCTCCAGTATCAGAGGCACTGAGCCTATGTACACCAGTTGCTGGGAAACTTGGGTAGGAGGGAGCTGTTGTGCTCATGCCCTGGTTGTGGGTTCCTGATTGTCAGCTGGTTGGCCACTGTGTGAACAGAATGCTGGACTAGATTCATCCATCCTTCCAGTAGTTAGAAGAGGGCTAGAAAGGGAAAGAAAAATACTCATGCCTGCACTCATAAAGCCCACTGACAGGTATCCCTTTCTTCTCATCCATGTGGGAACAAATGATACCGCCAAGCGGAGCTATGAAGAAATCACGTCAGACTGAAGCTTTGGGAAGGAAACTCAAGAACTTTGGGGCCCAGATAGCTTTCTCATCCATCCTTCCAGTAGTTAGAAGAGGGATAGAAAGGGAACGAAAAATACTCCGGGTGAATGACTGGCTACGAAGGTGGTGCTGACAAGAGAGATTTGGATTCTGGGACCACGGGCTATACTTCCTGGAAGATGGGCTGTTGGCAAGGGACGGGTTGCACCTCACAAAGGATGGGAAGAATGTATTTGGCCACAGCATGAAGAACTTCATCAGGAGGGCTTTAAACTGAATCCTACGGGGAAGGGAGATGTAAAGTTGGGGGTAACAATGGACATAGGCACATGCACTGCAACGGAGAGAACAGTTCTAATAGCGCCCAATAATAGTCTTCAGACACATGTAGGAAGAAAGTCCTATGAAGCACATGGTCTTCGATGTCTATATACTAATGCCCAGCGTATGGGAAACAAACAGAACAAACTTGAACTCTTCATAAAAGAGGGAAATTATGACTTGATAGGTGTAACTGAGACTTGGTGGGATGACTCTCATGACTGGAATACAGCAAATGAAGGATATAACTTGTTCAAAAAGAACAGGAGGAACAGAAAGGGAGGTGGGGTTGCACTGTATGTGAAAAATACATATCTCTGCACAGAAATACAGGAGGATGAGCTTAGTAGCCCCATCGAGAGCATCTGGATCAAAATAAATGGAGCAAAGAATAAAAGGAACCTGGTGGTCGGAGTCTATGACCGGCCACCCAATCAAGGAGAAGACGAGGATGAAACTTTTGAAAAGCAAATAGCCAATGTTTTAAGGAAGCATGATGTAGTAGTAATGGGGGACTTCAATTTCCCTGATATTTGTTGGGAGACAAATTCTGCAAAACATGGCCCCTCCAGGAAATTCCTGACTTGTGTGGCGGATAACTTCCTCCTACAGAAAGTAGAGGAAGGAACTAGAAGATCGGCTATTCTTGACTTGATCCTAACCAACAGAGATGACTTAGTGGATAAAGTAGCAGTTATCAGAACTCTGTGGGAAAGCGACCATGTTGTATTTGAGTTCTTGGTTCTAAGGGAAGCAAAAGCTGAGTGTAGTCAAACGCGTACCCTGGATTTTAGGAAAGCTGATTTTAATAAACTCAGAACAATGATCAGTAAAGTCCCATGGCAAGCGACTCTAATGAGAAAAGGAGTCCAAGATGGGTGGGAGCTTTTAAAAAAGGAAATTCTCAAGGCACAATTACAAACAATTCCAACAAGAAGAAAAGGTGGAAGACAACAGAAGCCAATGTGGCTTCACAAAAAGCTTAGAGATAACCTGAAAACAAAAAAGGACACATATAGGAAGTGGAAAGAAGGCCAAGCAACAAAGGAAGAGTACAGGCAGGTAGCACAGAATTGCAGGGATGGCGTCAGGAAGGCTAAAGCTGAGAACGAGCTGAGGTTAACGAGGGATGCTAAAAGCAACAAAAAGGCTTTCTTCAGCTACGTGCATAGTAAAAGACAGAGGAAAGAAATGGTTGTTCAGCTATTAAATAAGGATGGCAAAATGATAACAGATGACAAAGAAAAGGCAGAGGTGCTCAATTCCTACTTTGGCTCAGTCTTCTCCCAAAAGAGGGTCTATGACCCCCTGGCAAAGGCGAAGTACAGGCTGAAGGGGCAGGATTGCAGCTTGAGATCAATAGGCATATGGTCAAGGAACACCTAATTACTTTGAATAGGTTCAAATCTCCAGCGCCAGATGAACTGCATCCTAGAGTAATAAAGGAACTGGCAGAAGAACTCTCAGAACCACTGTCTATTCTCTTTGAGAAATCATGGAGGATGGGGGAAGTGCCAGATGACTGGAGGAGGGCTAATGTTGTCCCTGTCTTCAAAAAGGGTAAAAAGGAGGAACCTGGGAACTACAGACCAGTCAGTCTGACATCAATCCCTGGGAAAATTCTGGAGCAGATGATAAAGCAATCCATCTGTAAGCACCTTGAAAACAATGCAGTGATTACTCAAAGCCAACATGGATTTGTCAAGAACAAGTCCTGCCAGACGAATCTGATCTAATTTTTTGATCAAGTAACCTCCTTTGTGGACCATGGGAATGCTGTAGACATAATATACCTCGACTTCAGCAAAGCTTTTGACAGTGCCCCATGATATCCTGATGAGCAAACTAGCTCAAAGTGGGCTAGATGAAACAACGATCTGGTGGATCCACAGTTGGCTACAGAATTGGACTCAAAGAGTGCTTATCAATGGGATCTTCTCAAACTGGGGAGAGGTAACGAGTGGGGTACCACACGGCTCAGTCCTGGGCCCAGTGCTCTTCAACATTTTTATTAATGACTTGGAGGAGGAGGTGCAGGGAATGCTAATCAATTTGCAGATGACACAAAATTGGGCAGGATAGCTAATACTTTGGAAGACAGAAACAAAATTCAAAGTGATCTTGATAGACTGGAGCGCTGGGCAGGAAACAACAGAATGACATTTAATAGGGATAAATGCCAAGTTCTGCACCTAGGAAAAAGAAACCAAATGCACAGTTGCAAGATGGGGGATACCTGGCTCAACAACACTACAAGCAAGAAGGATCTTGAAATTGTTGTCGATCACAAGCTGAATATGAACCAACAATGTGATGTGGCTGCAAAAAAGGCCAATGCTATTTTGGGCTGCATTAATAGAAGCATAGCTTCCAAATCCCGGGAACTACTAGTTCCCCTCTACTCAGCACTGGTTAGGCTTCATCTGGAGTACTATGTCCAGTTGTGGGCACTACACTTTAAGAAGGATGCAGACAAACTGGAGAGGGTTCAGAGGAGGGCAACAAAGATGATCAGGGGACTGGAAACAAAGCCCTATGAAGAGGGACTGAAAGAACTGGGCATGTTTAGCCTTGAGAAGAGAAGGCTGAGGGGAGATATGATAGCGCTCTTCAAGTACTTGAAAGATTGTCATAGAGAGGAAGGCCAGGATCTCTTCTCCATCATCCCAGAGTGCAGGACATGGAATAATGGGCTCAAGTTACAGGAAGCCAGATTCTGGCTGAACATCAGGAAAAACTTCCTGGCTGTTAGAGCAATACGACAATGGAACCAATTCCCTAGGGAGGTGGTGGGCTCTCCCACACTGGAGGCATTCAAGACGAGGCTGGACAGCCATCTGTCAGGGATGCTCTGACTTGGATTCCTGCATTGAGCAGGGGGTTGGACTCGATGGCCTTGTAGGCCCCTTCCAACCCTACTGTTCTATGATTACATGATTCATGACCCTTGGTCTGATCCAGCAGGGCTCTTCTTATGTATTTATGTTCTTATGTTCTAATGACAGGTGTGGAGCTAGTGTGCTCGCACTCGTCAGGCATTTAGCGTACCTAGATTCCAAACACCTGAATAGAGCTATGCAAATCTGTGATCAGATCTTTAGATGTTTTTACCATTTTATTTCAAAGTTGCTATGGAGGGCTTTTCTGCTGCAGGGCTAATAGCACCTGCAAATGGCGGAGGGGTGGGATTTAGATCAGGAAATTGGCGCAGGGGAAAATGGTTAAACACCTCACCTTTCAGCTCTGCTGCTCTGATCTAATCTCTCCCCCCAGCATCGCTCCATAGCAGTTTTTAAGTCTAAATAAAAATGTTGGGAAGTCCAGCCAGTCATAGATTTCCTGCATAGCATGGAGTTCAGCTCAAGCAACTTGAACCAGAGGCTTTGGTTGCAAGAATTCCGTGCCTGGTGCCCTGCTCCAAAGGGGCAGCTCTGATGTAAAAGGAGCAGTGAGCCTGCTATTTGCTTTACTGCAGTGCCACCCAAATAATGTCCAGAGGGGGTATTACAGCTGACCAGCTGATCTGGAGAGCCAGTATCTAAGAATTGCTAGGCAGCCTTCAGAGTCATTTGTTCAGAGTTATTGCTTCAGTCCCTTGTTCAATCTTGTCAAAATGCATTCAGAAATTGAAGGCACAGAATACCAGATCATGGTAAAACCATCTTGACAAAATTCCAAGAACACTGACCCAGCAGTACAGGAAATATGAATTAGGCCAATGTTTGGATCATCTATACATATAGATATTCCTTCTTAAGTGTACTTTTCTGGTATTACACTTACCACACTCTTATGTTGTCTCATTCCTTGCTGGAAAAACTTCTGCTTTACTGAATCAACTAACCTTGCATGTGTTTAGGGTAAAACAACAGGGGGTTATTAGGCTACATATCAACCCTACCAGTGGATAACCAAAATAATAGAGTTTGAAATACTAGTTTTGAAATTCCAGTAGTCAAAGCATATTGCAGTAGGGAGCATCAGAAGAACGTTATATTGCCATGTTGTCTCTCTCTTTTTTGGCAGAGGGGATTTTAAGATTTTAATTATTGATTGCTTTGTTGTATTTCTTTCCCTTTGATGTTGTTAGATGCCTTGAGCACTATTTATAGTGGAAAGGTGGAAACACAATCCTGTGTGTGTGTACTCAAAAGTAAGTGAGCAATGGAGTCAATTACACTTACTACCAGATAAGTGTGTACAGAATTAAAGCCTAAATATCTAAATTATTGGATTCACTACACATAATTTATCTGATCAACACACTGCTAGGTTCCCCTTTAATTAAACTGCTGTGCTCTGCCTTGTTGTCTTTTTTTAAAAAAAATTCAGTTAGAGATGTTTAACTTCTGCTTCCTGTGGTTTATATCCCTTTATATAAAATGCGCATATTTAATGTATTTGTATAATGCTGAAGATCTGGGAACTCTGCCATGTCGGCACTCACAACAGCAGTTTAGCCAACATGCCCCCAGTTTCCTGTGATACTTTTACAGCTGCATCATATTCTTGGCAGCAAATGTAAGAAATGCAGGATTTCCACAGATATTGTTGACAATTCTTAAAAAATTGACAGTTAAATGGTCCTGGCTGAAGTGAATTCAAAACGGATGCCGGAAAACAAAACTAAAAATCTGAAACATATTGGCAGGACATCTCTTCTCCCTATTTACCCTGTTCTAAGCTATCACACACACATACCCTGAAACTGTATAGATTAACATCTTTTGGAGGGTCACTGTCTGCTATGTTCTGCTGGAGCTAGCACTGATTCTATTCAGAGTCTGGCCATGTCATTTCAGTGAGTAACCATTGTATTGTGCATAAAGTTTTTAAAAATCTGATGTTTCTCTTTCAGAGATTCACAGAAGCAAAGACCAAATTGATAATGATTGTGAATATTGGGAACCCTTTATATTCATGATTTTCATGTATATGAAGTTGGCTGGACATTTTATAAAATGAAAAACAAGTTATACATAGATACACACCCAGAAGCAAAGCACTAGGCTGAATGACAGACATCTGCAGAATGGACAGACAGGAGTGGGCTTACTTGAGAGTTGTTTTATTTGATACTAGTGAAATAGCCATCACAATTATGGAAGGGGTATGAGTGGAGAAATAGTATGCATCTTAGGAAGACTCCTACTAAAACTGTCCATTACCTCGATCAGCATGCCTGTAGTAGGAACCAAGTTTCCATGCCTACTGAGTTAGACTATTGGTCCACCCAGTCCAATATTATCTACACTGGCTGGAGCAGCTCTCCAGGGTTCCAGATAGAAGTCTTTTCAAATCCTAATTCTGGAGATGCCAGAGAATGAACCTGGGACCTTTTGCATACAAAGCACAGGTTCTGTCACTGAGCTACAGCCTCTCCATTTTACTTTGCCCAAAAAAATTCAATGGGAGCCACCATGCCAAAAAAAATTGGGCTAGTGAGCACATTTTGAATTTTGAGACAGAAGTTTGTGGGCACTTGCACAAAATGGCTGCCATGGGGCAAGTTTGCCCATTCATAAAATGGTTACCATAGCGGGCATGACGAGTCACAAAACATTTATTTCTGAGAAGGTGAATTGGTCAGACAAAGAACCTAAGAACCACAGGTGCGACCAGAGCTCCAAAACACAAACCACTGTTTTGAACTCGGATAAAGATGATGTTGGAAGACAGCTCTTTGCTTTGCAGCATGCCATCCTCCCAGTTTAAAAAAAAGGGGGGTTAACCTTAATAAATGAAATAAAAATCAGGAGGGACTAGAAGCCTGGCAGGCACAAAGAGAGGCAACACATTGGAAACCCCAGTCCTATTAGAATAGTCTTGCCTTGAGTTCTGTTTCTTGGTTATGCTAGAGTGTGATGGCTTTATACGTACATACGGGAGGCTTATTAGCGATGTATTAATGCAAACACTAACTTTTTTCATAATTTTCTCTCTCAGAAGGAGTTCCAAAAGTCATTGCAGAATGAACTGGATGCTCCCATAAGATTCTGTTGGAGAGATTCTATTTGGAAGTATTAGATGTTGAATGCACAATAATAAATGTTGCTACCTGATGGTGACCTAATTCATGGGAACATTCAGAGGTCAGACAACTGGGCGTCTTGGTGGACACAAAATGTTTAGCCACTAGTCACATGGCAGCAAAGAATGCACAGTTTTTTGAGGAAGTTATTAAGCTTGGTGCTACCACAAGAGAAAGGGAAGTGTTTTTCTGTTCTGTTTTGTTTTTTGGTTCTTGTTTTCTGTTTTACTCAATACACAGGAAAAGACCTAATTTGCATTACTCTGTTCAATTTAGCCTGGGTCCCAAAAGTTCAAAAATTACTGAATGAAAATCAGTCCAAAGCACATCAGCCTCTTCAAAGGTGAATTTTAAAGGGCCACCTATTCAGTCTAGCAAACGGAAAGCTAAAAGATTGTATGAGTGAACTCTACAAATACATTTAGGTGAAGGGTTTTGAAGGGCAAGGGATATGTAGGTACATAAGCAAATGGAGATAAAACTCAGGCTGTAGATCTCAAAATTGTTCAGAAACCAATTCATTCCTGTAATCATTAAAATAACGAAATTTTTGTACAATCTTCCAAGAACAGTAGCGTGAAATCAGGGAATCTTGTTCATTTGAAACTGTTTTGATAACTGTTCCCTGAAGATTTCCATATCTAAGTTCAGAAAAAAAAGTGGAGAGAAAATGAAAAGATCTACATCACCATCCCTGTAACTCCCAAATTTGCCATTTGGCTTAATTTTACTACAGCCTGTTTCGCACGTCACAGTTACCCGAGGTTTGTTTAAACTCTGGGTAGCCACAAAGGAGTGGGAGTGAGCAAGCTTTCCGGTTCCCACCACCCGCTCCCACTGAGCTAAACAACCTAGGAAGGTTCTGTCACTGGCTTGTTATCCGTGAGGTCCAAATGTGAAATTATGGGTTAGGGGAAGAACAACCCAGACTTGTGACCCATGCGAACTAGGTCTTAGTATGTGAGAGGCCTAAGGCTTCCTTTGGGACCCATCTATGGGCTACAGCCAAGAAGGAAGGAAGGAGACAAGGTGAGACTGGTCTGGGCTTGTCAAGCTTCTTCAGCAGCAATGATACCTTCGCCTAGCAAAGATCAGAGCCGTCATTGCCACAAAGGCAGGCAGGCAAACTGAAGCCTGGTGCTTCATTCATAGCCCACAATGGAAGTCTTCCTGGAGTGACTCGGCTCTGGCTTAACTCAAGGCTTGCCTCGCTTTTCTCTCTCCATAATGGATTTGGACCACAACTTCAAATCAGCATGTACAACTCCTCTCTCCCTTGTGCTTCCTGGGAGGAGCCAGGAAGTAGTTGATGGCAACACCCTCTGCTTCTGGCTTGAGGAGAAAGAGGCCACAGCCTGGGAGAACTCTGCAGAAAAGCTTCTTGTTTAAATAAAACTTGGAGGTTTCTTTATCAAGCAGAGTCTGTTTGGTTCTGTGGGGACACAATCCACCAACTTTGAAACAACTTGGGCCTCTCTGCCCTTTACAGTTTCCAGCTCCAAGACTCTGTGATGTTAATACAGATCCAGATCAGATATTTGACTCAGGGGCTGCTTTTTGAAATAATAGAGTTACCGAGGTGGAGAAGCTACACCCAGGAGAATGATAATTTCTAGGAAACTTGTGAAGGTACATGAGCCCTTCCAGCTAACAGAACTGCAGTCCTCTATATCCTTGCGTGTCCACTCCATTCCTGCACAGTTCACAGCCCCTCCTGATCCCAGGCCCAAGACTTTCCCCATTACCCTAACCTTTCCTTGGTCCCTCCTTTTTCCAACTCCACACCTCCACCAGCCATTGCTTCTTCACATTGCCAACAGATCCTGCTGTCTTCAGCAACTACCATTTGGCCAGCATTCTTGTTTTGTCTGCTACCCTCGTCCCCATCAATATTAAACAACTTCCTAGGCCCTGTTTGAACTTCTTTTTAACAAGACAAACACGCTTTTAGGCCTCTCCTTTCCTCAAGTCTCCATTTATTTTATATGGGTACAGTCTGTTTCTTTTATTTATTTTTTTTAGTGCTATTTCTTTTCTTTTAATTGTTGTGTGTAGGGAAGGACGGACTCACCTCCATCCGCACCACCGCCTGTCTGCTGCATCCCCACTGGCCAGCTGGCCCTGCTTGCCATGTAAACCACCGCGCAGTCCGTGGGTGCCTGTCAAGCACCCAGCAGCCGCCCATCCCCTCAGCGAGCTGCCATTTTTTGACACGGAACAGGTGGCCGCTGGGCACTTATGGACTGCACAGCTTCTTGACCAGTGGGTCCAGTAAGCACAGCAGCTCAACCAGCTGGTCCAGGAGGCTGAGCAAGAGGGAGTCCGCCCGACTCCACATACCCCCCTCAGACTCCAACACCTACTTGTATGTTTATTGGTGCGTTTTAATGGATCTGTTTTTATGTTATGTTTTAATTAAGATTTTGTTTTTAATCTGTATTTTGTTATTGTTAACCACCTTGAGTGCCACTTGGGGTGGAAAAGCAAGATATCAATCAATCAATCAATCAATTAGATAAATACATTTTAACTCAGACCTCTGTATTCTCCATTTATGTTAAGATTCTGCTTATTGCAATCTGTTCACTTTCCCATCCTACCTCCTGATTACCTACACATAGAGCCAGTGTGGCATAGTGGCTAGAGTGTTGGACTGGGAGCTGGGAGATCCGGGTTCTAGTCCCCACTCAGCCATGGAAGCTCACTGGGTGACTTTGGGCCAGTCACAGACTCTCAGCCCAACCTACCTCACAGGGTTGTTGTTGCGAGGATAAAAGGGAGAGGAGGAGGATCATGTAAGCTGCCTTGCGTTCCTTGCAAGAGGAAAAAAAGCGGGATATAAATGCAATAAATAAATAAATAAATAAATAAACAAACAAACAAATAAACAATGGCCTGATTCACACATCATGATAAGCCACACTGAAAACAAGGCACAGTGGGCTGGTTAATCACTCACTATGCCGCAATGCTGCTGACAGACGATCAGGCGCTCGCCAGCTTGCCATGGTTTGTTTTCCCCTTCATCCTCCCACCCATTCACTGAGTATATCCCAGGGGCCTTTGCGGCACAACTCCTCTATACTCCTGCTGTGATGAGAGTCTCCCCCCTCCTTTCTTGCCTTACGAAGCATCTGCATTGACATATATATGCCATATCTTTGGAATGGAGTAGGGGGCTTATCTTTCTTTTTAGGACAAGGTGGCTGAGGGTTTTATTTATTTTCTTTCTTTAATACTTTTTATCAAAAGCCTCCTTGGCTCCTCCTCACAGCCAGGGACAAGCAACATTCCTCTTCCTAGCCCATCTATGTGTGTATGTGTGATTGACTTATCTCTGGGTAAGTATGCCCAACCCCAATTTCGGACCATGGTGATTTGGGAGGGGGATTTAAGCTTTCCCGTTTTAACGCTACCCCCCCCCAGGGAATGGTTAAAAAAGGGGGAGGGAATTGCATTTTTTTCCTTTTTTTAACATCCCCCCCCCCCATGTGTGTGTGTGGGTGAGGGATTTCAGCATGAAAACAGGAGGGGGGAAAGAGGGGGGAAATCCCTTCCCCTTGAATTGCCATAGTCCCAAATTGGGGGCACACATGCTTACCCAGAGGTAAGTCAATCACACACACATGCATAGCTGTGCTAACTCAGCTCACAAGGGAATAAAGCCAGTTGCTGTCAAATGAAGCACCACGCTAGAGAAGAAGTGAGGTGGAGGAGGAAGGGTGGAGGGGACTGTGAGAAGCAGACCGGGTTTTGCCACTCTTGCCAGGTGGCTCTTTACTCCTTTCCAACAAAACATACATAATCCACTCTGTCAGGTTCAGACATCACAACAAGCTACCTTGAAAATACGCCACCCTGAACAGCCCAAAAACAAGGCATAGGTTATGTTTGCACATCACGCTAAGCCACCCTGAGAAGAGGTCATGGTGGGTGAGTGGCTTGTCCCTGACTCCCAACAGACTATTGCCCACTCGGCGGCTTCCCATGACTTGTTTCTCCCTCAGTCCTCCAGGCTGCTGCCAGAACACATCCCAGGGTCCTTTGTGGCAGAAATCCTCATTTCCTCATTCCATATGTCAACACCTTTTCTGCAACTGGTCCCCCAGGTTGCCGGCTGATGAGGGAAACTCCCCCCTCCACCACATCAGATCACTATCGTGAAGACGCTTGGGGGGGGGGGAATGCTTGGGAACGCCTTCCCTCATTCATAAGGGATTGGAAAATTATTTCCATGTGGAGCAGGGGAAGTTTCTCTCCTCAGACAGCAACCCCAGCAGACCAATTGCAGAAAGGGAGCTAGCTTCCTTTCCTAGCAAACACCTTTTATTTTTAAAATTTGCTCCATGTTACACTGAAGTAAGCACACACACAGAGAGAGCACCTTCTTTCCTGCAGCCACCAGCTGCTTTTGTCATTTCCTTTCCACTGGTCTCCGCTGCTAGCTGTCAGATGTACATGAGGGGTACAGAGAAGTGAGCAGAATCGCAAAAAATATGCAAAATTTATGCATGGCAGGGCAGTGAAACGGAGGGGGAAATTGTGCAAATTTCATGGCAGAACAGTAGAACGGAAGGCGAAATTATGCAATATTCACGGCAGAGCAGTAGAACAGAGGGGAAATTTGTGCAAAATTCCTTGCCGTGGTGATTTGCTCCTGTGCACTTGTGCAGGAGTGAATTTTTAAAATAAATTGCGAAGACATTCAGGACACTCTCCAGTGTCCTTTCTTCAATATTTAGACGAAACCAAAAACAAAACCTGAGGCTGAGAAGGGATGAGGGAGAACGACAGCGCTATTAGCAAGATCACAAGGAGTGGCAGGGCTTATCACTGTTCTTGCCAGCCAGTTCTCTAGCCATTCCTGACAACCAAAAATTTCTCTGCCAATTTCAAATGTCATGCTAAGCCACTGTGAGACAACCCCACTACAAGCCATGGGTTCTCAGGGTGGCTTGTTTGCATAAAACTACCCATGATGGGAAAACCAATCCGGGTTCAGACATCACACTAAGCCATTCTGCGGTCACCCACAATAACAACCCACTGTAGCTTAGCATGGCCACCCCAATCAAGGGTTCTCACAGTGGCTTGTGTGTGGTTAGCAAACCACACTGAAATAACTGCACTGGTTTCAGATGTCACGACAAGCCACCCTGAAATAAACAAGGGTGACAACACACCATGGGTCGTCATGTCATGCGAACCATGGGTCGGTAGTTTCCCTACCTCTTTGGATATCTTCTATCTCAGCCTCACTTCCACAGTTCTTGCTGTCTTACAAAGCCAGTGTAAGGATGTAAACCCAGCCAAATTGAGTTCTTATTTCCCACAGAGATTGCCTATGAAGATTATAAGATATCTCACCAGCTCAACGAAAAAGTGCCATAGGGAGGCTTCACCACCACCACCATCTTAGAATCAGGGCTGAGTGATTAATGCTCTACCAGAAACCTTTTTGGCACAAAGGTGGGCTTTGGGGGCTGAAATGTTCCCCAACCCTCCCCACATCCTTAACATTTAATGGGGGCAAATGAAGCTAATTTTGACTGAGGGAATTGGCACTTAGTTAACAAGAAAAGAAAAACAACTGGTGCCAAAGTCTATTGGGGCTGTGGATATTATTAATTTAATTTTTACTGAAATATTTCTAGGCTGCATTTTAGGGCTAAGCCCTCACAAGGTGGCTTACATTAAAAACAACTATAAAATGTAATATATTTCAGTAAAAACAGCCAATTAAAAAAGTAGTCCCAAGCAATTCACAGGCCAGCAACACAACATTAGAAAATGGACTAAAATAACTGAAAGTGTCTAATCATCAGGGGTAGAAATCCTTTAAGATAAGTCAGCCTGAAATAAATGCATCTTCAGAGCCCTTTTAAATGCCTGTACTGATTGGGCCATGCTGATGTTGGAAGAGAATTTCTTAACCATGGGGCCAGCACTTTGACCTGGTTCTCACAATAAAAATTTAACCTGGTTCGCATGATCACAGCATGGTTAATAAGCTATGGTGGCTTGTTAACCACCCTGCATGTGCTAGTCATGTGCCAGTGAGAATAGCACAATTACCCTCAACAGCTCAGCTTGTCATGTCATGTGGACCTGGGCAGGGTGCCTTGCTGCCATTATTAAGAAGCCACCAAGAACCCATGGGCTGTTGCAGGGTTGTGGGGTGGCTTGTTAACCACAGCAACAAGCCACCCTGGCTGGATTCGCATGGCATGACAAGCTGTGCTGCCAAAGGTAGTTATGTTAATCCCCCGGTACAACCAGCACATGTACAACCAGCACATGTGAAGGGGGAAATAAGCCACCATGGCTTATTTCCCCAGCTGCGATTGTGCAAACAGGGCCTCTGTCTCTTGTGCCTGCCGCTCTGATCAATCTTATAGGAGGGCACACGAACAGGGTCTCTGAAGCTAATCTCCGGGTTGGGGGAAACTCATACAGGTGAAGGCTGTCATTCAGATAAGGTTTTTCAAGAGGCTTTTTGCTAGGTGCACTGACACCTGAGGGAAAAAAGTGTCTAATATCTCATGCACATCTCCAGGAAAGGTGTTCACGGGTATTTATTTACATGGACAGGTCCAGTCCTGAAATATCCTTGCTCTATTTCAAACTTAGTTTCAAAACATTCTGTCTCAAGCTTAGTCGGTGATTTAATTTTCTTTAACAGGTTCAATAGGGCATGTTCTGAAAGCTCCCTCATATAAGGCTGGCAGAAGCAGTGATCCTTGAGTTGCAGTTTAAATGCTTCTGTAACACACAGCAGCATTGCTATATTAAGATGTGGGAGTGCTCTTTCAACACTTTTTTTATTGAGACTCCCCAAATTAAGAAGGTTTATTTGCAGGAACAATATATTATGCACAGCTATATATTTTCCTCCAACCTCCATCATTTTGCTTTTTCAGCATTGGCCATTGAGTTGAAATTAACAGGTTTTAGTGAGGAATAAGTGGGCACTCCAGGGCTTTTGTGCATATAAGGACTACCCCATTGCTAATCCAGTGTGCTCTTTAACCAAACTAGGCTTTTCACCATTTACACAATTAGCAATAGCATGAATGGTGCTTTTTTAAAAAGGTGGATAGCAGGTGTGTGGGGGCTGAATATGGATCAGGGGGCTTCGTGCCTGATTCAGAGCAGTGGCAGAGGGCTTTTCCTGATACAGATTAGGCCTCTCGCACCTCCTTTTTGCATTGGAAGGAAAGCTTCCATTGGCATGGATGGAGCTTTCCTTCCAATGCAAATAGCAAGTTAAGAACACGAGAAGAGCCATTCTGAGTCAGACCAAAGGCCTGTTTAGTCCAGCATTCTGTTCCCACGGTGGCTGAACAGAATACCCATGGGAAGCCCACAGCAGGGACGCCACCAGGGTTGGACTGCAGGGCATAGGGCCATGGCCCTGTGCTCCAAGAGGGGCCCCAAATGACTCCACAGACAGGCAGCAATAGCAGCAGGGCAAGGTTTGGTACACAGTAAAAAAAAAAAAAAGCCCTGCTTCGGCCAGGCCAGGCTGCAGCCATTTTAAATCACAGTATTTTCCCAAGTATGAAAGTAGGAGCAAGTTGAACCATACAGCTTGCTACTTTTGAGGGTGTGCAGCCAGTGAGGAGTGGTGACTGGAGTGGTGAGAGACCTGCCCCAAATAGCAGAAATACCAGGGCAGCAAACAGCCAGGATGGTGAACCCCCTGAAAAGGTATCTTGCCCAAGGGCCCTACGTACCTGGCAGGACCATTGCCAACAAACAGGACATGAGGGAAATAGCGCCCCACCACCACCTGTGTTCCTCAGCAACTGGTACTGAGGGGCCTACTGCCTCCAATACTAAAGGTAATATATAGCCATCATGACTAGTAGCCATTGGTGCTTTATCCTCCATGGGCACTGCAGTTTAAGAAGGATATTGAGAAACTGGAACAAGTCGGGGGGGGGGGGTGTTGACAAAGATTGTGAGAGGCCTAGAGACCAGGTCCTGTGAGGAGAGGTTGAAAGAGTTGGGTATGTTTAGTCTGGAGAAGTGACAACTAAGAGGTGATACGATAGCCATCTGCAAATATTTGAAGGGTCATCACATAGATGATGGAGCCATTTTTTCTGCCATTGCTCCAGATGCTAGGACCCAAGCCAACAGGTTCAAGTTATAAGAAAGGGGATTTTGACTAAATGTCAGGATAAACTTCCTGATGGCACAAGCTGTTCAACAGTGGAACAGACTGCCTCAAAGAATGGTGGGCTTTCCTTCATTAGAAGTTTGTAAGTACTGGCCACCTATCAGGGGTGCTTTAGTAGTAGATTTCCTGCATGGGCAGATGGACCAGGTGACCTCTGAGAGCCTTCCAGCTCCATGATTCTTCAGGTGCTGGGGGCCTAATCCAAAACGGTTGAAGTCTTTCCCCCATTAGGATCCCAATCTGGATTGGTTCTTCCTACCCTGCCAAGCTATTATTTAGGCTGTACTGAGGGAGATGAGAGTGAGAAGCGAAGCTATTCCACCAGCCATGCTGAAAGACTTGATTGTTTTTTCCTTTCCCTCACCATTCCTTTTTCCTTGTGTGTCATGTCTGTTTAGATTGTAAGCCTGCAGGTGGGGACTGTCTTGTTTTACTGAATATCTATAATCTGCTCTGGGACCCTTTGGGGCTGAGGAACTGGATAAAAATACTTTCAATAAATAAACATATTGGGGCTGTTCACACAACACGCTCACCCACACAGTGGTTGAGTGTGGGTTGTTGTTGAACTGTGGCTTATTAATCATACAGTGCGGCTTGTTAACCATCCTGAACACCTAGCAACAAACCATGGTTTCTCAAGGTGGCTTTTTTGAGAAAAATAAGCCACAAGGCATGGTTAACAAGCCACCCTGCAGAAAATGTCCTGAGTTCAGACAACATGCTAACCAGGGGTTCAACAAACAGCCCACAGTTCCACAACAACCCACACTCAACCACTGAGTGTGGGTTACCATGTTGTGGGAACCCAGTCATTGTTTAATTTTAAAAAAAACTGTTCGTGAAATTGTTAATTGTGTGAATGGTGTCACATCACATTGAGCCCCTTTATGGGCAGTTCCATACATGCATCCCTTTGCACTTGTGGGGCTGCCTTCTCCTCTGAAGTAATTAGGTCAGCTCACTCACAGAGGACCTCCAATGTTAACTTGAGAATACCCATAGAGCTTTGAACTGTAGCACGGAAACCAGGGATACTGCAAAATTCATAGGGATGCCATTACGCTGAAAACTAGAAACCCACTTGATTTGCCAAAGAGGACTGTAAGATGAGGCGCAGGCGCTATGTTTCCTTGCAGCAGACCAGAATAGTAACGTAAACATATATGCAGAATGCATCTCCATTTAACTAAGATTGAACAGAATATTCAAACTGAATATTAATCTCCTTGAAGATATATAGGCTTAGTTAATACTATGCAACTAGAACGCTAACTGGAGTTTCACACCAGCAAATGTTGCCAAACAGCCCACTTATTTCTAGGCCAGGGTTATTATTCAAATTAAATCTCACTACTTGGTTATTTTCCTAACACGTTTCCAACTTTTTGAGGTGTAGAAAATATTTAGAGGACAGCTAGAGAATATCTGTTGACACATTCTAGCACTCTAAAGCTGTGACCCTATACATACTTACCTGGCCATACTTCTGAGTAGACATGCACAGGACTACGTACGTTTTTAAGCTCCAATTCTGCACACAAAAAATCTAAAGCACGATTGTTTCTTTTTCATACCTTAGCTCATTTTCTACCCTGAAGCCTTTTCTTCTTGCTAGATCCATCAGGAACATTCTCCTGGTCACTCCCATTTTCCTTTCCACAATAAAAATGATGATGTCATTGAACTGTATTTGGTAGCTGCTCAGAGGAGCTGAAGCTCGAATCTCTTTCGGCCGCTTCCTCCTGGGAATCAAGTCTGTAGTTCTGATCTTATTCATGACCCAACTGTACACTTTCTCTTGTTTGTTTAAACCTAAGCCTCACTCAGGAAAATATAAGCTTGCAGCTAGTCTGTCTGCCCAGCCAACAGGCTGTGTTTGATGTCACCATGCAGTGATGTCATCTTGCTCTTTTCTTCTTTCAAAGTCACAAACAGCTTTCTGATTGTGACTAATGTGGAGTAAACACATTAGTCACTTTTCAGACCCTTCATGATTCAAACAACTATTACAACTTTCTCTAGAGTCAGAAAGCAGAAAAGGTAATGCAGTTGTCACTTCCAATTCTATTTGAGAACTACCTGAGAACATAGTTAAGTAACTTCAGAGAACTTTGATTAAAGCTGATTAGCACCCCTCCCTCCTGCTTTCTCTACAATTCCTGCAATTGCCCTTCTGCTCTCAGATTCATGTGCTCAGAGAATGCAGGTTTGGAAAAATGCATTTGCTGCAATGAAGTTTAGTTCTATCTGCACACATTTTGCATTGCACTTTGCTGGATACCACTAGTCAATTCACAACCCGATAACAACCACACTTCACAAATGGCCTAATATCTACAGTCTCATGGTTTAGTATCCTTTTAATATTCTCAAATCACAACCAGTGTTATTTTAGTATACACTCCAACCAATCCCAAAGAAAAATGATCAGAACCTCCATTCCCTGTTATTTGAACATGCTTTCTTTGACCCAATATGATACAGCTTTATTTGTCAATACAGTGGCCCAGTTCGCACAATCAGCATGGCTTTAATAAGCCACGGGGGCTTGTTTAAGCCATGGCACATGCCAGCACATGCCAGGTGCCATTCACCTACTTCGCTGCCCAGGTTCAGGTTGTTGTGTCATCCAAACCTGGGCAGCACGGATTGCTGGAGGGAGAAACAACCTTCAAATAACTCATGGGCTGTTGTTGGGTTATTTGAGGGTTGTTTCCCCCTCCAACAAGCCATGCCACCCAGATTCAGACAACACATCAAGCTGTGCCCAGGCATGGTTATTCAAATCATGGCCAGCATGCACCATAGCTTAAACAAGGTCCCATGGCTTGTTTAAGCTGTGGTGATTGTGCGAACCAGGTCATTAAGTACTTTGTGCTACATCCTTGACAATTATCTCTCCTGGGCGCGTATATTCAGATCAAGATGGGAACAGTGAAGCCATCACATTCCCAATGCATTCACATGCTGAAAGGCCACACCAATATTACATTTGAATTTTAAAACAACAACAACAACATTCTCTCTTTACTGCCACTTGCAACGGGCATATAACCAGTTGAACAGTGGCTGGAAACATGCCAGCCTAAAGCGAAGCTGTTTCTACAGAGCTTCCAGTTATCTGAGTCACAGTACCATATGCAATATCGTACTCTTCGCCACCCATGATTAGTGAAATAAAACCATATTGGCCACAGAACTGTTTGCGGTAGAGTGTGTGACTTGGGCTTCCTTCAGACCTTTGTAAGTGCTTGAGAAATGTGTGCCACACAGAGGTGCGACAGAATACTCAAGTTCATTTAGAAAGAAATACCAGGACCCTATGGCGATAAAAGGCTTCCACAAATGACTGGAGCTTTGGATAACTGGTAACAAATAAGTTTGGCTGGATTGTGCGCATTGAGTTTTCATGCAGTAAACTGTAGAGAATTTGCCCTACATAGATATAGGTGGCATCTCTGCATCAGCCTAAAGTCCTGCATTTAAAACAGGGCTTTCTGCTTCCATTTTAAATGCAGGATCACAATTGACTCCCTTTACACGTGCTCCCTTTCCCCCCTCCCCTGCCCCCCTTCTCCCCGTATCTGAGTCTTCCATTATCTTTCACTGAGTTCACTCCTTTTCTTGCCACTTTTCCTCTTTTCACGGAGGAAACTGAAGTGGAACACAATGGGGTAATTTGATTGCTCATTATCCGCGATATATTTAAAAATGGAACAAAGGGCATTTAGTGCAGGAGATGCCTTGGAGGGTCACGGCATCATGTAAAGAGCCCGCAAACTTCCATGAGGAACCAATCTCAATCGCAGGATAAAAGCTCCATGTGAAGAACTCCAGGAACATGGGAAGCTGCCTAATACCACATCAGTCAACTTGTCTATCTAGTGTAGTATTGCACACCAGGGATGCTGAACCACTTTCAGCATGAGTGCCAAATTCCATTTTGGAGAAGCTTGGGGGGCACATTCCAGTGGTGGGCATGGCCAAAAGCAAAGGGTGGGGAAAAAAGACTAAAAATGTCAGCATATTTTATCTTAAAGCTCTTAATTTAAAGCATTTCAATCTTTTAGAATTGGGGGGGGGGAGACTGCAAAAGTTGGGAAACAACCAAATGATTGGTGGTTGGGGAAAAGGGTTGTGTGGCCATCTAGCAAAACCTGGAGGGCCAGATTGGGACCCCGGGTAGGCTGGATTATCTCTCCATGGTTCCTATCACCTGCTACCTGTCCCTTTTAAATGGAGAAGCCCAGGACTGCACCTGGGTCTGTCTGCAAGCTACAGATGTGCTCTGGCCCTTCCCCAAAGATACAGCCCTCTTCTCCCCACTCACATGTCTGGGGTTCGAACCCAGGCCCACTCACACTGAAAATAAGTATCCTGCCTCTTGACCAACAAACCTGACCCAGAGCCGTCATATAAAAAAAAGAAAGAGGGAGGGCGGGGCTGGGCTGGGGATGTTGGGGTGATGTTTACATACACTCTCTGCTCATAACACCTGAACAGGACTATTCTTCTGATAGAAATCCTTTGCATTGACCTCTCTAGGACTTCTTTTAGAAATGTATCAGTTTTTTAAGCTGTATCTGAAGTGTGCCAACTCACTTACAAGCTGTTGAGAAGGCCACGGAAAACATGGGTGCCCATATAGACTTTGGTGCACAAGGACCTGAGGATGTTCAATCCATATGTGTCAATATATTTATGGTTCCTTTCTCTCACAACCAAATTATGCAACACTGCATCTGCTAGAATTATCTATGAAGTCATGGCTCTAAGTATGTTTTACGTTTCTCTTATCTCTTCCAAGATGCAAAGAAATGCTGCATTTTCTCATTTCTCAGAATATCTTCATTGTCATTTGTGTAGCCCTTCTGTTATTTGTTTCTCTTATGAGACTTGCTGTTTCTTTGAGATCTGTTTTGTTTTTTTTTTAATTTACTGCTGAGCATTCCATCTGTCACTGTTGCTGGTTCTACCAAAGTTTAGAAGCATCAGCCACCGGTTCTTTTCTTTGAATAAAATCTCAGTGGAACAGGTTTAGAATAGAAGAACATGTGTTATATATGAGTATTTTTGGGATATTAATTTGAATAGCACAAAGCCATTCACATGCAAACAAATAAATATAACCAAGGTATAAGGACAGATAAATAAGATGTACTCTAAAGTTGCTTTCTGGATTTTCTTTCTTGCAGGGCGGGCGGGGAGGGGGCGCGTTAATTTACTATCACTTCAGGCATCTGTTCTCATTAGCACCAGGGAATGATTCTGCATTCATTACAGCTTGAAACTTCTGTTCATAATCCAACTCTGTCTGGGTAAAGTGTTAATTAGTTGTAGTTGCTGTCATTGTTAAGTTGGCAGCCCCTGGCTGCCACAAAATATTACCATTGCATCAGACTCTGTGGGTATGGATTCCACCAGGAACACACAAAGGATTTGCATGACTTATAGCTCTGATCAGAGGTATTGGACATGAATTGCTGCATCAGCAAATAGTCTCCCTGAAAAGCACACCATATGTATCTATTTCTGAAGACAATGTCTCCCAGCATTTTCTAGTGTACATTATGATAAAGTGTACACAGACGTTTAATTCAGGCAGTATGCTGTTAAAGGAACAGTGTGTTATCCTTCTACTTTAAAATGATTATTTATTTATTATTACATTTATATCCCACCTTTTTCCTTTTGCAAGGAACCCAAAGCAGCTTACATAGTCCTCTCCATTTTATCCTCACAACAACCCTGTGAGGTAGATTAGGCTGAGGATCAGTGACTGGGCCAAAGTCACCCAGTGAGTTTTATGGTCAAGTCAGGACTAGAACCTGGTTCTCCTGAGTCCCAGTCCAACACTCTAACCACTACACTACACTGGCTCTCAGAGGTGAGATAGCACTAGCAATGAGCAAATACTGCCAAATATATTCAGGAGCCTTTGCTTGAAGGATGTGCTTTCAACTCTATCTAGCCTTCTTTGGTGATCTCAATGTATAGATTGGCCAACAATTCTCAAAATAATGCTTATACAAAACCACTATTAGGGCATTCATGCTGGGCATTTTAATGTTAGAAATTAAAGGTATCCCTTAGGGTCGCCAAGTTCTTTTGGCACGACTCCCATGCCTCTAACAACTGCATAATAAGTAAAAATTTACACAGTGACATTTTTCCTAATCACTTTACCTGCGTGCTGGAGAAATGTTGACCTGCTAAGTTTCTATCTATTCTGCTGCTATTTAAGACACAGACACCTTGGTAAGGGAGCAGGGGAATGCAACCATATTTTTCTTGTATCCTAAATGTGTTGAGAGATGGTTGGAGATATTACAACAGCATGTAGAAATATAATGACAAGCCTATCTCAGGGAGTGTCTCTTCCCATAGGAATGTCCCCAAAGTTTAAGGTCACCCTGGGAACCTGTGCTTCAAGTGCCAACTTCTCTAAAAGCAAGATTGGCCTCTACAACAAGCAGAGCCTTTTTTAATGTAGCCCCAGAATTCTGAAATGTCATTCCATGGATTGTTAGATTACTTCCCTCTCTAAGAGAGCACGGAGGTGGGGGCAGGGGAGAGATTCTGTGGCAGAGCTACCACAACTGTCTAAGAAACTTAGAAACTTTCTTGTGACATGCTATCTTTGGGGTGGGGGGTCTTACTTTTTTAAAAAAGTATGATGATGATAATGATGACGATGCCACTCCACATTTTTCCTTTCTTTTTCATAACCATTGCAGTAAATGTGAGAGAATTAACTATGCCAGCCCCAGGACTACTGTAGCTGAGGGCCCCTGTTGAGGGCATATTGGTGGAACAAGGAGGCATGGGATGCTGTGGATCTTTGGCCACTCCCAACACACCCCATTTCCTCACCACCACCACCGAATTTTTTGCAAGCATACTGGGAATGCTGCAGCATAAGTGCCACCCCAGCCGTGGGCCACCCTCTCCACCAGGAGGGTGGCACTTACACCACATCCAACAGCGACTTTAGAATTGGACCTAAATGTCATTTTTGGTGAACAAGTGAAGGCCATTCTGTCGCATTTCTGCCTTTGGGGGGAGGGAACAAAGAACTTTGTTCTTGTTGAGATTTTCAGTTGTTCTTACATACTTCTGCTGGTATTTGTAAATTGGTTTCTTGGCTTTTAAAAATTTAAATGTTGATTTTAATTGCTTTATATACTATTGTTTTAACTGTACACTGCTTTAGAAGCACAGTGCTGATAAGCAGCACATGCATTCCATTCCATAGATAAAATAAATAAATACGTACACACAACGATACTGCAGTTGAACCAGTGGAGTCTGCAAAAAGGACAATCTGCTCTAGAGCTCACATATCTGAATGCCACCACTTTGCCTAACCCATTTTAATGTATTTTAATGAAGCAAGGAGATGTAAGGCAACAAAGCAGCGTAGGTACTGACTAATGACATTCTAATTAGGGATGTATGGACTGTGTAAAATCCACTCTGTCCGTGTTTCACAGATTGTCAGGTGCCTTTTGTTCCATCGTCCACTCACTGGTGGATGCGAACTTTGGGGGGGGGGTCGTGCAGAAAAATACGTAAATAATTACGTAAGTATTTACTAAGTATTTTCATAATTTACCTTAGTACATAACATCTAGCGTATTGTCCCCCATTCCATTCGACGTTTCCTCAGCAGAAACGTACGTATTTTCTTACAAATTTATATGCGTACATTTCGGGAAAGTAAAAAAATCATCCGAAAGTCCACAGACACTGCGTGGCCTGAGGGGGTCGCTCCACAGCAGATTCCACAGGTTGGATTCTTAGAAATCCAAGCTCATTTTAGTCTGTCTTGAGTTGCTCCAGCATCCCTAATTCTTATCAACCAGCCCTCTAATTTCTGATGGTTGTCTACGTGTTGCCCATACGTTTTCTAAGACTGCTAGCTTCTGCACCAAATACAAATTCCAGGTCTGGCATCACAAGTCAGCATCATTGTGTGCATGCCAAGGCCTATCCCACAGCAGGATAGAGTTTTCCTTCTGACATCTTAAAACTATTCTTCTTCAGATTAATAGAGTGGTATGAGAACGAAGCCAAATAGTGACTGATTAGTGTATTATGTACCATCAGCAGTGGAAAAGATGCTAGACTTAATAAGGATAGATCCAAATTAATTAGCAAAAATTAATGAAACATTGAAGGAAAGTTGTATTTAAATGAGAAAAGGTAGGCCTTTTATATTAAAGAAAAATACTACATTGTTGTTTAAGTAATTCTTTTGAATCTACTCAGATTGGGATAATGGCATGTTTCCATAAAATGTATGATATTTCAAGGGGGGAAACAACCACAAAGTATGTCTCAGACCACTGTCTTTGTAATCCGTATTAGGAGCCTTTTTGGCTAAAGGACAGGATTAAAATGCTATAAATCAGGGGCAGGCAACATAAAATTTGTTTGGTTGTTTTGTTTTGTTTTTACTTAAAATGGTCAAATTTGGCTGAGAACAAGCTACATTTGTCCTACTTACTGCTCCATAGCAGTTTACCACTGAATTTCAGTGGCAACCCACTTATTTTTTTGCCTCCGCTGCCTAATTTGGCATTGTAGTGGCAAAAGGGGTGCAGCCTGTGGGGGGGGGGGTCCAAGAAGGCAAAAATGACCCCCAAACCTCCTGAAGTTTCCCCACCCCTGCTATAAATAAACAATAAAGTAATGTGAGGCCATTACCGTGTTCTCCATGTCTTCATCCTCAAATATTAGTATCTAGTTAATGTTAGGTTTATTCCTTTTGCTGTATGTTGCTCAGAAAGAAAGAAAAAAGGAAGTTTGTGGTTCATTGTACTCTTTGGTTACAAAGCAGAGGTACCCGGCTGTAGTTTAACTCCTGAGAGAGTTCCAACTGATGGGGTTTGCTTTGCACTGTGCATTAAAAATAAAGAGCAGAAACTGCAACAGCAAGGTTGAAAAAGATGCATGTAACTCTCTGCTTGCCTCAGAGAGAACCAAACAGGTGTTCAACGGTAAGATGAGATATGAGAGCTTTTCCTCCCAAGTGAAGGTTCAAAATCAATTAACTGCCTCCTTTATTCTGTAAATATGAACCACGAGACCCAAGAAAACTCTGGAAACACCAAAGGGACACAAAAGCTATCATCAGAGTTCTCAGAAAGTGATTGCTTAACTAGTATTGCAGTATACAGAATTCATTTATACTGCAATCCTATACATGTCAATTCAGAGGCCAGTCCCATTGACTTCAATGGGGTTTACTCCCAGGGAAATGAGTGTCAGATTACATCCTTAATGTAGAATTAACTGCAATGCAAAGACAGCATGTCACTACTGTGCTATTATGAGAGAGTGTTTAACTCAGCTTTTCCAGCTGGTTGTTTTTAGATCCCCCGTCACCCTAATCATAGCAACTGTCTCATGCAGCCCAAGCCTACAGGAAATAAGTGCCATTTCCTTCAATGGAACTTACTCCCATGCAAGTGTACCTAGGATTGCAGCCTAAAGGGACTCTCACATCATCTACATTTCCCAGTTGGTTTACAATCTTTCCATATTGCTTTGACAAATGTATATCCCATTTTTTTTATGACAAGTTCACAAAGCCAAGTGGCTTACAATGGCTGGATCTACACTTACCACTTTTTTTTGCTTCCAATGAGGTTTCACCACCCACCTTTCACACTACGCAGTACCCGCCTCAAATTGGAACCGGAATTTCCCACTTCCATGCTCCCGCTTTCAATACCCTAATAGCCTGGTATTCCCCCTTAATGTGCTCTGATTTTCCGCCTTTGCTACCGTATACGGTTGTAGTCCCCTCCCACACCTGTCCATATACGGCGATGTTTGTATTTCCCTCCTGTCCAGTCACAGCTCTCGACGGCCCCATATCTTCTTCCGGCTACTGATCACATAGCTTCCTCAGCAGCCCCCGTTTCCTCAGCAACAAGCAAAGGGCTGGATGTGCGTGCGCTTGTCTGATCTCGGAAGCTAAGCGGGGTCAGCCCTGGTCAGTAGTTGGATGGGCGACCGCCTGAGAATCAGGCTTCCTGCACTGAGCAGGGGGTTATTCTATCCCTTCAAATGAGATTAAGCTTTACCCCCTCCTATCCCCCGCTCCTGTGTTTTTTAAAAAATCAAGGTGTTATCCTCGCAGATTTTTTTTTTTTTCTAATTCAGGCATGATCTTCGAAGATTCGAAGTTGTGAAGCTTCACAACTTCGAATCTTTGAAGATCATGCCTGAATTAGAAAAAAAAACATTGCGGAGAAGCCCCAATTCTGCAAGGATAACGCCTTGATTTTTTTTTTAAAAAAAAAACAGGAGCGGGGGATAGGAGGGGGTAAAACTTAGTCTCATTTGAAGGGATACAACAACCCTGTGCTCAATGCAGGAAGCCTGATTCCCAGGCAGTCACCCATCCAACTAATGACCGGGTCCAACCCTGCTTAGCTTCTGAGATCAGACAAGCGCGCGCAGGAAAACAGCAGGAAAACAGCACAGCGCTAGAGTGTGAACCGAGCTCGCGCATTCGATGAAGCACTGCAATGGGGAAAATGGATGAGTGTGAATAATCACGTTTTAATATGAGAGCGTTTAACCCGACGGGACACCGAATTCATTGCGATGGCGGGCGCAATGTAGACCGGCCCGATATTTCAGGTTACAGTATACAATAAAATTCAGTTTAAAACATTAAAGTTAAAAATAAAAGCAAACACACAGAGCCACACAATGAGAGGACAGCATCACATGGGAAGCAACACTGTGTACTGCATGAGACTAAGCAGGTTTGCTCAGAAAAGTTCCACAGAGTTCAGTGGGAAATATCAAGTTTATTAACTGACCTTCCACCCATAATGTGCATAAGCTAATGTACAATCAACCAAAACCCGTACGACCAGCAAAAAAAAACATGATAAAAGCAATACTGAATAAGAGTACAGAAGATGACAACCAATGTATAATTCTATCAGTGGAGGCTGGTGGTGCCGATGTCACCGGGGCAGTGAATCTGCTCTGGGTTTCAGTCAGAACCAGTCAGAGCTCTATAGGAGCTATCCAAGGTGTCTCCACTGGGTTCTGTGAACTGTATAGCAAAATGAGGCTGCTGTATAATGAGTCGAAGGAATCGAAAGGTCCTTGTACAACCCTTCCCCACAAGCAAGGCCATTCACCCCTCAGAACAGTATATGCAATCCAGACTACAGTATACCACAAGAAGAGAGCAGGTGTGCTCCAGAAAGCTGCCTGCAAAAGCAATGTCGCTCACGAGGATTCAACCTCCAAACAAGTGAATTAAACCACACCACAGCACAAAAGCAAGAAAAAGGCAGGGAGCTGTAAATGAGAACCATATAAAAACAGACAAATCATCTTGCTGGATCAGAATGAGGGACAAAACAGGCATTACTTGAAATGTGTGTCTAGCAGCTATGTAGTCTTGATTTTTTTACTCTAGAGTAGGCATAGGGGTCCCAATCCAGATCTTAAAGGCCACCCTGTACACACACAGTTCCTGATCTAGATCCAGGGCCCTGCACCTAATTTGGAGTAAAAGTGGAAAACAGGATATAGCTGCTACCCCTAAGGGAGTCCTAAATTCCATCTCATCCAGCATTCCATTTCCAGCCAAAGTCTCTGAAGGAAAGCAGTGGGCAGGGGTGGCTGCTATGAGGAGGGGGATCTGCAAGGGCCCACTCACCACAGCTCTTTTCCTGAATGTTCAGTTTCCATTTTTTAAGTAATCTCTACACCTTTTACACACAGGGAGAAATGTGCTGGCACTCCTCTGCCCCATTACTCAGCAAGAAGACATCCTGTTCCCAATTGCTAGCATTCCAGTTCTGGCTAATCAGTGCAAAGGCATCAGAATGAGTCGACTGGCAAGGATGTAGACACTTGGCACTTAATAAATGGTGTCACTTTAATTGAAAAATGCAGATAAGTGGTCAGGGGCTGGCTCCAGAGGGTGGCACGGTTGGGCATTTGCCAAGGCCCCCAGACCAGGAGAGGGCCCACCACCCTAACAATGCTGTTGTTTCCAGTTTGCACAGAGTGTCCAAGAAAGTCAGGTGCAGCCAAAGACAATCCTCAGACTACATATCCTGCCTCTTCCAGGTTAGGGCTAGGGTGACCATGTATCCTCTTTTACAGAGGACAATCCTGTATTTGAAGAGCTTCCAGAGGACTGTCCTCTAATTTGAAAGTGTCCTCTGGCTGAAGGGCTGCCTGGCCCGAGTCCAGTTTAAAGGTAAAGAACCATCAGAAGGAAGCGCTGGGCCTTGAAGTTGCCCATCTGGGCCTTGAAGTTGCACCTGGGGCAAAGCACACAGGTCACCTGGTCACCATTTTCCACACTATGGGCATAACCAACAGGAAGCTTACACCCCTGTCAATTCTCTCACACACCACCAATTCTGTTGCCCAAGCAGCCCCCAACAGGGATTTAGTGCTTCTGGAGCAACCCAAAACAAGCAGAAATGCTCGTTTCCGGAAGGAGGCAGGTTGGCAGTGCTCGCATAAGAAACTTCCGCGAACCTGCCCCCTTACAGAAACAAGCATTTCCACTCATTTTGGGGGCTTCCCCTAGGAAGCGCTAAATCCCCCTTGCACAAGCAGTGGGGTCCACTTGCACAACAGAATTAGGGGACCACCACATGCAGAAGGAAATCAGCAGCATGGAAAGGAATCGGCAGGGGTGTAAGTGCCCCATTGGGTTCTGTCGTATGGTGACATGTACTGTATTTCTATTTCAATTATAATAATTCTTTCTAAATTTGGATATATACATATAAATTGGCATATGCAGATTATATGCAAATAGATGTCTTTTGTCCTCTCTTTTTGGCAATTTGTATATGGCCACCCTACTGAGTATACCATGCCCAATGGGCCCCAAAATGCTGGAACCAGCACTGTAAGGGATGTTTCACTTTTAAATCACCTTGTGGGTAGAGCATCTTGGTGGCAGGTCCGTGTTCTTTAAAATGTCTCATTCTACCTTAAGAAGTCCACTGTCATTGAAAACTGTGTGGACTGCTGCCTTCTGATAGATTTGCTGGCTTAGAATTTCACATATTCTCAGTTTAAATTGTTATTAATGTCCATCAAGAGAACAGCAGTTATTTATACCAGACAGCCCTATTTGTTTTGACTAGTGTAGTTATCAGCTGGAACCCTGCTTTCAAATCATTCAAACCAAAAAAAAAAGTCCATGCTGCTTTATAATTTAGAGGCAATTTGGTTCAGCTGTGTCTTACATATATTGCACCACTATAGATACACTAATAATTCATTATCGTTCTTTTCATTTGCTCTTGGCTGAAATATCATGGGACATACAAATAAACTGCCCTTGAAAATCTTGGCTGACACCAGCAGGAATTCAGTGTGCAGCTTGAACACTAAAATGAGACCAAACTTCTTCTCCAACTGGTAGAAATCAAGCTAAATGTGTACCTGTATTACACACACACACACACACACACACACACACACAACGAACCCAGAAATAATCACAACATATTTTAATATGATATTAGCCATATCATTTGCAGATGCATATGATGTTCATGTTAGAACTACATGGTACTGAAGAACATTAACATCAAGAGCTAAATTCCAAAAAGTACTGAATACTTTGTACTAAGTAATAGTGCCTGGTGTCTTATCACAACATAGCGAAGGTAGAAGTCTAGGCAGTAAACACTAGCTGGTAATCGTTCAAGTCTGCATTGTGTTTTATTATTAACCTAAACCCATATTTATTCAGGTATGGAGAGTAGAGACCCTAAAGGATCAAGTGCGCAGTTCGGGAGTTTGGGTGCTAATTGGTGGCAGGCAGTGCTGCCTCAGGTGGCAGCAATGGCCAGGAGTCCTTTTTACTAGCTTAGGGGCTGGTACACCAGCTGCAGTCCTATCTGGAGAGGATGGACCTTACTTTGGTGATCTATGGTCTAGTGACATACGGGCTGGATTACAGCAAAGCACTCTCTGTGGCACTGCCTCAGAAACTTCAGCTGGTGCAGAATGTGGCTGCCTGAGTGCAAATGGGTTTGCAAAGCAGTCAGATCATGTGACACCTATGATGCACCAGCCGCATTGGTGGCGGGTATGTTTCTGAACCCAATTTAAAAGGCTGGTGTTAACCTTTAAAACCTTCAATGGTTTGGGGCAAAGTTATTTGAAGAATCACCCCCATGCCCCTACCAAGCAGAGGTCATCGATCAAAGCCCTTCTTGTATGCCTGCCTTCAAAAGAAATCAGACTGGCAAGGACAAGGGATAGGGCCTTTTTGGTGGCAGCACCAGACCTGGGGAACTTATTATCAGCTGGGTTATATCAGGCCCTGTCTTTGCAGGCCTTTAGAAGAGCTCTAAAGCTGAATTTATTCTCAGTGGCTGTCTCCTAGGGGTTTTACGAAGCTGCTTGATGGAAATTGTTTCAGTGGGATTGATTTTAATGTTTGTATTGGGTCTTAGTCTTATTGTTTGGTTTTTGTTACTTATTAAATAGTTACTTGTTTTTTAATTGTGTATTATTGATCTTTTATGAATTTTGTAAGCTGCCTTGAGCAGGCCCCATAGTCCTATAGACAACCTATAAGAACTTTTAAATAAATATAAATAAATAGATCAAATAAGCAGAAGGCTAGTTGTCTGAGGAGCTGTATTTTGTTTCCTGAATTAGCAATGTGGTTGAATTCATTACAGGAGAAGACTATGCAGCTGGAAGGGCAAAACTATTTACTGTCTTTAAGTGGTGAAGGGGACCTGTGGAGTGCCGCCAATTGACATTTTAGCTCTCACTTTCGATGTTTATTGTACTACTGTGCATGTCGGTTGACCTACCATAAGCAATACATGTGTTTGCAAACAAGTCCCCAGTAATGTATCTGTATGTTGCTTTTTAAATTACTTGTGATTGTATCATGATTTAATACATTATTATGTTTAGGTAATATATTACAAGCTTTGGATAGTTTTCTGCTCTGTTTGTAGACATGTGACCTCTAAATAGCTGGTCAAGAGAATTTCCACTCTTTTTCTGTGTTCTGTCGGTTTTCCCCACACTCACCCCTTGGGAGTTTCTAGCAGCTTCAGGGGCAGAGGCATGGCCAGCCCTACCATTAAGCAGAATGAGGCAGCTCCCTCAGGCAGCTGGTTAGGGATGTCACAGAAGGGCAACAAATTGTTATTTAATTTATTACTATTATATATTTACTCCCAGGGAGAGGCGCTTGTGGGATTTTTTGGCTCAGGTGCCACAATAACTTGGCCAGCCTTAAGTACAATGCACCTTGATGGGTGAATTGATGTACCATTTACTGTTTTGCCTCTGGCAGAAAATGCCTTATGCTGACTCTGGGCAGAAGAGAAGTGATTTGGATCAGAGAATGAGTGCGAGAAGATAGGGTGAGACACAGGTGCACAACCATGTCACCTAGAGAGTCCATTCTTGCTCCCTATAGATGTCTTGGTTCATGATTGTTTTCAGGGCTGATAAAAGTGATTCATGGTTCAACCATGAACAAAGATATCTTTAGGGAGCAAGAATAGCCTCTAAGTCAGAGCCAATGTCAAGGGTAGGCATGGTTGGGCACCTGTTGAGTGACCACACCCCAGCAGGGGCCCACTGACAAGACCCCTTGGTGTCACCCCTTCTCTTCCCCATTGCACCCTGCTTGTTCATGTGCCTCTTGCTCTGGCCCAGAGAATGCTGGTGGTGAGAAGGCAGAGCGGTAGATGCCACTGCCTACTGGACTCTCTGAAGGAAGGGGGCCATTGAGGGGGTCTTGCCCAAGGGCCCTCAAAAACCAAGAGCACCTACTGCTAGGTGACCAGGTGTGGAAGATATTATAAACTGGAACATCATCATCACAGGTGGTTTTGTCACTTTTGATGACTGAGTTGCAAAGCTGCACAACACCCTCAACTACTGTCAGGCTTCCCGATCCCCCCAGTGCACACGCTCAGGCAATCTGACACTGGACACCCAAATCAGTGAGATTTCTTTATTGCAGGAAATCGTACAGTAAAAGCTTAATGGTTACACTCTTCAGAAATCATATAGCTGATGGCCAGTACCTATAGGCTCTATGTAATTCCAGAACAGTCCAAAGCTAAACACTACTACTGTGACTGAGATCCTCATCAACGTGGTTTCCCCATTGTCATTCTCCATGGTTCTGAACACAAGGGAAGGGACTCTGGATTCCTTGTATACCTAACCCAGGCAAACCTTACACGGGGTTCCAACCCCGAACATGGAAAGGGAATGATTCCTGGAATGAACCCATCAGGTAATCAAAGGAAAACTTCTTGAAAAGGCCAAAACAAAACCACATACATAGAGAGTTAGACCAACTTGATATCTTTTGTTGATAACTCCAGGCTGCATGGTCGAGGCCTATCAAGATCAAGGGAAGGGCACACCCACACAAACAAGGAGTTCCGAGCCACCACTTTCGCACTGGCAACTCCACACTGCAGGAGTTCTGGCAGAGGGAAGTCCAAAGGTCATAGATCAAACCCAGCATGCAGTACACTGAGCTGACTACAAACACAAACACACAATCCACAGCAAATGAGAGTTCAAGTCTATGAAAAGCCTCACGGTACTTTTCATGGCAAGTCCTTAGCAATCCAAGGTTCCAGTCCATGTGCAGAGTGCCTCCAAACCCCCAGATGATGATGGATCCAAACAGAGAAGGCTTCAGGCAATGAAGACAAGATGTTCCTAGCAAAGGCTCTTCGCCTTTGCATCAGCTTAAAAGGGAAGGCGGGACTGTAGGACACCCCCTCCAGATCCCTTGACAGACAAGGGCCTTTAGCCTTTGAACAAACCCCTGTCTGAACAGGGCGTCACTGCTCAGCCCTCCAGCAGTGACGCTTCAACCTGGGCGACCCTTCTGCAAACCCCTCCCCACCTCTGTCAGGTTCTCACGGACAGCTTTCAGCCTTCCTGCCTGCGAAGGCCAGACCAGCAGGTGGGCAGGGAGTTGGGTGACTCCCCCTGGCTCTGCTCTGAGAACACCGACAGAGATAAGTTCACACAGATTCTGACATTCCAGAGGCTGAATAGGCCCAAGCCCTTCCAGGCTACTTCTAATCAAATCCTGGCTATAACCTACAAAGCCCTGACAACTACCACCTGTTTCCCCTACCCAGTGACTTCTTCTGAGCAGGGGATAGAGAATGGCTTTCTCATTGATTCCAAGGTATGGACAGCCATTTGTATGTCTGGTCAAGCCAGTTCCATCCACAGATATAAATGGAGCATCAATAGAGTGCGCATAACATTTGTGTCAAGACTTGTCGCTGTGATCAAGGCACTGCTTAAGTCACCTTGATTTGGCACGGTATAAAAAAGGATATTTAATTATATCCCAAATAGCTATATGTTATGATTATAATTACTTTATCACTATAGGAAGATTTTAAGTAATTGACCAATATATTGTGCAGATGTTTTATGAGACAGAACTGTGTCAGCTAACACCTCTGGCAAAAGAAGGGCATTATGAGTATTAATTGTCCTATGCCATATTTTCATAGATGAGTAAAAGCAATACTAAATTATCCTCTGCCACTATTAATTATATTTGCTTTGTGCACATCCTTCTGTGCCCATCTGGTGGCTCTTTGACAGTAATGCATGCACTGTCATAGAAGTTACCAGGGTTAAATGCCCTCAAATTTGTGTGTGTGCGTGTGCACTCATGCGCATGTCCCTTAGCACCCCAGGTGATGCCATTTCTTTGACATTATGGAGGAAAAGATACTATACAAAGAGTGGCCAGAGATTGGGCTGGCATTGTGGTTTCCTCTGCAGCTCATGTAAATACAGTATTAAAAGAGGAAGTTGGGTTATAAACACTGTGTAAGTGTAGAAAAATATTAAATCAAACTTGGGCAAATATCAATGACAAATATAAACATGAAGTACCAATGCCAGTGACAAATCCCTATTTCTATCAACAGAAACAGAATCTCACACAGTCTGATGAAACAAAGAGTGAGCAAGAAATAGGACAAGCCACATTATTATTTATTAAATTATCATACTTTTCCCATCCAAAGGAGTCACTCAAAGTGGTTTAGAAAATATAAAAAAATAAAAAGAACTGCTAATAATTAAAACATTAATAAGCTGAAAGCAGCAGCAACACACACACACACACACACACCTAACAATCAATACAATTAAGGAACGGCAGCATCAAATGGCTTCACTTGCTGGTGGAACACCAGAGTAAGATGACTTAAACTTTGGCTGCTGGAAGTTCCACATCCAGGATATTGCCACCAAGAAAGCCCTCTAGTGCATTGCCATCCATTCTGCCTCTGAAGGCAATGGAACAGACAAAAGGGACACTACAGCTGACCTTAAAGGACATGCAGGCTAACAGGGGAGGAAATGGCCTTTCAAGTAGCCAGTCCCTAGCTGTTTGAAAAGGATGTATATTATTTTCATTGTCGAGACAAAGGAAGAGTTCACAGACATCATGATTACTTTTTGCAACATGGTAGTAGGTTGCTGCTCTGTTAATGTGATGCCATATACTTTTAAAGAAGTGTAGGCAGCAAAGAAAGCAGATTATTCAAATGATTGCCCATTTAATAAAGGGCTACTAAGATTTGAACTAAGATTTACATTTATTTGCCTTATTGGTCATTATGCGGCCAATAGTGTCTTGCCAGGTAACAGCACATAAGTGGGCCTGTCAGGGTTCCACCATTGACCTAGACCCCCTAAACAAGTCCTTAAGGATCTCTTGCCTCCTTAAGAGTCCCACCTTCCTTCTTTTACCTTCCCCTTTCCTAATGTGAGATTTAGGCTGTAGGCGTGGAGTGACTGGCACTCTAGTCACAGGGTTTAACCACAAGTTTACTGGTAAATTAAAGCAAGCAAATCACAATTAAAGATATTTACACAATAGAGCTGAGTGACACAAAAGGCATTAAGAGAAAATAAAAGTTGCAAAGCACAAGTTCCTTTACCCTAGCTGTACTTAGACTTCACCAGGCTGCTTCTTCCTGCTCCCTTTTCAGGCTGTGGTCTCCCCAACTCTGACAAACTGGCTCTCTCGCTCTCTTTATATACCCTCCTCCCTCAAAACTGAAAGTACTGTTTCAAACCTGAAGAAATGAAACTTAACTGGGGAAATGAAACTGAAACCTAAACAGGGAAATGAAATTACTCTTCTCAGGGATACCCCTCCCAACAAAAAATCCCAGGCCTCTAAGCTTGACTTTTTTCTTATACTTGTCTCCATAGGCCTCAAACCTTCATGGGGCCTTCTCAGTAGTAGCACCCACCATCTAGAGTACCTTCCCATGCATTGTTTGAGATACAGAAACTGGGAAGAGCTTTAAATGCCTCTTGACAGATTATGATACTACAACATTTTATTACAGATTTTAGGATATTATGCAATATACAAATAGAATAAAATAAAATCTACTTCCTGTATCCATTCATCTATTTTTGGCTGTGCTGCATTTTGTGGTACTACTCTCTTCAGTTGCGACTGTGATAAAGATAACCATCTGAAGAGCGGGTGTCAGTTAAGGCTTCCACAAGATGGAAGAAGGCATCGGAAGGACCAGGAGATCTTTTCCAGGATGACCAGTAATTACTGACAGGTGTGTGATACCTGCGACATCACATTCACCTAATGGCGACCGCATATTTTATTGGATGCCTGAGACCCAAAAGTGAAGAATAGAGAAGTGAGAACAGTACTACTTGAAGAACAGTATCTCATCCGATTTCCTCCCATGTCATTGATAAAGGGCAGCCAGCACCAGATGCTTTAAAGGCCATTTGTAAAGGCACAGAAGCCTTAGAGAGCATTCTGTTTCTAACTGATCACTTCCATCTGCTTAGAAACATGATTGGCTAGGAGATATATGCCCTAGCTACCCTAGGTAAAAGCCATTTATTCTTTCAAGAATTTGTCTCATGATTTTTAGTTCCACTTCACTCTTACCTATGAATCCCAAACAGATGTTATGTGCCACCACAGAAAAATATTAGTTTGCAGTTAAGCTTGCTGTGTTTTGATTTTACTTGGTGTTTGCTAGTATCGCTATTATTCCACACGGGAAATTCTTTTTTTCAAAGCCATTTACAAATGCCTCCTCCCATATAGCTGAGCCAGTTCAACGAAGTCGTCATTGGAGGCTATCCTTCTCAGGCCTCACTTAGCGGTGATGTATCTTGTGGCGACCTGAAGGACGGCCTTCTCCGTGGGTCGTCCCCATGACCTCTGAAGCCCAATGGGCACCTACAATGCAGGTGTTCTACCAGCTAATAAAAAACGTATCTATTCATATGAGCATTCCCAGAAACTGATTTTTAGTACTGGCCTATTGAATAATTGAATTGTAGTTATCTGTAGATATCTGTTTTATCTTAGTTGTAGTGTATCAGTTTTATTTTGTAAATTGCCTTCTTATCTTTTATGATGAAAGGCAGTCTTTCAAAATATTAAAAACAATAATAAGTAAGTTACTCCCGTGTTTACTCATAAGAGTTCACTCATCAGACAAAGGTCCATCTAGTAAAGCATTCTCTTCACACCGTGGACAACCAGCTGCCCACAGGAAAGCCACAAGCAGGACATGAATTCAACAGCACCCACTGACCCATGTTCCCCAGCAACTGTTGTAGATAGGCATACTGCCTCTGATACTGGAGCATACAGCTGTCAGGACTAGTAGCCATTTATAGCCTTCTCCAAGAATTTAACTAGCCCCCCTTTAAAGCCATCTAAATTGGTGGCCATCACTACATGTTGTGGTAGCGAAGTCCATAATTTAACTATGTGCTGTGTGAAGAAGTACTTCCTTTTATTTGTCCTGAATCTCCCACCAATCAGCTTCATGGGATGATCCCAGATTCTAGTATTTTGAGAGAGGGAGAAAAATGTATAATTTTGTATTATAATTATAATTATATAATTATATCACCATGCATAATTTTGTAGACCTCTGTCATATCACCCTTCACTCACTTTATATGTAAGCTAAACAATCCCAGAAGTTGTAATGGGAGTAGGGATGTACAAAATCCCTATCTGGCTCCATGCTGGTCAATCCGCGGGGGGGGGGGGGAGGTGTTCCATCCCTCCCCCTGGAATCCTCCCCAGCCGGCTCCACTGAGCCGCTGGCCAGGGCCGTCCGCAGCCAGAGTTCCGGCCACTGCCGGGCTGCTGCAGCTGCAAATGGTGGCCGCTGTAGCGGCCGCCATTTGCATCCTTGCAGTAAGCCATGCTAGGCTACATAAGTATTTACATAGCCTATCACGGCAAAAGGCAGCCACGCAAATGGCAGCTGCTACGCCATTTGCGTGGCTGCCTTTTGCCGTGATTGGTTACATAAATACTTACATAGCCTAGCACGGCTTACTGCAAGGACACAAATGGTGTAGCGGCCGCCATTTGCACCCCTGGTCTTTGCCGTAATAAGCTACGTAAGTATTTACGTAGCCTATCACGGCTTACTGCTAGGACGCAAATGGCGGCCGCTACGACGGCTGCCATTTGCAGCTGCAGCAGCCCGGCAGCGGCCAGGAGACCAGCCGGAGCTGCAGGAGCTGCACCCGCCACCGGAGCCGCAAGATCCGCTGCAAGGTACATTCTGTCTCAGGGGGATTCCGCAGGGTGGTGGGGTGGGGAGGCCATTCCACCACGGATTCACTGGAGTCCATGGCAGTATTCTCTGACATCCCTAAATGGGAGTTTCTCCAGCCCTTGATCATTTTAGTTGCCCTTTTCTGCACTTTTTCCAGCTCTACAATATCCTTTTTTAGGTGCAGTAACCAAAACTGTACACAGTATTGCAAGTCTGGTCACACCATAGATTTGTATAAGGGCAATATGATATTGGCAGTTTTATTTTGGATGCCTTTCCTAGTTATGGCTAACATGGAATTTGCCTTTTTTGCAACAGCCACCACTAGGTCGACATTTTCATTGAGTTGTCCACCACAACCCCAAGATCTCTTTCTTGGTTGCTCACTGCTAGCTCAGATCCCATCAGGTTATACTTGAAGTTGGGATTTTTTGCCCCAGCGTGCATCACTTTTTACTTGCTTACACTGAACTGCATTTGTCTTTGTTATGTTCATTCTCCCTTTTGGAGCTCTTCGCAATCCCTTTTTGTTTTAACCACCTAAATACTTTGAGCTCAGCAGCAAACTTGACCACCTCACTGCTCACTCCTAATTCCAGATTATTTATGAACAACTTGAAAAGCATCCCAATACAGATTCCTGTAGGACCCCACCATTTACATCCCTCCATTGGGAGAATTTATCATTTATTCCTACTCTCTGTTTTCTGTTCTTTAACCAGTTACTGATCCAAAAGAGGACCTGTCCTCTTATTCCAAGACTGCTAAGTTTGCTCAGGAGTCCTTGGTGAGGGACTTTGCCAAAAGTGTTTTGGTAATCCAAGTAAACAATGTCTACCGGATCACCTCTGCCTATATTTTTATTGACACTCTCAAAGAGCTCTAAAAGGATAAGGAGACACGACTTAGCTTTGCAGAAGCTGTGTTGATTCTTTTTCAGCAGGGCTTGTCCTTCTATATGCCTACTAATCTTATCTTTAATAATGCTTTCCACCAATTTACCCATAACATACATTAGGCTAACTTGTCTATAATTGTTACCCAAGGTCTGTTTCTCTCTTGTATTTTATACCTGGGTGCAGATACCCCAAGGACAGAAGACACAAGCCTTTCTTCAAATATGGAAGAGCACACATATTTTGCAAATGTATGTGTGCTCTTTCATATGGCATGCATCCCTTAAAAACATTAGGAAGGGTAGCACAGACCCAGTTCTTCCCAAGCTGCCACATCACATCTAAGTATATAAAAACAACACATTTGTTCGTGCATGCCCCCGTGAGAGGTACATGTGTTTTGTACTCAGATATTTTTTTCTTGGGATACTCAGATTTTGTACTCAGATATGTATTGACTGGGGTAATAATTAAAATCATGGGGTTGGATCCAGATTTACTCATACTTGAGTAGATCCACTGAAATCAATGGAACTTATGTTAGTCATCATGACTAACGTAAGTCCCATTGATTTCAATGGGTCTACTTTCTAAGTATGACTAAATCTGGATCCAACCCCATGTATATGGATCAACTTTAGCTGCTGCAGTACAGATTATTAATATTGTAGCTGCTAAGGCAGCATCACTGAACTAGAACTGGAGCAAAGATACTCTCCTCTGCCTTACTTACCATGCATATACTATATGACGAAAATGGCATACAGCTTTGTTTAAGTAGGCTGCAATCCTATGCATAATTTCATGGAGTAAGCCCCGTTGAACACAGTGAGATTTAGTTTTGAGTAAACAAGCATAGGATTGCTCTGGAAAGGACCTGATGATATTTTATGTATTGTTTTCTATAGCCCCCCAGCAATCTAAATATTTTGCTCTGCTTTGTACTGGAAATAGGCTTCTTGATAGTTTTGGGACATGAATTGTAATGGTTTTTAAGTTGAGATATGAAAGGAGCACTTCGCACATTCAAACAAAATACAGCCTCATAATCCATTTTAGCAAAGTTTCACAAGTTTTTAACTCTGTTTATATTAAATCAGTTGAAGAAGACAGTACACATCATTTAAACAAATGAAATATAATGGTGCATGCAGGCGTGTGTATATACTTCTATTTGAGTTCCACATAGGATCACGAATCATTTTTAATTATTTAATTTACTATCAGTTGGGAACATATAAAAGCATTCTCACTATCACCTGCTGGGTGAATTTGCTCTGACTTTTAAATAGTTCAGTCACAGAAAAAGAAATGATGGCTGCTTTTATTTTGATGGAAGCACACAGAGCAAGCGCATGAGCTCCCCCTTCTGGTTCAAATAAAATTTGCACTGATCTCTTTGAGGTTGTTTCTTTCTGTGCCACTACTAAAGTTTGTGATGGACAGAAACTGGAGCCACCCACAAGGATATTACATATATTTATATTACATACATACATACATACATACATACATTCTTCATTATATTTGATTTTTAATAATAACATAATATAATATATATTATATAGTAGAATAATATTCAGGAGAAGATAAAGAAGATGGTTGTGAACCTTTAAATACACTCAGCACCTCTTAAGAATGTTGAGAAAATATCTAATGGTCTCAGATGGTTTTATATTACCTGCTAGTGTTACTAAAACTAATACACTACTGGGGTGCAACATGAATGTGTACACACCCCAATCAATTAGCTGCTGCAGGCTTTTAAAGCAATGTGCAATTTTACAACATGTGTTTTTAGAAAGCATAATATGCCAAGATATTGTAATCATAGTAGTTTCATTATGTAAATTCTTCCCCTCTCCCTCTCTCTCTCTCTCTCTCACACACACACACACACACATACACATACACACTTATGACCCAATGGTACCCAAAGTATACGGTGTGCAAATCCTCTTCCCTAGGAATTCTCAAAGTTTATTAAACCAAGCTTCACCATGTCAAGAAATAAATGGATTTATGGAACATAACAACTTCAGTAATAAAGCAGAATTCTGTTGCTAAAAGATATCTCTCAAAGCTCATAAACAGGCTGTGAATGTGATATCTTTCCCCTGTTTGTTCCCAGCATCCTGTACTATAAGGTATACTACCTCCATACATGGAGGTTCCATTTATGGCTAATTCTCAGGTAATTGCTCCTAACTCAAATTGAAAGAAATGAAACAGTGCAATCATATACTGTCTGCTCATGCATACATCCCACTGAGTTCAATGGGACTTATGCACACGTAAGTGGGCATAGGATGTCTCCCTAAGTGCATTTACAGAATTACAGTTGTATCATTGAGTCATACATAGACCCATTGAAATCCATCAGACTTAAGGTTCTCATGAATAACTGAAGTCTCATTGAATTCAAGGAGTCTACTCCAAGTATGACTAAATCTGGATGCAACCCATTATTTTTCTCTGAAAAATTCTGGAACTTTTGCCATCCAGTAGAACTGCTTTGTAGCAAATCTAGAACAAATTTGAAAAGGTAGTGTTTCTTCATGCTATCTCATGGGACTCATTGCCAGAGGATGCTTTGATAGCCACTGACATTACCTACCTAGGGAAGAGATTTCAGCAGAAGCTAGAACTGGCAAATAACATTTCAAGCAGCCTTCAGCTATTAACAGTAGAAACACATGGGCCCTTCATCTCTTTGACCCGGCTCACATGTCATAAAACAACCCATGGTTTAACCATGTGTTCCAAGTCTGGGTTGTTTGTCCCTCAATAAGCCATAATTCCAGGTTTGCATGTGTCAGGGTTTCCCTTATGACCTGAACCCCCTGAGCAACTCTTTAAGGATCTCTTGCCTCAAGAGTCCCACCTTCTTTCTGATATCTTCCCCTTTCCAATAGTGTGGGGTTTAGGCTGTAGACATTGAGTAATTGGCACTTCAGACACTTCAGCTTAACTACAACAGTTTACTGGTAAATTAAAGCAAGCAAATCACAACTAAAGGTATTTACACAGTAGAGCTGAGTGATACAAAAGGCATTAAGAGAAAATAAATGTTGCAAAGCACAAGTTCCTTTACCCTAACTGTACGTAGACTTTTCCAGGCTGCTTCTTCCTGCTTCCTTTTCAGGCTCTGGTCTCCCCGACTCTGCTCTTACCGACTCTCTTTTTTATGCCCTCCTCAAAGGTAAAAAAGTAAGAGGGCCGCGGTGGCTTAGTGGTTAAGACGCTGAACTGCAGGCTGGAAGGTCGGAAGGTCAGCAGTTCGAGACCCGAGTGCTGCGTGACGGAGTGAGCTCCCGTCTTCAGTCCCAGCTTCTGCCAACCTAGCAGTTCGAAAGCAAGAAATTGCAAGTAGATAAATAGGTACCGCCTCGGCGGGAAAGGTAACAATGTTCCATGCACCTCGGTGTTCAGTCATGCCGGCCACATGACCACGGAAGCGTCCTCAGACAGCGCTGGCTCTTCGGCTTAGAAACGGGGATGAGCACCGCACCCTAGAGTCGGACATGACTGGTTGGGGACACCTTTTACCCTCAAAAGCAAAAGTACTGTTTCAAACCTGAAGAAATGAAACTTAACTGGGGAAATGAAACTGAACATAACCGTGGAAATGAAACTGAAATGTAACCATGGAAATGAAATTACTCCTCTCAGAGATACCCCCTTCCAACAAAAAAAACTCTAGACCTCAAGGCCTGACCTTTTTCTTTTCCTTGCCTCTGTAGGCCTCACACCTTCACAGCATGTCACACTGAACAACCCTGGGACAGAGTGTCTCTGGGTTGTTTAGTGCACAGAAGCAGGTGAGTGGGTGCTCCCAAACAACACACGGGTTGTTTAACTGTGGCTTGTTGTCTCATCCAAAACAGGCCTATGAGTGTGATGTATCCTCTCGCTACTAAAGTAGTGCAGATAAATCATCATGTGTTGCACTGGAGGGACTGAGGGCCAGCTCATAAATGCATTTGAGCACTGACCCACAGTGAATTGACAGGCAACCTTGATGTGTGGTAATGCCATGAGATGACCACTTCTCAGCACAACCACTGCAGTGAGGATCATATTCTAAACACATCTTAGCACCAACAAAGGCCCTTAGTTGTTGTTTTCCTGCCACAACTGACATGGCTGCCCACCCCCTGCCAAAAAATCCTGAGAATTGTAATTTGTTGAGCCTCTGAGTATTATCCCGAATCCACCCCTCTTAGAAATCCGATTCCCTGTGAAATGGCTGTTAAACAACTTAATGTTTTGTATTTATTTCTTTTGTTATATTTTAAATATTCTTTTATATTATTATATTTTTAATCTGCCCTATTTGTAAATTGGTTCTAAGGGTGTGTGTGTGTGTGTGTGTGTGTGTATGACCAGGGGTATCCTGGTGGTAGATTTAACCATTATCCAGAACAGGGGTGGGCATCTTGTGGGCCTCCAGATGCTTTGGGTTATAATTCCTATCAGCCCTAGCCAGCACAGCCAGTAGTGATGGACGATGGGAGTTGAAGGTCAAAACATCTGGAGGCCCACAAGTTCCCCACAAGATCTAGAAGGAGAAGAAGAAGAAGCCGGCAAGATGCACTGTCATCATCACCATCTCTACTGGCAGAGATCTCTACCCATCTTCACACACTGGGACTGGGGCAACCATTAGAGCCAACCACCCTATAAGGCGGGGAAGAAGTAGCAGCCAGTGGGACAAAACATCATCATTCCCATCTCTTTAAATAATCTATTTCAAAGACCATGTGCACTGTTTACTATTTTAATGATCAGTTATTGTTTTAATTAGGGCTGCGCACAGACACCCCACTTCACTTCGGATGCTGCTTCAGACCTTCCCAAGGGGCTCTGCTTCACTTCGGACCGATTCAGACCCCATCCGCTTCACTGAGATCCAAATCCAAAGCAAAATTCGGATATCCGAATCGTTCATTTTTGGTGTTTTCCCATTGACTTGCATGGGAAAACACAAATGGCTGTAATTTTTCACTTGATACATCTATGAAATTTGGGAAACTCTCAGCCCCCCTGGAGGGCATCCCACCTGCCAAAACTCAGACAGTTTAGCCTACTAGTTTTTGTGCAAGGCGCAAGTGAAATTTGATTTTCTTCAAGGAAATCTCTCAAAGCAAAGAGGTATAACTTTTCACTGGTTGCACAGAAGTGCATGAAAGTTGGGGAATGCACAGCCCCCCCCCCGGGGGGGGCATCCCACTGCCAAATCTCAGACAGTTTGGCCAGGGGGGTTTTGTGCTAGGCACAGGTAAAATGTGCTGTTCTCAGAAACTCGAACAAAAGTTCATAAAGGGATAATCAAGTTAGGTGTTGAAGCGGTGAGGAGGTCACTGTCCCTAAACTCTGCAAAAAGTAATACTTTCCTATTCACAGTCAATAACCTCAGGGTCTCTTTGCCTGAATTGCCTGGGGAAACACTGGGTGGTAGGCAGGAAGCAAACAAAGACAGCAACACTGCCAGGTGGGCACCTTGGCTTGAATGAAGAGCGACGACAGTTGCCTGCTGGAGTGTCAGAGGCAGGAAGCAACACAGCAACCCTGCCAGGAGGGCACAGCAGCACCTCGCCCCCCTCTGCCCCTGCCAAGACCCCGAAGATGCCTCATATTGGGCTGGCTGGCTGGCTTTGCAACACAGAGTGTAGTATTACTTAAATAATAGTTGTTAATGTGTGAAGTGCTTTGCCCACTGTTTTTGGAAACGTGGACTGTGTGTAATCCTTTGACACACACTATTTGCTTGTCCACACAGCACAAGCAGACAGACACACACGCAAGAGCAAAAGAAAAGCAAACTGCAAGCAGGGGGGGCAGGGGGAGACTAACTATAATCCTAACAGAAGAGACAGGGGTTGCTATCTATCTATCTATCTATCTATCTATCTATCTATCTATCTATCTATCATCTATCTATCTATCTATCTATCTATTTATGGGAAAGAGATCAAGAATGGGAAGGGAAGGAATACAGGAATTGAGAAAGGGGATGAAGGGGAGCTAAGAGCGAGGCGAGGCAAGGGGAGGAGAGGAAAGGAAAGGAAAGGAAGATGATTAGATAGATAGATAGATAGATAGATAGATAGATAGATAGATAGATAGATAGATTCTAGATAGAATCAAAGTAAGGAGAAAACTAATGCTTGAGAGAGAACTGAAAAGTGGGGGAGATAAGCAACTACAGTGAATTTTTTTGAATTTTTAAATGAACAAACAACAAGAATGAACGGTAAACCTACTAGTACAGAAGGCTGAGGTGTGGAGACACTAACATAGCTGTCATAGCACGTGCTTTCTTCTCGCCTTCATTCTGCCAAAAGAGAGTGGGAAGAGTTAATTGCCTTCCCGCTCTCCTTTGGCAGGACGCCAGCTGCTTCAGTGCCACAGCTTCCTCTGCCATGCCTGGCAGAGACTAGCGCAGTTGCTCCCAGTGACCGCAACAGAGACAGGATAGGACTGGAGCAGAGAGAGAAATGCGATGGAGCTTCCCTCTCGGCTCGGATCTCATCCTGCTGCCCCTGCCACCACCACCACCACCACCACTGCACACAATGGCAGTTCATAAGGGCAGTGGGAGGCTGCTCAATTATCAGGCAGGTCTCGCAGCCCAATGGATCGTCTTGCGCAACCCCTGGGGTGTGTACACCCCACTTTGGAGACCGCTGCTCTAGCTTCTAGTCCCCTCCTCTCCAGTAACAGCACCTCTCTCACAATGAGCAAACAGAGTGCTCACAGCAAAGCTCACTCACTCCTCCTCCGCCGCCGCGTGCTCTCCCCTTTCCCTTCTTTCCTTGTCTTCTGCCCCTCCCAGTGGCCGGATCTCTCTCAAATTGATACATTTGGTGCCTCTGCCTCCTCTGCCCTTCCCCCCTCCCTCCTCCTCCCCTTCCACATGATCTTTCACAAGTTGATACATTTTGGAGACAGCCGTCTCGGCTGCTCAGAAGGCATAAGAAGAGCTCCAAATATACGAGGCGGACCAAGGCAACTCGTAGGTGACCCACTTTGCTTCAGGGAGCCTCAGTGCTGTTCTGATCATCCTCATATCATGCTGAGGCACCTCTGAATCAGCCCACTTTGCCTCGTTATTCAAGCTTCGGACCAAAGTGGTGCACAGCCCTAGTTTTAATTAATCTTATATAAGCCACTCTGGGAATCTTGTCAGCTGAAGAGCAGGGTAAAAATGCTTAAAATAAACATTTAAGCCTACACAATTTATTTCAGCTGCAATTCTATACTCACTTACCTGAGAATAACCTCCACAGAACTTAACAGGACTTAATTCTGAGTAGACATGAAGAGGATTGTGCTGTTACTAACTTGTTTCTGCAGCTTAGAAAGCATGGAAGGAAATCTTTATTGCTTCATCCTTGAACTGTTCCTGGTTTTCTGAAGAAAGCAAAACTTCAGCAGTATAGGCATCAGCAGCCCATACTGTTGTTGTTGTTGTTTTTTAATGGAGGCACTTTACTACCTTGATTACAATAATATCTTTCGCAGCAGGCATGTACATTCAAATAAAGCATGCTGTAAGTATATAGTTACTTAGTGGCAAGTGAAACCCAATGCAATTATTATGTGTTACCTTCTCACACAGATGAAGATGATTTCGTGGTATTCAAATTGTTGTTGTTGTTCAGTCATTAAGTCGTGTCCGACTCTTCATGACCCCATGGACCATAGCACGCCAGGCCTTCCTGTCCTCCGCTCTCTCCCAGAGTGTGCTCAAGTCCGTATTCATTGCATCGGTGATGCTATCTAGCCATCTCATCCTCTGCCGTCCCCTTCTCCTTTTGCCTTCAATCTTTCCCAGCATCAGGGTCTTTTCCAGGGAGTCTTCTCTACGCATTAGGTGACCAAAATATTTGAGCTTCAGTTTCAGTATCTGTCCTTCCAATGAGCAGTCAGGGTTGATATCCTTTAGGATTGACTGATTGGACCTCCTTGCAGTCCAGGGGACTCGTAAGAGTCTTCTGCAGCACCACAGTTTGAAAGTATCGATTCTTCAGCGCTCAGCCTTCCTTATAGTCCAGCTCTCACTAGGGGTGGACGAAAGTCCCTTACCTGTCCTCGGACGTTCGCGGTGGGGGGGAGGCGCTTCGCTGCTCCCCCCGCGAAGTTCAGGCCAGGGGGGGAGGCTTGCCGCCTCGCCCCGGCCGAAATTCAGGCCGGGGGGGAGGCTTCCCGCCTCGCCCCGGCCAAAATTCAGGCCGGGGAGGAGGCTTCCCGCCTCGCCCGGCCGCAAACGCGAAAGTTAAAAAAAAAACAAGAAACGCCCCCTGATAGGCTACGTGACGATTCATGTAGCCTATCACGGCTAGATCTGCAAAGTCAGCCGTGATAGGCTACGTCAATCGTCACGTAGCCTATCACGGCTGACTTTGCAAATCTAGCCGTGATAGGCTACGTGAATCGTCACGTAGCCTATCAGGGGGCGTTTTTTTTTTTTTCTTTGATTGCAATGGCGGCGGCGGCAGCCGGTCGAAAGACCGGCTGCCGCTCCCACCCCGCTCGAACACCCGCCGAACCGCCGGCTGGACCCGCCGCCGGGAGGGACATTCGGCGAAGGTAAGTCCCGTCCCGGGGGGGGGGCGGGGGCGGGGGGGGCGGAGGATTTCTCCCCGAAACTTGTTCGGGGGGCCGAACACGTTGGCGCTCGGCCCCCCGAAGTTTCGGGGAGAAATTCTCCGCCAACCCTAGCTCTCACAGCCATACGTTGCTACTGGGAAAACCATAGCTTTGATTATACGAACCTTTGTCGGCAAGGTGATGTCTCTGCTTCTTACTATGCTGTCTAGGTTTGCCATAGCTTTCCTCCCAAGGAGAGCAAGCGTCTTTTAATTTCATGGCTACAGTCACCGTCTGCGGTGATCTTGGAGCCCAAGAAAATAAAATCTGTCACTGCTTCCATTTCTTCCCCTTCTATATGCCAGGAAGTGATAGGGCCAGATGCCATGATCTTCGTTTTTTTGATGTTGAGTTTCAAACTAGCTTTTGCACTCTCCACTTTCACCCTCAAGAAGAGGCTCTTTAGATCCTCTTGGCTTTCTGCCGTTAGGGTGGTATCATCTGCGTATCTTAGGTTGTCGATAATTCTCCCGGCAATCTTAATTCCGACCAGTGATTCATCCAACCTGGCGTGTCTCATGATGTACTCTGCATATAAATTAAATAAGCAGGGTGACAATATGCAGCCTTGTCGTACTCCTTTCCCAATTTTGAACCAATCGGTTGTAGGGATGTCAGAGAATTCAGCCACGGATTTCAGTGAGGCCGAATGCACTGGCATTCAGCCCCCCGAAACCCATGGCAGAACAGCCTCCCACCCCCTGCCACCCCACGGAATCCCCCCCAGGACGAAGCTTACCTAGGGTGGATGTTCCGGCAGCGGTGGCTCCAGCAGTGGCGGCAGCTGGTCTCTTGGCCGACTGCTGCAGCCGCAAATGGCGGCCTCCGTAGCGGCCGCCATTTGCATCCTACCAGGCCTCCGTGATAGGCTACATAAGTATTTACGTAGCCTATCACAGCAAAGAGCAGGGGTGCAAACGGCAGCCGCTACGCCGTTTGTGCCACTGTTCTTTGCCGTGATAGGCTACGTAAGTATTTACATAGCCTATCACAGCAGCCTGGCAGGACACAAATGGCAGCCGCAGCAGCCAGCCGTGGCCAGAACTCCGGCTGCGGACGGCCCTGGCTAGAAGCTCCATGGAGCCGCCGCGGAGCAGAGCCAGCCAGGGAGGATTCTGGGGGGAGGGACGGAGCACCTCCCCCCCCACGAATCAAAGCTGTGAAAAGGTAAGTGACTTTTGTACATCCCCAATCGGTTATTCCATGTCTGGTTCTTACTGTTGCTTCTTAACATGGGATGGGAGTACCAGACCACCTTAACTGTCTCCTGAGAAACCTGAATACAGGTTTCTCAAGAGACAGTTAAGGTGGTCTGGTACTCCCATCTCTTTAAGAATTTGCCACAGTTTGTTGTGATCCACACAATCAAAGGCTTTAGCATAGTCAATGAAGCAGAAATAGACGTTTTTCTGGAATTCTCTTGCTTTCTCCATGATCCAGTGAATGTTGGCGATTTGATCTCTAGTTCCTCTGCCTCTTCCAAACCCAGCTTGTACCTCCAGTAGTTCTTGGTTCACATGCTGCTGAAGCCTAGCTTGTAGGATTTTGAGCATAACCTTGCTGGCATGTGAAATAAGCGCGATTGTATAGTAGATTGAACACTTTGGCATTGCCCTTCTTTGGAATTGGAATGTAAACTGACCTTTTCCAGTCTTGTGGCCACTGTTGAGTGTTCCAAATTTGTTGGCATATTGAGTGCAGCTCTTTAACAGCATCATCTTTTAGAATTTTAAATAGCTCAGCTGGAATACTGTCATCTCTGCTAGCTTTGTTGTTAGTAACGCTTCCTACGGCCTAAGAATGGCGGAGAATTCCGCCACGGATTTCAGTGAGGCAGAATGCACTTGCATTCGGCCCCCCGAAACCCATGGCGGAATGGCCTCCCACCCCCAGCCACCCTGCGGAATCCCCCTGGGACGAAGCTTACCTGGGGCGGAGGCGGCAGCAGCTCCGGCGGCGGTGGCAGCTGGTCTCTCAGCCAGCTGCTGTGGCCGCAAATGGCGGCCGTCATAGCGGCCGCCATTTGCGTCCTTCCAAGCTGCCATGATAGGCTACATAAGTATTTACGTAGCCTATCATGGAAAGAGCAGGGACACAAACAGCGGCTGCTACGCCGTTTGCACCCCTGCTCTTTCCATGATAGGCTATGTAAGTATTTACGTAGCCTATCACAGTAAAGGCAGCCATGCAAATGGCAGCCACTACACCATTTGCGTGGCTGCCTTTACCATGATAGGCTAAGTAAATACTTACGTAGCCTATCACGGAACGAGCAGGGGTGCAAACAGCATAGCAGCCGCCATTTGTGTCCCTGCTCTTTGCCGTGATAGGCTTCGTAAATACTTAGGTAGCCTATCATGGCAGCCTGGCAGGATGCAAATGGCGGCCACTTGGATGGCCGCCATTTGCAGTCACAGCAGCCTGACTGCAGCCGGAACTCTGGCTGTGGATGGCCCTGGCCGGCGGCTCCACAGAGCCACCGTGGAGCAGAGCCGGTCAGGGAGGATTCCGGGGGGAGGGACGGAGTGCCTTCCCCCCACCATGGATGCCCCTGCACGGAGCCAGGTAAGGGATTCGTACATCCCTACTAAGGCCCACTTGACTTCACTCTCAAGGATGTCCGGCTCAAGTTCAGTGACCGCACTATCATGGCTATCAGGGACATTAAGATCTTTCCTGTATAGTTATTCTGTGTATTCTTTCCACCTCTTCTTAATCTCATCTGCTTCTGTTAGGTCCCTGCCTTCTTTGTCCTTCATCATGCCCGTCTTTGCACAAAACGTTCCCTTGAGATCTCCGATTTTCTTGAAAAGATCTCTAGTCTTTCCCATTCTGTTGTTTTCCTCGATTTCTTTGCATTGTTCATTTAAAAAGGCCTTCTTGTCTCTCCTTGCTATTCTCTGGAAATCTGCATTCAGTTGGATATATCTTCCCCTTTCTCCCTTGCTGTTCGCTTCCCTTCTTTCCTCAGCTACTTGTAAAGCCTCACCAGACAGCCACTTGGCTTTCTTGCATTTCTTTTTCTTTGGGATGGATTGAGTTGCTGCCTCCTGAACAATGTTACGGACCTCTGTCCATAGTTCCTCAGGCACTCTGTCTATCCAGTCTAATCCCTTAAATCTATTCGTCACCTCCACTGTATATTCATCAAGGATATGATTGAGGTCATACCTGAATGGTTTAGTGGTTTTCCCTACGTTCTTCAATTTAAGCCGAAATTTTGCAAGAAGCAGCTCATGATCTGAGCCACAGTCAGCTCCAGGTCTTGTTTTTACTGACTGTATAGAGCTTCTCCATCTTTGGCTGCAAAGTGCATAATCAATCTGATTTCGATATTGACCATCTGGTGATGTCCATGTGTAGAGTCGCCTCTTGTGCTGTTGGAAAAGAGTGTTTGCTATGATCAGCGTGTTCTCGTGGCAAAACTCTATTAGCCTTTGTCCTGCTTCATTTTGTACACTAAGGCCATGCTTGCCTGTTATCCCAGTGATTTCTTGACTTCCTACTTTAGCATTCCAATCCCCTATGATGAAGAGGACATCTTTTTTTGGTGTTAGTTCTAGAAGGTGTTGTAGGTCTTCATAGAACCGATCAACCTCAGCTTCTTCGGCATCAGTGGTTGGGGCATAGACTTGAATTACTGTGATGTTGAATGGTTTGCCTTGGATTCGTACTGAGATCATTCTATCATTTTTGAGATTGTTCACCAGTACTGCTTTTCCCACCCTTTTGTTGACTATGAGTGCTACTCCGTTTCTTCTAAGGGATTCTTGCCCACAGTAGTAGGTATGATGGTCACCTGAATTAAATGCGCCTATGCTTGTCCATTTTAGTTCGCTGATTCCCAAGATGTCGATGTTCAATCTTGCCATCTCATGTTTGACCACCTCCAGCTTACCTTGATTCATTGATCTGACATTCCAGGTTCCTAAACAATATTGTTCTTTACAGCATCAGACTTCCTTTTCACCGCCAGACACATCCACAGCTGAGTGTCCTTTCAGCTTTGGCCCAGCCGCTTCACTCTTTCTGGCGCTACTTGGAAATACCCTCTGCTCTTCCCCAGTAGTATATTGGACACCTTCTGACCTGAGGGGCTCATCTTCCAGCGTCATATCTTTTAGCCTTGTCATACATTCCATGGGGTTTTCTTGGCAAGAATACTGGAGTGGGTTGCCATTTCCTTCTCCAGTGGACCACATTTTGTCAGAACTCTCCACCATGACCTGTCTGTCTTGGGTGGCCCTGCATGGCATAGCTTATGGCTCCACTGAGTTACGCAAGCCCCTTCGCCACAACAAGGCAGTGATCCATGAAGGGGGGTATTCAAATACAGTTCGGCAAATTGTGCTTTGTGTATCCATTCTTCCAAAATCAGAAAAGATGTTATCTCAGGCCTAGTCCTTTTCTTAGAAAATGTTTACAGAATCAAGCTGAGTGTCAGGGATGAGTCTAAGCGCCTTGAAACATCTGGCAGCTCTGATTCTGAATCAGAGTTGGAGCAGCAGCTAGATCAGAGGCCATGGGAGGGACCCTCCCTAGTGAGCCAAAATGCTGGAAGAGAGTCCTCCCAAGACCTTGACCAACAGATGGCCCTGACTAAGTCCCTTCCCCCTCCCTCCCCCACGAGAACACAAGTTTCCAAGGAGGAGGAGGAAGAGGGGCATGACTTGAAAGATGCTAGGGCACAACACAAAGAAAAGTGGGAAAAGTTAGCAGCAGGGCTCAGACGCTCTGCCCAGATAGCCACTCTTGGAAGCCAACATAGGAGGGAGCCACCCTAAGGGAGGGGCTTCACTGTGAAGCTAGCTTGGCCAGGAGGTTCATACTCCAAACAGCCAGCAACTTTCTCTCTCCCTCTGGTTCATTTCCTCTGCTTAGAGATTGTTGATTAGTTGTTTAGAGCCTGGGGGCAGCCTGAGAGCTTTCCTTGAATCTGCATTTGTAGAGAGACTAGGTTCTAACAAAATAAAGTCTTGTTAGCCTGAAGCTTTGTCTGTTGTGGTGTTGATTGCAAAAGGAAAGGATGATCCAATATCTGACACTGAGAAACATTTACCACCTTATGTCAAATTGTAAAAGAGCTATAAAAATAAATAACAAAATAAGGATTAGCAATCATTTTAAATCAGAGGTGGGGAATAAGAGGGTCAAATTCAATTTTGGAGAAAATTTGGGGGTTGCATTCCACTGGGGGGTGGGTCAAAGTGAAAGGGGTGGGGGCAAAAATGCAACAACAACAACAAAAACAGCATATTGCAGCTTAAAGCTCTTAGTGCCCAGTAACTCTGCCTTATTCATTAGAAATCCCCTTTTTAAAAGGCATTTCAACCTTTTAGAATGCAAAGGTAGCTCCACCAAAGCCAGGAAACCACCCAATGATTGGTGGTTGGGGAAAAGGGTTATCGGGGGGGGGGCAGACTGAGACCCCAGCAGAGCCAAATTTGGCCCCAGTCCTGAGGTTCCCCACCCCTGTTTTAAGTAATCCAAGCCTTTGCTAGAGACAGATTTTGTTTCCATAAAGCACGTGCTAAAGGGGTTTCTTCTTCAGAATTTATTTTGTTTTAGTTTGTGGCATATGAAGCATAGTAACAGCTTGACTAAATATTCACAGAGCGCACATCCATGATGCGTTTGCCAGTTGGGAAGGTCTCACTGCAGTCCACCTTCTCTCTCTAGCTATCATGAACATTTCCCAAACAAACAAAACCAGAATGAATGGAATGATACAGTAAATGGCACCATTACATAGTCAAGCCAGGGAATATAACATTAATGGAAAGGGACCACTGCCGGGCCAAGTCAGCACAAGAATCTCTGGTGCAGTAACTACTATGCACAAGTGTGCTGGTAATACAAGATGACATGATCATATATTTGCTGATTGCACAGGGAGAATAGCTCTTTGCATGCCCTGCAAGGGCTAGATAATCCTGCTTGCAGTCCTTTGTAAATAGCCAGTCCATGCATCATCTGTGCAATAGGCAGTTACTTAACTGCCTGTTTGTGGTACCAGCATGCACAATGCACAATTATCTAGCCAGATGTGGACTTCTGGCTAAGACCAGCAAAAATCAAGAGGTTCTTGATGGAACACCACAAGGATTTAAAAAGAAAAGACTGTGGAATGGAGGAAATCTCAAAACCCCATCTCCTAATTCACCTGTCAAGGAAAAGATTTTGGGGTCTGGCAGACTCTGTGTTTCATCACTAGCTGGACGCTGATACTAGGGCCACTTGCCAAAAAGTCTCAGATCCTCTTCCACCCGCGCTGGTAACAGAAAGGATGACCTACAACGATACACATCTTTTTGATGACCATGTTGTGAATGATGTAGATACAAAAATTTCCCCCTGCTGGAAAAGTTTAACGTTTGTTTATTGATACCGTAACTGGCAAGAGAATGAGCTTCCTAAGGGAGAAAAAATTCCTTTCCATGTTGATAAGGTTATATTATAGAATTGGTGCTTCGATATAGTAGGATACAATCATTCTGAAATGTAAATCCTTCTGAGCCATTAAGGATCAACAACAAAAGAGATAAGAGAGTTGAGACAGAGACTAGGAATTGATATTACACAGTTCAACATTATTGGTTTTTGTAAAACAAAAACAAAAAAATCCCTTGAAATTGATTTTCCCATTGATTATCATCTCATGCATTATTATACAGAATATAAAATAACAACTATACCAATTGAGCTTGTCAGGGAGGAAATACTGCTGCAAATGTCCTGGTAATATTGGTCAGTACAAGGTAGCAATTATTTTTGTTGTTGTTGTTAGATTCATATGAAATTTTTACTGCTCTTGTAAAAGGCTTGGTGGGGATTAAGGTATTATTTCTAACGCGCTGTTGACACAGCTTTTTGAACTTGAGTTGCTGAAGCATGAAAACACACAAGGAGCCACTGCAATCAGAGCTCCTTTAATTCCAATTCCCTGGTTTTAAAGTGCTGTTTAATCAATCAAAACACCAAGTTGGACGCCATGTGGTTTATAATCAAGAGCTACACATCATCTTTAAATAAAGTCTTAAGTTGAAAGCTCATTTCAAGCTTAGCAAGTATTTCCCCACTGAATCAATATAACACACCGGCACAAAGTATGTCTTTGAGCAACCGCAGAATGCTTCTAGCTACAACTTTGGCATGTTGCCACATTGTTTACAGAAATGGAGGAGCAGAATGCCAGAGATTTGTACAGCAAGGGTGGGCCGGACGTAGAACTCCAGATGTTTTGGACTTCAACTCCCAGAAGCTCCTGACAGCATGGCCAGTGGTCAGAAATGCTGGGAGTTGAAGTCTAAAACATCTGGAGACTGACCTCCTGCCAACCCCTGGCATACAGCAGTACGTGTGCATGAGTTCCACCTGATCTGGAATTCTGATCATTATGGGTAGGCTAGGCACCCCTTTCAGACATTCCAGCTAATGTGGGCCAGCAGACATGGAACCTGTTTCCACGAGTGATTTACTCCAAGCTGGCTGCTCATGGAGTTCATTAGGGATACATGATATCATGGCCACCCAGCAGCCACCCTGGAGCTTATCATGGAAAAAGCAGATTTCCTGAGACTTCTTATAGTCTGATTATTTTCCTTAATCGGGCTTGTCTGCACTTCTGTTGTGGTGTACACCAACCCTCCACATTTACTCCAGTGTGTTAGCCCTGCCCAGAGGTGTGCCTTTCACTGTGACCTCTATCAAGGGGTGTTTCCCCAATGTTTTCCCCACCTGCGTTTCCATGATGTTTCCACCATTTCCTCACTCACCACCAGAGTTCTTTTTTTAAAAAAGTAAAGGAGTAAACTGAAACAGTGCTTTAGTGCTTCATCACGAACCAGAAGTAAGCACTCCCCATTCACCAGCCAGCAACTGTATCAGTGTTGGACATTTAAAGCCATTACTCTATCAGTGGCTAAGGCTTATACTGCTAGAAGAGCCATGGGGGTGAGGTGTACATATATAAGTTCCCAGCCAGATTGCAGTTCTAGAGATAGTTACTGCAGAATCCTCAGTTGCGCACTATCACTCGACAGTGAAAAAAAACCCAGTTCTCCAGCACCACCTCTACCTCCCCTTGCTATCTCACTCACTCACATATTTCTTCCATCAATACACATACCCCCTATGTCAGTATCTCGCTATCACTCTATCATTCAATCGTGAAATAGCACTAACATGCATTTGCGCTATTGCGCGATAGCGATATTACAAAATAGAACATTAGTTCAGGGGGGCCTGCTAACTCCTGTTGTAGTCAATGAGGCTTGTTCCTGAAAGTGCAATATCATGTGTTTATGCTATCACACAATAGGATATTTATTCAGGGGTGGCTGCTAATGCGGAAGCCCAGTATTTAGAGGGAAAAGGGAAAAAATGGCTGGAATCTGGCATAGGTCTGGGAAGTCCACTCAGAACTAAATACCATTGTGGTCAATGAGGCCTGTTCCGAATTTAGTGAGATTGCCATTAAGACAAAAACACTAAGTACATCCAGGGCACATCACGTATTCATCTGGTGAAAGGCATAGTAATTCTCCTAATGGCTGTAAAGTGCTATTTCCAAAGCTGCATGTCTCTGCTGTTTGGTTCAAGGCTTTTCGGGAGTAATTAATGCCAGCTTCAATCCTTTGCATCATTGCCTAACCAGGGGAGCAGGAGAAAGGGGATTACAGCCAGGAGGGGGAGCCTCTCTTATTGGTTGAGCAGCCCCTGCCAGTCTGATGATGTTCACTTCCAATCCCCCCACCCCACCCCACCCCACCCCACCCATAAGTATGTTTCTGTCAGCAACTTATAATGGTGCAGTGCAGTTCTTCACGGAGCCCTGTTCAGAGCCATGCTGATTCCATGAAAAATCCGGTATTCCTTCATTTGCTTCACCCTTCCATTGTCATGGAAACATGGCCATGGTCCCATTCCATCCTGAGTTTATCAAGTCTACACGTGGAGGCAACTTCTGAAAGGGCCCTATGTTTCATTCCAGAAGAAGAGACAGGTAAGAGCAGAAGGCTTCTGGGATGGGCAGTTCTGCTCTCTCCTGCATTTAGCATGACCTCAAGTAAGACTGTGTTTCTCAGATAAAGACAAAGAAAAATCTAGTTTGAAATTTCTAGAGATTTATATTTCACAAAATTAATAGAATGCGAGTGATTTTTTTCCATCAGAAATGCCTGGTTGGTTCAGAATTCCAGGAAGCCAGAAACATTTCCTTGAAAAAAATAATTAATGGATGGACCAGCACTTTTGCAGAGCTTTTCTTCAGCCAGTGTCATTTTAGGCCTGGTTTACACATCTGGGACAATGAGGTAGTAGAATGGACTGTATGACTTCCAGCTAGAGGTGGGGGAGGGAGCTTTTTTGATTGCTTCCCCATATCAAAGACCTTCCCAGGGAGATCCACTTGACATCTTCTTTGTATACATTTAGACATCAAGGGTGTGGTATATATGGCCTGTCTCTTTAAGAGGCATGTGGTCCTCGGGAGCTACTCCCCTCCCTGGGTGGACAGAATAGTTCAGTCCACTGTTGCTTCTAGACGGTGAACAGCTGGTTGCTTTTCCACGGCTGTAGCTTAATAAAAGTTTCCTGTTGAACTCTGGAGTCCTGTTGCTTCTGGGTCTAAGGGCAGCCACTACTGAAGGTCTTCTCACAAAGTTAGTATCCTTAGTCTTAACCCACCGGAAAGAGGGAAATCTTACAAAGGGGTCATCTATACGTGTGATTTGTGAGAAGGGAGAGCACTTCAGGGTCGCTCATGACACAGGTTGTCATCACCACCCTGCAGCAATCCCATAGCGTCCTCCTCAAAAACGCACATTTTCTGAAAGTCGTTTTAGTGCATAGTTTCCCTTAAATGTGGCTCCTTCACGCTTCAGGTGCAGTGTGCTCCATTCACCCGAATTGAATTCCTGCATGCTGGGTGTGCCAAGGGGTGTGTCTGTGCCTGGCTGTGACCTTTGGTCTAGGGGTGGAGCTGTGTCCCCCCCATTTCCTTATTTTCCACCATTGGGCCTAGCACACTTTGCGGACACAGGTTTTTCCCCACTCTCATCTTGAAAGGGTGGATACGAGGCTATGGCTACTCTGAAGTCACTCATTGCCTTCAAATGAACTTTGCTGAATACGGGAGCAGAGAAGGGTCAGGAAAATGTAATTTCCAGATCAGCAAATGTGCACAGAAGTGTCCTGCCGTCTCCGCTGCCCGTTTCTCTGTTGTGCCAGCGGTGGCAGCTGCTTTGGAGGTGCACAGCCAGGACTCCCCTGGGAGCATTTAGACCTCCTGCCTGTCTTTGTTTCCAGCATTTAGACCACCAACCAGAGGGCGGGGATTGGAAGACATATCTTCTCACCACTGCCCACCCTCTGCCCCAACAGGTGACTCATAATTTTCTGGAGTTGGCTGGGTGATGGGGGGCAGGGGGGATGCCACACACTCTCCTCTTTCCCCCTCCTCTCACCTCCCTGCCTCTTGGCAGTTTCCTCCCTTCATCGTTGAGAGATCCTCAAAAGCATAATGGGTGTAGGCAAGCCTGTTGCTTCAGAGCTCCATTCTTACGAAGCTATGGAGGACAGTAACGCTTCTTGGCAGTTTCACTCATCCAGAATAGCCTCTTTTTCCCATTCATAGTATTGGAGTAGTACTGTTTCAATCATTCAGAATAGCGAAGTAGCTTCTTTACATTCACAGTGGCACTTTTGGGCACAGGTTTCTTCCCACTTAGCTCTACTTCCCATTCACAAGCATTCACAAGCTGCTTTACCCATTGAGATCATGTAGCAATAACTGCAGTTTCGCAGTTCCAATTGTTCAGGATACCACAGCAGCAGTGTTACTCATTCACAGAATGTAGCCTGTTTTTCCCATTCATAAAAGGGCAGTTTTGCTGTTCCACTCAAACGGAATACCACAGTAGCGACTTCATCGATTCACAGAATGCAGCATGTTTTTCCATTAATAAAAGCCCAGCTTTAATCTTTCACAATATCCCAATGGTGGATGAGAGCAGAGAGGTGTGGGTAAACTACAGGGGCTTAATTCAGTGCTTCCAGTAAACTTCCCCGAGCAGGGGAGTGTGGACAGAGGCAAGGAACAAGCCTCTCTTATTCACTGAGCAGCATCTACAGGGTTGATGATGTTCAGTTGTACTCTGCCCACCCAAGTCCAAAGTGTGGTGATTTCAAGTGCTGTGTGACCTGTGAAAGCAGGCTTTTAGGTACCGTATACTCTGCTTTTCTTGCTTTATGTGCCCCTGACAGACCAAAGCAATTTCATGAAAACCTGGATATAAGACAAAACTGCTTCTCATTCCGTTTCCATGTAGATCTGGCCCAGATTAAAATCTTCCTCTTTAAGCAAGCATTTAAACTTTAATCTGTTGCTTGACTACTAATTTTACTGCTGGCTCCCCAATGTTTTCAATGTTTTAATATTTTTAATGTTTTAATGTTTCATACTGTTGTACTATTATTTTTGTTATGTTGTTGTTGTTTGGTTTTATTACTGTAAACTGCCCCAAGATTTGTATACCCCTTGGTATACCCCTTGGTATACAAATCTAATAAAGAAAGAAAGATCTCTTGCCAGAGGGAGAGAGAGGGAGAGAGGGAGAGAATCAGGTTGAAAGTTCTAGCCCTGCTGTGCTGGTTTTCTACTTGCAGAGGGCTGAGGTTGGTTTGGTTCGGTTCGGTTTGGTTTGGTCGCATAGGGTGTAAACTGTAAACGTGATCCATTACCTGCAATCTGAAGTGAGACATTCATTCTACCACAACCTCAGGGGACTACTTTATTCCCATTTCATTTGGCTGCACGTGTAGATCAGGCCTTAATCAAAGTGAAAAGAAGGACACAGTAACTGCTTGCTAAATAAGACAGAGGTCTGCCAAGTTCAGCTTTCTGTTTCCATCAGCTGTGAGTCAAATGCTGGTGGAAGCTCACAAAGAGGAAGCTGGCCCCTGTTGTGCTGGCCCCTGCATGTGCTGGCCCCTGCGTGTGCTAACATACCAAGAGGAAGTTGCTTTACTCCGAGTTGGACCACTGGCCCCATTTAGCTCAGCAGTGCCTGCACTGACCGGCAGCAGCTCCCCAGAGTTTCAGGCAGGGCCCTTTCCCAGTCTGACCTGGGGATGCCAGGGATTGAAGCTGGGGCCTTCACCATGCAAAGCTCTACCACACTAAGCTACTGCCCTTTCCCTAAAGTGCTCAGATGTACCCTGCTTCTGAACATGGAGGTTCCAGTCAGCTGCCATGGCTATTGGGCATGGATAAATCTATCCCCCGTGAAGTTGTCTAATCTTTTGTAAAAGCCATGTACAGTGGCTATCAATATCACTAGTCCTTGGGGTTCTGTAAGTTACCTATACACTGAGTGAAGAAGAACTTTCTTTTCGCAGTCCTGGACCTCCTCCCAGCCAACTTCAGTGCTGGCCAAAGCACACATTACTTTAAAGACATAGCTAGCACCTACATCTTTTGTTCTTTTTTTTACTCTAGAGGAAGTGCAGTAGCCCCATTCTGGATTAGGGTTCTCGCATGTGGGTCAAGGAGTTTTAACCCTTTCCCCCCACTGCAGTCCCAGTCCAGATCAGGAGCCCCACACCTACAAAATATGTTGCCAAATAACGATGTATTTGCTTTAATGGATCACGGTTTGGCAATATAAATTGCAGTCACAGGATGTCTGTTCCGATCGCAATCACAGTGGTGGGAAGGGGCCCCTGCACTTACTGCAGAGGACAAAAGAAAAAAAGACATTGCTGTTTTGGCCCTGAAGGTTCTGTACAGCCATTCATAATTTTATGGCCTCTGTCAATCCTCACCCCTTAGTCACTTCTTCCAGACAACCTCCAGTGCTTGAGAACTTTCTTTGTAGGGCGGTCTTCCAAGCCTGTGACCATTTTAGGCTGCAATCCTACACATACTTACTGGGAAGTAAGTCGATTTCCCAGAGTGAGATTGACTTCTACGTATACATCGTTAGACTTCAAGTTGCCTTTCTGTACCTACTGGAGCTCTAGCATATCCTTTTGTAATGGACTAACCAGAACTACATGTGGTATTTTGATTGTGCCTACACAGTAGATTTATACTATAGCATTTATACTTATAGTATTTAATGGGCTGGATCCAGACTAGGCTAATCATGTGCTAGTTCCAATGAAATCAATACGACTTAAGTTAGTCACGAGTAACGTATCCTATTGATTTCAGTGATTAACAGGCAGCCCAATCCTATACATGTCTACTCAAAGGAAGCCTACTGACTGCAATGGAGCTTACTCCTAGATAAATGTGTATAGGATTACAGCCCTACTTTGGATCCAAGCCATTGTTCTTCACTGCTTAGACAGTGAAGAAATGGGTTGTGTTTGCTATTCCTGCTATGCTAGTCAACACAGAGAAAATATATGGGACTGCAATACATTCTGTCCGGCCACTGGCCAAAATTAACTGACTGCTGTCTGGAAACTGTGGCATTTTTGCATGCAAATTGCCTGATTAAAATATTTTCCCCTCAGGTTAAATATTTATCATGTATTTATTTAATAGGAGTTATACTATAATGATGAAAGTCTGACATTAATAGTTCTCTATAAAATGTATCTAAACCAATTCAAAACTAGTTCAAAGTTGCTGACCCAGATACCAAACTATAGTGTCTGAACCAAAAACAAACTAGAGAGTTGAAGGGCACAACCCTTCATGGTGGCTGGGGCATGCTGGGAGTTGTAGGACTTTTTTCTGTCCAAGCATGCATAGGAATGCACCCTAAAAGTACTAATAGAACTGGTATGGCACTGAACCCAATCTTTTATTGGTTTGACTGCTCCTGGGTGGCCATGCACTATTGTATAAAAAAGCAACAATTTTAAAGGCAATAATTTCATTTTGTTAAATTAATTTTCTAGGACTGAGTCAAATTGGGGGGAGAGGACAAAAACAACCCCTTTTTCAGTAATGTTTCAGGGGGCACTTTTGGGGAGGGGCAAAAGTGCTTTCCTAAAGCAAAGGAAGGGAAGCCTACAGGCCAAGAGATCTTACTATGAATAGTACCACAAAAGCAGCTTGCTCTTCACTCACTGGGATTTTTTGGATGTAACAAAAATGATAGCTTGGGGCTTCTTCACATGAACTTTTATCCTGCTATTTGAGATTGGTTACTCACAGAAGTTTGCAGGTCCTTTAGATGACATCGTTAACTTCCAGGGCGTCTCCCACACTAAACGATCTTTATTCCATTTTTTTTTTAAGAATGGAGATAATGAGCTACCAAATTACAGCACTTGAGTTCTGCTTGAGTTTCCTCATAAAAAGAGGAAAACCCACAATAAGAGGAGCTAGACTACAGCGCTATCTAGTGGCTGTATAATGAAACATATGGAGACTCAGATAAGGGGGGAAAGGAGGGGAAAAGGAAGTGTGTTTAAAGGGAGTCCATCGTGATCGTGCATTTAAAGCAGAAGCAGAAAGCCCTGTTTTAAATGCAAGATTTTAGGCTGGTGTAGAGATGCTCTTCACGTTACATAAAGAAGTCTTGGATTTGACATCCCCCACCCCCACCCATCTCCTCCTCCAACCTGGCCATGAGGAAGAGATTGTAAACTTTTATTTCCGCTTTTAAACTAACTAGAGTTCCCAGTTATATTGGAACTTGGGGGAACTATGGTTGGCTTGGTTTGTTCAAACAAGCCATGATCAGACCCAGGTTTATGATTCTGGCCTGTTTATTGTGTGGATAGTGTCATTATATAGTCTAGTCACTAAGGGAGCAATTCTACGGCCCCTAGACAGCATCTGAGGGGCTGTAAGATATTCAGATTCCCCGATCCGAGGTCAAAGACAGCCCTCCAACCTTGAGGGGCAAAGCAGAACTCTGCCCCCCCCCCACAGCCAGTTTGGAAAGAACCACACCAGCTTCTCTCTGAGGTAAGGAACACGACTTTGGAGAAGGGGGAAAGAAGGTGTTTCAGTGGGCCAGGATGGGAGGAGATTGGAGAGGCCAGGATATGAGTTATCCTGAAGGTTCTACAGCCTCCTTCCCTCCCCCTCCAAAGCACCCCTGCTGACAGGCAAAAAAGCCCATCTACCAAAAAGTGCAGGGTGGGAGGGCAAGGTGGCAAAGATCACCTCCACTGCTCCTCCTGCTCTGCACTGAATACTTGTAAGCCTCCAAGTTCAGTGGCACTGAACTTAGCTGTATCTGGGTGGAGTTAGGAAATTCCTGTTCTGTTCTTGTCTAGCTTCCTGGCTGGACTGTCTTCTAAGCGTTCCATGGCATTCACTAGCAATTGTTTAAACCAGGGAATTCTGGGTAGTTTAAAAGAGTGTTCCTGGCCATGCCAGAGGAAGAATGGGGGCCAGGGAGTACACAGGCCTGTTCACTCACATCCACTAAACCACAGATTACTGATATGCCCAAACTGGCCCACTGCATCTCTCTGCCTCTTGATGACCTTCTGTGTAGGAAAGGCAACAAGAGTCAGAGGTGCTGAGAGGAAGAGAGCACGTGAGTGGTGAGAGGGCAGCTTCTCCAGGGCGAGTGGTGAGGAATTGAATTGCAGAAGCATCTCATCATTCACTTCCTCTCTCTGACTCTCTACATCCACCTCTGCAGAAAAACAGGGAATGGTGTCAAAAGGCAGAGAGAGTGGGTCAGTGACAAAGGAACCACTTAGGCAACACAATTGCAGTATAATTCCTTGCTCCTGTCTTCATAATTTCAAGTGTGGTTTTCTTTCCTGGCTTAGACATGCTCCTTATTTGTTAGAACTACCCATGTGACCCATCCAGGAAGGATTATCCCTGCTCCAAGACATCTATGGTCCTGCAGCAATGTCATCATATCATGATCCCTGATTGGCTGGGATCACTCTAGGATGAAAAGACTGAGAGAGAAATGGCACTAAAGCAACAGAAACCTGGGGGAACAATGGATACTGGGCAGCGGGGGGGTTAAAACAGGATTTTTAAGGGGCCATTCTATTCCATTCCATTCTGTGTACTCACAAAAACATAATGTTCATCCCAGAAATATTCATGGGTAAATATTTAGTGCAGCCCTCTTATTTTCACACTATTTTTTCCCTCTTTTATCAAAGATTTTGCAAATGCACTTTGACTGAGGTTTTGATATCAAAAATTGCCATAAGCTGTATACACAAGAGAGACACTATAAGCCCACGATACAACTGCAGTTCAATATCTCTGACTGTTGCCTCTGCCAGCCAAAGAACAAATATAATTCAAAGGAATTGCCCAATTAAACTGAAAAGCACACCAAAATACACACAAAAGGAACAGCAACTGAACATTTCATTGTCAATTGTTACGACTGAAAGATGAATAAGAATACTAGAGTGTGACAATCATTATTCTTCCTTTTTTGCCACGCTAGTTAAACCAATCTTACACCTACTTACCTGGGAGTAAGTCCCATTGAACTCAGTGGGGCTTACTTCTATGTAGACATGAGCAGCATTGTATTGTACTTTATGATAGAGAAACTAAGGGAGCAATCCTATGGCTGCTAGTCAGCAGCTAGATGGCCATAGGATATCTGGTTTTCCAGTAACCAACCTCGGAGACCACGCTCCAAGGAACCGACCTTCCCCCACTTCTGCACTGCCTCACAGGCAGCGCGGAAAAGCCCTGTGCTCCGCCCTCAGAAGAGGAGCATGGAGCGGCCAAAATGGGGTGTTCTGGGGGGCGTTCCAGGGCAGGGAGGGCAGAAATGCCTGTACAACACATCCAATGTGTCATATGGCAGCCTCCTCCCCCGCTCTGCCCTCCCGTGGCTAGACAGCCGCAATCAGCTGTCTAGCCAAAAATGCAGGGCAGGAGGAGCGCGGAGGGAACGATCCCGTCCGTGCTTCTCCTGCCCTGCTTTGGATAGGCGGTCACCTCCGAGTTTGGAGGCAGCCGCCTATCTGCATAGGATTGTGCCCTAAGGCTTCTATAAACACATCCCTTGGAATAAGTCTCATTGGATTCTGTGGGGCTTACTTCTGAGTACACACATAGATGATCGCACTGTAAAATTGTAATACCCAATGGATATGTCCAAAAGTGTACAAAGAAAAAGTAGTCTGCAAATGGAAGAACTGGGTATTTTGAAGAAAACATTTTCTTTGGAAATGATACATGCAAAACCCACCCCCCACCCCCAAATTAAGAAAACTAGGGGCATAATCTAATCCAGTGTTTCTCAAATTGTGGGACAGGGACCAGCAGTGGGCCTCAGTCTACTTTCAGGTGGGCCTCAGTGCCACAGCCCACCCAGTGCCTTCACACTTGCATGCCCTATGGCCGTGTAGGGTGCATAGGCACATGTGGAAGTGGTGGTTGGTCATACAGTGAGACTGTAGCGTGCAAAGTGGGAGGGGGGAAAGGAAGGAAAGAGGAACAGGCAGTGCTCAGTCAGAGCGGCTGGCCAGGTGTGAGAGAAGCAGTGGGGAGGGGGAAGAATAACAAGGAGAGAGGTGAAAGGGACAGACAGATTGAGGCAGGAAAAGGAGACGCACTTGGGGTTTCCACTGCACCTTACAGCCCCTTCGCTTCACTCACACCTCCCCAACCCATCTGCTACTGAACCAGGAAGGCTTTCCTGACTGACGCTGAGAAGTACACCAGCTCCTCCAAATGGGAGATAGAAGGTGAAATGAGCAAAGATGGCCGGGAGTCAGAGATGGGGGCAGGGGTGAGGGGGAGAGAGGTGCCTGTGCTCGGAGGGCCACAGGGAAATTAGAAAGAGAGACAGAAGGTTAATGTTTAAATTATCGTCATCATCACCAATAGAAAGGAAGGGGGGGAAGAGATAAGCTGTTATAGGAGGATGTTAAATGAAGAAGGAAACCTGCAGTTGTGGGGGAAATAAGGTACGAGTTAAGTGTAAAAGGAAGAAGGGAGAAGATAAGACAGGAGATGAGTAGAAATACTCTGAGAGACATAAAACAAAAAGTCTTCTTCACTTACAGCCTGTGGGTCATCAAATTCTGCCTCAAACTGGGAGACTGAGTCAAAATACGACCAGAGCCAATGTCTGTATTTAGCTTGAGGAAAGCTAAGCTATGGAAACCCCTTGCCACAAGGAAATACCTGCAGCAAGGAACTTAGTTACTGCCAAGGAGGTAGTAGATATCAATAGATAATGACGTTAATAATTACTAGTGGATTATGGCTGTCTCCATCCACAATCAGTTTGTGACGGGCTCTGCCCCGTACTACTGCCCTCCACACACCAGCATCTGCCACCTGAGATGGTTGCCTCACTCTGCCTAATGGTAGAGCCAACCCTGGAGTGGACCGTGCCCAGAGAGCTAGTTCAGAAGTATGTAACTGAGATGGTCCAATTATAATGTGAGGACTTTACCGCCTCAGCTGTCAGGAGGGGAAGCATTCCTTTGAGAGCACCCTCACATCAAACGTTTACCGCATCCAAGCTTTGATGTGTGCTGACAGGGCACATTCTTTTATATTGGGGAAACAATTTCAAACACATACAGTTTAATGTGGTACAGTCCCTACATGGGATATGGTGCAAATTGCATCAGCTTCACTGAAGATATAGCTGGTGCAAGCACATCCTGAGTTAGAGGCACCTACTATATCAAACTAATTGTTTACAATACCTAACATCTGTCCCACTCTGTTTGTGCCACAACAGCTACATATGCAAAGTAAATGTTTCAGAGCCACACGGCTGTGTTGCTCTTGCTCTAAAATAGCCCTATGATTTATCCATACATTAACATATATGTACAACATTGCCCTGGTAGTAGAGGGACACTGTCGCTCTAACAGCCTTTTGTGTGCAGCATACACTGTATATGTGTGCATCCTTACATACAATTACATTCCCTTTTTGCAACACTATCCAGTTCTCAATTCCACATGTCAAAAAGAAGTAGTAGTAGTAGTAGTATTTATTACATTTCTCTACGGCCCAATGGCCGAAGTTAAAACATTAAATACAATATAAAAAGTTTAAAGCCATTTACATAAAAGCACACAGGCAATATACACAAACAATATATAACTAAATAGAACTTTGAACACTCCGTCATAACTAAAGACACATCCAGGACCGATTAAATTCATCATGTGCTGCCAAATGCCTGGGAAAAGAGATAGGTCTTAACCTGGTGCCAAAAAGATAACAATGTTGGCACCAGGTGAACCTCATCGGGGAGCTCGTGCCACAGATGGGGTGCCACCACTGAGAAGGCCCTCTCCCTCGTTGCCGCCTTCCGAGCTTCCCTTGGTGGAGGCACTCAGACGAGGACTTTAGATGCTGAACGTAGAGTACAGGTAGGTTCATTTTGGGAGAGGTGTGCTGTCTTGCAAATATGCAAGATAAATAAATGTAAGCAAATTTCCCTAATTAATTGTCATTACTGAATTGGAAATGGAAGTTTAAATACAGAAATGCTAGGAAATACTTACAGAGGCACCACTGAAAGAGAAGTGTAATAATTCTGCTTCCAGGGGATTTTGAAGGGAATGTGGTACAACTCATTCCCTGGACTACTTTAAAATTTTAAGACTTCTTCTCATTTCCCTCCCACTGAGCACAGTTTGCCTGTCAATCATTTTCTGAATACATGGAAGAGTTGGTTTTCAGAAGAAGAATAGATATAACTCTCTGTTCTGGGCAGTAGTGAAAGGGGTTTTTGTTGTTGTTGTTTATTCGTTCAGTCGCTTCCAACTCTTCGTGACTTCATGGACCAGCCCATGCCAGAGCTTCCTGTCGGCCATCGCCACTCCCAGCTCCCCCAAGGTTGAGTCCATCACCTCCAGAATATCATCCATCCATCTTGCCCTTGGTTGGCTCCTCTTCCTTTTGCCTTCCACTTTCCCTAGCATCAGCATCTTCTCCAGGGTATCCTGTCTTCTCATGATGTGGCCAAAGTACTTCAGTTTTGCCTTTAATATCATTCCCTCAAGTCAGCAGTCTGTCTGGCTTTATTTCCTGGAGTATGGACTGGTTTGATCTTCTTGCAGTCCAAGGCACTCTCAGAATTTGCCTCCAGCACCACAGTTCAAAAGCATCTATCTTCCTTCGCTCAGCCTTCCTTATGGTCCAGCTCTCGCAGCCATAGGTTACTACGGGGGAATACCATTGCTTGAACTATGCGGACCTTTGTTGTCACTGTGATGTCTCTGCTCTTCACTATTTTATCAAGATTTGTCATTGCTGTCCTCCCAAGAAGTCTTCTGATTTCCTGGCTGCAGTCAGCGTCTGCAGTAATATTTGTGCCTAGAAAGACAAAGTCTGTCACTGCCTCCACGTTTTCTCCCTCTATTTGCCAGTTCTCAATCAAGCTGGTTGCCATGATCTTGGGGTTTTTGGAGGTTTAACTGCAACCCAGCTTTTGCACTTTATTCTTTCACCTTCGTCATAAGGTTCCTCAGCTTCTCCTTGCTTTCAGCCATCAAAGTGGTATCATCTGCATATCTGAGATTGTTAATGTTTCTTCCAGCAATTTTAACTCCAGCCTTGGCTTAATCAAGCCCAGCACGTCGCATGATGCGTTCTGAGTACAGGTTGAATAGGTAGGGTGAGAGTATACAACCCTGCCATACTCCTTTCCCAATCTTAAACCAGTCCGTTGTTCCGTGGTCTGTTCTTACCGTTGCTACTTGGTCATTATACAGATTCCTCAGGAGGCAGACAAGATGACTTGGTATCCCCATACCACCAAGAACTTGCCACAATTTGTTATGATCCACACAGTCAAAGGCTTTAGAATAGTCAATAAAACAGAAATAGATGTTTTTCTGAAACTCCCTGGCTTTCCCCCTTATCCAGCGGATATTGGCGATTTGGTCTCTAGTTCCTCTGCCTTTTCTAAACCCAGCTTGTACATCTGGCAATTCTCGTTCCATGAATTGCTGGAGTCTACCTTGCAAGATCTTGAGCATTTACCTTACTGGCATGTGAAATAAGTGTCACTGTTTGATAGTTTGAACATTCTTTAGTGTTTCTGTTTTTTGGTATGGGGATATAAGTTGATTTTTTCCAATCTGTTGGCCATTCTTGTGTTTTCCAAATTTGCTGGCATATGGCATGCATCACCTTGACAGCATCATCTTGCAAGATTTGAAACAGTTCAGCTGGGATACCGTCATCTCCTGCTGCCTTGTTATTAGCAATGCTTCTTAAGGCCCATTCAACCTCACTCTTCAGGATGTCTGGCTCTAACTCACTGACCACACCGTCAAATCTATCCCCGATATTATTATCCTTCCTATACAGATCTTATGTATATTCTTGCTAGCTTTTCTTGATCTCTTCTGCTTCTGTTAGGTCCTTGCCATCTTTGTTTTTCATCATACCCATTTTTGCCTGGAATTTACCTCCGATGTTTCTAATTTTCTGGAAGAGGTCTCTTGTCCTTCCTATTCTATTATCTTCTTCCACTTCCATGCATTGCTTGTTTAAAAATAATTCCTTATCTCTTCTGGCTAACCTCTGGAATTTTGCATTTAATTGGGCATATCTCCCCCTTTCACTGTTGCCTTTTGCTTTCCTTCTTTCTTGGGCTACTTCCAGTGTCTCAGCAGACAGCCATCTTGCCTTCTTGGTTTTCTTTTTCTTTGGGATGTTTTTTGTTGCCACCTCCTGAACAATGTTTGTTTGTTTATTTATTTGTTTGTTTATTTATTTCATTTCTATACTGCCCAATAGCCGAAGCCCTCTGGGCGGTTTACAAAAATTAAAACCAAACAGCACACAATAAAACAATTTAAAATATATAGAACATTAAAACCACAATATAACAATACAACCACAATAAAACATAGCAGCAGTGGAGGAATTTAAAATACAGATTTAAAACAGCCAAGCTAAAAGTCTAGAAAGGTAAAATGCTAAAATGCCTGGGAAAATAAAAAGATCTTCACCTGGCACCGAAAGGAATACAATGTAGGTGGCAGGAGAACTTCACTAGGGAGCCCATTCCACAGGCGGGGTGCCACAGCAGAAAAAGCCCTCCTCCTAGTAGCCACCCGCCTCACTTCCTTTTGCAGGGGCTCACGGAGGAGGGCTGCTGAAGATGATCTTACAGTCTGGGCAGGCACATTGGGAGGAGGTGATCTTTCAGATAACTTGGCCCCAAGTTATGGGCTTTAAATGTTAATACCAGCACTTTGAATCAGGCCCAGAAATGGACTGGTAGCCAGTGCAGCTGAAAAAGTACTGGCGTAATATGAGCTCGCAGGCCAGTCCCTGTTAACAATCTTGCTGCCCTATTTTGGACCAGCTGAAGTTTCCGGGTCATTTTCAAAGGCAGCCGCACATATAACGCATTGAAGTAATTCAGACAAGAAGTTCTCAGAACATGGATAACTGTAGCTAGGCTATCTCTGTCCAGATAAGGGCGTAGTTGGTATAGCAGCCTAAGCTGATAAGAAGTGCTCCATGCCACTGAGTTCACCTGTGCCTCAAGTGACAGTTCTGGATCCAAGAGCACCCCCAAACTACGAACGTGATCCTTTAGGGGGAGTGCAACCCCCCCCCCCAGAACAGGTTGAATATCACCTAGCCGGGCAGATGAACCACCCACTAACAGTACCTCTGTCTTGTCTGGATTGAGTTTCAGTTTATTGGCTCTCATCCAGTCCATTACCATGCCCAGGCACTGATTCAGAAGAGCCGCTGCCTCACCTGGGTTTGATGAGAAAGAGAGGTAGAGCTGGGTGTCATCCGCATATTGATGGCACCTCAGCCCACACCTCCGGATAACCTCCCCCAGATGTTTCATGTAGATGTTAAACAGCATAGGGGATAAAATAGAGCCCTGTGGAACCCCATGGCACAATTGCCATGGCACACAGCAATAATCCCTCAGCACCACCTTCTGGAATCGGCCATCCAAGTAGGAGCGGAACCACTGTAGTGCAGTGCCTCCAACTCCCAACCCAGACAACCTATCCAGAAGGATACCATGGACGATGGTATCGAAAGCCGCTGAGAGGTCCAGGAGAATCAACAGGGTCACACTCCCCCTGTCCCTCTCCCGGCATGTTGCGAACTTCTGTCCATAGTTCTTCCGGGACCCTCTCTACTAAATCTAGTCCCTTAAACCTTTCCTCACCTCCACTGCATATTCATTAGGAATGTTAGTGAGCTCACATCTAATTGATCTATGGGTCTTCCCTATTCTCTTTAGTCTGGTTCTAAATTGTGCAATAAGAAGTTCGTGATCTGAACTACAGTCAGCTCCAGAGCTTGTTTTTACTGACTGTTTAGATGTCTGCCACCTTTGGCTACAAAGGATGTCGTCAATCTGATTTCGGTGTCGACCATCTGGTGAAGCCCATGTGTCATCTTTTAGGTTGTTGGAAGAGAGTGTTTGTTATGCACAGTGACTTGTCTTGACAAAATTCTATAAGCCTATGTCCCGCTTCATTTTGTTCTCCCAGACCATGCTTGCCTGTAATTCCAGGTGTCGTTTGACTACCCACCTTAGCATTCCAGTCTCCTGTAATGAAAATAACATCTCTTTTTGGCTTATTATCCAATAGATGCCGCAGATCCTCATAGAACTGATCTACTTCTGCTTCTTCAGCATCTGTGGCTGGGGCGTATATTTGGATCACTGTGATGTTAAATGGCTTATCCTGGAATCAAATTGAGATCATTCTATCATTTTTTGGATTGTATCCAAGCACTGCTTTAGCCACTTTATTATTAATTATGAAGGCTACTCCATTTCTTCTATGGTCCTCTTGTCCACAGTAGTAGATCTGGTGGTCATCTGATGTAAAGTGGCCCATTCCAGTCCATTTCAGTTCACTGATACCCAAAATGTCTTTATTTAATCTTGACATCTCCCCAATAACCACATCCAATTTGCCCTGGCTCATAGATTTTACATTCCAGGTTCCTATGGTGTGTTGATCTTTAGAACATCGGATTCGTCGTTCACCACCAGCACCGTCAGCTGCTAGCCGTCCTTTCAGCTTTGCGCTAGCTACATCATCACATCTGCGGCTAGTTGAACTTATCCTCTGTTCCTCCCCAGTAGCATTTTGACCATCTTCCGACCTGGGAGTCCCATCCTCCGATGGTATACCAATATATCTCTGGTTATACTGATCCATTTAGTTTTGACGGCAAGAATACTGGGGTGGGTTGCTGTTACCTTCCCCAGGGATCGTATTTAGTCTGACCTCTCTGCCATGACCTTCCCATCTTGGGTGTCCCTTCACAGTTTAGTTCAAGACGTAGGGATGTCGGAGAATTTCTCCACGAATCTCCGGGAGGCTGAATGCCAATGCATTCAGCCCCCCGAAATTGGTGGAGAAACGGTCCGCCCCCCGCCCCCCCCTGGAATGGGACTTACCTTTGTCGAATGTCCCTGGCGCTGGCGGCTCCCGGCGGTGGGGCGGCGGTGGAGGCAGCCGCGGCCGGTCTTCCGACCGGCTGCCGCTGCCGCCATTTCCAAGGTGAAAAACAACAACAACAACAAACGTGATAGGCTACGTAAAGATTTACATAGCCTATCACAGCTAGATTTTCAAAAAACACCATGATAGGCTATGTAAATCTTTACGTAGCCTATCATGGCTGACTTTGGGGGGGAGGGAAGCGTGTACGCAAATGGCGGCGCCCATGGGTGCCGCCATTTGTGTTCCTTATTTGGGCATGTGTAGTCTACGTAAACATTTACGTAGACTACGGCGAAAATAAGGGCAACGCAAATAGACTACACGTGCCCAAATAAGGAACGCAAATGGCGGCGCCCATGGGCGCTGCCATTTGCGTACGCGCTTCCCCCCCCCCCCAAGTCAGCCATGATAGGCTACGTAAAGATTTACGTAGCCTATCACGGCTGACTGCAGGGACTCAAATGGCGGTGGCTACGGCCGCCGCCATTTGCGTCCCGGGAGGAGACAAGGTTCGGGGCCGGAGGGACGGGGCGCCTCCCCCCCGGCCAGAATTTCGGCTGGAGGGATGGGGCGCCTCCCGCCCAGCCAGAATTTCAGGGGGAGGAATGGAGCTCCTCTCCCCCACCGTGAAGCAAGCTGCGGGATCAGGTAAGGGACTTTCGTCCATCCCTATCAAGGCGTCATTGAGGTGCTCAAGCTCCAGCACCACGACAAGGTAACGATCTCCTTTGAGCGGGGTACCCGCATCAAACTCTAAACTATGCCCCTTTTTCAAAAGTGACAGGTGCCTTTGGAGACCGGAAGCCCCTCCCTAGCTGGAAGTCTCACCTCCGGAAGTCCTGCCCTGGAAGGAGCGATCAGCTGGCCAGGTCATATGACTTTTGGGGTCACCTGACAGGGGTCATGTGACCCCTCTACGAACTCATCATGCCACCATGGACCAATTAGATGAGCTTTTAGAGCACTAACAGGTACGGATGCGGAAATGGCCCAAAGGGCCATTTCCAAACCCTCCCTGGATTGGCTCAGAGGGGTCATGTGACACCTCTACGAACTCATCATGCCACCATGGACCAATAGAAAGAGGTTTCATAGCCCTAAAAGGTACGGGTGCAGAAATGGCCCATAGAGCCATTTCCAAACCCTCCCTGAATTGTCCCAGCAGGACCCACGTGGCCCTGTAAAGTCAGGCCACACCCCACTGACCAATAGGGACAGTTTTACCCCCAGAAAAAAACTTTTCCTAGCAACCAATCAAAAGCAGGGGCAGTCAGATTTGACTGAGGCAGCCTATTTTTTTTCTTGTCCAGACATGTTTCCTGCATAGAGAACATGGTGATGCCAGGCACCCTTGAATACTGAACCCCAGAAAGGCTGTAAGCCAAGTAATGTCTACATACTTTTAAAAAGAACTAGAAAGGGAGAGCCTACTATTGCTCCTGTGAATGTAAGTGCAAAAAGATGCAGCTGTGGCAGCATGTCAGGAGCGCCCTAGCAGCCTCTTTCAGTAGACTCCAATAGCCAACTCAAGACACAGACGAAAGGATTCTTTTCAAGGCTTTAATCCTTTTACAACTTAATGACTCTTTCAGATGCTAATCACCAGCGACTAAGCAAGGAACAGCAGAGTAGCCTATGCTCCAAGTAGGCAGTTGATCCCCGTTTGAAGGAGAGTCACTTGAAGACCCTAAACATATGGGCTAGGGAGAGATCCTCCCTCTTTCCCTTGGGTCCACAAGACGCAGCCATTGCTTGCGTGCCAAACAGGTGCTACGCCTCCTTTCCGCACCCTCCATCGCTCGTCGCTCCCTGTGTCTGCGTCGAGCATCTAGCAAGCCCTGTTCCTGCACTTTCTCACTGCTAGGATCACTATCTATCTCAGGAATGCCGGCAGGAGGAATCTCTGTCAGCTGCTGTGCCTGTGAGGGATGAGCTGGCTCCTCTCCCATGGATTGCTGATCCTCCTCAGAATCAGAACTGCTCTGGGGTTCTATCGGCTCAGTTTCCACCCTGACACAGAGAACATACCCACAGACATTTTTACAGAAGTCCTGGAAAATTTGAGGAGTTCCTCAAGTTCCTCTTTAAACACTGCATATGCAAACCTCTATATATTTGTTCTGCTATTAGAGTGGTTAATAAAATACATCTATGTTTGATACAGAAAAATAAACTCAGTGCCTTGATAGTTGCTGCTTGTGTAATGGTGGTATTGATTTTGAAGGCTGCTGCATATTTCGTATGTTAAATGATAATACCCATGGGACCAAGTTGCTCCAATTTAGCAAGTAAGTTAACAGTAAAATTTCCAATTAACTGCTGCTTTAATGGATACAGCGTGACATTGCTTTAACGACTTCAGTAGTCAATCCATGTAAACAAGAGTTAGGAATTTGCTTCCTGTAAATGGGAAAAGAGTTTAAAATAGTTGGTTTTCAATAACAGACTAGCAGTGGTCACTCTGAATACAGAGACTACGAAGTAGGAATGAAGGATGAAGAACAGACTTTACAGTAATTACACTCAACTTCAGTCCTTAAAAATATATCAGCACAGAAAAAAATAAATGAACAGGAAGCAGGATGTGGAATAGAATATCCTCATTCTCCAGTCTTTTACATTCGTTGTGTCACAGTGACTCAGGACTACCATGCAAAACAAGCTGGCTATTGACAAAATGATTGCTAACTTCATTGCTGCAGCTTTATTTCGAAAGGGTAAGGCTCTGTTGGATCATATTTTTAATGTGATGTACTTATTACTGATTGTTCTTTAAGGGAGAGGATTTAGGCAGTTTCTGTAGCTGTAAAATATGTAAGACTATGGTGGGGTATGGCATTGGTTCAAAAATGTACTCCCTATCCTTGTCTCTTTCTCTCCTTCAGTTGTTTCTATTTTCAATCGTAAGCTCCTTAGTAACAACAACTGCAGAGCTGTATGATCACCAGTGCAATCTCAATGCCTGCATGTGCATTTGCTCTGGGGGCAGACATGTGGGTGCCAAGTTATTCTGTTGCCACAGGTGCAAGGGCTTTTGGGATCATGAAGAGTTCTACACAGCAGGTTTGGTTAGTGGGGAGCTAAGAACCTATGGTCTAGGAGTCCAGTTTCTTCCTTGCAAGCCTCAAAGGTGTGTGTGTGTGTGTGTGCATGCAAAGGGAAATTAGCCTCAAAGGACACAATTCCTCTAAGGCCAAATCTGCCCCTTCACTTCAACTATGATGCTTTCTCAGAGGCCCCCAATTATGAGTGTGTGCATGAGTGTGTGTACAATGAATGTCTTTTAAAGTTTAGAATGGTTGTTTGTCAGTCAGTTGGTTTCCTTACAGCATTTCTATACCGCCTTTTCACACAAATGTTCTCAAAGTAGCTTTCATAACAAAATGGTTTAAAATATAATAACAATAGTAACAATAATAATATAAATAAAATAATAGCAGCAGCAGCAGCAAAAAAAAAAATCCAGTTATTTCCCAAATGTCTGGCAGAATAAAAATGTTTTCACTCATCTCTGAAATTAAATCAAAGAGAAACCTAAATGGGCTTCTCAAGGTACAGTGTTTCAAAGCTTCAGAGCCACAACTGAAGAGGCCCTGCTCCTAGTAGAAGCCAATCTCAGATCCCTAAAAGATGGCACATGGAGCAGAGCCGTGGCAGGTGGCAAACTCTGCATGCGAACACTGAGACTCCCCGATGAATTTTGTGAATTCCAAAAACAGATGTCTCTTTTCCCACTTTTCAGGCACATATCCATGCATGTTAGCAATCAGAAATAGGGGACTGTCCACATTTTCTTGCTGTTGATGGTGGACATGTATCTGATCTTTGATTTGAGCTTAATGGAAAGATTGCTTTGCCCTCTTGGCATGGTAGCCTGACAAAAGTAAGGAACTTCATCTCAACCTATGAACAGAACAACTATCATTGAATTTCATTCAGAGTTATTACACTGAAATACTAACAGCTTCAAAAGGCACTCAAAGGATGTGTATCTTTAAGCAATGATGACCACAAGGGGGAAAAATGTTGCAAAGGGAACTTCCTCTAATGACTTCCAGAATTCAGTCAGTGATGTTTAGTAAAGCAAACGTTTTTAGCATTACCAGAAGCAGATCAGTTCAGACTTGCTGAGGCTCAGCATGGCCACAAAACTACCGTTTCGAGAAGAATGCGAGAACTGGACTGCCATACAAGTTGCAGATCTCCTGAGACAGGTACTGCACTGATATAAGATTACAGTCAATTGACTGTCCAGAGTTCAACAGTAAATTGTTTATTTAACCTTACCCACTTCTGGTTTAATTCCAGGAAGTAATGGGAGACAGGCTCTTGGCTACAATCAGATGATCAAACTGCTCCATGAGCATGAAGCACCAGTACCATGAATATTTTATTAATCAACTGTGTTGTAGTGTTGGATGTTTTCACAGTGTGCGTTGTAGTCAGAAGGCCTGGGACCATCAGGAATAAGAACAGTTCAACAGATGTAGAGTTTAATGTTCAAGTTCCTTCCTTCCATATCCATGAGCTATTCTTTCTTGGCATTCCAGTCTAGTGTACGTCCTGGGATGGACTACCTCAGCGGAAGGCAACCTGGTACTCTCCAGATGTTTTTAACTACATCTCCCACAATCCGTGACCCTTGGGAATTGGTCAGCTGGAGCTTATGCGAGTTGTAGTCCAAAACATCTGGAGGGCACCAGGGTGCCTTCCCTGGACTAGCCTGTGATTAACATGGAGAATTCTGAGATACTGGCTTGGCTCACGTATCACAAACATCCCTGTGTGCTAATTTGTTCCTGGGAGCAAATGGTTGCCCACAGACGAAAGTGGGATTTGCATGGGCAGAATGTATGAAAATTCAACTGACATATTTCAGTCTTAATCTATAAGCATCAAGATGCTAACATTTCCATTAACAGTTCATTTGTCTAGCACTTGTACTTCTCAATATGTACTTTAATTAAATTCATGTCTAAAACAGCTTGTTACTACACAAACCCAGTCAAATATGCTTTACAAAGTGTACATTTTTTCAAGCCCCTTCTAAGCATCATTGTTTGTTTGTTTGTTTGTTTGTTTGTTTTAAAATATATATATCCCACTTTTCTTTGTAAAATAAACTCAGTGGCTCCCCCCCCCCATCATAAAATACATAACTCACAATAAAACAGTTCACGTTACACTAAAAACAGTTCAAATTACTAAAATCAATTTAATATATTAAAACCAAGAGCAGGTTAAAACATTTCAGGATAAGAACAAGGAGATGGTCCTTTAACCCACACTAAAAGTCTGGCAAAATAACAAGATTGTAGCAGTTTGCCTGAAGTTTAAAAGAGAGAGAGAGTCAACTAAACCTCTCCAGGGAGGTCCCTCAACAAATAGAAATCTGCTTCCATTTTGCAATAATCCTGAACATGTAAAAGTAGTTTAAAACCCTTACGTTGTATATTTTATTGTCCGTGGCTGAACTTTTTTTCAATATATATGTCATATACAGACTGCTATACTTCAAGAAGACCCTTTGAAATCCATGGGACTTAAGTTAGTCATGACTAACTCAAGTTCCACTGATTCTAATAGATCTACTCTAAGTATGACTAATTCTGGATACAGTCCATAGTATCCTATTTATTTGTATCAAATACACATTTAAGGTTCCTTCCTAGATGCTCTGTCATTTTACATGTTTTTCTGCTAAATATGCTTTTTTCACAGATGCTAAACTTCCACTGCTTGCTTTGCTAAGAATATCACGACTAATATTTTGATTTTAATGTTATATAACTTTATAGCATATGAGTGTTATGAATTCAATTACATTTCTGTTTTGATGTGCCTTTTGCAACAGACATTTATCGGTATTGCTTTCACAATTGCCCCTTACAAAGCTGCTTTATGTAGAAAACAAAAATCTACTTTAAAAACCTGTTTAAGCCTCAGCCTCTATTACTTGTTCATTATAACCACACATGTAATAATATGTAGGAAAAATAAATAGCCTTTCAGGTGGGGGCAGGTAATTCGCTGGTGCTTCTTGTTTAAGTCTTATTTGGCCTGAGTTCACAGACTCCCAAAGAAGAACAACTTTTTAAAATTAAAATTTAACCTGGATAACATGTTTAAGCACTGTACAGACTAAGTTTAAGAAGGTGAAATAGAGAAGTTATGATGCTCAACAAGAGAGATGGATGAATCAGTCTATATCCAGTCAGTGTCAGTTTTAAATATATTCAATCATAAATACATTCTGTTCAATTTCCTCATCAGTCTGTGATTTTAAAAAACAACAACAGCACAACTTGCATTTATTTTCATATGCGGTTTCCCCTGATATACACATTTTTCTACGTAACTTTCCTTGATATTTTTGTACACAGTATACCTTAATATATGCTTTTTTGTATGCATTTCCCTCAATATATCCATTTTTGTACATTCAGCTGATAACTGCATTGAAAAATTTGGAGAAGTGCGCAGTACGAAGGATAACTGTGTTCAAATCTGCATATCAGTCCAAGAAGTGCAAATCTTCATCATCGCTTATTGTACGGTCACAGACCCTTAAAATCACAAAAATAAATCATAATCATTAAAACATAGAAATATAAACTTCAAATCATTACACAAGAGAAAGAAGAATGCAAGCATAGTCATTAAAACGTACACATATTAAAATATATAAACATATTTAAAACAAAATGTGATGCAAAAGTTAAAACATGGCATATAAAATGGGAGTTGCAATTAAGATAAAGAAATCCTCTTATGAGACCTTTGGACAGAAAAGAGGAACTTAGCCACAAGCTCTGTCGTTGATTGGTTAATACCAGCCAAAACAAATTCCCAGTACCATTCCAATGCCCTTCCAGGTTGTTTCCTCATAATAGGGCAGAGTAGTCTGTTACGTTCCTCCCTATGGAGGCTTTTTAACGTTTTTTAAAGAAAACGTGACCTAAAGTTTCAACTACTTCAACTCCACAAGGACACAAACAATCCTCATATGTGGCACCCTGATAGCCCTTCCAATATAGCAAAAGGGAAACAGTTCAATCTTGCCCTAGAGAAGGCATGGTGGTACCTAGGGATGGTCACATTATCCAAATATTTAGGGAATTTAAAAGTTAAGCCCAGATATATTGGGCAGCAAAATCTACAGGCCTTTGATATTGAATATTGAAAATCAATATCAATATCCTTGATCCATTGTTCTAAAATATGTTTTACAGCAGAATAATATCTTGTGTGGAGGAAATCTATAGAAAGACCTAGTTTAATCATAAAGCCATAAATTAGTAAACGCATCTTTTTTGTAAGAGATAGAGGTAACCTAAAGATAGTTCAGCATAAAGAACCTTTAGCCAATAATGAAAGGTAAGGGACCAAGCCCTGAATTCTGTAGATGCAAGGCCAGCCTCCAGCTGTAAACCAGCAGTTTTTATTTTATTTATTTATTTATTTATTTCTATACTGCCCAATAGCCGAAGCTCTCTGTTGAGTTGACACACAGTTGAGTTGACACACATCCTGGCATTCCAAAAAGTGAGTGCAGGAAGTTTGAAAGAACACTTTCCACAGTTGAGTTAAATCCTTGGATCCATAATGGTACACCATACAACAATTGGGACAGAATTGTGGCTTTAATACTTATAAGGCAGTGGGAATAAATTGTGCCCCCTGAAGGGCAATTAGGTTGGTTCACTTAAAAAGTGTGGAATAAACATAATTCTCCCCCATCTTTCATCAGCACTAATTAGATTTCAGACTATATACAATAGCTGCCCATGACACTCAGCTGTACCTCCCTGCAGTTTAAATCATAGTTAATGCAAGAGCTGGGACTGGACAATATTGTATTTCCCCAGGTACAAAACAAAGTTCTTCTCTCCCTATTTGTCTTTTCTGTCACTCAAATAAGGTCATTTGCTATCAGTCCTCTGACCCTGAGCGCGACACTGGTTGTCTGCTGAAGTGGCAGGGGCCACACATATGTGCATACACACATATGCACATATATGTATGTGCGCGCAGACACGCACACACACTCACACACACCACTCACTCAAATCCAACTCCTGCCTAAGAGAATTTCAGAGGCCTGGCACCTGCTTTGATGAGATAAAACCAATAGTCCTCCTAGAAACCTTAGTTCTCACACCAGCCAGCCATCAGGAATCCTGACTCCTCACCCTTCTCTCTCCTCTAATCCACTCTCCTGCTGAGGAATCCTGACATCCCACATTCTGTTACCTAGAACGTTTTCAGGGAAAAAAAAGGGGGGGACTGTCTAGGAACAAGCTCCATGGTTCTTGCCATATAAGCCCTGTTCCTAGAACTTCCTAGGAAGCAGGCAAGAGCCTTTGAGCACTGCTTCCTAGGATGCTGTAGGAACAAGGCTTCTATGGCAGGAACCATAGAGCCCATTCCTAGAGTGTTTGTCCTTTTTCTGGTGGGGGGGTTCCTTCTGGGTGGGTGCCAGATAGGGTTTGCATGGTTGCCTACAGACTGCACACTTTGCATCCCTGGTATGGGAGAAGCAGTCAGGAAATATCACTGCAATGTAACTAAAAGTCCAGGGACAGGAAGAAACGAAATGACCTTTGACACATTCACACCTGAATTAGAAAGTCAAAATGATGTGCACACAAACACTCATACAAATGCAGCACAAAAGGTGGTTCAGATCTCATTTTTAATAGCCTACAGAGATGGAGACATAGACATAGCATCTCCTCTGGCATCTTCTGCCTGAAGCAACTTGCTTCGTGTTGCTTCATGATAAGACTAGCCCAGTTCCAGGTGAATATAAATGTCTGGTGGCTTCATAGGCAAAAATCTTGCCAACGGTGAGATTCCTTCCAATAATACAATTTCTACGGAGTCTTGCATCAGTGTCATATCTGCATATGCTTATGTTTTTAATGAAATCTTGGTCCTTGATCAAAAGATACGTACAACAATAAGCTGTCTAGATAAACAGTGATAAAATATAGGAGTCGTAATCTACATAGCTACATATTGCTATAAATATGAACTGAGCAATTGCTGAATATTTTAGATGTGTTATTCATCGCCACCCACCATTACAAGATGATATGGAAAACGGTATATTGCGCGCTCATCATTTTCTCCAGGGGCATACAGTACATCATACAGTATAAGAGTTTTGTGAGCCTGTGCAGTCTTACCATTTTTTCTACATTTTGGAAGGGTTTTTGACCTCGTGGGAAAAAATATCTCAATTCAAATGGTGGGACCTCCTCTCTTCAAAAGAATAAAGATCATAGCAGATGCTGTTTCTAAAACTCATGCTCCTTCTAAAACTCTTTTCCTTCTACATTCTTGTCCCTCAACTAAGTTCGGGCAGGAGGGGGGTATTAATATAACAGAATGAGCCATTTTAACTCAACTGTTAATTTGACTGCTTTGACTTTTAAGATCCTCAATAATCTCAACTTGTTCACAAACATCTTAAATTGCCATCTGCTTCTTTAGAACTCTGGGAAGCACTAAGTTCTGTCCACAAGTTCAGACCTTCAGAAGGTTCACATTTCTTTATTAATTATTTCACACCACAGCTGCAACCCACTGATCAGAGCCACAAGACAACTTCCATTCACTTCAGTGAGGCACAACCTGGTCCATTCAAGAGCCATGGGAATGACTGGAGACTGTATATCAACTATGCTTGCTATATGTATTTAGTGACCCATTTCGCACAATCTCTGTGGTTTAAACAAGCCACGGTTGCTTGTTTAAGCTGCAGCACATCCAGCACGTGCCGGGCACCATTCCCCTAATTATGCGCTCGAGTGTGGCTTGTTGTGTTGTCCAAACCTAGGCAGCATGTCTTCCTAACAACCTATGGACTGTTGTTAGGTTATTGTTTAAGCCATGGTGATCATGTGAACTGGGCCTGTGCCTGGTTTGTTTCCTTCCTTCATTATTCTTAAAATGAATACTTCAGAGTACATTCTTTCTCCTGGAATGTGTGGTCATTCCCACGTACTACATATGACTTTCCAGAAAACACATAATGGGCTGAAATTCTGTATCATCCTTGCCATCACCTAGTATATATTTTGCATTTGTGCAAATCACATAAAGTACTTTACAGAGCAATCCTAATGGAAAGAAAAATACCTATGCCAGCTCAAGGCTGGCATAGGTTTGGGGTCTGATCCAGGGGCATGCCAGATGAACAAGGAGGCTTTGGATCCAGCACATCCACAGCTGTCCCCGGAATACCCGATTTCTGCTTACAGTAGATCTATGCCTCCAGACCTTTTTACAGACATGCCAGGGGCCTTTGGGATGGACTTGCTGCCCTCCCAGGAGAAGGGCACTGCCCTCCCATCCTCAGCTCCGCTTCAGCCAGCCTCCAGCAGGCAGCTAAGATTGCTCTTCCTGTAATCCTTACAAAAACCATATACGGTTAGTCAGTATTATACACATACAGGGAGAGGGCCAAGGCAGAGAGAGAGTGTCTTTCCTAATGCATACCCGCCAACATTTCACAGTGGAGATATAGGTACAGATGTATATGTGTGTAGACCCCTATGCCCAGACCAGGGATGTGAAAACCAGCAAAACTCAAGCTCACCAAAGTTCTCCAACTTCCATCTCAAAGCTCTTTCCTACTTGAATCTGTATCAGATTGCGAGCTTTGTGGGGGTTTTCACATGAAAACCCATGCATATTTTTCCAAATATACATATCAAATGCACATTTTTAAAATGTGTGCATTCTTCTTCCATTGATTAAAGCATATTTGTGTGCATTTTTCAAAAGTATGCATTTTTTTCATACACATTTTTCAAATGTGTGCATGCTGTCAAACATATTTTTGGGGGTCCAGGAATCAATTGCAAGCTCAGAAATGTACAGACTTACATTGTGTCCGAGTCCATGTTCAGTCTGGAAGGTGTGTGAACTGAGTAATTCTGATCAAAAACAAACTGAAAATAATTTTGCATACATCCCTAGCTCAGACCAAGCGTCACTAACTAGGCACCTCACTCCTCACACATTGATGAAGGTGGTTTTTTTCTGCGCTATTCTGCATTCTTGTTCTCTGCAATAGATTGTACTGCACCGGCTTCCATTATTAGAAAACTGACCACAATTGTGTCAAATTCATGCTTTTAAGTATATGTAATCTCGCAATAGATCTGATTGTGCTTATTACAGAATAGCAGCAACTCTAAGACATTTAGCAACATTAACTATCCGCCTAAGTAGTTATGGGGTGGTGGTGGAAGGAAAGTGAGAACACTCTTGTGCAACTATGCACGCACAAATACATTTTTCAAAAGCCATCTCCAGAACTGAGACATTTATTTAATTCAACTTTGTACAAGCAGTCCTGTGTTCGTTTCCCTTTATTTCTTTCCCCTTCCTTTATAATTCATTATATGTATCAATTACAAAAAATTGTTAACATTTATGATACTGATAGATTTATCTCTGATCTTGCTTTTCTCTAATTTTCTGAATGTCTGCATCACCGACATTTCATTACTGCTAACTTCCTCTTTAAATCATGCAAAACATCTTATCCATACATGTCATGCTAGGAAGGCAAAAAACAAGACAACGCAATGCTTACAGAAATAGTAGTATGAGGAAAAGCCCTGAAGGAAATTCCAAATCTCCCTATACCCATTTGAAGAATGAAAGTGTGGAGAACTTTCTATTAAAAATTCTCTTGCAAATGTCTCCTTCCTTAATCCTCCATGGCTAGGTTATGGTGGCCAGTTTACAAAATGGGTCACACCTGTGGCATAGGCAGCAGCCACCATTGGCATACCTGGATGAGACAGGAGAGCTTGAACACCTTGTTTTTGAACACAGTCAGGCAGGCTTCTATTCCTGTCTCAGGTCCCAGCACTGCACTATTGTGTATTGCTGGCCCTAGACCAGTGCAGAATGCAGCCGCTCAGCTGTTGTCGGCAGCTGCCCCTTTTCAGTGTGCAGCTCTTTTGCTGAGGGAACTGCACTGGCTGCCTATTCGTTACTGGGCCAGGTTTAGGACGCAATCCTATGGGGATAGGCGGCTGCCTCCGAACTTGGAGGTGACCACGTATATAACACAGGGCAGGAGAAGCACGGAGGGGATCATCTCCTCCGCACTTCAGCCGCCCTGCATTTGCAGAGCGGAGGAAGCAGCTGCCGGATGACACGTGGGATGTGTCGTACCAGCATTTCCACCTTCCCCACCCTGGAACGCCACCCCGAAATGCCCTGTTTTCGCCGATCCATGCTCCTCTTCCGATTGCAGAGCACGGGGCTTTTCCGCACTGCCTGTGAGGCAGCACGGACGTGGAGGGCGGTCGGTTCCCGGAAACCGACCTATCCTATGGCCGTCTAGCCGCTGACTAACGGCAATAGGATTGCTCCCTCCAGGTATTAGTACTCATGTACAAAGCCCTAAACAACTTGGGACAGTGCCTCCTTCTTTGCCCAGTCACTAAGATCATCAGAGGGCATGTTCCTGGTGGTTCGACATGGACCTATGGCCCGGCTGGAGTCCACCAGGAAAAGAGCCTTCAGTGTGGGGGCCCCCTTCCTGTGGAATTCCCTATCTTTGGAGATCAGGCAGGCACCAATGTTGTGTTCCTTCCGACGCCTCCTGAAGACACTGTTATTTCAAGAGGCCTTCCTTGCATAACCAGCCATTGTTTATTACATTTGACCTCATTGGAATTTGTGTTTTTTTTATGTTTTAACTGTTTTATCCTGGTGTTTTATTCTTTTACCTTTGTTGCTCACCACTCTGAAATCTTCTCATGTGGAGCAGTATATAAATATTGTAAATAAATAAATAGACCAGAGTCAAAGTCTCCTCAAGGCATAGAGGGGCCACATATATACAGTAGTGCATTACAGTGTCATTGTCTCATTCTTTAGATATGAATTATGGCCCGCAGGTCAAAAAGGTTGGCCACTGCTGGGCTAGGTAATAACCTCATGTCCAACCCAACATTCCGGTTCACTTATGGCCCAACTGGGTCGGTTAAAAATGCTGCGGGGCAAGATAGTAAGCATCAGACTCTTGCTTCTCACCACCACCACACCATTACAGATCTTTTGGGGGAATAAAGGCCTATAGTAAGGGTGGGGAAACTCAGGCTGGTAGGCCAAATCTCTCCCACTGGAATTCCCTAAATGGCCATGCCCCTTTCCCTCCTCCCCATTCTAAATGGTTGAATTGTGTCTCCTAAGGCTTATCTAGTGGTGCTAAGAGCTTTAAGTGACAATATGCTGTTATTTGGGGCACATCCCTTTTGCCTTCAGTCCTGCCCACCACCGGAAAATGGTCCCCGACAGCTTCTCTGAAATGGAATCTGGCCCTTGGGATGAATTAGGCTCAACAATCCTGACCTTTGTGCATTAATCCCTCACACAATCTGTCTGTCCTTTATTTATGGGATATATTCCATAAGCAGGGCGCGTTCACAGAAGCATTATGCATGTAGTCCCTAATTCAAGCAGTAGGTTCTACATACTGGGGGCGGGAGGCACGCACTCCTATGCCCTGCCTTTTATATAATCTATATGCCAGGGCGCCATGTGAACTGTCTTCCGGGACCTTTTCAGTGGTGGCCCCCAAATTGTGGAATTCCCTCCCCACTGAAGTATGTACTGCTTCAATAGTGCCAGTTTTTATACAGTTTCTAAAACCCATTTATTCCAGGTTGCTTCCTGGTAACTAGTTTTACAATTAAATTAATGAGCCATTTTGCAGATTAGGCATTCCTGTTTGGTTAAGAATGCGATTAGTATTTTTTAAACAGGCCCATATTTTGCTGGATTGTTTTACTGAATTTGTATTTTATGTTTTTAATTATAGTTGTGTGCCACCTTGTAAGGACTACATCCTAAAAGGTGGCCTATAAATAAGCTGTCCCTAAGCCTTATTTTCCCACTGAATAACAGCAGAACTTTCTGGAGCCTCATTTGAAATGTTTGTTTGGTTTTTTAAGGGAGTATTCATTTATTTATTTGGAATACTGATACCTTGTTTTTCAATCAAATGATTCTCAAGGTGGCTTACAAGTAATAGGTAATGGCTTACAAGCAATAGGTAATGATACAAAAAAGCCCTCCTCTCTCTCTCTCTCTTTCTCTCTCTCATGTGCACACACACACACACACACACACAACTCAGCAGCCCTTAGTCCTCTGACCAGATCATGCTTTCCTTCAATTCTGCAGACCTAGGACTTACTTCCTAGTAGAAATGTGTAGGGTTGTAACTGTATAGAGATTCCTAAAACAACCAACTGTTGGAAATTCATCAAGGCGGTATATTAGCCTGAGAAAGCCATCCATCTAAATGTTTAAATAACGTACACATTACCAAATCTAGTGTCATTTTCTCCTCTTTCTCCCTTTTCAGTCTGGGATGCCTGACTGCGCAAGGATAGTGGAAAAATTAGGCATAGATGGAGATCGTTTTTTGGTAAGTAATCGGAATAAATTCTTCTTAGAAAATGTAACTGAAGGACTGCCTTCCTTTTAGTGAAAGTATACAATGTATATGTACAACAGTAATGAACATATGCACACACTGCAGAACATTGGTGGATATAGCACTAGCGTCCAGACTCAGACGGTGAAGGCACCAGCGTGACAAAAGCAACATATTTATGTGAAATGAATATAAGTAGAAGCGTCTACTACCGTGGTTTTCAAATGTATGTGTCCTCTTATCTGTCTGTCTGTGTGTATTTGCTTTACTTCAAATTTATAAAACAAGTAATAAGGCTTTGGTTTCAACTACAGTTTCTTTTTCAACTATAGGCCACCACAGTTGCTAACATCCTTTTCCTGGGCAAGGAGCTTGAGCATGTGGCCACCAGCCAACACCAAACACTCTGAAATGAAATGGATTTTCTAGATCCATTTTAGTCAAGTTTAACAGGCCTAGTTTCGAAGCTTAAACTGCCTTGGTCACACTGTGCGATGGCTTCTGCAGAACATCGGGCTCTGCCGGAATGTTTTTTTGGGGGGTGGAAATATATACAATGGTGGAATTCTAGCTCAATATTTTCCCAGGCATTTAAGTCCTTTAGGGCACAATCCAATGGCCACTAGACAGAGGCTAGACAGCCATAGGAATTTTTGGTTTTTGGGAACTGACCTTGGAGCCAGAGCTCCGAGGTCATTTCCCAGAAAACCACCTCCCTGCCCCTTCCCCTGCTTCCTCGGAGGCGGCACAGTTCTTCCCTACTCCGCGCTCGGAAGAGCAGTGCAGAAAGGGGGGAAAGGGGGCGCTCCCAAGGGTGGGGAGGGACGGGGATGTCAGAAGTGCCGGTACAATGGGTCCTATACGCCGTCTGGCCTCCCCGCTACCCCCGCTCTGAGGCGCCCTAGCTAGATAGCCAAAATCAGCCGTCTAGCCACAAATGCAGGGGCCGGAGTGTGGCAGAGAAGATCCCCTCCGTGCTCCAGCCACCCTGCATTGGATAGTCGGTCACCTCTGAGTTCAGAGGCAGCTGACCATCCCCATAGGACTGCACCCTTAGCTCTGTTGTTTTAAAACTGTTACCGTATTTTAAATCTCTACGCTGCTGCTATGTTTTATTTTGGTTTGTACTTTTATACTGTAGTTTTAAACTTTACATTTTATATTGTATTTTATGATTAATTTTGTGGTTTTAATTGTTGTGAACCACCCAGAGAGATTCGGCTATTGAGCAGTATAGAAATGTAATAAATAATTGAATATAAAATGAGTAGATCCCACAGATGATGTGAGGCCACCATGCGCTACCTATCTACCATAACTTAGACTAGTACAACGAGCCACAAACACAAAACAAGAACTCAAAATATGTACAGAGACAATAAGTAAAACACATGGACACATCCACACATCAACTTACAAAACATCCATGTATGTAACATATCATCAAAGAATGAATTAATAGTTGTAAAATGGGTCAGTTTTTCTAGCCTGTGTTAGAACTAATTTACCCATTTTACAAATGGTTTACACTAGATTCAATCTGAGGGCAGTGAGTGCATCTTCGATGACAGAGAACTGAGTCAAAACATATAGAGAGCAGTAGATTAGTCAAGAAAAGTGAACCAAGGAACCACCAGCTACAGTTTAACTTCACACACATGCATTTGGTCAAGGAATTAAGCATGTAATTCCATGCCCATCTGTTGGACACATATGAAAGGGCTTACTCCAGTATTTTTCCCAAACACAGAATGTGCTTCTTCAAGAGCTATGATTGGCCCCACTCTCTAGGCTTTTGGAAAGGGTAGAAAGCCACTTTTTTCAGTTTAGCCTTTTAAAATGGGTAGTTTAATGTTTTTACCATTTTTAATGTTCTTGTTTTTATTGTTTTACAGTCTTATTGTTTTAAATTGTTGTACGCTCCTTTGATGGCTTTTTAGCAAATAAGTTGGTATATAAATGCTAATAACAAGTAAATAATAAATAAGTTTTAGGGTGGCCACTTATGCACCGCCAAAAGAGAAGCAATGCGGCACTAAAAAGAGGACACCCAAGTGCATAAATTTTGCACGTGCTAATTTACTTATATAAATGCAAATGTTTAAATAGTGATTATAGTAGAAATAGAAATACAGTTTCATAGTGGGGAAGACTGTGACCAGACAACCTGTGTACCTGCCTTTTCAGTCTGCTGTCCATGTACGAACTGTTGATGGGCAATTTCAGGGCCACTGCTGCTCTCCCTTCCAATGGTTCTGCATCTTTAAACTGGACTTGGAAAGCCCTTCAAGCCGAGGATGTCTTCAAAGAGCGGACGGTCCTCTTTCAGCCCTTCAATTAGAGGCGTGTCCTCTGTAAAGAGGACACATGGCCACCCTCTATTTGTACAGGCTTCTATCCTCTGCCCTCTTCAAGGGCTTGGCCTGGGAAGCATTAGTCTAGATTGGACTAGAGGCTTGCTTCTCTTTTGTAACAGGGGTTGTTTGGTCAACATGCAAGTTACAACATGGAAGGGATGAACATACAACACATATGTGAGCTGATAGAGTAATACAAACATTCAACATAGGACACACATGGTCTCTGTCAAATGCTCTTTACATGTACAGTACAATGAGAACACACACACACATACATACACACACACACACACACACTCATATATATATATATATATATATATATATATATATGTAAAATGAAGGAGGAATGTGTTTGAAATAGTGGTTAATGTGTGAAGCTATAATTGGGGCAGGAAATCACAAGATTACAGAAAGACAGGAGAAACAGAGATAAGGATCAAACAGGGCCCAGCCAAATGAATAGGTATGAACACAAAACTTGAATGGGAAGGAGGAGGCAAACATAAGGGCTTGCAAAAGCAACAAAGAGTCCTGTGGCCAATACATTTATTATGGGTAGGGATATTAACGAAATTTGCAGCAGATTCAAATGAATTCAGATTTCTATGAAATCAAGCTGCGGATTCGGCAGCAGACTGGCTTTTTCTGAGTCACACAGATTCCGCAGACTTGCAGACTGTTTTTGCGCTATTTTCCATTAGCACTAATGTGCATTAGCACAAGCTCACATTGATGCTAATGTTCACTTAACTAATGTGCATTTGCACAAGTACACGTTAGCACAAGTATAACGAAATCCTGGTTAAAAAAATCCAGTTCTGTCAGTAAATGGATAACAGAACGAAAGACAACTGACAATCCGAGAAACACAAGATAGAACAGTTTTAACAAACTCCGTACATCCCTAATCATCACTAATGTTTTTGTCAACAGAGCTTAGGCCATAATAAATTTTGTTAGTCTTTATCGTTCTACGAGATAGAGCCTTAGTTGTTTTTGCTGTAACAGACTAACTTTTGCTGGAACCCCTCTGGAAATTGTTACTTACTAAGGGTTTGCATTGTACCCACTGGAGGAAGGAAAGTGGGGAGGACACCATTGTTGTGCGCTACAGACGTATTTACTAAGTTCTTTTCTTTCCTTCCTCTTTAAAATAGTTTTGGTTGGCTCTTCACCTATTACATATTTCTCTGATTGTACAGTTATAATTAAATAGTGCAAATAAAATAAACATCTAAGCATTTTTTTTTGTTTCACGCATGCTAGTACTCATTGCTGACACGTGGTAACAGTTTTAGAGCTATTGGCTTTCTCCACCCCACTGTGCAAATGATCAGGACTGGTCCTATGATAAAATAGCACTATGGGCAAAGAGTGCCTTTGGTGCCCCCCACCCCCCATAGTCAGTTTTGCAGGGCCACCCAGAGAATTTATGGGGCCTGGCATCCATCAAGAACGACATTGCTCAAAACCTTGATCTCCAGCCACTGTGCTACAGTTTGCACAAGCCAAATCTTGAAAAGCCACATTCTGAGCAGTGGCAGTGCACTATGCAACACAGCAGGGCTATCGCAGGTTTTACTTATAATATATATATATATATATATTTGCTTTGTAGCAGTTCCTATCTTTTGGTAAGCATTCTTTATTTTATAATAGCCATTATTTTTATCTTTACAAATAATAAAGAAAAGCTATACATTTTTTAAAAAGTATCCAGCTGACCTCTTTCAGCTTACCGCTTTATTTTATTATTATTTATATAGTGCTTATAGTGCTTTACAGTATTTGAAGCACTGAGTGCTCGGTAATGTTGCCTCAAGGTAACGCTGTGTGATTTTTACCCAGTGCAAATGACAGCATAGTGGAAATTGAAGAAGAAACATACTTTAAAGCTAATTGAAGGAAGATCAGTTTTACAGTTAGTACCGAAACAACCTGTAGAACCTTGAAAGAAAGGTTACAGACACTTGCTTTCTAGCTCACTGCAGACAGTACATTTAAAAAAACACAGCCACTGAGCTTGGCGTCCTCCTCAGCTCAGCTCGGTGCCCTGCTCAGCTTGGCACCCCGGGCAACCGCACAGCTCAGCCACCCCTAAGGCCGGCCCTACAAATGGTCATTATAAATAGGGTGCCTTGTATTTCCATTTTATCATGTGACTTGTTGTTTATATGTGCCAAATCAATTACTGAACTTTTATTGGCCCGAACTCGAACAAAACTGGAACAATTTCAATTGCAGCTGGATCTGAATCGTATCTAAACCAAAAATATGTATTGCTTTGACTGCCTGGGCGGTATCCAGTACTGCCACTGCACTCCACTGCACACGCTCCACTTGCACAACAGGAACTAGCACTTCCTGCAGTGATCCCAGAAATGAGAAGAGACACATGTTTCCAGAACAGGAGAGATCAGCGGAGTTCCCGTCTGAATAGCTTCCAATTGCACCTGCAGTGGGCCCCACTAGCACACAGGCAGCATTAGTTATTTCACATAGTACCTAACCTCTACTCAGAAAGAATGGAGAGTTAAACTCAGGTGACCAAGGCCATCTCATGTTCAGATAAATGTGGTACAGCCCAGTTTATTAACTTTCTCTCATGGGGACTGGTACACATACCCCAAGTCCAATATCAGGTTTTCTCCCTGAAATGGCAAAAACCAGCCTAGTTCAAAGCTTCCAGTTAAAATTATCTTCCTTGTACTGGTGGAGTTCTCACATGTAATGCATGGGCTCTGTCACTGAACTGTGGCTGTGGCCATGTATTAGGGCTTTATGTTCTGCATATCTCCATGACCTGTTGCTCCATCACTCTGGTCCTACCACTTTCCCTGCCATCTATGCCTTCCTTCCTCCTTTCCTGTGTGTAGTCCCTTTCCTTCCATAAATATTCAATAGACTTAAATTCCAAATACTGCAGTCAAATCAATTATGCAAAGTAAATGTTTGCACATGTGTGTATTTTGCTTTAATTATAGTCATGAGTGCAGAATATCCACCAGGTTTAAAAAATAATAATAAACTAGATTTAGAGACAGTCCTGATTTGGAAGGCATTTTCCAAATTGGGGGATAGCTGAACCACTCAAAGGTTTTAAATGCCAAGTAAGGAAGGTACAAATGGTTATTTTTTCTCAGAGCACATACATCTTTGAAATGTTGCACTAAACATTCATTACTGAGAGTAGAGAGCTTGGTAACAACACAAACATATAAACTATTGCTAAGGGGTGGTTTTGTTTTAGATTGTATGTCAAACATTGCATGTTAATTGAAAATGAGTCGCTGCTATTCAACAGTATGGAGTACTAAAACCTGGCAATAAAAGCCATGCAATCATCCAATGTGCCATAAAGCAGATCAAAGCATCTTCAGTTAATTGGGCCAGGATTTAAAAAAATTACAAAATTTAGTAATAAAACTGGCACTCACATTCATCTAGAATGTTTCCTTTAACATTTCTCATTCTTTTTGGTCTTAAAAAATATATAACGTAACTGCTTTTGTAGTACTTTTCCATCACATTGGCAAACTAGTGTCTTTGGATTGCTTGCTGATTGGTAACCAAAAGGATAACATTCATATTGTAATGGCTTTTGCTATCACAATTCTATGAATTCATATTAGGGCAACCCAAAATCCGTATTAGAGAAATACCTTTATTAGGAACCAATTACCTAGGGAGGTGGTGGGCTCTCCCACACTGGAGGCATTCAAGACGAGGCTGGACAGCCACCTGTCAGGGATGCTCTGACATGGATTCCTGCATTGAGCAGGGGGTTGGACTCGATGGTCTTGTAGGCCCCTTCTAACCCTACTGTTCTATGATTCTATTATTCTAGGTCATGTTGTATCCATACAGGGAATGACTGTAAGACTCAGCAGGCCTCAAACACAACTGTCTTTCATTTATCACACACAGAACAGAAGAACTTAGCAGAAGCCCCACCCACTGCTGCTACTCCCAACTCTACAGGAGCTGCCAAGGTTCAAAACAATAACTAAGCCATAGTATACCACCACCACCACCACCCCGGATATATAACAGGTCAACTCAAAGATCACAAAAAAGTGCCAACTTTCAAGTTCTCCAAATATCTTCATCAGAGATGTTACAAAAGGGGAGGGGGGGAGAGGCTCACTTGATGTTGAACAGGACTATCTCTGTAACTCACTTCTTAGTCTGACTTGACAAAGGAGTGATCAAAACCCAAGATATCCAGGTGATGCATCTCCATGGGAACTAATCGCTAGACATCTTCCTTAAGCCTTTTGAATGGGACAAAAGCAGGAGTACAAAGAGAGAGAGAGAGAGAGAGAGAGAATGCGAATGATGTGATCTAATTGTCTCTGTGTGAAAAGAAACAATAGAAACTGCAGTTTGAGTAAGGGAGCTAGACAAACTAAGAGTTCCACAGATAGAATTGAGTTTGGCCTCTGAAAGCTAATAGCATTGAGGGTGCTTGCTGTCTCTGTCTGGAGATCTGATGTGCAGCAATGGATTTGGCCATTTGTTGGAGTGTTTAAGGTGCCTTCACATACACTCAGCCTGATTAAAAAAAACCTACAACCCAAATACTAAAATATTACAAAACACCATAAACCTCCTTTTTAATGTCTGAATTTAATGTCTGGTTGCTCTCATGCTCTGCCTTCCCTTACTAAAGTGCCAAGAAGAGTACAGTGGTCCTGGACTTATAATCAATAAGGGTTACACCCGGTTCAGGTGTTATGCATGAATACGGCACAGGAACACACATAAGAGACACAGGGCCTCATGTGCTGGCCCCGCCCAACTTCCCCTTGATAAACTGGGGGGTCTGCTTGTATTGGCTTGAATACTTGTTGTGAAGGATTGTTGGGCTCACCCCAACAACCCTGCAAGGTAGGACAGGCCCAACCCAGCCACAAGTTCTCCCAAACTGACCCAGTAGCTTCCCTCCCAGGCCAATAGGCAGTGTATTTAGCACTGACGTTATGCAGGACACCCCACACCAACTGGAAGTTGTATAAATGTTTATTAAGGAAAAGAACAAAGAGGGAAGAGAAGGGGAGAGATGGTAGGTTGTACAGAAAATTACAAGCAAGATTACAATACCCCAAAGCCAAAAACGCCAAACCCCTTGCACACACTCCTAAGAGCAAAACAATAAAGCTAGCTAGTCTGTCCTATACATACCAAAGTATGGGCCTCTCAGGATAGCCACCAACCTGCAACACACCCTAGTACTGTCAGGGCAAAAGAAGAGACACCCGCCCCCTCTCCCCCCCCCCATTCATTGCCCAGCCCTAGAACTCAGTGCAGATTTGAAGCACCCAATCATAGCTCAGGTCCAGGACATCCCACTCCACCCTTCAAGGAGGCTGGATCTTCCCACCAGACATGGCTGTTATCACTTTACCAATTAACAGGAACAGAGTGTGGCGTGGCCTTGAGCTGCCAGGCTGAGAAATGGCCAAATAACAAGCTTCAAGGTGGCTACTTTGAACATGACAACCTGATCAGCCATCATGGCCACTAATAACCCTCATTCTTGACACTTGTATTGACCAGGATATTCCATTCTATCCCCCACCAAACAGTCTATCAGATGACTGAGCATGATCAGTGGGCATGGAATACTGATAGATTGTTCAGTGTAGGGAGTGGAATGGAGTTTCCTGGAGGAAGCCATGACTGGCTGGACCTCCAGCCTCTCCATTTTGAACCAAAATTAGAGGATGCTGTAGGTCAGTATTCCCAAACTAGTGTCCTCTGAATGTTTTGGGCTTCTTCTCCCACCAGCCTTAGCCAGTACATTCAATGGTCAGAAATCCTGGGAGCTGTAATCCAAAATATTTGGAAGGCACCAGGTTGAGGAAGGCAGCTCTGGGTTAAATTGAAGTGAATCCCCCATTATTTCCAAGGACGAATAAAATCAAGGTGGCAAAATGGAAAAATCAAGAGACAGCCTTATTTCATAGCCAGTTGTCAACATTCTACCTTATACTGGCTATTGTGGGTAAAACATAAGTTGCGTAAAGGAGGATGGTATTTTCTGTAATTTAAAAAGAGGAAACGCAAACAGAAGAAACCCCGTGTTTAATATCTGCCTTGCAGTCCATTAAGAGTCTAAAGCTTTTTTATAGCTGAGCTGTCAAGATGTTGCTTCAGTGTTTTATAAAGGTAGTCAGCATCAATGATACTTCAGCAGAGAAGGAAGGTACATTATTAATGCTTACTGGATGTTACCAATGAGAACTGTGGCCTCATTAATGTACACTAAGCGTGGCAACTACTGCCAAAAAAAAAGAACAGGAATTCTGTCTTTTAAGATACAACTATTTACACTCTTTGGAAATCCAACCCAAAGCAGTTCCAATATATACGTAGAGACAGCTGGGGAATAGCTAACATTAATCTTAGCATTATAATTTATTTTAAAGCTTTCCAGAATACCTTGAAACTTTATTATCCATAAATAATAAAGGCTGTTCAGGAAAACATCATAAGAACTTAAGAAAAGCCATACTAGATCAGACCAAGGGTCCCTCTAGTCCAGCATTCTGTTCACACAGTGGCCAACCAGCTGTCCATGGGAGACCCACAAGCAGGACATGAGCACATCACTGGTAACATGCTCATGAGCATTTTTTAGAGAGAGGAATAGATGAGCATAACAAGCAAAAGCAACGAAAGATGACTCCGCATTTAAAGAAAATGGAGCACAGATACACATTTTTAAGCTCATGTTAAGAGAAAATTATTTTATTGTTCAGTATATTTGCATTCCTCAGTGATAGCCTGTTAAAGAAACCATGCTATTTAAATAGTAATGTTTGTATTCCTTCAGAAGTGTGAATCTGTAAAAATCAAACACATATTTTATCTATCTTTGTTACTTATTGCTATGTATATATTATCTAGGATTATGCTACATATTATCTATGATTAAATTGTCACCAAACTGTAGTAAACCAAGTAATAGAGGTCAATCCCTAGAATAAGCAAGAATATGGCAGGTTTCTCTACAAATCCAAAAAATATACAATTGGACAGATAACTATGAGTATTTCCCTAAAGCATGAGTTCCAAAATTGTAGGGGGTGAAGTGCTTTTGAAGCCTTTTGAGCTTCTAATGCAGAGAATCAGGAAAATAATAACAACAATATCTTTTGATGCACATGGAGCTTTATAGAGAAACATAAGCAGAAAGGCAGTTCTCTGCCCTGAGGTGATTACAATCTAAATTTCGACATGCAGGGAGGCAACAGACTGGAGTGTTCCTAGGCATTTAACAGGGCACCTATCTGCATAAAATATACATATGCTAATTTATATCTGTATATGCAAATCTAGAATCACTCGAACTTATTTAAATTTCACAGAAGGCAAAGCTAGCTAATTAATTTCCCATTCAAATCACACCAATAAAACAAATTCTTTAATGAATTTGCACCCCACCCCCAGATTATCCTAAATCACTACTTCCTCTTCAGTTAATTTGCAGTAGCTGTGAACTAGCATGAACAAATCCACACCAAAAAAAAGCAGCTGGTATGTTTTTTCAAGATCCTTTGCACACCCATCAACATGCAATTAAGATTAGGCAGAATCTTCTTATGATAACTTGCCAGTGGCATTTCTAGGTGTGGGCCCATGCAGTCCTGGCCCTGAATCGATTTATCAGGGCCCTTTTACCACAGTGGACAAGACAACTAAATGCCTTCAAGCAGCTCACAAGCAAGACATGAGGACAATAGTCTTCTCTCGCTGTTGTTTCCCAGCAACTGCTATTCAGAGGCACACCGCCTCTGATCCTGGAGGTAGGATATATAAAGGTGTAAAGGTGTCCCCAACCAGTCATGTCCGACTCTAGGGTGTGGTGCTCATCCCCGTTTCTAAGCCGAAGAGCCAGCGCTGTCCGAACACGCTTCCGTGGTCATGTGGCCGGCATGACTGAACACCGAGGTGCACAGAACGCTGTTACCTTTCCCGCCGAGGTGGTACCTATTTATCTACTTGCAATTTCTTGCTTTCGAACTGCTAGGTTGGCAGGAGCTGGGACTGAAGACGGGAGCTCACTCCGTCACGCAGCACTCGGGTCTCGAACTGCTGACCTTCCAGTCTGCAGTTCAGCGTCTTAACCACTAAGCCACCACGGCCCCTAGGTAGGATATATAGCCATCGTGAATAGTAGCCATTGATAGCCTTTCTCAATAAATTAGTCTAATCCCCTTTTGAAATGATCTAAGTTGGTAGCCATTATGACATCTTGTGGTAGTGAATTCCATCACCCATACTATGCACTGTGTGAAGAAGTGCTTCCTCTTGTCTGTTCCTGAATCCCCCACCACTCAGCTGTATTGGATGACCCTGAATTCTAGTATCATGAAAGAGGGAGAACCTCTACAATATCATTTGTGAGATGCAGTAACTAGGACTGTATGAAGTATTCCAAGTGCGGTTGTACTATAGTTTTGTATAAAGCCATTAAAATAATAGCAATTTTATTTTCCATCCCTTTCCTAATGACCCTTTGCATGGATTCACCCTTTTTACTGCTGTTGCATATTAAAGTGGTGTTTTCATTGAGATATCCACCTCAACCCCAAGATTTCATTCCTGGTCATTCACCGCCACCTCAGATCCACTACCATCTCATTGACATTAAGATGTTTGGCCCCTATGTGTATCACATTATGCTTACATTAATCCACATTTGCCATTTTGATGCACACACAGGTTTGGAAAGATCCTTTTGGAACTCTTCACTCTCTCTTTTTGTTTTTACCACCCTGAATAATTTGGTATTGTCAGCAGATGGGGACAGCTCACTGCTCACCCTTAGCCCTAGGTCATTTATGAACAATTTAAAAAGCACTCATCCCAATACACATCCTTGGGGGACCCCACTTCTCTCCCTTGCAACAACTGTCTATGTATTGTTCCTACTCTCTTTAACCATTTACCAGTCTATAAGAGGACCTGTCATCTTTTCCCATGATTGTTACATTTCCTCAGGAGCCTTTCATGTGGGACTTCATCAAAAGTTTTTTGAAAGTCCAAGTAAACATCTACTAGATCACCCCCATCCACATGCTTATTGGCACTCTCAAAGAACTAGGAAAGCTTAGTGAGACAGGACTTACTTAATAGGAAGAAGGGAAGGGAAGGATACCAGGGAAGAGAGTTCACAACTGCATATAGGATGGGGATGTTCTATACTTGTTTACAAAAATATTTTGCTGACTAAAACAAAGCCCAAATGGCACCCCACCCCGAGTCAACCCTTTAAAAAGGCTTGCGGCATCATTCGAACACCAATTCCTGCCTTCATCTTTCCCCCTTCATGGTGCCCACTAACTACGCAGTACATCTACCTTTCAATATTTACATGCAGTATCTAGTTCAGCCTTTAATATTTTTCACTGCTCATTTGGTAAGTATTCCCACATATGTCCTAGGATTGTGTCATCTTTTAGTTCCAATAACCTCAAAAGCCATTTAAAAAAAAAAAGGACTCCCTAACAGAATCAAGGCCCTAATTTATCACAGCAGTCAAATAAGAAAGGGATTTTCACTTTACCTGCTGCAAAATGGCTTGGACATAAGTTGTTTGTTGCAGTTAGTCTGCCTCCCCATTGATTAAATGTTCCTGAGACAAAACAAACAAATCAAAATTTAAAATGTCAGAAAACCAGGCATGGTTCATCATAGAAAGATGGGACGTAAATGTCAAAATACATAGAGAAAAATATAATGCATATTTACGTTAAGATTAAAGAAATATGCTTTGACATCTAGCCCTTTTGTTCTCAAGGTTTACAGATACATTTTCAAGTAAGATGTAAACTTGGGTAATGTAATGCTTAACTTACATTAAGCAAAAAATCTGCAAAACCCCACATCCTTTCCGGAGCTTCCTGCTTTTGGTTTCTTTGCTGGATTAGCAAGGGCTCCTTTACACGGCAGACAGTGGTTTGAACTGAGAGAGTGCCTTCCTCCCTCCCTGGCATGTGTGCAAAGGAGGGGAGGGAGTCTTGTTTCCGTAGCTTAACTTCTGCTGTACTCTTTTCTCGCAGCCCTCAGGAAACCTCTGACTTACTTCTGAGTAGATATAAAATGTACGATTGTGCCATAAGTCTGCAACCCTCAGCACACTTACGGGGGAGTAAGCTCCATTGAACTCAGTGGGACTTACTTTTGAGTAGACATAAGATCGCCCTGTAAGTCTGCAACCCTCGGCACACTTACTTGGGAGTAAGCCCCACTAAACTTAATGGGGTGCTCCGAATTGCTTCTGAGCTTGGTGGGGTGGGGGATCAGATGTGTCCCCCTTGGTTGAAGGGAGGCATTTTACCCTCTTCTCCCTCCAACTGAGAAAAGCAGAGGCAGGAGACGCAATCGGAAGGCGATTCTTGCCCTCGCTCCTGTCTCATCCTGACTGCGCCCCCAACAATTGAAAACAAATGCCCACAGCAGGCAGACACAGCAGTTTCTCCTGCTATTGGAGAATTTCACAGGGAGGTCATGGCGCTCCTGTTCCGTGGGCTTGAAAAAATACCACATTTTTTGCGTTTGGGGAAAACATGAGATAGCCATCTCAATAGCAGGTTAAAAGCTCCGTGTGATGAACCCCATACACTGCGTGCTTGTAGGTGGCTTTGAGGAATACTTTAAACCATGATGTCATAGTTTTCAACATTTTTTTTAAAAAATCATATTCAGCAATGGACAAATATTAAGCACTAACCCAGTATTTACAGTTGATTCCCAATAGCTGGTAAAGAGTTTTTAAAGGTAATATTGTACATCTCTTTTTAAAGCATCTAACTTCTAACACAAAGGGTAAGTTACCTGCCCATTAATTTCAGTGGTATTTAAGAGAAAATAGCTTTCTCTATATTGCACCTCATCACCCCAATACAGCAACTGGCTGCTGAAAGGAGAAGGGAACTGATGCATTAAAGTCCACAAGGGCCATTTCATTCCGGCAAGTACATGAGCGTCTCTTTGCACAGGTTGGGCTGCAACTTCCATTGAAGTGAATGGAGCAACTTGTAAACACACGAGCTCTATGTGCTTATGGGAAAATACATGGAGCTCTGGATGCAGGCGGACATCTTTTCCCAAACTCCAGTTTGTCTTTTTGTCCCTTAAAGAGCAAGTGATAGAAACTGTCCTACCCATGTTTTTACTTACATAGAAAAATTCCTATCAGTTTTAGTGAACGGCATGGGTTTGTTTTAAAAAAAATACTTAAGGCTAAATATGCATGTATTTGGGAGTAAGCCCCATACATAGTGGGACTTACTTCAGAGTGAGCATGCATAGGATTACACTGTAAAATTATCTACCCACCAAAAGCAAATATAAATACACTGTTGTGCTGCTGACTGGACATAATCACGAGCAAGTGAAAAAAGCAGGAAGGCACCAGTCATGGGGACGGGGTTGGAAGAAGGAAGGAAAGAACGAAGGAAGGAGGAAAGGTTTCAATTTTTTGCTAAATGGAAAGCCAGTAGGCTGGAAATTACAGACAGGAGATATTGGGAGACAGTCGCCAATTAAGGGTGCAATCCTATTCAGATAGGTGGCCACCTACGAACTCAGAGGCGACTGCCTATCCAAAGCAGGTCAGGAGAAGCACGGAGGGCATCGTTCCCTCTGCGCTTCTCCTGCCCTACATTTTCAGCTAGACAGCCAATTGCAGCTGTCTAGCTGCAGGAGCACAGAGCAGCGAAGGAGGCTGCCGCACAACACATTGGATGTGTCGTACAGGCATTTCCACCCTCCCCGCCTTGGAACATCCCCCGAAAAGCCCCTTTTCGGCTGCTCCGCACTCCTCTCATGAGCGCATTGGACAGGGCTGTTCCGTGCTGCCTCCAAGGCAGCATGGAAGTGGGGGGAGGTCAGTTCTCCAAGAACCAACCTCAGAGCCCGTGCTCTGAGGTTGGTTCCCAGAAAACCACATATCCTATGGTCGTCTAGCCACTGTGTAGTGGCCATAGGATTGCTCCCTCCATCAGCTATTACCCACAAACGGCTTGAACACACACATGCACACACACACACACACATATATATATATATATATATGTATATAGTTGGTGATTTAGCACATACTTGCAACCCCACAAAGCTTGTCTGAACCTTTTAATGACATTTAAATATTATGCTCAGCTAGCATACCTATAGAAGGAGAAAAGGAATTTACTCAGTATGCCTCACAGAGAAATACTAACTAAAATACTCAAGATTTTCCTTCACCAAAAATAATCCATTCTGTCTTTTTCTAAATTGCACCATCTGCTATGAATAAGAACGAAGCCAAACAGATGCATGCATACACAGAAGTCAGAAATATGTAAAAAAAAAAAAAATCTGCAGAAAGCCTAATCACTAATTAGTGTCAACCTGTAATTGTCCTTAACATAAAAGGAGAAATCATCAGACTTTTTAGGTTTACCATCTACAACCCAGGGAAAAGGGGGCAGCTATTGCTTTAAGAGATTTATTTGAGAGCCATTCAGGGACTAGGCTTAGCTGTTTTCTCTTGGGGAGTTCTTAAAGGAACAGCAGTCCCCTCCTGGGATGGAACTGGCAACTCAAGAACTCTAGCAATCTGTCCATTGTCAGCATCACTGCTGAGGACCAAAAACTAGCAGGCGTTCCTCTGAGTGAATCAGAGAAGGTTATTAAAATATTTATCAGCCGTTCCATATTTAAAACCCTTGGAATTTGCCCCCATTACAAACACATTCAAAGGAAACAGAAGAAAGGATCTGATGCTTTTTTTCACCCGCTAGTCCTGTTTGGTCACTCAGAATTTAATTTAACTCCATATAATCATATGCCATATTTGATTGCTTTTGCTAAAAATATGCAGTATATATCAACCAGCATGGATAGAGGTAGGCTGGAAAAAACATAATTCCAAAAGTTCTCCCTGTCCAGTGCCTGGGGAAAAAAGATTTAATTAACCCCTTTGTTTCCTTTGGGCCATATGGGCTGTGATCCTATATACACTAACCTGGGAGTAAATTCTACTGAGTTCAGTTGGGATTACTTCTGAGAAGGCACATATAGGATTGCACTATAAGGCTGCAAGACATTTTTCTGCCTGAGGTGGAACAGCAAATGGCACCCATCTCCCTAAAGTCAAGGTGCGCATTACTTAAGGTAGGCCAAGTTATTTTGGCACCTGAGACAAAAGTATCTCTCCCAAGGAGTAAAATACAATAGAAATAAACTAAATAACAAGCAATTTACTGCCCTTTCATGACACCCAAAATCGGCTGTGTCCACCTCACTCTGCCTAATGGTGGGGGCAAGGGGGAGAGAGGCATAAAGCTTGGGTCCCATCTAGGCTGACCAGTGTCTAAGAACAGACCTAGTTTGTAATTTGCTTGTGCTAACCTCTACAGTAAACTATTTCCAACTCAGTGGAACATGCTATAAAGAAAGTGAGGCAATAAAAGTGTAGAATAGGACATGAGACATGTGTACAAGGTGGCCAAAATCTATCTATCTATCTATCTATCTATCTATCTATCTATCTATCTATTCCATTTCTATGCCGCCCAATAGCCGAAGCTCTCTGGCCGGTTCACAAAAATTAAAACCAAAGAGCACACAATAAATCAATACAAAATATATAAAACATTAAAACCACAGTAAACAATACAACCAGAATAAAATCAGAATAAAACCTAGCAGCAGTGCAGGGATTTAAAATACAGACTTAAAACAGCAAAGCTAAAAGTCTAAAGAGCTAAAATGCTAAAATGCCTGGGAAAATAAAAAGGTCTTCACCTGGCGCCGGAAAGAATACAATATAGGTGCCAGGCGAACCTCACTAGGGAGCTCATTCCACAGCTGGGGTGCCACAGCAGAAAAAGCCTTCCTCCTAGTAGCCATCCGCCTCACCTCCTTTGGCAGGGGCTCACGGAGGAGGGCCGCTGAGGATGATCTTAAGGTCTTAATTAAAATGGTCCGCCCCAGGCGTCTTATGGATCCAAATGGATTCCTGAACACACTTGGGGATTCTCTGGGGCACGCCAACGGCCACTCGGTCGAGACCCTGGTGGGTGGCTGGAATGCCGCAATCACTGGGGCATTAGATCAGGTGGCTCCGAAACGTCCTCTCCCCCTGAACAGGGCTTGGACTGCACCATGGTTCAATCCGCGGTTACGAGCTCTGAAACAGGAGGTGAGACAGCTAGAGCGCCGGTGGCGGAAGTCTCGCTCCAAAGACGATCAGACATGGGCTAGAGCTGTATCTTCAGCCTATCACGTGGTGGTAAAGGCAGCAAAAAATGAATATTATGCTGCCTCCATCGCGTCTGCAGAGTGCTGTCCCAAGAGGCTGTTCCAAGTGGTCCGGGGCCTGGTCGGTCCTGTGGCTCCGGAACCACTGGAGCATTCTAAGGCCTCCTGTGAGGCCTTGGCAAGGCACTTTGCAGATAAAATTGATCAGATTAGGTGTGTTACTCTGCACACTGTGGATACAGTTAGTGAGCAAGAGGCGGCCTGTGGCAAACCAGTTTTGTGGGATCGGTTCCAGCTTCTTCCTCCTGATGAAGTGGACAAGGTGCTTTCATCTGTAAGGCCGACCACCTGCTTACTTGATCCTTGCCCATCGTGGCTCATTATGGGCTGCAGAGAGAGACTGGGTGAGGGGATCAGGGCGGTGGTGAACGCCTCCCTTGACCGCTCTTAAAGAAGCCCTCCTTGGATCCTCAAGTTCTGAATAACTTTCGCCCAGTCTCAAATCTGCCATTTTGGGGCAAGGTGATTGAGCGGGTGGTGGCGGTGCAGTTGAACGCACACTTGGAAGAAACTGATTATCTAGACCCATTTCAGTCGGGCTTCAGGCTTGGGCATGGGACAGAAACGGCCTTGGTAGATGATATGAGGAGGGCTCTGGATAGGGGTGAATGCTCCTTCCTTGTTCTCCTCGACCTCTCAGCGGCTTTTGATACCGTTGACCACGGTATCCTCCTGGACCGCCTGGAGGGGTTGGGCATTGGAGACACTGTATTGCGGTGGTTCCGGTCCTTCCTCTCCGGCAGGTACCAGAGGGTAGCACTGGGAGAGGAGGTTTCGGACCCGTGGCCACTCACTTGTGGGGTGCCACAGGGTTCCATCCTCTCCCCGATGCTATTTAACATCTATGTGAAGCCGCTGGGGGCTATCATCAGGAGGTTTGGGGTGCAGTGTCATCAATATGCGGATGACACGCAGCTCTACCTCTCATTCAAATCTTCACCAAGGTTGGCCGTAGAATCCCTGTCCAAATGTCTGGAGACGGTGAGTGGCTGGATGGGGAGGAATAGGCTAAAGCTGAACCCTGACAAGACCAAGGTACTTTTGGTGGGAGACAAGAGGAGGCTGGGGGATGTTGACCTGGTGTTGAATGGGGTACGGCTACCCTTGAAAGACCAGGTCCGCAGCCTGGGGGTCATTTTGGACTCCCAGATGTCCATGGAGGCTCAGGTATCAGCTGTGAGCCGGACAGCGCTGTATCAACTCCATCTGATACGGCGGCTGCGCCCCTTCCTTCCCGACCATCTGCTCCCATCGGTAGTACATGCCCTGGTCTCCTCTCGTTTAGACTACTGTAATGCGCTCTACGTGGGGTTACCCTTGAAGACGGTTCGGAAGCTGCAGCTGGTACAGAATGTGGCGGCTCGCCTGATTAAAGGCAGCCACCGGTGAGATCACATCACTCCAGTGCTGAAAGAGTTGCACTGGTTACCAGTTGTTTTCCGGGCCAAATTCAAGGTGTTGGTTTTGACCTTTAAAACCCTATATGGTTCCGGCCCAGCCTATCTTAAGGAGCGCTTCCAGCAGCACCAGACAGGCCGCTTAACAAGATCAGCCTCGGATGGCCTTCTTTCTGTCCCATCAGCCAGGACAGCTAGACTGGTGGGGACTAGGGAGAGGGCCTTTTATGTAGTGGCCCCCACTCTGTGGAACTCCCTCCCTAGGGAACTCCGTCATGCCTCCTCTTTAATGAGCTTCCGTTGTGCATTAAAAACGTGGCTGTTCAGGCAGGCATTTGGGGTGGGTTAGGGTATTTTAGAAAATGTTTTTATTGTAGAATTTTATTGTTTTATTGTATGTTGTACATCGCCCAGAGTGGCTGGGTGACAAGCCAGATGGGCGATTAATAAATATAATAAATAATAAATAAAAATAAGGTCTGGGCAGGCACATAGGAGGAGGCGATCCCTCAGATAACTTGGCCCCAAGCCGTTAAGGGCTTTAAATGTTAAAACCAGTACTTTGAATCCGGCCCAGAAATGGACTGGCAGCCAGTGCAGCTGGAAAAGTACTGGCATAATATGAGTTCAGCCAGTCCCTGTTAACAATCTTGCTGCCCTATTTTGGACCAGCTGAAGTTTCCGGACCGTTTTCAAAGGTATAACACGTATAACGCATTGCAGTAATTCAGACGAGAAGTTATCAGAGCATGGATAACTGTAGGTAGGCTATCTCTGTCCAGATAAGGGCGTAGTTGGTATACCAGCCTAAGCTGATAAAAAGTGCTCCATGACACTGAGTTCACCTGTGCCTCAAGTGACAATTCTGGGTCCAAGAGCACCCCCAACCTATGAACGTGATCCTTTAGGGGGAGTGCAACCCCCTCCAGAACAGGTTGAATATCACTTAGCTGGGCAGACGAACCACCCACTAACAGTATCTCCGTCTTGTCTGGATTGAGTTTCAGTTTACTGGCCCTCATCCAGTCTGTTACTGTGCCCAGGCACTGATTCAGAACAGCCACTGCCTCACCTGGCTTTGATGAGAAAGAGAGGCAGAGCTAGGTGTCATCCGCATATTGTCATCCACGGTGGGTAGATCTTCATATGCTCCTCCATGCATCGCCAAGTGCACACTTAGCGTCGCACTTGGTGCGACGCCAAGGCACTGCCTCTGCCAGCCCCGCCTAAGTACCTGTTTGTTTGGCAGGGGCAGAAACAGGCTCAGGGTCCACCTGGTGCAGCTGGCTGGTCCTCCTTCCCACAGCTCCTTCATAAACTCATATAATGTGGATCATTTTATCAATGGTCCGTGTTATCTAACCAGACTTCTAAGCACAGCCAAAAAAGTTAGAATATACATAAAAATAGTTGGTTTTGATTTTGTATTATTGATTTACATATGTCAATAATTATGGGACCGTATTCTGCAGAATCCTGAAGTTCCTTAGAGGCAGAGTACTTAAGTACTTAAAAGATCTGGGGCGCACACCCGTGACACAAATTTGCATATGTGTGTGTGTTTGGAAATTTAGAATTACTAGGATTTATTTATTTTCATCCATGATAGCAAAAATGACAGTGAAATTAAGAGTACCTCTGGGCATATTCAGAATGTTTTTCTGCACTGAGAAATTACAGCCTTTGCCTCACCACACACTTGGCAGTAATGGAATATATCTGACACAGATTAAATCCTCAGCATTCCCCTGTTAGAGATTAAGCATTGGCCACATGTATGTTGCAAGAAAACTACAACCACATCACATACATTCTGTTCTGCCCCACATTATAATTGTCATGTTTTTGTCCTCCAGCAACTCTTCATAAAACAGATGTTTTGGCTTTTGCCACTCTCCTGTACCTCCTCCTTGCTATGTGCAAGCTCTCGTTGTCTCCTCTTCTCCATAACTTAATCTGTGCCAGGATTCAGACAAGGAATCTGTTCTCGATACTAAGACTAGGTTATAGAGAATGCGCCTCTCAGAATGTACCAATTACCTTGCCCTCACCACTGAAGCCAGAGTCCATGCAAAAAGAAAACAAAATCCAACCCCCAACCCCTTGCAGCCAGTGTGGAAAGAATCAGACTGGCTGCCTCTCCAAAGTCGGAAAAGCAACCTCAGAGAGGTGGGAAAGGGGGCATTCAAGTGGGCGGGGCAGGGAGGAGACTGGAGAGGCCAGAATACAATTTATCCACAGCCACCTCGAGCCTCCTTCCCTCCCCCTCCAAAGCGCCCTCACTAGATGGGCTGAAAAGCAAAGCCCATCTAGCAAAAACGGCATAGAACAGAGGACAGCGAGGCAAAGATCGTCTCTGCCACTCCTCCTACCCTGCTGGCTTCAGACCGGCAGGACATAGGAATCCCGGAAGCCTCTGAATTTGGGAGCTTCCGAGCAGTGAGGACATGGTCCATAGGACTACGCCTCTAATTAACTTTATGAGGTAAAGTGCCTGAGGGCTTTTTCTTGCTTTTTTTTTTTAAGCTGCAAAATTTATTTAAAAGCCCTGTGCCTGCAGGCAGCACCATGACACAATCTGCATGCAGCCTCCCCAGCAATTCTTGGAACTTGATGTCACAATCCTAAACCTCCTTTTGCCTGCAGCTATGTGGGAGAAGGTAAAGGCGTGGAGGAAAAAAGTGTATGGAGGCTAATTCATTCCTTTGCTGTGCTGAAGCCACTGAACTTCTGCAGAAGTCAAAAGTTCTAGTTCGAGACAGTGAACTGAGATGCTATGTGAAATACCAATATTTCACAGGAAGCTCTTCCTGCCCTTCCCCCTCCCTCTTCAAACTTTCAGTGCAAGCAAGTTGCCAGCAATGGGCATGTAAGAGTAGAAAGGTAGGGAGGGAGAAAAACAATGAGCAGACTGTGGAAGGAAAGGTGGCGGTGTCTCCTCTAGTTTAAAAGGCCACTGCCTTCATGCTACACCCCTTGTTGGTCTGCTAAAGGTGCGGTCTTCTAGGCACTGCAAGGCTACTGAGCTCAGATGGAAGAGGCAGGCTTGTATTAAGGCAGATGATGTCACTGGGGCAGTCCAGAAGGTTTGGGACGCATGCCCTGGTGGGCCTTCTTATAACAGTGCCCATACTTAGAGGTATGGCGGGTAGGGGGGGCTCAATGAGAAGATTAGTAGTGACAGACAAGCTTCTTTCAAAGAGGGCTTGCCAACCCCTAAAATATTTCCCTGCAATATGCTGCCATAGAGGAGTATTGGGTGCATTCTCAGGTACACTTTCAGTTCATTCAGGAGACTGGATGACATCAACCTGGCCGGGTCAGGGCCCTAGGATCTTGTTTTCCCTTCTGAGAAAAACAAACAATGAGAAATGCCCAGTTCTGCAAATGGGCATTTTAAGTTCATTGTTCAAAGTGGATTAATTTTAATTATGCTTGATTGTCTTCAGGCACTTCCAGAAGGTACTGTTCCCCTTGTTAACTCTGCAAATGCCCCAGGAAAGCCAGATGGCATCCTAGTATGAAGACAGAGCCAGATGGCAGCCAGTGGTCCTATTTGGACCATGCAGCTGCCATCTGCACTGGCGAGTGAACAGTTTGGCAGGGGGTCCACCAATGCCACACTGTTCCATTTCCAATCAGGAATGGAGTCCCATCTCATGCTTCTTCCTGGGAATTAAAGAGCAGCAGCAGCAGAAGGCAGTGGAAATGTATCCCTAGTGTTGTGCTTTGCAAACTGGCTACATGACATATTAAGGCAACCAAAATAAACCATGGAGTGCCAGCCCGACAAGTCATTAAATCCTAACAGTATGTCATCAGGTAGAGAGATGAGATCAGTTTGTAAACTTAATAGTGCCGCAATCCTCAAATGATGCGCCCCTTCATAGCAGTCGATGTCACTACAAAGGAGCCAGCTCCTTGAAAACAGAAACCAGTGTTATTTCATTAATTTTGCAGTGAAGTTTTTTGGATAGATTTTTGATTTCCCAAATCAGCATTTATGAGAACAAGAATTGTGCTACTTTTTTCTCCCCCTTTAGGACCCCCTTTTTTAAAAACAGTAAATCTGCATTAACCTAAGTTCCCTATAACTGCCCTCTCTGCTCATTTGCAACTCATTTAAGAAATTGGTTTTTCTACTTCCCGATTTGAGTAGTTGTGCCAGTACAGAAAGTATTGCTTTTTATTGCTCTTCTGAGAGTTAGCAATTTAATTGCACAAGAAAAGCTGACATTTGTAGTTAAGCTCTAAGGAAATGGAACCCTATATCTGAAAGGATGAGATCATTGGTGATGGCAAGAAGCCACTAATGAAAAACAAAAGCTATTCTGCCAAGTAGTGCTTAGTAATATTTAGTAAGCCATTAAGTAGTTTGGTAACAAAATTGCTTTAATTAAAATTGATTGAAATCCCCCAGTTAACACTGTGTTTTGATTCTTGTTGCTCAAAGAAGATTGGATCCCCACTGACAAATATCCTAATAAAACTGTTACTTAAGCTTCTTTAACACAGCTACTGAAATGGAATAGCTACAATCTATCTTGAAAATTCATGCTCTGCTTTCATTCTATGTATAAGCAGTTGTAAAATTTCAATATCATCCACTGTTTTCAACGGAAAGAGAAACCAAGGGAATGCAGGCACAGGAGAACATGCACATTCTCCAGCAGCCTGAAATAAACAAAACCGCAATGTACTTGGTTGGTACATATCTTCTTGATAACTAATGGGTTCTTATTTACTGCACCAGCCCAAGGCATTTTGCTGCCTGGGGCAGAGCAGCAAATGGAGCTCCCTTCACCCACCCAGGTCAAGGTGCATAGCACTCAAAGCCAACCATGTTATTTTGGCATCTGAAGCAGAAAATCCTACAAATACCTCTCCTCATACCTGGCAGTAAAAATACAATAACAACACATTAAGTAACTAATGGTTTTCTGCCCTTTCTTGACATCCTAAGTCGGCTGCTTGAGGCAGCCCCCTCACTCAGCCTAATGAGAGGGCCGGCCCTGGTTATTTGGTAATCAACATAAATTGCCACTGCAGTGCATTCCTGCTTCAGCTAAACGCCATCCTACTCCAAAAACAAGTTGGACAAAGCCATTCACATTCTATATCCTCCTCACTAAAGGATTTCATTGGCCAAAAGTTGTATCAGTACTAAGGGGAGAGGACCACTCAGATGGTCCTTTAGATTTCTTCTTCCAAGTATCCACTACACCAGCTTCCCCTAACCTGGCACCCTCCAGATGTTTTGGGCTACAACTCCCATGACCATGCTGACTGGGGATGATGGGAGCTGCAGAGGTGCAGATGGGAGTTGCAGGTTGGAGAAGGCTGCCATAAACCAATGAACCTGCCTCCCTCTCTACCATTCTCCCGACTTTATTGCACCATGTAAAGTGCTTACGTGGCTCTTGTTACCCTTCCACAAGAGGGAGAGGCCAGCTTACAACTGTAGAGCAAGGGGATAAGGAGTCCCCTTATGCTGGAACTAGGGTGCTAGGCCTGATCATGTGCTCTGCTAACCCTTCACAGCAGAATACTGAATCAGGCCTCTTGCTGGATGAATACAGTGAGGCTTTTGGTATAATCTGCCTGTTCAGCATTCTAGTTCTTTTTCAATGATGCAGTAACTCTGCTGAACATGGAGCAATTGGAATGAAATTAGGTACACACACCCAAGGCACAATTCTACATTTCAGGTTTTTAAAATGGTTTGACCCAATGCCTGTTCTCAGGGTGGGGGGGCATTTAAAATAAAGTGTGATATGATGTCTCACTTAAATGTTGAAACACCAGAATGGACCTTAGTCTGTATTCTCAAGGCAACATTTTATGTTTCTAGTATTAGTCCAACTCAATGCTCGCACCCATTTTCAATTACAAAGCACTAAAAGCTGAGCAGAATAAAAATGTTTTCACTGCCAGCCAAACTGCCATCAAGGATGGGGCAAGTCTCATTTCCTTTAGGAGGGAATTCCATAATGAAGGTGCTGCCACAGAAAAGGCCCTATCTCACGTTCTCACCAACCAAACCTCTTTTGGTGGTGGGATGTACAACAGGCCCCAACAATTATCTCAACAAGTGCTGTGCCAAAAAATTCTCCCACATTTTTTCCAACCATACTCATTCAATTTGATAGAAAAGAAATTGCTTTTGAAAATTAATTCAAAGGAGGAGAAATTTTGGAGAAACTCTCATGGGTTGATCGTGCTTACCTTACTTATAAGATTTTTAAGATTGTACCCCAGTACTGCTTTTCCCATCGTTTTATTGACTATGAGTGCTACTCCATTTCTCCTAAGGGATTCTTGCCCACAGTAGTAGATATAATGGTCACCTGAATTAAATTCGCCCATGCTTGTCCATTTTAGTTCGCTGATTCCCAAGATGTCGATGTTCAATCATGCCATCTCATGTTTGACCATCTCCAGCTTACCTTGATTCATTGACCTGTGCTACAACCCCTGCCAGTAGTGAGCCCAATCTGTGAGAAACTGTTGGAGGACTTCTCCTCCCCTAGGAGGAATTTGGTGAAATTGTCCTCCCAATTTCTCTGCCCACAAACAGGCTGGAGAATTCTGAGAAGCCATTTGTGCACAGTTCTAATCTCAACCTATGGGCATATGGGAGGAGGAAGTCTTCCAGGGCTGTGTTTCCACCAGTGATTTACTCTGAGCCAGCTTCGTGTTGAGGTCATTAGGGACACATGCCGTCATGGCCATCCGGCAGCCACCCCGGAGCTTATCACTGAAAAACCAGATTTCCTGAGACTGCTAATAGTCCAATTCTTTTCCTCAAGTCGGGTTCTCCCCGATATAGTTGCTGCGTGCCCTGACCCCTGCATTGACCTCAGGTATGCTAGCCCTGCCCAGGGGTGTACCTCTCACTGTGACCCCGGTCAATGGGTGTTTCCTTTCTCCTGTCCCTGTGATTCCCAGCACAAACCAATTAGTGTCTACTCAGAAGTAACACTGTGCTCAATGAGGCTTCTCTTCCAAATGCCCACATTGGAAGTAATTCATTTCCCCCACCCCATTAGAGCAATCAAGCGCAGCAACAGGAGAGAAAGATTGGGGTCGTTAGGTGTCTTCTCTCCCACTTGCGCACATAGGAAGTAATTACTTCTAATTTTCACCTTCGTTAGAGAGAAATGGGGGGGGGAGAGACTGGAGAAGGGGAAGCCTCTCTTATTGGCTGAGCAGCCTCTGCCACTCAGATGACGTTCACTCTAACCCCCACCCCCACCCAACCCAGTAGTATGTTAGGAGAAGCAACTTAAGATGGGGTGATGCACAGCCCCATGGAGGCTTGCCCAGACCAAAAGCGGCTCCTAGAAAAATGCGAGTAAGCCACTCTTTCCTCTCTCTTCTGTTGTCATGGAAACTGGGCCCAGGTGTTGAAGCTGGTGTTAGTAATGAAGAATGCAGTAAAGCAGGGGTGGGCAAACTCTGCCCCTTGGGCCTTATCCAGCATGCACTGGGTCCCAATCTGGCCTGCAGAGGGTTTAGCACCCTTTACAGACCCGTCTTCTGCCCTCCCAAAGCCCCATCCCCTCCCAAAGCCACAGGGGAAAGGGGAAGCCCTAGGTTGTCTCCAGTCTCAGAGATCTGAGATAAGCTGGAGATTCTCCTGGAACAGTTCCCACATTCTCCCTTTATCATGGATGCACACCGTGCAGGAAGGCGCAGCCCCTCTCCTGTAAGCCCTGGCTGAGTCCCTTTTTCTGTGCACAGAGAGGCATGGAGCTTGGCACAGAGGGGAAAAAATGTAAGGGGACGTGGCAAGTTGGATGATATCATGGAAGGGGAGGGGCTCTGGGGGTGAGGCCCCACCCCTTGATGTCATCCAGCCCATTGGCTTCGTCAAGAGCAGGGGGTAATCCAGCCCCTGGACCAAAAGTGGTGGCCCGCCCCTGAAATAAAATCTGCAGCAATATGGGCTGTATCCAATGTTAGTCTAACTTAAGTCTTATTCATTTCAATGGGTCTACTCAGAGTAGCACCCACATTGGATACAACCCAATGTATTTAATAGCTTCTATATTTCAAGCTCTTGAGAACTCTCCTACAAGGGAGAACCCTAAGTAAACATGCAGTTATACTCAGAGAAGGAATGTTGGTTCAAAAGTAAGTCTCAGAGTGTTCAATAGGGCTTACTCCCAGGTAAATGTGTATGGGATTGCAGCCTTAAATGGTGTAAGATTAAAATGGTAACAAATGAAGTTACCATTAAAATATATGCAGGACTAAAATCAGTGCACATATAGTGTTATCCTGATAATAATAAAATGCCTTTGTAATAACATTTTCAGTGCAAGACAATGTACAACAAAGAAGTCTTGGAAAGCAAAAAAAAATTAGAGGACAACGAATAATTGTAAAATAATTTGGCAGGACTAAAAACTGTTTACATGAATATCTGCCCTAAAGGGAAATGCTGGAAAGCAAACCAACTACTTGCATATCTAAAGTCATACTTAAGGATGCAATTATATGACAGGGCTATGACTGAGGAGATAGGAAAGATGCCCAGTTCAAAGCAGTACTGTGGCTGATTTGGATACTGAGCGATCACAGTGAGCAATGGTGTGTCCATTTATGTTATAATTCTCCATTTGACGTTTGAAAAACCGTTCACCCTCTGCATCCATTTTTAAAGGGACGACAAAAAAAGTGCAAAAAAAATTGTAAGGCACTATATGCCTTGGATATTGAAATATTGAGAAGAAAGTTGGTGAGAATGTTCAAAACATAATTCCACATCTCATGTTGAAACCCCAGCTTAATTCCCACACATGTTGCAAGGGGGCTGGGAGTGAACAAAGACTCTCCAATGCTAGTAGCATTTTGGATGTTTGTCTGCATTAAATGAAAAGACAGGACTGGCCCAAGACATTTTGCTGCCTGAGGTAAAGAACAAGATGGTGCCCCACTCCACATACAGAAGCCAGCTGGCCTGACAGTTGAATCTTAGTTCAACACCAGAATGGGACTGCAGGAATCACTACCCCTGAGGGCAGCTGGCTAGCCTAAGGGTTGCAGAGTAGGTTGCATGGCACACACAGCTCTGTCCTTTAACACCTTGCTGCCGCTGCCACCAGAATCTGCTGCATCAAGCAGCTGCCTCACTTTACCTAATGGTAGGGCTGGCCTTGCAAAAAGAGCAACTTTTGTAAGATGATGAGCATACATAATATTTTCTTTGAGCTGGTTTCTAATGGCCTTAGCTTCACAGCAGCCAAATGATTCTCAACCCTTCCGCTCTCCCTCCACCTCTTCCAGTAAACATAGAAAATACAACACCAAATGTTCATCCCTGATTCCTCATTCTGAACGGGAAGGAAACCTGAATGTCCAAAGCATTCCAGCATTTCTCTCTATAGGATTAATGAAAGCCAGTTCTGGTGATGGAAATTCCCAGACAAGATATTATATTGCATAGATGACTACTGTAAACATTGGACGTTGGCTGCCTTTGTTTGAAGACTGTTTGGAGCATACAGCTGGTTCAGAGTAAAGTTGCTAAGTTACTAACTGCGACTGGTTGTTTTGAACATATTGCACTGGTTCTTAACTTCACTGGCTACTAGTCTGTCTCTAAGCACAATTTAAGGCGCTGGTGTTTAAGCTTTTAAGCCCCCTATGGCTTGAGACTAGGTACCTGAAGGAACATTGGTTCCTGTATCGATCTGCCCATGTACTAAACTCATCTTAAGAGGTTCTCCGCCAAGTGTCCCACCATGGTGGTAAAAAACAAATATACAATAATATTTGACAATTTGCTGCCCTTTAATCATAATGAAAAATCTCCTGCCTGAGGAAGTCCACCTCACTTAATGGTAGGCCTGACACATGATGTAACAATGACCCTAAAGAGAACATTTGTTAAATGTGAAGTCATAACAGTTTCAGGGAGCAATCAGGAGGTGTAGGACTTTTTTCTGTCTAAACATGCATAAGATTGTACCCTTAAATAATATGGAATCTGTTGAATATACACAAAACTGTTTATTCATATGAGCAAGTGGAGAAAGCAAAAATATTGCAATGTATTATGTTCTGTTGTGCTGTGGACCCAATTGTTATAACCATATCTATCACGTGATCACTTCAACTAACACATACTAACCTGGTTGTATGAAGCAGCCTTCTCACCACAATACCTCATTACTCATCAAAAAGGGACCAGCTGATTAAGTGATATATTCTTTGCCTGATGATCAGTTCATGTGAATTGCTGCTCTTTAACTGGGGCATAATCACAACACTTACATGATAACCACATTGCACAACCAAGCCACCACAGTTCACCTGGCCCAGGCAGAATGTTCTCATCACACAAATGCAATGCCGATGTGTAGTCAAGCTTATCATGTGATAGGTCCATCATTTGTTAGCTACCACCACAAGTCAGCATATGAATTGGTGCTTTGTCATGCATTTCCCTGTAAGCAACCAGTATTTGCAGCTCAGGCTCATTTATTTCTAAATGATATGCAATGATATCATTAGCATCAAACATTTTACAATTATCTTCATAGCATCAGTGATTGTACTTATTTAATGAGCCATGTATTATTGTAAAGCAGCCATTTAAGTATAACACTACTGTTGTTTTTAAACATGCACATCCCCTACATATCAAGTACTATTTCAGGCTAAAGCACATTTAATATATAATAAAGAGTCTTGCATGGTACATGAAAGACTAACAAAAAAATTTTCGGGCATAAGCTTTTGTGGACTAGGGCCACTTGCCACAATACTTTTTGTTGCTTTTGCTGCAATAGACTAGCATGGCTACTCTCTGGAAATTAGTATATAATGTACCTACAGGATCCATATTTCAAGCAGGACATTCTCCCTCTGAAATTCCCACTATATTCACGTAAAAAAATGTCTGCAGGGCAGATGGTGTGTGAGACTGCAGAACTGAAGTTCACTGCTAGATTTTGACCTTTTGATTATCTCACATGTGATGTCATGCAAATTGAGCAGGAATCTCCTAGGGTTGGTGTGCCTGGATTCATGGGTTTGTCAACACTTTGTGAGTGAAATGGTTAACTTCAGTAGATCGGCATGTTTTGTAACTCCACCTTTGGTATGGGTTCATTATATTTTTAGTTTCATTTTATAAAACAGTTTTTCCTCTCCCCACACTCTTGGCCCTTTAAATAAGTTTGCATACATATAGGTATATAGAGAGAGCCAGTGTGGCGTAGTGGCAAGAGTATTGGATTAGGAGCTGGGAGATCCGGGTTCTAGTCCCCACTCGGCCATGAAACCTCACTGGGTGACTTTGGGCCAGTCACAGACTCTCAGCCCAACCCACCTCACAGGGTTGTTGTTGTGAGGATAAAATGGAGAGGAGGAGGATAATATAAGCCGCCTTGGGTTCCTTGCAAGAGGAAAAAAGGCGGGGTATAAATGCAAAGAAAAAATAATAAATAGGTAGACTGGGTCTGAAAGGCCAAAGGAAAGTGTTGTTGCATGGAGGCTAAGGTATATATGCAGAGATTGAGGAGCACACCACACACAAGCAAGTGCAGCAACAAACTCATTGCCACACACAAACTTGTGCAGCGACATGCACACAAGTACACCAGCACACCACACACACACAGCCACATCCCACACACAAATATGCACAGTAACACGTTACAGGCAAATATAGCCAGCAATATCCAATGGGTAAACACATGCAATACACAACAGCATAACACACACACACACATACAGCAACATGCTGCATGCAAATATCAATCAACATCTTAGGCCTTTCTCCTGGTGCCACCGCCAAGGAAGGCTCAGAAGGTGGCAACAAGGGACAAGGCCTCTTCAGTGGTGGCCTCCCGATTGTGGAATAATCTCCTCACTGAGGTCTGCCTGGCACTAATACTGTCATTGTTTTGGTGCCAGGTTAAAACTGTCCTCTACTCTCAGACATTTAATGGCATATGATGAGGAATTTATGCCAGCTGTTTGAACAGGGCTGGTATCTTATTGAAATTGTTTTTAGCTGTTTATATTGTTTTTTAAATTTTATATATTTAAATTTTTATGCTGTATTTTATCATTTGAATTGTTGTTAACCACTCAGACAGCTTTGGCTATAGAAATTAAATGAATAAATAAATAAACAAACAAACATATCCCTTTTTTGCATGAGCATGCCACCTGGCAAGACGCAGGCCCATGCAGCAATAGGTCACACTCAGACACATGAGCAACACATCGCACACACACCACAACATGCCACACACAAACATGCAACCAGATGCCACATCCAAACACATACAGCAGTAAGTAGCAGCACATCACATACAAATACATGCAGCATCAAACCTGATGTCATAGACAAACACACAAAAATGCAGAAAGTTCCCTTTCCCACTCTGCAAATAGACACTGCTTCAGCCTGATCACTCCAGTGATTACCATTTTTCTTTTGGGAATCAGAATCCACCAGGGAAACTTCAGTCTGCCAAACGGACATGAGTTGCAATACTTGCTGTTAGTTAAAATGGGAACTTTGAAACCCTGCAGTTTTAGGAATACAAGACATAGTAGATTTTTACCAAACCAACTAACAGCACAGCCTTGCAATATCCTTGCTTAAAAAAAATAATCTCAACTGCTAAAGGAAATATTTAAATTATGTGTTGGTTGAGCACAAAAATCCGTACAACGATGAAATGCCAGCCTTTCAATGCCAAATGTTTAAACTGGTATAACTTAGTCATTCTTCCAAAGAATTTTGATTACATTCTACCCCTTACAGGGCAGACTCTCCATATCAAAATTCCTACTGTTAGGACAGAGTGTCTTCATTTTATGAGGATTAGAATTTTCAGGCTTTATAATAATAGAATGCTTTTTTAAAAAACAAGTAATGCATTAAGATTTTTCTGTATCAATTAACAATATCAATAAATTATAAAAGTGCTCATGATAGAATGCTACAATCCTACTTACCTTAACAACAGAGCCTTTTCCACAGATATATAATAAATGACTGACAAGCACAGGGAAAGGCTTAAAATTATTTAGTTTGCATTTGTATGCACATTTACCTGGAAGTAAGTCCCATTGCAGTAATGGGACTTACAAGTAAAGATTCTCAGGATTGTGCTGTTTGCTAAAGGTCAAAGCTGGAAAGTTTAACTATTTCACTTTCTTTCAAATGTTTGAAATTGCACAATGTTACTGACAAAGGTGGAAGTTCAAGTGTTTAACTAAAGCTGCAATTTAAGCACAGAAGTCTGGATTTTGTGGATACTGTACTGTGTATGTTTCCCAGACTGCCAGGTGTCATTCATTCCACCATCCATTCACAAACCGATTCGGGGGTTTTTTCCCAAGATGCGGGAAAATCTGCCCCCAAAAAATCCGCTATTAAGTTCATCACAATTAGCGTAATTTTCCTATGTAGTGTATCTTCCCCAATTCTGTTCACTTCCCATGAACAGGGCACACACAAAAAGAGTGCTACATGAAGGCTGAAGAGAGATCAGAGTTGTATTAAATAGGTGTTGTTGTTTTTAACGTTGTACATATCTGCGTATTTTTAAAATGAGAACCTTATATGTTTCTCTGGCCTATATATCAGCATTAATGTTCGTAATTTATATCAGCATTAATGTTCGTAATTTATATCAGCATTAATGTTCGTAAAAAAAAATGCTGGGAGCGTCTGCAGACTCCATGTGACCTGAGGAGGGCCGTCCACAGCGGGATCTGCAGGTCAAATTCACAGAACTCTGAACTCATTTTAATCCATCTCAAATTCCTCCCGTATCCCTACTAACAAGTCCTATTGAACTCATTAGGTCTTATTTCTGAGTAAACACGCTTAGGATTGCACGACACATCACGTTACACCTGCCTGACTCTCTCTCTCTCTCTTATCGGTCATATATCTACATATAAATTTGTGTGACTGACTGTATCCTGCTGGGATCCAAATTTTACTTGAGTCATAAGCCCAACACTGTTTTAATTATTTTTCAGAGATATCCATCCATCACCTCTCATGTCCACTCATTAGTCATTTAGGTGCCACAGGACTTTAAAAAGTGTATTGTTATATTGTGGTTTTAATGTTTTTATATTTTATATTGTTTTACTGGGTGCTTTTTGGTTTTAATTTTTGTGAACTGCCAGAGAGCTTCGGCTGTTGGGCGGTATAGACATGAAAACAATCAATCAATCAATATGGTAAAACAGTTCCCAGAATGTGTAATCCCATCTTCTTGCGGTGGGAACAACTACATCAAAGTAGCCCCAAGGAAAATGATCACTTTACAGAAGCAAAAGCGACTATAAATATAGAATATAAATTATAACTCCATTTATTCCAGACTCTTCTTGTGGAGAAGACATGTTTAAAGTTAAGTAACTCACAAAGAAGAGAAACGAGTTCTCGGGATGCAAGATAGAATTTAAGAAGCCCAACACATTTCAGCCTTTTCTCCTATTTTAGGCCTTTTTCAAGGGGCTGTAATAAAGAAAAAAGTCTGCAGAATTGTCACCAGTAGATTGACACAGGAGACAATCCTTTGCTGAAAAAATCCTGCAGACTTTTTTCTTTATTACAGCCCCCTGAAGAAGGCCTAAAATAAGAAAAAAGGCCAAAACGTGTTGGGCTCCTCATGATAAATTCTGTCTTGCATCCTGAGAACTTCTCTTCTTTGTGATCTACTTTGGATGCTCACCTCCTTCTGCTTTCTTGGTTTCTGTTAAAGTTAAGTAACTGCATTAAGCTCTTTGTGGAATTGCAACTAGAATAGTCCACCAAGCAGATTTTGCTTGTGAAGGACTTCCTTTTGTTCAACACACCCCGCATAGTCAGCTACTGTGTTTGGTAGAGGAAGCAATTTTCACCCTCATTTAGACAGCTTCCTTTCTTGTCCCTCCGTTTAGCTATTTCCCACACCAGCTTTCTTAATATTTCCATCCAGATGCAGAACAGTAAAGAAAAGCAGCTGGTTGGGCCGGCTGTGTCAGCAGGGAGTGATCCTCCACAGTTCCCAGGCCCTTAGCCAGCAAGGGGCTCATTTGAATACAGAAGCGTGCTAGCTCTTTCCGCCCTGAAAGAGCACAGACCCCGTGCCTCCAAATGTTTGCTAATGATGTCTGTCTGAAGAAAGATCATCACAAGATGACAGTCCTTAAACATGTAAATAAGGAAGTGCCTCAGCTTCAGCTACCCCTGGACTGGGAAGTTAAACTTAGTTCTCACAGCCGCGCTCAGTTCAGTTCTATTGCTGTTAGTTATCAGGCCACTGCAAAAAGTAAAATCAGCATAATGAAAACAAAGTCAACACAATTCACATTTGCAAACATGTGTAGCTGTTATTTAACAGCAAGACATCTGTATGAGGGCCAAACTGCATGTGATATTAAACGTATGTACACATTTAACATGCAGTTGTTAATGCTCTAAATAGCAGCCAGAGAGAGGATCAGGATGAGGTTTATGGGATAATCTTTTTATGGGATTCTCTTTTACCCATGTGCCACAATCTTGCTGAAACCTGCCTCCCATCACCAAAGGGCCTATTTGCCCTAGGTGGGAAGCTTCCATTGGCACCACTTCCCAGTGATTCTTGTCCCATTCTGTGATTATGTAAGGCTTACAGAGGAAGCATTTTATGGCAGTCAGATCAAGGCAAGTCCAATAAGCCGTCAGATCACAATAGGCAAGGTTAGGTTAAGCAGTCAAAGCAGATAGGTCAAGGCACAACAGGCAAAGTCAAGGGAGAAGAAAGCAGGACTTTGGAAAGCTCCAAGTGGGTCCTGCTAGCTGGAACTCTCTCTTGTTAGGAGCTTTTCTGCACAAGGCTGTTGTGCAGAATAATCTTCTGTTACTCCGCTGTATGTACTTTTGGTTTCATCGCAGAACCTAGATCTGCGCACTACATGAAGAGCATTTCCTTTCCTGCTTTACTGCTACATAATCTCTAGGTGGCACTGTGGGATAGCAGAATAGTGCACTACACTGTTAAATACCGCATTTTCCCTGCTCTAAAAAACTAGCCCTGGGGCTCATGAGACTTCCCTCCAAAGTAAAATGTACTTACAAAAATGATCCACCAGATATAATAGCTATAGAAGAACATTCTGCATAAACTTTGTTCACGTTCTAGGTGTGGCTAATACAAATAACACGGTCCAATAAAGGAGTCTTTGGGCTTCTCCACATGGGACTTTTATCCTGTGTTTGAGATTGGTTACTCAGAGACATTTGCATGTTCTTTACGTGACATCATCAACCTCCAGGGCTTCTCTGGTGTTTTCCAACCATTCCACAGCTCAGTTTGAAATGGAGATAATGAGCTATTCAACAGAAGTGGTTTGAATCCATTTGAATTTGTCCATGTATTGTAAAGAGAAAGTGGTGCTATAACAACAGTGTCATCTAGTGACTGTATAATGAAAAATATAGAACTCACAGCTAAAAGGGAAAAGGGGGGGACGGAAAGCACATGTAAAGGGCCAATCTTAATCCTGCAAAGAATCCAGAAGCAGAAGTCCCAGTAAAATTGCAGGATAAAAAGCCTCTGTGTGGAGAAGCCCTTTGGTCCTTTTCATGTAAGAAAAACGCTACATTTCTAAACATTCTGTCTGACAAGAGTGGAGCCAGTAGATCTTCCCTTGCTTTCTGATGTAAGTGGCAATGCACAAAGCATCAAAGCACATTCTGTGCTTCTTCAGCTCATCAAATGCAGGGGTGGGAAAACATAAAGAAACTGCTTAACCAGGCATAAGGCTTCGACCAATACTCAGAATGCTCAGGCCTGAGCATGTCACACAAGGGGCATTTGCATCTGGACAGTTAGAGCAGTTCCTGGGGGAAAGGTGAGTAGAGAGAGTGGGGGCCCTCCCCCCTCCCAATATTCACTGATCTCAGTTAACCATTTGTTAATTTGGAAAAAATAACTATAATTGTGACCAAATTTTAAACCCAAGACCCGAAGTATGTAAGAAGTACTAAGGCAGGTTGAAGAGGGAAGAGATTAGGCTGGCAAGGAACAGAGCCGCTGAGCTTTGGCCCTCTTAACCACTGGTCACAATTTACATAATTGTTGCACAAAAAAGAGCTTCATGAGAACTTTGATACAAACCAGAATGTTTGCTTCTGTTGGACACTATACATTTAGGACACACAGATTGTAAGGAAAATCAAAGAGCCATTTCGCACGTAGCATTTGTTAAAGATCTGGGAGGGGGGTTGTCTTTCCCTGCTGACAGACCTTCTTTACAAGGGTTCCCCAAAAGAGAATGACTGAAAGGCTGTTGCCACAGGCTAATCTTTGCCTGAAAAGGAAGGCTCTTTCGATTCTCTTGTCCCAAAGCCTAGAAGACACAACGCTTAACAAAACCTTGTGAAATACTCTTAGAACACAAGGGGGAGGTTTGCAGTTGTGCAGTCCTGTGCATAGAGGAGGTTTTAGTGAGAACCCTTTGAAAACAATGCAGCCAAATCTCCAAATATAAAAAAGGAGTTTATTTGGGGGCGGGTGGCAAGGAAAAGGGAAGAACAAGAGAAGGCAATAATTACACACACAGAATTCCAAATAAATTCAATAAATTCAGCCTTTCTTGGCTAGTTACATATTAGCTACTTGAGTAGAATCTTGGGTTTCAGAGCTTTTTCAGGAGCCCATCATTACAGGCATTCAAGCAGGTCCAAAAGACATTTATTTACCTGAGCTTATAACTGAGTTAGGACCTGATTAGGTGCCCATTGGTGTATATCTGGTTTAAATTGTTAATTTTGATGTTATTTTAATCAATATCATTTATTATATGTTTTGTCATTGTTTTATTGTGTTCTGTGGTCTCTTACATTTTGTACGCCAAAATGTACGCCAAGGGTTTTCCATAAATGTTGGCTGATAAATCTTGTAAATACATAAAATAGAGTCATTGCATCAAAGAGGACATGAGAGAGAGAATCTTGGCCTTCTTATTAGATGTTGCTATGAAGACACACACTGAAGCCAGCAAAGTCATATATTTATGAGAATCTGAGATCAGTGAAAACCAGCCTCTTCATGGAAACTGACTATTGTTTGTTCCAGTGGTGTGGTAACTTCGCTTTCTGATGTCAGTGGTCTAGCCAGCAAAATAGAAAATTACTTAGTAGCTCATCGCACCTTCTTAACAACTCCAAACGTAAGTTTCAAATGAGCCAGCCAATTCCAACCCAATGAGTTATTATGCAAAAAGTTTTATCATAATGTTCACATAAACATCTGTAGGCAGACACACATTCAAAGCTGGGCACATAAGTAACCATGTTTCATTAAGTAACAAACAAACAGTGGTGTAGTGGAGGCAGGGCTCGCAGGGACGCAGCCCCGGCATTTTTTAATTTGCAGGGGGTCATCTGCCACCCCCCTCAGAATTCCCTGTTCCCTCTGAGCTTAGCTGCGATCCTCATTGTGGCTGTGGGGGGAATGAATTTTCCAAGCAACAATATATTGTTCCATGTCGGAATGCAAAGTATTTGGGATGACTTGGTCTGGAATGGGCAATTAAGACCTGTTCACTTTAGCAAAGGCATGCTCCTGGTGGAGATGAAAACTCCTAGAACTGGTTTGTTGATATGGACTGACACAGCTGTCTGAAATGTTTGGACTGCCCTTGGAGACTGTCACAAATGAGCTCCTGCATTTCCAAATTTACCACTACCCCACTGGGTGTGTGTGTATGTGTGGTTCAATACAGCTGGGTGTGTGGACGTTTCTGTTGGAGGAAGAGGGGGAGAGATATAATGAAGGAACTTAGGGAAGGCTAATTGGTAATGTTGGGGTGCCAAAGGAGTGTGCAAGGGGGCTGTTTAAATGAGAAGGGATCTATCCATGAGGGCTGAGTTGAGAGGGTGAAGCTTCCATAGCGTATTATATTTTGAAACCTAAAATGTTTGCGAGTGAGTGAAAAATATTTTAACATCCCTGCATTTTTTTCTCAGACATACAATTGAAATGCCCCTGCCTTACTCTCAGCTGCATTGTTTTTGGATCCCAGTTGAAGGCTGTATATCTTACAAGGTTATATAATCTTAGAAGGGGGCGTGGCTGTGATGGGGCGTGGCTGTGACTGTCATGAAGGGACCCTGCATTTCTGCATTTGCCACTACACTACTGCAAACACGTCATGTAAAACTAGTACATACAATAAAGCAGCAGATTCAGCATAACCCACAAAATAACTGCAGATTCTCTTAGACAGATTTGAATGCATAACAATAAGAATGCCAGTAATCGGAAAATAATCCAGTCCAACCCTGAGGAAGGATACTGAGTACACAATTATTTCACACCATATAAGTCTCTCATAGAGATTCATCTATGCAGACATCAATTCCACCTCCGCTTGCCAATTCTATGGAACATACATGCGATTTACCACCACCACCCGTACCTTTTTGCACTCTTAGCAGCACACAACAATGTTCCCTGGTATCAAGACTGAGCATTGATAGGGGGCTGATTCACCCATGGTTGCACATCGCACTATAGCCCTGTTCAGGTGTTCTCTCACTGTGCAGAGTTAACGCACGAGGAGAGGGAGCACTCCAGCCCTACCTCTCCCCGTTGTCATATCTGTCACCCTGTCCTCCTGGAGGGCAACATTCTGAAGAGGAGAGCTTCCTCTGTCCAAGGAGGCTCTCGACACAATTAAGAACCCTGGAAAAGCAGGGTTCATAATTGTGTGAAGAGCCTCCACAGATATAGGAGGCTGTCCTCTTCAGACTATCACCCTTCACATGTACAGGGCAACAGAAATGCGTGAGGAGGGGGCAGGGCTGGATCGCTCCCTCTCCTCATACATTTACTCTACATGGTAAGAGAACACCTGAATAGGGCTTATGTCATCCCTCAATAACTCACAGCTGAATGTGTCAACTGCCTCCACTGGAAAAAAAAATGGTGGGTTTGAGATTATATAAGGTGTTGTGAAAGTTCTGTCTCTGGTGTTCATTCTGAAATGGCAGTTTCACATGTGAAACAGATTCAGTCATCAAGGGTGGTCCAACGTTCATAGAGTTATATGTGGACCTAGGAGATCAAAATTTAATGGTTTCATCATTGTGTGTCCTTGGGCAAGTCATCATCTGTTTCAACCTTAGGCTCAATCTACACCGGCCAGCGGCAGACCAGTTCATTCAAATCATACGTAGAGCTGAGGTTGCAGGGAATGGTGGGCAGGATTCTGATTTTAAGAGTAAAAGGAGTATGCGGATGAGATTTATTAAACCTTCCCCTGCCCACAGCTTATCACCCTGCAGTCTCCACCCTCAGCTCACTCAGTCTGCACCCTCAACCAGGCTCAGATATCAGAACCATGTTGAGAGAAAAGCACCAAGAGGAAGGTGCTACAGGGTGGTAAGCAGTGGGAGGGGGAAAGGTTTAGCACCCCTCACCCACGTGCCCCTTTTGCTCTTAAAACCAGATTCCCACATCTCACTTTATACATAAGAGAGGCAGACCAAGGTTTAAACCAGGGGTAGCCAATGTGCTGCCCACAGGCACCAATATGCACCCAGACACCTTCCTTGTGCGCACTGTCACACCCAACTCCTCCCAATTTTTATTTTCAAATATTTTCATATTTTCTTATTGGCAGCTGGGAGCTTCAAAACAAAGTGGGAGCCTCTAGCTGGTGCCATCTAAATTTCCAATGAATTCCTCTGGGCAGGTTACCTGTCCTTTGTGACTAGCCATGCCCACCCATGGCATCCATTTTCACAAATTTCCAAATGTGCTCACGGGCCCAAATGTTTGCTTCCTCCTGGTTTAAACAAACATATCCGCACCCATCATATGAAGACTGCACCTTGATCTCCCGTCAGTAAAACTTGAATGACTGTGATCTATTCCACAAGGCTGGTAGAAAGGCAAAAAGTACCCTGTATCACTCACACTGTAAGAGGCTGTGAACTTGGGTTACTGTTTCTGTAGTTCTACCATTCACCGCTGCTGTTCACTCATTTCCTGTTTGAAATACCACAAATGCCTCCGTTTTGTGCGGATACAAATATGCAGCATACATGTTCCTTATTTCAGGCTTAATTTAGTACAGCCCTACTTCCAGCATGCAATCTGGTAAGTGCATGCAAATATAACGCTTAGTCTGTAAATGTTTCTCTTTTAGACTCCTCCAGGGTCATCTACATATTGGAAAGTGCAAGTTTAAGGTTCTTCTCCCCACTGGTTTTACGCTGCACTAAATATGTACCATTAAACTTCTGCTGTAGTTTTAAAAGTTTTAATTTTGTAGCTTTTGACCCAGTTTGCAGCAATTCAGATTGGGGAGGGGGGGTCATAGAACAAAATGTTGAAAATTCTACCTAAAAGCAAATAATCTGAACCAAAGATACAAGTAAGAGAACACACAAATACAGGAATGTTAAAGAGCCTAAGGAAATTAGGGCAAAACTATTTTTCAGAAGAAGTAAAAATGATAAGATAAATAACCAAACAACTTTGGCATGGACAAGAAGCAACTTCCTGACACTTGACTACTGACATATCAACAGGATGCATTAGCAGTGCCGGATCCAAATGCAATACATTGTTTCCCAATGGAGAAAAGAAAAAGTATGGTTTGGTACAACAGAAAGATTTGCCCATTCATAATACTAAATATGTTCAATTCTGCAAATACTGCTACATTTTCCAGTGCTACTGAGAACTCACTGAACAATGTTATAATGATGGTACACAATAATTTATTTTCATTTCACTAGTACGTGTATATTTGAAAATTGGTAGTGGCTAAGCATCTACATGAATGTGTTGTTACCATTCTTGTCTCTTTGGACATCTCTTGTAAACTATAACCTTTTCCTGAACCTACAGAGATGTGGGTCTTGTTTTAAATCATAAGAATTTAATTCAGGTTACAAGCATTCTGAGCAGAAATCAGATAATTTCTAAGTTCCTTTCAACATCTACAAAATGTTGATGATAAATGATAATAATGTTAATTTAATAATCACAGCTTGTTAACCAATACATTAATTGATTACATTTAAATAAATCATATTGCAAACACCTCACGGTAGTTGCCACTTACGATACTGAAGGAAGTGTGACATTATAATCTAATAAATAAATGTAATTTAATAAATCTTATAAACGAATAAATAAAAGCCACTACTGATGGTCAAAAGGAAACATTAGCTATAGTGGGTTGCATCCAATGTTAGCCTAACTTAAGTCCCTTTCATTTTGATGTGTCTCCTCTAAGTAGGACTAAGATTGGATACAGCCCCTATGCCTTCTATTTATATTGGCTCTAATGACAAAGGTATGCTCTGCTAAAACTCATAGCACTACTACAAGAACATAAGAAGACCCTTGGTGGATCAGACCAAAGGTCTACTAGTTGTAGTGATCAGGAAACCTACATGTATAAACACAGCAGCTGCCCTGTCCTGTTTGACCCCCTGTAACTGATATTCAGAGGTATACTGCTGCTGAATGTGGTATACACCCTTCCCACACTGGCTTTCACAAACAGACATGTCATGAGATTCATCATCCTGATTCTATCACGGCCCAGAGAATGGCATAAAGATACAGGTTACCGCTCTACTGCTAAAGCTAGGCAGAGCTGGCCCTAAAAACTGCTTGGACAGGAGAGTATAAATCTAACAAGTCAAATGCTCACATTTGTAACACGTTTTGACTGACAGAGATTTCAGTCAGGCCTGCCTCCAAATTATGTATGTAGGAACACAGGTTTGCAGTTGCCACAAACACAGGACGTTAAAGCACACCATAAATTAATAAAAATAATGAAGATTCACTGCTGTATATGATGACAACTAAGCAATTTTTCTATTTCTTCTTTTCACGCTAACTTCACTTTTATTTTAAAATGTCTCCATTTGAGCTAAAGCAAACAAACAGTTTGACATAAAATGAAACTGCTTCAGGAAAGGAGTGTTTAAATGCATTTTTTATTAAAGCCACTAGATGTCAGACTTTTCTATACTTGACTTGCTTTCAGAGCAAATTATCTCCCCACTTCAAGCTATGTTTATTTTTCCTTTTTTGCTGGTCACATACTGTATATCAGAACAATGGACCTCTAGCAGATTTTCCTCACATCCCATAGTGTGATGTGCCAAACTGGTTGTATAGTTTGAGCATGGGTCTTGCAGACAAATTAGACCTACACACTTTACTCCACCACACCAGAGGATTTTCACCCTCCTTATTTTAGCCAAGACAACCTACTCACTTTAGCCACTTTAGCCAAGAGTTCTTTCTCCCACTGACATCCAAGTATTATTTTGCTTTCCAGACATGAATGGCATCAAGGGCAGGCATGGCTGAGCATCTGCCAAGGGCCCTCACCCCAGCAGGGGCCCACTGACAAGAGCCCCCTGGGACTGCTCCTCCTCTTCACCATGGCAACCTGCTTGTTCCCCTGCCTCTCGCTCTGGCCCAGACAATGGAGATGGTGAGAAGGGGGAGCAGGAGATGCCACTGCCTACTGGCTCTCTGCCTGTCAAGCAAGCAAATGGTAGCAATGATGAGAAAGAGAATGAAGAGGAATAGCAGCTGGTGGCAATGATGATGAGAAGGTAGATTCACTGAGGACCCACCAGGGGTGTCTTGCCCAAGGGCCCTCAAACATCTGGAGCTGGAGCTGCTTCAAGAGTACATTTCAAAGAGAATTGCTCATTCTCTTCTAGGACTTATGTGTGCTGAGATTCAGGGGAATCTCAGCACACATCATAATAGGGAATGGTAAGGCAGTGCAGGGGTGCTTCCAGACAAGGCTTTTATTCTACACGCTCCCAGCCTCATTCATGGAATGTTACAGGCTCCAGACAAAGTCACCTTCCATTTGTAACCCACCTATATTTTCCCACCACTACTACTTCCACTTTTTTTTTTTTCCTTACCAGAAAAAGATCAGTTGAGGGAAAGACAGAATAGCTACACAGGGCATTTTGATGGGTTGTGCTAGGAGCCACCCCTCTAAAAAAAAAAAAAGTCAAGGACAGGAACAAGCCCAAGCACCAGTTCATTGAGTAGTTGCCAAAATCTGAACACACACATAATTTATAACATGGGCTGAATCTACAAATAGCATTTATACTGTTATCATACCATTATCATAACTATTGGTACACATGACACCAATGGGAACAGTAGTTATGAAAATGGTATGATAACAGTATAACTGCTATGTGTAGATTCAGCCATGGTACTTTTCATTTTTATCAACATCTTGGATCTTATTTTAGGAAAGGCGGGGTATTTGTTTTTTAATGAAGCAAATAACAAGTTAGCCGTATATTTTGCCTCATAATATATAATGCTTGTCACTTTCAAGGACTATATTAATAAACATGAGTATAGAACATTCACATTTTAACACTGGAGTACATCACTTTGAACTCAGGCCCAAAATTCAAATCTAGCTTATTCAGTTCTGAGCAGTTCAGAAACAAGCATATTTCAGAATTAATTAGCCCTATATTTCTCTGTCTTGTCTCTCTGCTAGAAGGAATGCTGGGAAACATCACCATTCCTTTGTAGAAAAGCTTTGGAAAGCAAGCGATAGAGACCAAAGGGACAGAAAAGGAGATGATCTAGGCTCTATTAATTTACTGTCTTGGCTGACTGAGCTAATTATGGATTGCAGAAGCATCCACTGGCTTCTGAATGCTGACATGTTCACAGAGAGCATTAACAAATACTTTCACAGAGGATTCCAGGACTACATTAGGATATTTTAACACGCAGAACTGTATGTGTCACATTGTGGTGTTGTTTCATAAAATAAAAGTTTGGGGTTTGTTTTTTTAAAACTGCACATCCGCAAACTCTACACTACTTGGAGTCTTTCTAAGGCTATATAGCACACTAAAAGCAGATTGTAAGCTCAGTACAAATGTGCACATACAGTCAGGGCCAGAAATATTGGAACAAGGATAACTGTTTTGGCAGTTGGCCTCCGTACACCACCACATTGAAGTTGAAAGGAAGCACACCCAGATAAGAGCGAAGTCAGGACTTGCAGCTGTAATTCAAGAAATTGACAAAAGTGGGGCACTAACCATTCAAGAAGGACAGCCAGTGGCATACACACACACCCATTGTTGGGGGCTCATAAGTAATGTAACGAATGGCTGACAAGCAGCTGCATGGCCAGGTGTGGCCTGTTTCCTGGGTACCCCATGACCAATCAAGCAGATAAAAGGCCTGGAGGTGGTTCTGAGTGTGACATTTGCATTGGGTAGCTCTTCACTGGAACCCCCAACATTAGGTCCAAAGTGGTGTCCATGCGAGTGAAGGAGGCCATCATTAGGCTGAGGACACGAAATAAACCCATCAGAGAGATAGCAAAAACAGTGGGAGTGACCAGTACAACAGTTTGGAATTAACTGGCAAGCTCAGCAACAGCAAAAGGCCTGGCAGACCACGGAAGACAACTATAGTGGATGACTGCAGAATTCTGCTCATGGTGAAGAGGAACCCTTTTACAACATCTAGCCAGGTCAAGAACACTCTTGAGGAGGTAGGCATGTCATTGTCAACATCTACAGTCAAGAGAAGGCTTTATGAATGTAAATACAGAGGCTTCACAACAAGATGCAAACCACTGGTAACGTTCAAGAACAGACAGGCCAGATTAGCCTCTGCCAGCAAAGACCTAAAAAGCCCTCCCAGTTCTGGAATAAGATTCTTTGGACTGCTGAAACCAAGATTAACTTGTACCAGAATGATGGGAAGAGAAAAGTATGGAGAAGGAAAGGAACAGCTCATGATCCAAAGCATACCACATCATCTGTCAAACATGGTGGAGGCAGTGTTATGGCATGGGCATGTATAGCTGCCAATGGAACCGGGTCATTGGTGTTTATTGATGACCTGACTGCTGATAAAAGCAGCAGGATGAATTCTGAAGTGTATAGGGCTATACGTTCTGCTCAGATTCAGCCAAATGCTGCCAAACTGATGGGACGCTGCTTATATTGCAGATGGATAATGACCCAAAACATATAGCAAAAGCTACCCAAGAGTTTTTCAAGGCAAAGAATGCCTTTGGGATGTTCTTCAGTGGCCAAGTCAGTCACCCGATCTCAACCCAATAGAGCATGCTTCTCACTTACTGAAGACCAGACTGAAGGCAGAAAGACCCACAAACAAGCAGCAGCTATAGGCAGCTGCAGTAAAGGCCTGGCAAAGCATCCTGAGGGAGGAAGCTCAACATTTGGTCATGTCCATGGGTTCCCAACTTCAGGCAGTCATTGACTGCAAAGGATTTTCATCCAGGTATTAAAGGTGATGCTTAAGTTTGAAATGATGTTGGTTTGTTCCATTACTTATGAGCCACCAAAGATGGGTGTGTGTGTACGCCACTGGCTGTCCTTCCTGAATGGTTAGTGCCCCACTTTTGTCAAACCCCTTGAATTACAGCTGAAAGTCCTGACTTTGCTGCCATCTGAGTGTGTTTCCTTTCAACTTCAATGTTGTGGTGTACAAAGGCCAACTGCCAAAACAGTTATCCTTGTTCCAATATTTCTGGCCCTGACTGTAGGTTAGGCTGCTCCTTTCCTAGACAGTGGGGGCAGGAGATGGGTATTGTTCATTTCCATTATGAAGTCTTTAACATAGCCCATTAACTGAGACAGGGGCTTTGCATACTCACTGAGCTATTTTGCTTTAGGAAGTGACTCTTCAACAGATGTTAACGGAGAAGGGTTTTTTTATTTTAAGAATGGTGCACTGCCTACTTCCTTAAAGGCAAAAAGGTAATTTGTTTATCTTTTAAATTTAGCATGATTAGTCTTAAGACCAGCAGACATGGTTGTATGCACAACCGAGTGGCAGGGAAGAGCCAGCCTAGAGGATGTGTGTTTATACCAGGAGTGCACAACCTGTTCAGCCTGAGGGCTGCATCTGGTGTCAGCTGGGGGACCTGAGGCCACACATGTGTGCAGGTGTGCATGCATGAACATGGACATACACACCCATACATGACCACGAACACATATAACATGCATACATGCGTGCGCACACACACTTATACCAGCATTCTGAGGAGATATTATACTCATGCAAGGAGGTGAAAGGGAGAAGGGAGGTGCTATAGCACATTACCATAGTAACTCCTTTCTTATTAAAAAATCCAGTTCCGATAATAGGTCCAATACATAGAACTATGCCTTTTAATAGTTAATTGGGCAGTAAAGCCTTTAATTACTCACTAGAGCAGGCATGGGAAACTTCTGGAGCTCTGGGGGCCATTTTCTCCCCCTGAGCACTCTCCGAAGGCTGCATTCTAGGAGGTGCCACACAGTCTGCGAGGCACAACCCCCCCTTGCAAAAAAAGAAAAAAGTCCAAAATTCGGTAGCAAACAGCTCTGTAGCACTACAGAGCACTGCAGTGGGTAAATTTAGCTTGTTTGCAAGCTAAATTTAACCCTTTTGGTGCTCCATAATGACTATGAAGTGCCCAAAGGGCCAAATTTGGTCGTTTGGGCACTCCATAGATGCTAGGGATGCCTTTAAAATAAATTATGTCGGGGGGGTAACTGGAGGCAGCGGGGTCCGCAGGCATCCCACGAGCTGCGCACTGGCCACCCTACAGTAAAGGATTCCAAAGTCCCTCTAAAATGACCATGAAGGTTGACACATTTAACCCAGATTTTGCAATAGCCAAGAATGAGGCAGAGCAAGTGTGTGTGTGTGAGTTCTGATGTCAGAGGCTCTGAAAAATCCAAGCCACTGCTGGGTCCATGCCAGAGGACAGAGGAGAAGGGAGGGAGGAGCAGTGTTTGTCCTCCTTTCTTTTCCTGTTCCAGGGTTGTTGTTGTTTTTACAATTCCCTTCCCATTGGAACCAATGAGAGGTAAATTATATTGCCAGCTCCAGGACTGGCATATGTTCCCCCTCCCCTAGTGGCGTGGTGTCTGGGGACCTGTAGATCCAAACACTCCCCTAACGCACTCCAAATCCACCCCTTTTTGCCTGTACCAACAGCAAATCCCTGACATCAGAGAGACAAGGACTGTGGAGGTTTCGGGGAATAGCTGGGACCTCCCTCTCCATCCTTGATGTGTGGGGAGAGCTGATCCAAACTATTCTATGGCCCTGGGGATGTCCCACCAGGGACCATAGGATTACAGCCTAATTATGGCTTATAGAAAATTGATATAATGGCTGGGTTTGGACAATCAGCAGGAGAAACAATGCAGCATTGGTTGCCCCCCCCCCCCCCGCATGTGCTGGTCGTACGACCGGGATTACTCTAACTACCTGCGCTGCGGGTTGCCATGTCATCCTAACACAGCGCACAGCATGGGTGTAGTGACTTTTCACCCACCCTACTGCAAGCTATGGGTAATTAGAGTAATTCCGGTCGCACGACTGGCACGCGCGCGGGAGGGGGAAAGAACCAATGCTGCATTGATTTCCCCCACTGATCATCTGAACCCAGCCAATGTATTAACTCCTAAAACTCATGTTTCCAACTACAGTAACTCTTTTTATTGCCATGTTTTGGTGATTAAGCATTTAGCAGATCCTAATAAGCAGAATATATTACCTTGATTTCCAATTTGGATCTGAATAGATAAGTAAAATTTCCAGACATTTTGAAGCCATGGATTAAAACAGAAATTTTGGAGAAAATTGAAAAACATGCAATCCTTTTTTTTTCTTTTCTGTTTTAGTGTTCTTTACAGCTCTAAAGCCACCTTGTTACTTAGGAATATAAAATGTAGGATGTATAAGTTGGTTTGCTCATAATATCATCATTAAAATTAATTAAAAACATTTAAAAGTACACTCGAATAATACATGTGTAATGATTGTCTGAATAAACTAAACTAAATATATCAAACACGATAATTTTATGAGCAAACAAAGTTATGTATAACACATTTAAGATTCCTATTTTATGTTTGACCAAAAGGAACTTCAGCAAGTAGGTCCTGAAACATCTGAATCATCCTAGAAGCCAGAAGAACAGAAGGCAGAGGAAGTCTGGTGTACAGCATTTGTGAGAAATTGGTTGGGGTGGAGCTGAGGAAAAGCTGGTCTGAAGGAGAAGCTATTGAGAGCTTATTTAGCTGGCAGAGACTCTCTTACCTATTAGAATGGTAACCAAACATATTTAATTTAAGTACCTTTAAACATTCTCAAGCTGTTCTTTGAAGAGTGAAATATTATTCCCTTTTGTAAATAAAAACCCCTTAATAAACATCTTAATTTTGCTCATTTTGAAAGGTGGTCTCTAGTGGTGGTGTCAGTCCCATCCCTATGCCATAGAAACCAGGAGCTACATGAGGATATTAATAGTCTGTTAATCCACTGAATCTACTTTCAGCTTCATCACAGAACTGAGATCCGCGCATTGCACGAGGACTGTGTCTTCTCCTGCTTTTCCGCTACATGACCTCTAGGTGGCGCAGTAGTATAGTGGAATAGCGCAAATATACAAGTAAAAAAAGCATTTCCTTTCACTTTTACAATTAAATGCTGCATTTTCCCTGCTCTAAAAAAACTCACGGAAAGTGCTGGTTAGATGCAGAAGTAAAACTGGAGGGCCATGAAATTGTCTAAAGAACCTGTAAAAAAACGTGAATAGGGAATGACAAATACACAATAAATGCCTCATGTAGAAAAGCCCCAGGGTACTGAGGGCTTTTTCTTTTTAGGTATAGAGGGTTTATTGTGGTGGCGGCAGTTAAAGGTTTTATAGCTGAGGCACCATTCCCTAACAGTGAGGTCTGTTTGGGAACTTTATTAAAAACTGTGGCAGTGAGTTCCAAAAAGACAAGCCAGAATGTAAAAAAGAAGAAGATAGGATAACCTACACATCGTTTGTACGTGATGACAGTAGCAAGATAACTGACAGTGTTTCCTCAGACAAGGATTTTAGAACTACATTCATTGCCTGCTATAGCATTTCACCCAGAAGTGATCCCAGAAAAAAGGGCTCTACAAAACCCAAACGAGAATATACATTTTCTTGACATATTATGATATCGTGATTGTAAGTACGTGGGAAATTGAGCATGACTTGGAATATCCTTAAATGTCTATCAGTAAAAGATAGATCAATAATCTTAATAAGAAATGGAAAAGATAACTTGGAGGGAGAAATCCTACCAGGATAGGTGGCCGCCTCCGAATTTGGAGGCGACCACCCATCCAATGCAGCGCAGGAGAATTGCAGAGGGGATTGTCCCGTCTGTGCTTCAGCCATCCTGCATTTGCATCCAGACAGCCGATTTCAACTGACCAGCTGCAGGAAGGTGGGATGGGGGAAGCAGCCGCCAGGCAACACATTGGATATGTCATACCGGCATTTCCGCCTTCCCTGCCCAGGATGCCCCCAGGAATGCCCCATTTTCACCGCTACACACTCCTCTTCTGAGCCCGGGGCCGTTCTGTGCTGCCTACAAGGCAGTGAGGGATGGGGGTGGGGGAGGTCAGTTCTCAGGGAACCAACCTCAGAGCACGGGCTCCAAGTTCGATTCCCAGAAACTGACATATCCAATGTAGGGATGGCGGAGAATTCTGCCACGGATTTCAGTGAGGCGAATGCACTGGCATTTGGGCCCCCGAAACCCGTGGCAGAACGGCCTCCCATCCCCGCCCCCTCACAGACTCCCCCCCGGGACGAAGCTTACCTGGGGCAGATGTTCCGGCGGCAGCAGCTCCGGCGGTGGCTCCGGCAGCGGCAGCTGATCTCTCGGCTGGCTGCTTTGGATGCTAATGGTGGCCGCCGTAGTGGCCGCCATTTGCATCTGGCCAGGCTGCCATGATAGGCTATGTAAGTATTTACGTAGCCTATCACGGAAAAAAGCAGGGGCGCAAATGGCAGCCACCATGCCATTTGCGTAGCTGCCTTTGCCGTGATAGGCTACGTAAATACTTACATAGCCTATGACGGCAGCCTGGCCGGACGCAAATGGCGGAGCAGAGCTGGCCCAGCGAGGATTCCAGGGGGAAGGACGGAGCACCTCCCCTCCCCGCGAATCCAAGCTGCAAAAAGGTAAGTGACATGGCCATCTAGGCATTGACTAGCAGTCATAGGATTGCACCCATAGAAGCTTATAGAAAGCACTATTTTAAAAAAAAAAAAAAAATTCCCATGGCTTCAGAATTTCCAGAAATTTAACATCTCTAGTCTTACATCACATCATTTTTAGAAATCATTTTGAGTGGAGTAAAGGCCAGGTGGCAATATAGAACACCTTATCTTAAACATTTTATTTATAATCCTAAAAGAAAATATTTTATAATTCATTTTATTTCAATGCCTTCAATTTTTCAGAAAAAAACACAAAGGCCTTGGGAAAAAATGATCCTCCGGGGTTATTCAATTTGGGGTGGGGGGCTTCACATCCCTAGATTTGAATAGTGACTCCAATTCTATATAGTAATATAGTAACTCCTTTCTAGGATGAGTTGCTGACTTTTTTTTCTGGCTCCTGTGCTTTAAGAAAAGCAGAACAAGCTGAAATATAGCACATGACTTTTTTCTTGGCATGTAGGTGGGAAAAATGTCACATGTTGAATTTCTCCTTCATTTAAATCTGCTGTTTAAAAAAGCTGGCTGCTCCTTTCCCATCCTTTTCTAAGTGAGTTCATTTAAAATACAAGAAAAATGTGAATATTTGGTGCTAGATACATTGATATTCATCACAGTGAATACATACAGCATACAAAAAATGACATCTGTAATAAGAAGACTAGGTTGTTTCTTTTAGTTTTATGTTTTAATGTTCCATAGGAATTTGCTGATTTCCAGACCTGGTGAGGCATCCCCTAATTATGGTATACAGTGTGTGAAACTAAGTTTCTGTTTTGTGTAACACTATAATTATAGGATTAGTATTAAATATAGATGGTTTTCTAGTGTCTGAAATGCCATATTTTCCTAATTTAGATTAGAATCTTAATGAGAAGCAGAGATAGACTTGAACTGAAAAACAGTCTGTAAAAATCCAGTTTTGCTAAGATACTGCATGTATCTCACTTCTTATATTTATTTTAGGGATAGGCAGACCCACTTAGCTCCACTTTGAATTTTTTTTTTGCCAGGCCAGCAATATTCCAGATGAGATTGCAGCTTCTGGGATAGATTCCTCAACCTACTCCTCACATGTGCATCTAGACTAGACAGCAGGATTTCCAACTCTTGAAATCAAATGTTCTAGTACCTGGGTGGTGTCTTGAGTGAAGCGCGGATTTGTGGTGGAGCCAAGAGCATAAACATTTTGGAGCGGATCAATGGATGGAGTCCAGCCGTTTCCAGCAGGCCTGGACATGGAGCTTGTTGCCAAAGCTAACTCTCCAGCTAAGGTGTACTGCTAAAAAAAAAAAGGGGGGGCTTTGTCCTTGCTTTCCTGCCACCAAAGCAAAAAACAAAACATCTAGCCAGGATATAAAAAATGGCAATGTTCAGAAACCAATAGGAGAACATTTCAATCTCCCAGGAATAATACTCTGCTGCCAGCCTGAAACTCAACCTTAGTCGACAATAATAGCAACAACATGCAGGGCCAACTTCAAGGGTAGGCATAGCTGGGCACCTGCCCAGGGCCCACACCCCAACAGAGTCCCATTGACAAGAACCCCTGGTTCACCTACCTCTAGCCCAGACAAAGGTGTTGCTGCTGCTTACAAGCTGCTTACTTGTTCACCGGCTCTCTCCCTGTCAAGCAAATGGTAGCAAAGAGAAGGAGAAGGAATAGTAGTTGGTGACAATGGTAGTGAGAAGTGGACTCACTGAAAGAGGAGGCAGAGTCTTGCCCAGGGGCCTGCAAAATCCTGGGGCCAGCGCTGTGGGGAATAGGAAAGGAAAGATTCCTCCTGTGCAAGCACCAGGTCATTACTGACCCCTAGAGGGACGCTGGTGTTTTCATGGCAGACTTGTGCTGGCGTTTTCATGGCAACTATAGTGGGGTGGTTTGCCATTGCCTTCCCCAGTTGTGACTACCTTTCCCTCAGCAAGCTGGGTACTCATTTTACCGACGGCAGAAGGATGGAAGGCTGAGTCGACCTGAGCCGGCTACCCGAGACCTGGCTTCCGCTGCGATCAAACTCAGGTCGTGGGGAGAGTTTCGGTTGCAGTACTGCCGCCTACCACTCTGTGCCACATGAGGCATAACAGTGGGAATAACAGTAATAAAAATATGTCATCATGTCTAATCGTGATATTGATCATGATTATATGCCACTGAAGGCTGGCCTAAAAATCTTTCAAATAAATAATAATAACGTATGTTTGTTTTAAAGACGGGCATGTTCCCAGGTTTGGCGAAGATAAGAGCCGCAGACAGGGAGCAACAGCCAATCATGAGGGCTCACTAAGCAACACTGATGGGATGGGAGGGAGTTGAACAGGACCCTGCACTGGAGGAATTGGAAACTGAAAGACACCCTGTCTGGTGGTTGTTTCACACACGCATGAACTTCAGTTGGTTTTAAATCTTGGCAATTCACATCTGCATGTGTGAACTGACTCTGCTGAAATGTAAGTACATTCCATTTATGGCATTTGATCTATGATGGTTAACTCACAGATGCAAAACACCACCTGACCCTAAAGCCATCAGGTAAATCACTACATGAGGCTGCAGTCATCAACTGATGGATATGTGTGTGTGAACAGACCCGGAGGGTGGTTGTTGTTTTTCAATCACAGGGCTAAATGAGAAGGGCTGCTGGGAGGATCCATTCTATATGCTACCTAGGGAGCTGATTTGCCTAAAGCCAGACCTGACCAGGATTCTAAACAACAGAAGATTGAGAGTAAAAGAAAGGCACTTGGAGTAAACTGGCTGAATGGTTTTATTTCTGAGTTAGCAATGCTCCTTGGCCTCTTTCCTTTTCCCCCAAGTCTCCAGGACTGCAAAACGCCTAAAGAAAGATTATCCATGGAAGCTCCCAAAAGGAGACTCACCAAAAGAATAGTTTGTTATTTTCATAATTATTCATTAACCAGCATTTCTCTCGCACAGAGTATCTGGGAATATTTTGCACTGTACAACATGCGCCACTTGCCCTCCACAATAATCACCGGGTGTTAGTAATAAAGAGTTAATAAGTAACTTGGACTTAATCATTCTGTGCTATGTTCTATACTAAAAGTGACGTTAAAAGAATATGACTACTTAACTCCACATCGTATGCAATCTCTGCTCCAGCTGAAGTGAAACTCAATTTGAATCTACTCTTCATCTGATTTATCTGTTTCCTTCAGAAACGCTTTGTTTCTCTCTCTTTCAGAATTTATCAGAATATGAAATGAACAGATTCTGTATAATGGACCAGCCGTAAGTTTTTCCTTTTTTCTTTTTTCTTTTTTCTTTCCCTTCCTTCATGAAATGGACAAGTCCTACACTGCAGATATTCTCATTCCATATTTAACTTTTTACATGGCGTAGCCCAAAGATCCCCCCTCCCCCGCCACATTTCTAGGCTGGCTTCTGTTTCAACAACAAGAAATCCAAATTTTCTTTTTTAAATAAATGCCACTTTCCACAGGCTGATCAGACTATTTGAGCTACTTCACATATTAAATGTTTTAATTACATGTGCAATTCATTTGTAGGTCATCATGCTTGCCTATTGTTTATGCATGCTTTTTGTTATCTGTTCATGCACTGGAATACCATGATCAGCCACTTTGTAACATTTGTGCACACAGCAAAAGAGGAGCAAGTGTGATTTTATCATGCGTATGATCATATTATTTATTATTTACAAGATTTATATACCACTCTGTATCCAGTAAAATTGGTGAATCACTGCCTTGTTGTGGCGAAGGGGCTTGCGTAACTCAGTGAAGCCATAAGCTATGCCGTGCAGGGCCACCCAAGACGGACAGGTCATGGCAGAGGGTTCTGACAAAATGTGGTCCACTGGAGAAGGAAATGGCAACCCACTCCAGTATTCTTGCCAAGAAAACCCCATGGAACGTATCACAAGGCTAAAAGATATGACGCCGGAAGATGAGCCCCTCAGGTCGGAAGGTGTCCAATATGCTACTGGGGAAGAGCAGAGGGTATTTCCAAGTAGCGCCAGAAAGAGTGAAGCGGCTGGGCCAAACCCGAAAGGACACTCAGCTGTGGATGTGTCTGGCGGTGAAAAGAAAATCCGATGCTGTAAAGAACAATATTGTTTAGGAACCTGGAATGTCAGATCAATGAATCAAGGTAAGCTGGAGGTGGTCAAACATGAGATGACAAGATTGAACATCGACATCTTGGGAATCAGTGAACTAAAATGGACAGGCATGGGCGAATTTAATTCAGGTGACCATCATATCTACTATTGTGGGCAAGAATCCCTTAGAAGAAATGGAGTAGCACTCATAGTCAACAAAAGGGTGGGAAAAGCAGTACTGGGGTACAATCTGAAAAATGATAGAATGATCTCAGTACGAATCCAAGGCAAACCATTCAACATCACAGTAATTCAAGTCTATGCCCCAACCACTGAGGCCGAAGAAGCTGAGGTTGATCGGTTCTATGAAGACCTACAACACCTTCTAGAACTAACACCAAAAAAAGATGTCCTCTTCATCATAGGGGATTGGAATGCTAAAGTAGGAAGTCAAGAAATCACCGGGATAACAGGCAGGCATGGCCTTGGTGTACAAAATGAAGCAGGACAAAAGCTAATAGAGTTTTGCCAAGAGAACATGCTGATCATAGCAAACACTCTTTTCCAACAGCACAAGAGGCGACTCTACACATGGACGTCACCAGATGGTCAATATCGAAATCAGATTGATTATGTCCTTTGCAGCCAAAGATGGAGAAGCTCCATACAGTCAGTAAAAACAAGACCTGGAGCTGACTGTGGCTCAGATCATGAGCTGCTTCTTGCAAAATTTCGGCTTAAATTGAAGAACGTTGGGAAAACCACTAAACCATTCAGGTATGACCTCAGTCATATCCCTTCTGAATATACAGTGGAGGTGAGGAATAGATTTCAGGGATTAGACCTGATAGACAGAGTGCCTGAGGAACTATGGACGGAGGTCCGTAACATTGTTCAGGAGGCAGCAACGAAATCCGTCCCAAAGAAAAAGAAATGCAAGAAAGCCAAGTGGCTGTCTGATGAGGCTTTACAAGTAGCTCACAAAAGAAGGGAAGCGAAAAGCAAGGGAGAAAGGGGAAGATATACCCAACTGAATGCAGAGTTCCAGAGAATAGCAAGGAGAGACAAGAAGGCCTTCTTAAATGAACAATGCAAAGAAATCGAGGAAAACAACAGAATGGGGAAGACTAGAGATCTCTTCAAGAAAATTGGAGATCTCAAGGGAACGTTTTGTGCAAAGACGGGCATGATAAAGGACAAAGAAGGCAAGGACCTAACAGAAGCAGATGAGATTAAGAAGAGGTGGCAAGAATACACAGAAGAACTATACAGGAAAGATCTGAATGTCCCTGATAGCCATGATAGTGCGGTCACTGAACTTGAGCCGGACATCCTAGAGAGTGAAGTCAAGTGGGCCTTAGGAAGCATTAGTAACAACAAAGCTAGCGGAGATGACAGTATTCCAGCCGAGCTATTTAAAATCCTAAAAGATGATGCTGTTAAAGTGCTGCATTCAATATGCCAACAAATCTGGAACACTCAACAGTGGCCACAAGACTGGAAAAGGTCAGTTTACATTCCAATTCCAAAGAAGGGCAACGCCAAAGAGTGTTCAAACTACCGCACAATTGCGCTCATTTCACATGCCAGCAAGGTGATGCTCAAAATCCTACAAGCTAGGCTTCAGCAGTATGCGAACCGAGAACTACCGGAAGTACAAGCTGGGTTTCGAAGAGGCAGAGGAACTAGAGATCAAATCGCCAACATTCGCTGCATCATGGAGAAAGCAAGAGAATTCCAGAAAAACGTCTATTTCTGCTTCATTGACTACGCTAAAGCCTTTGATTGTGTGGATCACAACAAACTGTGGCAAATTCTGAAAGTGATGGGAATACCAGACCACCTTACCCGTCTCCTGAGAAACCTGTACGAGGGTCAAGAAGCAACAGTAAGAACCAGACATGGAACAACCGATTGGTTCAAAATTGGGAAAGGAGTACGACAAGGCTGCATATTGTCACCCTGCTTATTTAACTTATATGCAGAGTACATCATGAGAAATGCCGGGTTGGATGAATCACAGGTCGGAATTAAGATTGCCGGGAGAATTATCAACAACCTCCGATATGCAGACGATACCACCCTAATGGCAGAAAGCGAAGAGGATCTCAAGAGCCTTTTGTTGAGGGTGAAAGAGGAGAGTGCAAAAGCTGGTTTGAAACTCAACATTAAAAAAACTAAGATCATGTCATCTGGCCCTATCACTTCCTGGCATATAGAAGGGGAAGAAATGGAAGCAGTGACAGATTTTACTTTCTTGGGCTCCAAGATCACCGCAGACGGTGACTGTAGCCATGAAATTAAAAGACGCTTGCTCCTTGGTAGGAAAGCTATGGCCAACCTAGACAGCATAGTAAGAAGCAGAGACATCACCTTGCCGACAAAGGTCCGTCTAATCAAAGCTATGGTTTTCCCAGTAGTAATGTATGGCTGTGAGAGCTGGACTATAAGGAAGGCTGAGCGCCGAAGAATTGATGCTTTCGAACTGTGGTGCTGAAGAAGACTCTTACGAGTCCCCTGGACTGCAAGGAGGTCAAATCAGTCCATCCTAAAGGAAATCAACCCTGAGTGCTCATTGGAAGGACAGATACTGAAGCTGAAGCTCCAATATTTTGGCCACCTAATGCGAAGAGAAAACTCCCTGGAAAAGACCCTGATGCTGGGAAAGACTGAAGGCAAAAGGAGAAGGGGACGGCAGAGGATGAGATGGCTAGATAGCATCACGGATGCAATGAATATGAACTTGAGCACGCTCCGGGAGACAGCGCAGGACAGGAAGGCCTGGCGTGCTATGGTCCATGGGGTCACGAAGAGTCGGACACGACTGAGCAACTGAACAACAACAACAACAACAGAACAATGAAAAGGGAGAAAAAAGAATCAAAATAAAGAATTGCAATCTTTAAAATCAAATTATACCAATAAAAACGTGGCTGATCAGTGAGGGATCATATGATTCTCTGCATCCAGGCTGCACACTACTGCCTACAAATTAATGCTTTCCATGAAGGAAAAACATGATATATAAAGTCAGCCTACATTTGGACAGAACCCCACCAAATTAGGCAAAGGCTACCAGCAGCCACCAGAATTACTTGTCGTTATGTTTGGTCTCGGCGCAAGCGACCGTAAATGGAAGTATCCCTTCAGGTAGTGTTTTATGCAATGTTTTGTGTTTAAAAGCACAGTCCTGTGCATGTCTACTCAGGACTAATCCCAACCAATTTCAATGGAACTGACTTCCAGGTAGGTGCATATAGGATTGCAGCCTACATATACTTCTGAATACTGGATATGATGTGAAATAACTAAGGGGGCAGCCCTACCGATTGCGCTCTTGCTGCTCAGAAGCCTCCGAACTCAGAGGCTTCCAAGATTCCTATGCCCAGCCGGCTGAAGCTGGCAGGGTGGGAGGAGCAGCGGAGGCCCATCCTCTGCCTTTGGTGATTTTCGCTAGTCCATCTAGCAAAGGCACTTTGGTGCGGGTGGGAAGGAGGTTGGAGGAGGCTCAGGATATCTCATATCCTAGCCTTTCCGGTCTCCTCCCCTCCCTGCCCACCAGAATGCCTCCTTTCCTCCTCCTTTGCTTTTCTGAGGTTGCTTTTCTGACCTCGGAAGGGTTTTTTCTGAGCAATCCTGTGGTCCCTGGGATGCTAGGGACAATAGGACTGTGTTCTCCATTAACAAATTACCACATGGGTAGTAGAAAACATTTCTCTCATATTTTCATCTAAAGCTGCAGTCTTTGTATGATTGCCATGATGCCTACAGAGAGCGACGGAGGGCTTGATCAGATGAGGCTTTTAATGTGCTATCGCTTTTCCCCACTTGCACAATTTTGCAAGCTGTTCACATGAGGTCGTCATGATCCTGCAGCCACCTCATGATTTCCCCCTGCTTTGCCCAAATTTATTCACAATGGGGGAAATCTGTTGGTTTCTGGTGCACCATAGTATTGCAAAGAACCACTGGCATGATCCTTGTTTCTGTGGGGACTTGGTTGTGATGTTTCTGAATGGGCATGTCTGTGTAGCATAATTTCACTCCCCTTCCTGTCATTTCATTTCCAGTTGGTGTAGTGGAAACATGGCTGGTTTTCCCTTATTTTTTATTGTGATGGCACATTACATAGGCCTTCTGGAGTTACCTCCTTTCGAAAACACACATTTACAATGTGTGTTTCACCATAACAACCTTGCACAATTTCTTCTCCTCATTTTAAAAAAAGGTGTGTGTATACAGGTGAATTGACTCACCTGCATGCATGCCCACGGAAAGAGACAGAAGTGGGAGGAGGGAAATGCTGGTGGAGGGGTGGCAGGAGGAGGGACAAAAGGTAGGTATGTGGATGGGAGATCATGTTACATACCATGGGGGTAGGACGAAAACTTATTCAGTGTGGTAGATACCATGAAATTCTGCACTGAAAGAAAAAATGGAACACAATGAGCTGTACTCACAAGAATGCTACTGGGTGGCCCTGAGAGAGAGAGAGAGAGAGAGAGAGAAGGAAGGAAGGAAGGAAGGAAGGAAGGAAGGAAGGAAGGCAGGCAGGCAGGCAGGCAGGCAGGCAGGCAGGCAGGCAGGGAATAAATGCTGGTCTTTTCTCTCTCAAGCAAATAAAGAGTCTAATGGGCAATACAAAGAAAAATGTAAGTATAGCAAATAGGTTGACACACTAATGTAAATCTCTGTATTTGAAATTGTTACCGATTTTCACTTCCCAGTCACCTAGTGTCTTGTTTGTACTATGCGCTGTTGCATTTAGTCTGATAAGGCTGTTTCAATAATAGAACTGTAATTATTAACTGACTAAATGAGAAAATGTCAGGAAGGCCTTCTTGCAGACATTAAACTACCAAGATGACATTCCGACAGAACACATTCCTAAGGAGAGCTGTTTCTGTTCCAAGGCTGCCATTGTTAACCCTCAGCTTCTGGCAACCAGCTCCAAAGTCATGTTGAGATGGAACCTCTGCTTCTAAGCTGGCCAAGTTGATGGTCCTATCGCTGATCCACATGTCTGTTGTTTCCCTCTGAACCAAGTATTTCTATCCTCATCTTCACAGCATATATGGTTTTCATCAGCCTTAGCAGTGAAGATGAGGTTGCCACATGAGGTGGCAAGATCGGGGAAAAGACTTGGAAGGAGCTATGACTGGAGGACATGAAGCAAATAAGATGAGAGATCAGACTGAAAGAGGATGCATCCCAGGACAGGGAGGATGGATTAAGGCTTAGCATGCAATCCTACACATGTTTAGACAGAAAAAAAGTCCTACAACTCCCTGGGGGATGCTGAGAGTTGTAGGACTTCTTTCTGTCTAAACATACATACGTAGGATTGCACCTTTAATCAGTAAGCAGTCTCCTCCAACCTGGTGCCCTCCAGATGTGTTGGACTGCAACTCTCTATGCTGACTGGGGTTGACGGGAGTTGTAGTCCAACACATCTGGAGGGTGCCAGGTTGAGGGAGGCTGGATTAAAACATGGTTAGTGTTCCATTGGCCTTTAGCAGGAAGCAATCCAGTGGAGAAGGCTGACTGTGGACAGAGAGCTATCTGGGTGTGTTTAACAAGGAGAAGCAGCAGCAAGGCATACAGCAGTGCCAGTTGTCCTGTTACTTGCTCATAGCTCCATATGGGGGGAAAAAACCAGTTTACTTGACACATGTGTACGTAAATAAACACACACAATTCCTCTGCTGAAATCTGTGGAATTCACAGGGAAGCTGTTTATATTTATATTACATTTCTATTCCTAGAGTCACATTCTACCTTCACACCAAGAAACAGAATCCACGGTGGGGTAACGTAGGTTATGTAGTGGCACTGTGCAAATAGGCACTGGCAGGGTTGTTGATTGTGTTCCCGCAGAGGGCTAGAACAGGCATTACTTTAAATGTGTGTCTTGCAGCTACATTTTTACTCTGGAATATGTGCAGGGGGTCCTTGATCTTAGGATGGGATAAGGGGGCTTTTAAGTTCCAGATCATCAGGCCCCGGGCCTACTCTGAAAAGAAGGCATCACTGCTAGCCACGTGTTTTAGGTCATGTCTGTTTTGGCCCCGAGTTCTACGGGCTGCAAATAGGCTGCAGTTTGCAAAACGGTGAACAGGGGGCAACACCTAGTCTTGCTTTTGTCATGGGAACCATTGGGGAAGGGCAGGTTCAGCCTTGCGGTGCTACTGCAGCACAGTTGTGTTCCCATAGTTCCCAGCTATACATAAATAACTACCATTCACATATACCGGGCAAAATAAACTGTTGCACTGGGAGACCTTGTTGCAGGTTGCCCCTTGTGCCCAGCAGTGGGTTGTCCAGAGTCCATCAACTTGGGGGTCATATAATGTACCCCTGGTTATAGAAAATGCGCATGTACTTAGAGGTCCTGATAAGAGTGAGGCCTTCCCTCTACATGCCTCCTGTTCATCATAATGTCAGGCATTTTGCTACTATATCATGCAAGTAAAAACAGCAGCGTGAGGTTCAAGCTACAGGGACTGTGGGAGCTCTCCCCATTTTTTACGTCTTTCAAAAGCAGCTGCAGCATTCCCCAACTCAAGGCACTCCTCCTTAAAGCGGCATTTCCTGACTTAAATCCCCCTTCCCACCCAGAGCTGCTAGTAGTCACAGAGGGTAAAGCTTAAGAACACAATTTTTGTGCCTGTAAGTTTTCCTCTGTGAGGCTAATAGTAGGTTTGGGAGGGATTCAGATCAGGGCCACAGTGTGGGGTAAAGGGTTAGGCCCACCCCACCCTATGCCATGGCCCCAATCCAATTCACCTCCCCTGCAGCTGCTTTTAAGAAATAAAAAAGATGGGGAGTTCCAGTAACAGGAGTGGGGCAGCGGTGGCCCTTCAGATGTTCTTAGATTCCAACTCCCATCGGCCCCAGCCAGCATGACCTATTGTCAGGGATGATGGGAGTTGGCCCAACAATATCTAGAGGGCCACAGTTTCCCCACCCCTACAGTAATAGAACTTCCCAGGTAATATCTGTTTTGGCCCTAAGATGCACTGATTTTGCTTCATTCGGCAAGAGAAGCGAGATCTGTTGGGTTTTCTCACTCCTTGTGACAACACACCAGCATTCCAGACAAAACGGCCTCTTACAATTCCTACCTTGACTCTTTCCAGAGGGCTGGTGCAATCCCCAGAGCAGCAGCCTTCATGTCAGCTCACTACACATACAGTCGAGAAATCTGTGGCCATGCTGTTCTTCAATGATCTAGCGCTCCAGCTGAGCAGAGCCCAGAAATAGACCTGTCTATCTGAATGATAACAGCTGTGACTTCATAGTTACTGCACCAGTGGCTTGCCCATATCCTTCAATAGCCTGACAAAATGTACACCCTCAAAGAACCCCTGGCACATCAGCACTTCTTGCCTCTGTCAGGTGCACTATCAGTTCATGCTGCTTGAAGCATTTTGTCATCTGCTTTCAGTGCTGCCTCTCTGTCATATTTAGATATAATTGTTTGTATAAAACATCAACAATGTTTCTGTTACAAGGAAGGGTTTGCCTTGAATGTCTAGGGGGAAATGTAAAACGTTTACCCCCGTTTTTAAAACACCCTGATAAGGAAGAATTGGCAACTTGGAAGGGGGGGGATTGGCAAAATAGTTATATATCAAACAACCAGATTCCTATATTAGATATCCACCAGCAGGATATGAGGGGAAGACTTCCCTCTTGGTTGTTCACCAGTAACCGGTACTCAGTTACTGATTCTGGAAGTAACATATAGCCATCATGACTAGTAGCCTTTGATAGCTTGGTGGCCAGGAAATTCCCTTTTCACAAAATGGACCTTCTTCATTTCCAAGTGCCTAGGAACATTGGTCATGAGTAAGAACACTGGAACAAATAACATCGCTTTGTAAACATCTGATTCACAAGCCTAGAATTGTCTATATCTTCAACACAGCGATGGCACCATAATTATATCTCCTTCTCGAGATGTATTTCCAAATTACAGGCTCAAAACAGTCAATTATCTATCAGATTCATGCCAGGTCTTTGCAGCATGCACAGAACTACATTCTGGTCTCCCTTGCAGTGCTCATTAAGTAGCAGCAGGCGAGTTATGTCTGGAACGATTAGGATGAACGTTGATGCTTCATGGAGCATAGGCATATTTTTTTAAATGCCGCACATACTGAACATCCATTGCATGGTAAAACTTCACAATGTTCCTTGATACTTATTTATATTAGCGCCGCTCCGTCTCTCTAACAGGTTCGATCAGCCTTACCCCTGAATTCTGATTCTAATTCTTCTGTTCAGGCTGCTCCCTAGGATGTTGCCATCTGGTCTAATATGTCGGTATATGTGAATTTTAAGGATTTCTGCACCCAGTTGCATATGTCCCCCCAGCCCTTTTTACAAGAAACTTAGGTTACTTGATCTGATTTCTCTGCACTTCCTATTTATGCAGTATATTGCCTGCCAGCTATTATGTTATGTCCTCAGTAAGCAAGGACATGCCAAGTGGTGATTTAGCAATTATGATTTCAGCAGAATTAAATGCAAATGTCTTGTGCATTGATGGCAGTAGTTATATATTGAGCCTGTATGTTGTTTGGCCTTTGCGCCTTACTTTATTTTTGTAAATATATATTATCCACTTCAAAGGATCGTTGGGACAATTCAGTATGGACCAACTTGAATCAGGTTCTTTCTAACATTTTTTCATTTTATATTGATTCACTCATTTTAATAACTGAATACAAAAGCCAAGATAGAGCAAAATAATTGTATAATAGGTGAGGAATTAGGACTTTCTTCAGGAAAGTTGAACTCTTTTCCCTTTAGGATCTCCAGTGACCTGGTAGCGATAGAGCAGGACAGTCTTTATTTGCCCTTGATTTTAAATTTCATGTGTATGTCTCTAATGGAAATGATAGAGATGCAGAAGACATACCAGAAAATTTTGCCTTCACTTGGGTAGAGAATATAAAAATCTTTTGATGTTTTTTTTAAAACATGTATAACTATGCCGGCTATGGATGGAATTAGGTTTAACTGTCAGAAAGAGATTTAGCTACATTCTGGATCATGGTTGCAAAAGAGATTTTATTTCATTATTTATTAGAATAATGTATATCCCACCTTTCCAGTTACCAGAGTAGTGCTCAAGGTGGCTAGCTACTTTCCAAGAACAACATTCAAATAAAACAGTCAACAATTAAACAATTAACACAATTAAACAATCAAACATCAGACAAACAAATCCAGAAACATTATGACAGATAATTAAAACATCAGACTCAGTATAAAATAAAAAAGAGGTTGCAAATTGTGCTGTTGATGATCAAACGACCTTAGCCAACTGCTGGCCCATTTTTCCTTCCCTTATTAGAAACTCCCTAGGTGGGTTTGGTTTGGGTCCACTCCTAACATCACTCTCTGACCTATTACACACATAACACTAACCCATGGTTTGTTGCCCCACCCAGGGTGGCAGACAATTGAACAAACCATGGGTTATTTTCTCAATCCCTGGGTTGTGTGTTTCCCTCCTCCTTAGTGCATTCCCCCCTCTTGTATCCCAAATGCCTTTGTGGCACCATGGTACTGGCATGTAGAGCAGCTGGGGTATTTTTACCACTCTTGCCCACCACCTCTGTAGCCTGGTGAAACAACCCATGAACAACCCACTGTTTTGCGTTCATGATAACCCATGGTTTAAACAACCCAGACAACAAATCATGGATACACAACCCAACCACAAACCATGGCTTCTCTTTCTGGGTTGTTTGTAAGGATGTACGAAAGTCACTTACCTTTTCGCGGATGTGATTCGTGGTGGGGGGGAGGCGCTCCATCCCTCCCCCCAGAATCCTCGATGGGGGGGAGGCAATCCGGTCCTCCCCCCCGGAATCCTGCCCGGCCGGCTCTGCTCCGTGGCAGCTCCGCGGAGCAGCCAGCCAGAGCCGTCTGCAGCTGGAGTTCCGGCTGCAGATGGGCTGCTGCGGACGCAAATGGCAGCCGCTGTAGCGGCTGGCATTTGCGTCCAGCCAGGCTGCCGTGATAGGCTACGTAAGTATTTACGTAGCCTATCACGGCAGACCCCCCTCCAAAAAAATAGCATACGCAAATGGCGGCAGCTACAACGGCTGCTATTTGCGTTCTCTATTTTTCACCATTTTAGCCTACGTAAATATTTACATAAGCTATTACAGTGAAAAAAAGGAATGCAAATAGCGCCCACTATGCTATTTGCATTCCCCTTTTTTTTGTCATAATAGCTTACGTAAATATTTACTTGGCTAAAACAGCAAAAAAAAGGGAACGCAAATGGCGGCCGCCATAGCCGCCGCCATTTGCGTATGTGGTTGTTTTTTTGTTTGTTTTTGCTTGCTGTGATAGGCTACGTTAATACTTACATAGCCTATCACGGCAAACAGCAGACGCAAATGGCGGCCGCAGCAGCCGGTCGAAAGACCAGCCGCCGCCGCCGCCAGAACATCCGCCCCAGGTAAGCTTTGTCCCGGGGAGGAATCCATGGGGGGGCGGGGGGTGGGAGGCCGTTCCGCCACAGGTTTCAGGGGGCCGAATGCCAGTGCATTCGGCCTCACTGAAATCCGTGGCGGAATTCTCCGCCATCCCTAGTTGTTTGTGGTTAACAAACCATGGTTTGTTAGCACAGCTGAATTCGCACAAAACAACCCAGAATTCAACAACTGACACCATGGGTTAGTGTTATATGTGAACCCAGACTTTCTGTCTTTGCATCTTGTCCCAAATGGGACCCTGTAAGTCCAAATGACTGTAATGATCTCATTACTTTTCTGCCTTCAAAGGAACTGCTAAGAACTAATCCTAGCTCATAGTATCCATTTTGGGCTAGGCCCAAACTGGACACCACCTATATCAAATCAACATGGGGAAATACCAAAATCTTGGGCTAGAAATATAGTAATGCCTGTTCATGAAAGGCTCCAAAGCTGACCCTAATAACTGTAGATAATGTGTCTTCTTGGTGTTTGTCAGGAGCGCCCTAGCAGCCTCTTTCAGTACACTCCAATAGCCAACTCAAGACACAGACGAAAGGATTCTTTTCAAGGCTTTAATCCTTTTACAACGTAATGACTCAGATGCTAATCACCAGTGACTAAGCAATGAACAGCAGAGTAGCCTATTCTCCGGGTAGGCAGTTGGTCCCCATTTGAAGGAGAATCACTTGAAGACCCTGAACTTATGGGTAGGGAGAGATCCTTCCTCTTTCCCTTGGATCCACGGGATGCAGCCGTTGCTTGCATGCCAAACGGGTGCTACGCCTCCTTTCCGCGCCCTCCATCCCTCGTTGCTCCCTGCGTCTTCATCGAGCGTCTAGCAAGCCCCCTTCCCGCACTTTCTCACTGCCAGGGTCACTATCTATCTCAGGAATGCCGGCAGGAGGAATCTCTGCCAGCTGCTATGCCTGTGAGGGATGAGCTGGCTCCTCTCCCATGGATTGCTGACCCTTCTCAGAATCAGAACTGCTCTGGGGTTCTATCGGCTCAGTTACCACCCTGACAGTGTTGTTTCCAAAATATTATCAAGGTATTTATTACTTAGATTGGAAAAACGGGCTGTTAAAAGTGGAGTTGTAGCTGAAGAACAGGCAGGGTTGATGAAGAAAAAAATCTGTTAGAACAGTGTTTTGCATGGCAACATCTAATACAAAAAAATAAATACATTATTCCCATTTATTTTTAATTATTAAATTATTCCCAAAATAAATTATTCCCGGGGCAGAAAGGAGTTATTTGTTTCTTTTCTGGATTTTAGTTCCACTTTTGATCTTACTGATAGACATTAGGTTGGATACAGACTCAGCCATATTTAAAATAGAACCATCAAATTCAATAGGACTTTAAGTTATGACTAACTTAAGTCCCATTGATTTCAGTGGCTCTCCTTTAAGTATGTGAAGCGTGGATCCAACCCACCTGTTCAATATACCATCCAGCAGAATAGCAAGATGCTTGCTAACCCCATTTTTAACTTCTATTATAACTATATTGTTAAAGAATTGAGTGGCCCAGAGTGCCTTCCCGTTTTAGTTTTGGACCCTAGGCTATCAGTCCTATTGTATGCTGACAACAATGGAGCAATCTAAGCCCCATTGATTGGATGATGAGGTTATTGAATGAATTGGATACATTTTGTAAGAGAGAACATTTCATTCTCAGTCATGCTAAGACCATGAAAAGGGAGGAAAAGAAAGACTCATATATAGAACAACGGCGTAATTTCTGATATCTGGGGATTTTATTTAATTCCAAAATTAATGGAAACCACACCTGGTGCAGTAAAGTTGAATGTTTCTCAGTCAGTAATTCTCTGCTGAGGTTTTCTATAGTTCAAGCAGGGAGATGACTAGTGGCTCCTGAAACTGATATATTTTCAAAGAAAGTAATCTCCGAACTGGTGTATGGTGTCAAGTTTGGTCAGGGGGACTCTGATATGTCCATTCTGGGAATGGTGCAGAATTATTTTCTGAGACCTCCATTAGCTATCCAAAGTAGGCCTGCTGCTCTTCTATGGGCAAAAACTAAACTACTGTCCACAAGGCGTTAGCTTTTTACTGGTTGAAGCACTGTCATCTGAATGGTTCAACCTAAAAAACATTTTGGAAAAACAGCTACCACCTCCTTCATGGTAATCTTGGGAGAATTCCTTCAGAGTTATTTTTCACACTGCGAAAGGACCTATCCCCTCTTTCTCCTGGTAGAGTGAAACTGCTGCTAAAAGAAGGGGGAAATAGCTTTGTTCTAAGCAATGCAATGTGTGTCATGTTGCAAATGTGCTTCATTCTTGGTGGTATTCATTGCATAAGACATAACTGGAAATGGAAAAATATTTTATAGCCCTCACTGTCCCTCCTTTAAGGAAATTCTTTACTGCCATGTGCCTGTAGCGTATGACCACTGTAAATATGGAAATGAGAGGTGCTTCCAGATGAAGGAACCCTAGAACTACCAAAGAAAAGGCACTGTGCATCTATTCCATCTCTGTATCCTTAATGGATTTTCTGTGGCAAGAAAAGAGGTAGAAAAACACGGAAGAGCTACAAACGGAAGAGGATGTCATCTAGACCCCTGGTAAAACTCTGTGAATTAGGCAGGGTAATAGCACGATAAAAGACTCATCTGGGAGCACCGAAGGTCACTAATAAACCAATTGCTCACAGATTGTTATATCTGTGGTTCCAGGGAGGGAGGTGATGTTACCTATTACATTGTCTCTTACACATTCAAGCTATGCTTAGATTTCTCGCCAGTTCCTCACTAATGGATCGATTCTGAAGCATATGTTTCTTGCAGGTAATGATTTGTACAATACACAGACTGTTGCAAAATTTGCTCTGGCACCAAAGAATATTCAAGCCCAATATATAAAAAAGAATGGAGTGACCTGTTTCTGGTCATCTTATCAGATGCGTAATATTTTAGAGGTATCGTTATGTCTTTTACATTCCTTTTTTAATACCTCTTATCTAGACAGAAGAGTCTGCATTACTCATTCATTTTTTAATCTTTGTGGGATGGTTACCTTATATCTGCCAGCTCTTCTGCTTTCCTTTACCATGGTAGGTGATGTCTTGTCGCCAGTGCTGCAGTGAGATTCAACTGCCAGCTTAGTTGGCCCTGTACATGGAAGGTGTGGGCACCATCTTGGCATTCACCTCAGGCAGCAACCTGTCTTGTGTCGCCCTCTTGTTTATGCTGTTCATTTGTGCATCTTCTCCATGGTGTTCGGTGAATGTAGGCAATGACTGACATTTATACACATTCTCCATTGAACTCATGTTAACCACAACATATTCCTTGTTTTGTTTTTATAAAATGCTGCATAGTATAATTGCACTGGAGGAAAAGTGTATACATCAAACCCATTAAACTTCCAAAACCCAAATTCTTCAACAAGAAAGCTCAAATGTCATCTTCAGCATGTGCAGCTGAAGACAATATATTCCTTTCAGTTTATTTTGCATCAGTAATGATGTTTTAACAGGATCCCTGATTTGTCTTATCCATCTGAACCTCATAGCTATGTTTAAGATAAAATACCAAAGACAGGCTCCTGTAGTCCTTGCAAATGTAATACTAGGGATGTACGGATTTTGTTAAATCCATTCTTTCTGTGTTTCCCAAATTGTCAGGCATCTTTTGTTCCATCGTCCCCTCACTGACAGAATCAGATTTTGGGGGGGGGGGGTGTACGAGAATTTCATTCCTGTTTGCAAATGTGCGTTTGCAGCAGTGCACATTTGCACAAATTGCCCAAAAAAGTAAAAATCAGTCTGCAAGTCCACAGAATCCATGCCACTCAGAAAAAGCCGGCCTGATACAGAATCCACAGGTTGGATTCTCAGAAATCCAAACTCATTTGCATTTGTTGCAGATTTCTCCAACATCCCTACTTAGTACACAGAGTGCTGCAAGTCCATCCTCCTTTTTTACAGTCCGCTTTGTAAACTAGAAAGTGCTGCACCTGGATCTCAAAATGAGAAGAAACTTGAATCTCACTCAAGCATGAAGAACTGTACATTTATATTCTCAAGCTCTGTAAACGTGGCTGTTCAAACACTTTAACAGGAAACTGTGAACAGATGCCTTAACTAATCTAAAGCCATGTCACTTTCACATTCACAACTTAAGTGATTTGTGCATATTATGTTATTGCCATACACCAGGCCAATGTTCCTATCCTAGGACCGGAATACCAATTTTTTCCACTTTTTGCTCCACGTCATTAAGTCGTGTCACAAGACCCACAGCATTTTTACATCAGAAGTGAGTTGAGAAGTGGCCAACCTCCTGTGCTTCTTCTCACTCTTCTGTCTTTCAATGACAAAGAAAGAAGGGCAATAAAACATGCATGGTCAGGCAATCTGGGATTATTAATCTCCTGATTTAGAAGGGTTCTGGACCTTCTGCTTAACAAAGTGGACCAGGAAGTAGCAGGGACAATGATACAAACAAGAGCATTTTTACACCAGCCTAAAGCCCTGCATTTAAAATGGGGCTTTCTGCTTCTGTTTTAAATGCAGGATCACGATGGACTCCCTTTACACGTGCTTCCTTCCACCACCACTTTTCCCCCTCCTTTTTGCCGGTATATGAATCTTACATATGTTTCATTATATAGCCACTAGTTGGCACTGTGGTCCAGCTCCTCTTATGCAGGTTTTCTTCTTTTCATGAGGGAACTCAAGCCCTGCAATTTGATAGCTCATTGTCTCCGAACTTTTAAAAAATGAAATAAATGTCATTTAGTGAGGGAGATGCCCTGAAAGTTGATGATGTCATCTAAAGGACCCACAAACTTCCATGAATAACCGCTCTCAATAGCAGAATAAAAGCTCTGTGTGGAGAAGCCCCAAGGCTATTCCTATGGCTGCAAATGAGGAATAGCAGAAATTAATGGACAACTGAGGAAGGAGAATTTTGCTACAGTCAGAGTGGACTTCTGCAGTTCTGAGGAGGATGTATTCATCATTCCTTGACAAAAACGGAAGAGCAGGAAGGGGAAACATGATCAAGGCCGCATCATGGGTGGAAAGGGTGGGCCTCCTATTCAACATCCAACTTTTGCCCTAATATGGAATCCTCATGTGCATAAAGTAAATCACCTTCAAGAGTTATTCTAACCCAAAAAGAAAAGTCCTCTCAATTTTCTTCAGTTCCAAACGATTTTGAGCTAACTAGTCAGCATACTAGCAGTATTTTAAAAGCGCTTTTAAAACCAGAAGTCACATTATAATCTAAAATTGTATTGGTGTTGTTTCTTCTTAAGTGATGGGGACGATATGGTTATGATTCCACTCGGCACATTTCCCCCATCTGTTTTTCCCATTCTTCAATTAATTCCATTTATTTAGAAATGCTCTTATTTAATTGGGGCAATTATTAATGAATTAGCATGCTAATAGTGAAGTCCTGTGCATGTTTACTTATAACTAAAGCTGCAGTCCTATACCCACTTACCTAGGAGTGAATTCCATTGAATTTCAATGGGTATTACTTCTGATTAGACTTGGTAGATGTACCATAAGTATCATTCAATGGGGCTTGCTCCTTGGTAAGTGTCATAGGACTGGAGCCTTAGAATAAAAGACTATCTATTTGATGCCATTCATATATTTCTCCTTGGCAATTGACTTCTAGAATCTAGAAAATGCATATTTGAAACTCTGTAGCCCCATACAACCTGTATTCCCATCATCTTAAAAACCTGACACAACAAGTATATGCAGAAGTAGAAAAGCAAAGTGTTGTTCTATTACAGGATGGCTGTGCCTGATCCCATCTGATCTCGGAAGCTAAGCAGGGTCAGCCTTGCTTAGTACTTGAATGGGAGACCGCCTGGGAATCAGGCTTCCTGCATTGAGCAGGGGGTTGGACTCAATGGGCTTGTAGGCCACTTCCAACCCTATGAATCTGTGTAACAAAGTAAATCCAATTCCTCTGTCATTATGTTTCACAGTATCTTGATAGTGGAAATTTTAAATCACTCATATTCCATGTTCTCAGAACTCTACCAATAAGGCAGGGGGGAGCCATTTTCTAAGAACACATTTCAAACTTAGTATTTCTTTCCAAGACAAAAATACGGAAGCATTTGTATCAGAGCAATCCTATAACAACTTACTTGGGTGTTAGGCCAATTGAATTTAATGGGACTTATTTCTGAGCACACATATATAGTATTGCAGTGTATATTTCCTTATCCATATTGCTTCATGAAAAACATTTGAAATAGTTTGTAAAGAATTCCTATTTGATTGCCATAATAGCGGCATAAACAAAATGTTAGATGTTAAAGGGCTGCCATGGAGGAACATATTGTCTGATTTTGACCTGGACCACAAAGTTCAATAAGAACAGTCCCATATTGAGATCTCAGATCCCCTTGTAGCCCACCTGCAGCCAGCCTTTTGGTCTAAAGACATCTGGCAAGATGCAGTAGGGTCCACATGGCATCATCTGCTGAACCTCCACATTAAGTGACAAGGCAAACACAAAACCTACTCTTGATATGAAAAATCAAAACTCCTATGTTGACTATGAAGAACAGTGTGTGTGTGTGTGTGTGTGTGTGTGTTAAAAGCAGAAGTGTTAACTGTGCCTTCATACAGGGGTTTAGTTCTCAAGGGAAATCAACCGTTGCTTGAACAGTTGCTAAGTGAATCATGAAGACAGATCCGGCATGAGAACGTGCTGTTTTCATCCATGTCTTTCCCTTTCTCATAATAGAAGTGGAGCCATACTACCTAAAGCCAGTGCTGGCTCCAGGTTTTGGAGAGCTATTGGGCAAGAAGCCCTCAATGGGGCCCCACTGTCAGTGAGTCCTCCTTCTCATCAGCATTGCCACCACCCGCCCTTGCTCCTCCTCCTCTTTCTCATCATTGCTACCGCTTGCTTGCTTGCCAGGCAGCCAGCCAGTGAGCAAGCAGGCAGGGGCATCTACTACCCCTTCTTCTCACCACCACTGTTGTCTGGAACAGGGTGAGGGGCAGGTGAACAAGCAGGTTGCAATGGTGAAGAGGAGCAAGTCCAGTGGGCTCTTTTCAGTGGGCCCCTGCTGAGGTGCGGGCCCTCAGCAGGTGCCCAATTATGCCTACCCTTGACCCCGGCTTTGCCTAAAGCAAAAAGCATCTTGGGTCTGCATCAACATTGTTTAATTTCATGTTGGATGGTAGGAATGCAATCCTGAAAAACAACCTCAATAATGCCATGCCAGGGTGTATGGCTTGAAGGTTGTAGAGTTTACATTCTGCTATAGCTCAGCAGAAGCCCAAATTACTCCAGAACTGCTTGTGGAACAGAACTGCAGGTGAAAAGAAATCTCCCAGTTATCTCTAATTCTTCTCTATCCATTGAGCAGAATTTCAGATGGCTTTGACTGCTTTCTTCAACAGTATCCCTATTACTGATTTTGAAAGGGACTCTCCAAAAGCCAGAAGACTGAGAAAGAAAAAGACATACTTATGAACCATGCATATGAAGATCACAAAACACCGAACTGAATAAATTTCCTGAAGACTTAGGAATCCTAGTGGTGGATCACTAAATCTGTCTACCATCAATGGTTCTCTAAAATAACTTTTCTAGATCTAACTATGACACTAAGGCTGCAATCCTATACCCAATTACCTGGGAGTAAGCCTTGTTGAACTTAGTGGAGCTTACTTCTGAGTAGACATGCATAGGATTGCACTGTAAGGTTTTCATGAAGAGAATTGAGTTCACTCTGGAATTGGTTTCTAGCTCTCATGGTTGAAATTAGGCTGAGCTTACTTGTAAAACCTCAGAGGTCATGAAATAATAACAACAGATGTTGCAGCCATAGTTAGGAAGTGTGTGTGTGTGTGCGCGTGTGTGTGCATGCATGCGCGCCTGTGCCCACTGTGGATGGAATAGCTGCTATGTGGTGGATGCAAGAGCTGTTAATGACAGACATCCACCATGGAGGGTCCGCTTCCTTGGTGTATGTTTCATTTGGTGTTAGCATTGGTGGTTCAGCATAGTTGAAGGTAGGCAGGAAAGTGGAAGGAGAACTGCCACACTCATATATTCCTCAAGGATTTTTAAAGAATGAGGAGCTAAAGCTTATGTAAAAAAGATGATGCCCCATAAATGTCAAGGGAAAACAGTCTTACAGGTTAAAACAAACACAACACCCAGATTCAAAGCATCATTCAACAAAAGCCTCACTGAACTTTGCAACCTCTCAGTCTGTGTTGCCTATCTGTAACATGCTAGAAACCTGAAGTTATGAAAGTGCAGCAGACGACCTATTCTTTGGTGAGGTTATATTTGAACTCTTAAGCATAAAGCTGAACATAGATGAAATGCTGGTGTCTCAGTCTTACTGTGCTAACAGCACTGTCTAGGTATATGTATCATCAGGATATGGGTTCAACCCCTTTAAAGCAATGGAGATGTCACTGACAACTGCCCATGGTTAACAGCAGACGGGGGTTGGATTCAGCTTAGTCATACCTACAGTAAACCCATTGAAATCAGTGGGACTTAGGTTAGTTAAAACTAACTTAAATCCCATCGATTTCAATGGATCTGCTCTAAGTATGACTATTTCTGGATTCAAATGTTGATTTGAAGAACGATTAAAACAAATTATCCCAAACAAGTGTGGGATAAGTGCATTTAGAATTCATAATCTCCTAAACCCATCCCAGCTAATTCCCTCTACCATCCACTCTCTTGCCAATCCTTCTTCCAAACTAACCAATTTCCCACCTTTGCCCCAATTGCCATTTCATGCTCCTTCAACTCCCCCACCATTACTTTACATCCCATACTCTGAGCGATTTCCTCATCCCCATCCTCCTAACACAACCCCCCCAAAAATGGTTAATTTCTATGTGTGTGTTTTCCTGAACTAAGAACATAAGAACAACCATGCTGGATCAGACCCAGGGTCCATCTCCTCCAGCATTCTGTTCACATAGTGGCCAACCAGCTAAACCCACAAGTGAGTGCAATAGAACCCTCTTACCTGCTCCTTTTTGGTCACTAGTATTTGTTCTTGGCTAACTACATACCTGTTCATTCTTGGCCAACTGGTGACCAGTCTTTTAGAGCCTTTTATAAAGATAAGTGAAATGGGGAAGTACGGGCCCTTGGCCCTATACAGTAAATTCTTCCCTAGCCACACCTCTGTGGATGCTTGATCATTCTGTCACTCTACATTGGCACCACTTTTCATACCAGGTTCCACCATCTCTCTGTCTCTGATGTTTTGTCCTTTGAGTTAATTCACAGTGGTTGTGAGAATGGCCATTTAGGAATTAATAGGTAGTTGTAAATCTGGACTTGAATCAACACAATCCCTGCCATAACTTTGTGAATTCCTGGGACTGGCAGCCTTACTCACCCGTCCCTGTGTTTTCTATTTGGCAAGCTCTCTGAACAAAATAATATTGGATCTCTTCTGTACTTGAAAGTATTTTCAGATGTGTTGTAATAATTGGGCAGGACCTAACCACACCTAAGCACTTCTAACCCAGGCCTAGTCTACACAGCTAGGGGGTTTGGGTGGAAGAATGCTGAGGTGGTAGAATGGACTGCACCACGTCAGACTGTGGGTGATGGATTCCAGTTTTCGGTGCTCCTCTATGTCAAAAACAAACAAATCCCCAACTCCTTGCAAATGCAAAATTAGCACTACAGGGAGAAAGGTTCTCTCCTAGCTCATTGCTGGCTGTGCTAGTTTTCACTTTGCAAGGGAGTAGGAGAGCATTCATAAATATGACCACCCAGCTGTAGTCTGAAGTAGTACAGTACAGTCCACCACCTCAACACTCTTACCGCATTCTGCTTCAAGTATAGACCAGGCCTTTAAGTTGAATGTGTGAAATGTGTGAATGCATTTTGTGTATCTGTTTTTCAAAATGCAAATAGCAACCATGGGGGTGGAGCCGATCAGGAATGTGCTGCATCGGGTTTAATGCTTTCCTCCATGCCACAGTCCCAGTGAAAATCATCCCCCAAAACTGCTATTGGCTCTGGAACCGAAGCTTCCATTAGTACTGACAGCAGCTTCTCTCCCAGAGCACATAGCAGCTTGGGGACAGGGGTGGGTGGGATTTTCATCAGGACTGTGGCATGGGAGGAAAGTGTTAAACCCCTGTTCCCCATGTGGCATGGCTCCCCACAGTAGCTATTTAAGTTCTGAAAACAGATGTATGAAAATGTATTCATGCATTTCATGCATCAGCCGACTGGTGGGAGAGATTTCAGCCTTCATACACACAAGCTGCAGTTCACTTGATCCATTGTTATTCATGTGTAGTATTACCACATGGAGCCCCCTCACTAGTCTAGTTCCTTTGCAAAATCTATTCTTTCTCATTAAAGAGGAACAAAGGGTAACATTTCAAAACCTAGTTGCTCTGTGACTCTCACCATACATACCACCTTCATGTTTATTTTATATTGTGATTTGAATTTTTATGTACACCTCCCTAGAATCCTGATTATTATTATGAATGAAGATGAACTATAGACATTTTCTTTATTTTACTTTCAAACTGCCCAATAACCCTAGTTCTCTGCATGGTGTACAATATTTTAAAAACCTAAAATATAAACAATAGAACAATGAATAAAAGCAGAACATCACAAAACCAAGATAAAATCAGCAGCAAAGAATAAAAACACTGCAGCACATAAAACCAAAGTAAAACTGGCAGCAATAAAAGTGCAATGATCGAAAAGCACTAAACATTTATTTATTCTTAGAATGGATGAATAAATAAAGAGCCCCACTCTGTTTAGATCAGGGTGTGCTTGATAAAACATGCCGCTAACACCCCTTTAATCTCAGTTTTTCTTGTAAACAGGAAGGAGGTATCAGCATACAGCATCCCCATTTATCCTTCAACAATATCTTTTCAAAAGTCTCTTTGGGCAAAAGCATCATTCTCTCAGGAGCAGGGGTTGAGTGGCACAATTTTACTTCAGAAAGGTCCACTGGTGCCATTGCAGAAATACTGAGGGGGAAATGGAAACACAAGAGTAAGTAGCAGTGGGGAAAATGAACAGACATTGCAAGAATTATACTCCGCGGTGTAGGAGTCAAAGCTCGCCACCCTGGCACTTTTTAATTAGCAGGGATGCTGATGTCATCTGCCACACCCCACACCCCTCAGACTCCCCTGTTCTATCTGAGCTTTGCTGCAGTCCTCACAGTAGCTTGGGGGTGGAGATGAATTTTCCCAGCAACACTATACTGTTCTTTGTGGTAACAGAAAGTATTTTGGGGTGGCTTGGTGGTCAGTGTGCAATTCAACGTTACAAAAGACCTGCTTCTAACAGAGATGAAAACTTCTAGAATTGGCTTGTTGATATGGATCAACACAGCTGCTTGAATTTTTTGCCTCTCCTTGGGGGATGTGGCTGTGGGGGACTGTCATGAGAGCCTGCCCTTCAAAACAGACCACTATACCACTGACTATACTGGATGATGAAGGCCAGTGGAGAAAGTACCTGAAACAAAAATAGATATGAGATCAACCTGGGTTGCGTGTTGCACACACATCTTGTCTCCCACAATGAAACCAGTGTGCCATTGATTCTGGCTTGAAACTAGCCCACTCTTTCTAAGGAACATGAAAAGAGCCCTGTTGACACCGATCAAAGATCCATCCAGAGGAAGACCATTCTTTCCCCAAAGGCTGTCAGCTAGTAGGGATGGACGAATCCCTTACCTGGCTCCACGCAGGGGCATCCGCAGTGGGGGGCAGGCACTCCATCCCTCCCCCCGGAATCCTCCCTAGCCAGCTCCATTCCGCAGAGGCTCTGTGGAGCCGCTGGCCGAGGCTGTCCGCAGGCTGTCCGCAGGCTGACCGCTGGCCGAGGCTGTGCTGCTGCGGCCGTAAATGGCGGCCGTCGTAGCGGCCGCCATTTGCGTCCTTGCAAGCAGCCGTGATAGGCTATGTATCTACGTAGCCTATCACGACAAAGAGCAGGGACGCAAATGGCAGCCCTTTGGTGGCAAATGGCGGCCCTCTTTGCCATGATAGGCTACGTATTTACGTAGCCTATCATGGTAAAGGCAGCCACGCATATGGCGTAGTAAATACTTATGTAGCCTATCACGGCTGCAAGGACGCAAATGGTGGCTGCAGCAGCCCGGCTGTGGCCGGCCAGGAGACCAGCCGCCACCGCCACCGCATCCGCCCCAGGTAAGTTCCGTCGCGGGGGGATTTCACGGGGGAGCAGGGGGCGGGAGGCTGTTCCGCCACGGATTCCAGGGGGCCGGATTCTAAAGAGTCCGCCCTCACTGGAATGTGTGGCGGAATTCTCTGACATCCCTATCAACTAGATGCCCCCGGAGCAGCCAGGCATGAAGGCAAAAGCCCTTCTCCAGTTCCTTGTCTCCAACATCTGGTGCTTACAGCCTCCAAACATGGAGGGCCTTCAAACGAGAAACCAACTTCCCCCCATCGCATGCATTTATTAATTTATTTGTTTGTTTGTTTGTTACATTTATATCCCACCTTTTCCCTCATGGAAGCGTACAGGATCCTCCTTTCCATTTTATCCTCACAACAACCCTTGAGGAAAGTTAGGCTGAGCGTCGGTGACTGGCCCAAAGTCACCCAGTGGGCTTCATGGCCGAGTGGGGACTAGAACCCGGATCTCCCCAGTCCCACTCCAGCACACTGCCTCTCCCCTTGCACCCAGTCCAACCCTTTCCTAGCCACAGAATGCTAAGCAACCTCTCCCAGACATCAAGGTGTCAGTCAGCCTCCAGCTACCAGGAAGGAGGCAGGAAGTTTTCCCTGTCCTCGTTCCATTCGGATGAAACGCACGAGGCGTATGAAGAAACAAAAGAGGAAGACGTGATGAAGGGCTCCGGGCCAGACGGGGGTGGCTTACACGCCCAAGAGGTGTGGATCTTCTTCAGGTTTGTACAAACACCCTATTACCAGCCAAGCTGGCTCGGTCACATGACAAACTCGGAACATGAAACCCGACCAGGCGCTCAGGCAAGTTTTGCTTCTCCCAAAACGCACGCGAACTCGCCTCCCGCGCCGCGCCGCGCCGCGAGCCCGATCTGAAGGGGGGCTGCAATCCTGAGGGAAATCCATGCCCTCCCTCTCGGATCGGCCGCCCGCCCTCACGACACCTCCCCGGGGGAACTAGGGAGCCGCAGATGCCCCTTGGACTCGGATGCCAGTTGATCCGAGGCAATCGGCGGCGGGAATGGACAAGTTCAGCAAAATCACGGTGCCCGCAGGACAGAAGCTCAGGTACGAGCCTTTCTTTCTCTCCCCGCCCCTTTCCTTCCCTTTCCCCCCTTTTCACGCAGCGAGCGTGACTCGGGGGTTGTTTCTTTCCTGCCGTGCCGCGTGATGGAAAGCTGCTCGACAAGAGCAGAGAGCAGAAACTTGCTCGTAGAAGAGAATCGAGCGGTCGAGAGAGGGTTCAAAATGGGGGCTAGGGTAACAAGCTTTCGAGTTGCACAGGAGTCCAAACAAATCGGAAATGAGCGCGTTCTGCGCGGCTGGAAATCAGGCTGACACTTTTTCTGGGAAGGGTTCCTGTGCCTTAATATGGCAGGCAAACTTCGCACCCGGTGAATCTTTTCCCAGCACTAAGTCCCCATGCCGGGAAATGCTTCAACTGTTGAATGTCAGCCTGTCATTAAAGACACTCTCGTCCACCCAAACCTGGAAGTTCTCACCTCTGCGTGCCGGGACATATTCAGAACCCATTTGGATCATTTATTTGTTTAACTGGGATGTGCCCAAGAGTTCCTGGTTTCCACGGTGTTGCAAGCAAGGGAAACTTTGCTGTGTAGCACAGGGTTATGTGCATCCTTCCTTTGTGTGGGCAGTGCTGCCTGTTTTGACCTGCTGTTCCTCTGCTCCACCTTGGTGACTACCAGGGCATCAGTCAGAGCACTGGAGACCGGGGACTCCGATTTAGGTGGGGCTGTGGATCTATTCTGGGTTTCAAACAGAACCAGCCAGATCTCCAAAGGAGCTATCCAAGGTGCTGGACCCGTTTGAGAGATATAGTTCAGCACCTTGGGTAGCTCTGAGTTCTGGCCAGTTCTGATTGAAACCCAGAATGGATTAGCGCCTCCACCAAAATCGGAGCCACCAGCCTCCACTGCGTCAGCCTCTGCACAGGTGCTGCACAGCTTGCAGGAATCGGATCTGCAGAATGTGTGTATTATACTCTTCAGACTCTTTTGCAGCGTTTTTCAGATCTGGACTGCAAAGACAAAATGAGAAACTTTTGGTTGGTGGCCCAAAGGACTAAATGCGTAGCAGAGAGATTTAGGACAGTTCTGTTGCATGTACACTCCTATTCCACTGGTGTTTCCTGCAGCAAACATATCAAACATTGATGTCTTAAAATACCTACTCATGCGTACCCATCTGGGGACCTTACATCACAATTTGGCTCTGGGAGAGAGCATTTCTGATAGTGCTGTTCTGAAGAGTAATGTGAAGCCTCTGACAAGTGTGATCAATCCAGCAGAGTGCTACCATGGATCACAATCCAAGTGGAGAAGGGATGGGGTGGGGTGGGGGGAAGAGAGAGAGAATGAAGCTGATTAAAAGTAAAAACTAAGAAACCGTACTGAGTGATTTGTGAGTTGCTGGGAGATCACTCAAGTAACAATTGAGTGATCTCCCAGCAACTGGGCACAATTCAGAATAAAGTTCTCCTGCTCAGGCACTGTTAAAATGACGGGGAGTTGTGCTGAGGTGTGCAACTCTTGGCACTTCCTATACATTCCAGTGGGGCATGAACAGGAAAACAAGAATTGTGCTCTCTGGGTTTATTACTGCTTGACCATTTTTTCCATACATTTCCATTGATTGTTTTTATGACTTGAGGGTTTGCTTTAAAAAAAGAAGAATGATTTGTTCCTTAGGCTATACAAAAATTGTTTCTATAAGGTGTCTTACCAATAATATTATGCATGTCTCAGCATCCCCAGTTCTGTGATAAGTTGGGACCAGGGAAGAGGGCTTTTGCGGTTGGCGAAACTGCCATTCTTGCAGTTTAAAATGTGGCCACAGCTATATTGATTAATTACAATCAATGGATGATTCATTGGGATCAGTGTGCATGGAGGGGGGATGCCATCTCTCTATTCAACTTTTCCTGATACTGGTCTGGCTATGCAGCTGGCAGCTGTAAATGTGCTTCAGGTGCCATGCTCAAGCCTAGGTTTTCTGACTATGGTGAACCTTATGCCTGGCCATACGCTTAGGCTAAAAGCTGGCCAGCCCCGCTGGTGGCCACTCGTGGATCGCCAAAAAAGAGGACACTGTTTGGTATAAAATTTGCATATACTAATGTATGCATATAGATGCACATTTAGAAATAATTATACTTGAAATTGGAATACAGGACATCTCACCATAGTGTGGGAAGACTGTGACCAGATGATCTGTGTTGCTTGCTCAGTCTGCTGTCCAGGCAGTGTTGACGGGCCACTTCAAGGCCCAGCTCTTCCTTCTGATGGGTCTTTATCTTTAAACTGGGCTTGAACTGGACAGCTCTTCCAATAGAGGATGCCTTCAAAATAGAGGACAGTCCTCTGGCAGCCTTTCAAACAGAGGAATGCCCTCTGCAAAAGAGGACACATGGCCACCCTATTGCCAGGTCCTACCCCCTACCATATTGCATGGCCACAGATTAGAGGAGCCACCCCAGGCCTGGGGAGATCCCAATCTCCCTGTTCTAAGAGTGTTAGGACAAGTTTGTAACTCCCAGAACCTATGGGTCTTACTCTTCCACCCCCCTTTTCAATCCAACCTGCCAAATTGCAATGGATATTTAACATAACCATCATTACAATACTCTCACAACCTTTAGAAGAGTCACACCAAGGAAGACCAAAAAAACCCATGCCTGTCTCTGGCCAATCAGGACGGCATGAAAAAAAACTCTCCCATGCTCCAAAAGAATGCCCTACAAATGCCTGGGGGTGGGGGGTGACCCTATCTCGGAGAGGGTGGGTAGGTGGCTTGTGCTGCTTACCACCTGCAACTCAGGCCAGGCTGTGCTGACAAAGTCCTTCTACCGATGTATCTCAAGTCTCCCCCAGCCAAAATCTCACAGTAGCCAAAAAGTTGAAGCCATAACGCTACTTCCTTCCTCCAAGCCCTGGACATCACAGGACTCCTCAATTGGACTTCTGTGGCCACAGCAGCCACATGCAAAGACATGTGGGCAGGCTTTCACCACAAGTCAGAAGGAGCCTTTTTCATGGCTGCACTTACACTTTGGTACTCCGTTACCAAGGGAGGCTCATTTCACCCCCTCTTTAATGGCCTTTCATAATTTGGTTGGGTTTTTTTTAAGTGCCTGGGGGTTTTTTTTTGTTCTTTTGTCTCTAGACTGTGAGCATTTTTACTGATACTGTATTGTGTTTATTCCCTGCTGCTCTTTTATTTATTATTTATTTATTAGATTTATTAGCCACCCATCTTTTAACATGTTGGCATTTTAGTGTCACCGTTCCTTTGAATTAATTTTATGGTTGTTATTCTTGTTAGCAACCATAAAATTAATTCAAAGGAACGGTGACACTAAAATGCCAACATGTTAAAAGATGGGTGGCTAATAAATCTAATAAATAAATAATAAATAAAAGAGCAGCAGGGAATAAACACAATACAGTATCAGTAAAAATGCTCAAAGTCTAGAGACAAAAGAACAAAAAAAAACCCCAGGCACTTAAAAAAAAAAAAAACCAAATTATGAAAGGCCATTAAAGAGGGGGTGAAATGAGCCTCCCTTGGTAACGGGTAACCTTGGTAACCATTTTATGGTTGTTATTCTTGTTAGCCCCTTCATGGATCACTGCCTTGTTGTGGCGAAGGGGCTTGCGTAACTCAGTGAAGCCATAAGCTATGCCGTGCAGGGCCACCCAAGACGGACAGGTCATGGCAGAGAGTTCTGACAAAATGTGGTCCACTGGAGAAGGAAATGGCAACCCACTCCAGTATTCTTGCCAAGAAAACCCCATGGAACGTATCACAAGGCTAAAAGATATGACGCCGGAAGATGAGCCCCTCAGGTCGGAAGGTGTCCAATATGCTACTGGGGAAGAGCAGAGGGTATTTCCAAGTAGCGCCAGAAAGAGTGAAGAGGCTGGGCCAAACCCGAAAGGACACTCAGCTGTGGATGTGTCTGGTGGTGAAAAGAAAATCTGATGCTGTAAAGAACAATATTGTTTAGGAACCTGGAATGTCAGATCAATGAATCAAGGTAAGCTGGAGGTGGTCAAACATGAGATGGCAAGATTGAACATCGACATCTTGGGAATCAGCGAACTAAAATGGACAGGCATGGGCGAATTTAATTCAGGTGACCATCATATCTACTATTGTGGGCAAGAATCCCTTAGAAGAAATGGAGTAGCACTCATAGTCAACAAAAGGGTGGGAAAAGCAGTACTGGGGTACAATCTGAAAAATGATAGAATGATCTCAGTACGAATCCAAGGCAAACCATTCAACATCACAGTAATTCAAGTCTATGCCCCAACCACTGAGGCCGAAGAAGCTGAGGTTGATCGGTTCTATGAAGACCTACAACACCTTCTAGAACTAACACCAAAAAAAGATGTCCTCTTCATCATAGGGGATTGGAATGCTAAAGTAGGAAATCAAGAAATCACCGGGATAACAGGCAGGCATGGCCTTGGTGTACAAAATGAAGCAGGACAAAAGCTAATAGAGTTTTGCCAAGAGAACATGCTGATCATAGCAAACACTCTTTTCCAACAGCACAAGAGGCGACTCTACACATGGACGTCACCAGATGGTCAATATCGAAATCAGATTGATTATGTCCTTTGCAGCCAAAGATGGAGAAGCTCCATACAGTCAGTAAAAACAAGACCTGGAGCTGACTGTGGCTCAGATCATGAGCTGCTTCTTGCAAAATTTCGTCTTAAATTGTAGAACGTCGGGAAAACCACTAAACCGTTCAGGTATGACCTAAATCATATCCCTGATGAATATACAGTGGAGGTGAGGAATAGATTTCAGGGATTAGACCTGATAGACAGAGTGCCTGAGGAACTATGGACGGAGATCCGTAACATTGTTCAGGAGGCAGCAACGAAATCCATCCCAAAGAAAAAGAAATGCAAGAAAGCAAAGTGGCTGTCTGATGAGGCTTTACAAGTAGCTCATGAAAGAAGGGAAGCGAAAAGCAAGGGAGAAAGGGGAAGATATACCCAACTGAACGCAGAGTTCCAGAGAATAGCAAGGAGAGACAAGAAGGCCTTCTTAAATGAACAATGCAAAGAAATCGAGGAAAACAACAGAATGGGAAAGACTAGAGATCTCTTCAAGAAAATCGGAGATCTCAAGGGAACGTTTTGTGCAAAGACGGGCATGATAAAGGACCAAGAAGGCAGGGACCTAACAGAAGCAGATGAGATTAAGAAGAGGTGGCAAGAATACACAGAAGAACTATACAGGAAAGATCTGAATGTCCCTGATAGCCATGATAGTGCGGTCACTGAACTTGAGCTGGACATCCTAGAGAGTGAAGTCAAGTGGGCCTTAGGAAGCATTAGTAACAACAAAGCTAGCGGAGATGACAGTATTCCAGCCGAGCTATTTAAAATCCTCAAAGATGATGCTGTTAAAGTGCTGCATTCAATATGTCAACAAATCTGGAACACTCAACAGTGGCCACAAGACTGGAAAAGGTCAGTTTACATTCCAATTCCAAAGAAGGGCAACGCCAAAGAGTGTTCAAACTACCGCACAATTGCGCTCATTTCACATGCCAGCAAGGTGATGCTCAAAATCCTACAAGCTAGGCTTCAGCAGTATGCGAACCGAGAACTACCGGAAGTACAAGCTGGGTTTAGAAGAGGCAGAGGAACTAGAGATCAAATCGCCAACATTCGCTGCATCATGGAGAAAGCAAGAGAATTCCAGAAAAACGTCTATTTCTGCTTCATTGACTACGCTAAAGCCTTTGATTGTGTGGATCACAACAAACTGTGGCAAATTCTTAAAGTGATGGGAGTACCAGACCACCTTACCTGTCTCCTGAGAAACCTGTACGAGGGTCAAGAAGCAACAGTAAGAACCGGACATGGAACAACCGATTGGTTCAAAATTGGGAAAGGAGTACGACAAGGCTGCATATTGTCACCCTGCTTATTTAACTTATATGCAGAGTACATCATGAGAAATGCCGGGTTGGATGAATCAGAGGTCGGAATTAAGATTGCTGGGAGAATTATCAACAACCTCCGATATGCAGACGATACCACCCTAATGGCAGAAAGCGAAGAGGATCTCAAGAGCCTCTTGTTGAGGGTGAAAGAGGAGAGTGCAAAAGCTGGTTTGAAACTCAACATTAAAAAAACTAAGATCATGGCATCTGGCCCCATCACTTCCTGGCATATAGAAGGGGAAGAAATGGAAGCAGTGACAGATTTTACTTTCTTGGGCTCCAAGATCACCGCAGACGGTGACTGTAGCCATGAAATTAAAAGACGCTTGCTCCTTGGGAGGAAAGCTATGGCCAACCTAGACAGCATAGTAAGAAGCAGAGACATCACCTTGCCGACAAAGGTCCGTCTAATCAAAGCTATGGTTTTCCCAGTAGTAATGTATGGCTGTGAGAGCTGGACTATAAGGAAGGCTGAGCGCCGAAGAATTGATGCTTTCGAACTGTGGTGCTGGAGAAGACTCTTATGAGTCCCCTGGACTGCAAGGAGGTCAAATCAGTCCATCCTAAAGGAAATCAACCCTGAGTGCTCATTGGAAGGACAGATAATGAAGCTGAAGCTCCAATATTTTGGCCACCTAATGCGAAGAGAAAACTCCCTGGAAAAGACCCTGATGCTGGGAAAGACTGAAGGCAAAAGGAGAAGGGGACGGCAGAGGATGAGATGGCTAGATAGCATCACGGATGCAATGAATATGAACTTGAGCACGCTCCGGGAGAGAGCGCAGGACAGGAAGGCCTGGCGTGCTATGGTCCATGGGGTCACGAAGAGTCGGACACGACTGAACGACTGAACAACAACAACAACATTCTTGTTAGACGCCTTGAGGTCTTCCAAGGAAAAGTGGAATATAGATGCTTTAAATAAAATATTATTTTTGCATTAAAGACCATTCTACATTCTGCAAAGGGAATGTTGTGTGTAGAAAAGGCTAAAAATTAAGTTTGATGTTAATGAATAAGCAATATTTTGAGTGGGCAAGAATGGGCAGGTATGCAGAATTGACAAAACTTTTGTCCACATTCATCATGGAACTTAAAACATAGATATCCCATGATAGGAGCTCCAACAAAACATGTTCATACACTTCTGTCATTTTATCTATACACTTTAGATATTATATAAAGCAGCTGTTGCAAGCAAGTAGGTGGAAGACAATTGTTCATCTGTAACATGAAGTTAAAGCTGGCTACTTGATTCTGCCACTGTTGGCCAGGCCCCACTCCATGTATTATTGAAAGGAGGCGACTGGATTAACTCTTGCACTGAATGCCACTTATGGCCGGTAGTCTTACATGTAGTAACATAAGCTATGTGCTAGGTGCATGGAGAGCACAATCCTAGGCCTGTCTACTCAGAACTAAAGCCCACTGAGTTCAGTGGGTCTTTTCCCCAGGTCTCAGACTGCAATCCTCTACACATTTACTTGGCAATAAGTCCCACTGAAGTAAATAGGACAAGAAGTGTGGAAAAGCAGAGGCACAAATGACTACATGCACATCTGATTTTGCAGGACCCCATGCCTTTAATAGCTGCATGGCTGGCAGAAATGCAACAAATGAAGCTTTCCCTCATCACTGTATCTTCATGTTTCTCTCTCCCAACCCCATCACTTGCAGAAAGTACGCCCTGCCAGGCAAGAGAAAAAAATAGCAACCATAAGGGATGAGCAAAATTGTTTCTCAATATATCAAAGAATCATAGACGATCACAGAATCATAGGGTTGGAAGGGGCCTACAAGACCATCGAGTCCAACCCCCCACTCAATGCAGGAAGCCTGATTCCCAAGCAGTCTCCCATCCAGGTGCTAACCAGGGCTGACCCTGCTTAGCTTCCGAGATCAGATGAGATCGGGCGCATCCAGCCCTTTGCTCAATATATGTTCTTTGAAGCATCTGTTTTCCTGTATCATTTTCGTATGGACTGTTAGTGCTCAACAGCCCTATTCACTCTTTGGCCCTTCGCATGGCCAGTGTGTGAAGCAAGTGGGGGCACACCTCCTGCCCCCAGTATTGGTGTGCCTGCTGGCCCCACGCTCCCATCCCACTGACTCCCTAGCTCAGCCCCTCTGACCTCCACACGTTTGGTGGAGGTCTGAAGAGGGACCGAACCGTATTCACGTAGATTCCTCCACTTGATCACACAGGACTTCCAGTCACAAGGAGGAGCCTACTCAAGTGCAGCTGGCTCCCCATTAAGACCTTAACTGAACATGTGGAAGTCACAGGAGCAGAGCCAGAGGTGAGCATGCAACTCCAGGGGCAAGGCCAGTGACACAGCCCTGCTGTCCTTTAATGTATTTGCCTTAATGCGTGGATAGGGCTAAAAACACAAGAGCCCTGCCGGAGCAGGCCAAAAGCCCTTTCTAGTCCAGCATTTTGTTCCTACGGTGGCCAACTAGATGCCTATGGGATGCCTAAAACCAGGACACCCCGCTGCTCATGTTTCCTAACAACTCGAATTCAGAGGCCTACTTAGGAACACTTCTACACCCACGTGCTAGTGTCCTGAGGCCATAGCAGGCGCCAACTATGCGAGCTATTAACCCAGCAAAGATCTGGAGAAGATTGAAAGCTTATATGCTGGCTGTCCCTGATTCACCAGTTGCAGCTGTGTCTTCCTCCTCATGAGTAAACCCTTGCTCATGAGTACAGCCTGGGCAAAAGGGTCTTCTGGCAGCCAGGCGGACACTCTTGACGACTGCTCTGACTGTCCCACCTGGTCCTCTGTTGTTAGTGCTCTGTTGAGCTATGGGCAAAGGGAAGAGAGTCTGGAATTATGGCTGGCATTGGGGCAGGGTTGAAGGAGTTCTTGGAGACCTCAGGAAAGGCATCCCTGCCACAGGCCCCTAAGGTTGCCCCAGGTCTACTGTAGGAGAGAGAGAGATACTGTGAGGAATCACACTCCTCCTCCTCCTCCTCCAAAGAAGTAATCCCTTCTGTCGTAGCCCCGACAACTACCACAGTCAAGGGCTTCCTGAAGTATGTGTAGCAAATCTGGCTTCACTCCCTGGTGAAGCATAACATAATGACAGTTGTCGTTGAGAGGACATCCCCTAAGTGTGTACACATTTCAGCTAAAAGAAGCAAACCTAACCAAATCTCACAGATGCAACAGATATTCTGCTGTTTTTCCCTTCATCTTCGTGAGCAAGTCTAATGATAACCTACACATGTTCATTATAAGAGGAATCAGTAGTATAGGCCCCAATCTTCTGCCTTCATTCTAGCTAGTTCATTATGTAAACAAGCACTTGTCCACCTTAATAACAAGCTTTATCCTTCTTACTTTAATAGAACTACTCATGCTGAAAAGAAATTATTTTGGTGACCTTTCACAATATGGCTTAAAGCCTAGTTATGTAGAACGAAGTCCAAATGAAACCAATGGGACGTATTTGCCAGTAAACATTATTAGGACTCCACTGCTTGGCAACTACATATTTTAAGCTTGGTTTCCCATTTGTGTATATCCTGTAGAGAAGAAACAGGGTGTGGGGCTGCCCAGGTTAGGGTGCATACATGCCACATACAGAGGGATGATTGTGATACAGCAAGAGTTAGAGGTGTGAAGGAACCTCTAGAAAGGCTGGGGGAGGAGAGGAACTGAATGATAAGAGGAGAGGAAAAACTTTTCTCAGGTTCTTTATTATTATTTTTCCAATGGAAAAATTGGAAAGGGGGGTTTAAAGAACCATATCACATCAGTTCTCTTTTATAATAATGAATACAATGTGTGTTTGTTTTTAAAGCAGGACTTTAAAATATATTGTTTTAGGCTCTTCTGTGGATACATATAAGGTTATTAATATAATGAAACTCCTGCGATTCCTGTTAACTGTAATTGGATTTCCTATGTAAGGTATGTGTTTTGTTAGTTGAAAAAGTTGTAATATTTTTATATATTCATTAATTACATTGAAAATGTGATTAAAATTCAATAACAATAATTTATATTGTTTTAGGCTGCAATCCTATGTACACGTACTAGAGAGTAAGCTCCATTGAATTCAGTGGGACTTACCTCTGAGGGGACATGCATAGAATTGTGCTGCCCACTGCACCGTACTTCCTCAAAATGGTTTCTAATAGCAATATAATAACTGTGTAAGATGATCTGCACAGTATTGTGTGCTGCCTACATGTGTAACTCAGTTGCTATTATCTTCACCTAGAAGCAGACATTACTTCTATTTCGGAGAGTTGGAAACAGTATTAAGGAGGAAGAGTTGCTCGGTGTTCAACAGTCATCCAACTGTTGCGTCATGGAGCCGTGGGAATTTTGTGTACTGTTTTTGCTGTTTCTGAAAAATTTGGAGACTGTTTCTAAGACTAAAGAATAATAACAAAAAACACCCCCTTCCTTTCTCTACAACATCGATGTTTTTTGTTGGACAGAGCAAACCTAAGTAGGGTAGAGGTGGATCTTCTGACTCATCCACAGCCCTGATGGCATATTCTGGCCAGGGGAGAAAGGGGACGTTCCATTTTCCCTAGTAGACCAGAGTTTATTAATTTACTCTCTTGTTGATTACAAAAGGATCCAAAGCTGGCTCTGACCCACCCTGCTCCTTTTGGGACTTTACCCTTTCTATGGTCAGTGGGAGAATCACTGGCAATAGCTTTCAGCCCCCTGCGCCTGTTCAAGAATAAAACTGAAAGAAAGACATAGCAGCTATATACAGATTGAGAGCTTTTCTACCTGAGTCATTTATTGTGCGCTTGTGATTCCTTACTCACAGTTGTTTACAGGTTCTTTAGTCATGATCCTCCAGTTTCCTGTCTGTTTTTTCAGAGCACTTTTCCTGGATTTTTTTTTAGAGTGGGGGAAATGGAGTATTATTTCTAAAAGTGAAAGAAAGGGTATTTTCCTACTTGTGTAATTATGATATTCCGCTATAGCACAGCACCACCTAGAGATTATGTAGTAGAAAAGCAGGAAAGGAAAAGGTCTTTGTGTAGAGCTCGGACTCAATTCTGCAATGAAACCGAATGTAGATACACTGGATTAACAGCCTCGTGTAGAAAAGCTGTGGTTTGTTTGGGCCCTGTGGTTTGTTTTGGCCCTGTGGAACCATAGTAGGAACACCTACTATGGTTCTCTTTCATAGGAACAATATGAAACAGCCCTTTGTACTAATGCCAATGAAACTGTTCTTGTTATCTTCTGAAAAGAATTATCAGAAAAATACAGGATTTTTAAAAAAAAGAAAAACTGCCTTCTGACACCAATTCGTAGCACTGCTGAGTCTTTAAAAGTTTAGCCAGTTACCTCGGGAATCACGTCCTTTGGACAGGCAGTCCTATAAACTACGAGACATGCTGTTCGGAATGCAGCTTTGTTGGTTGATACTCACCTGGTTTTTGTGTTAAATAAGAAATGTGAAGGCCAGTTACTCATGTTTCATGTCTTTGTCTTAGATAGTTTTACTTTTATACTGCTTGCAGTGGCCTAGAACTATAAACAATAAGCATTTTGTTATTGTTGTTGATACTCACTTCTAGTTTTGTCAGCTCTTCAGTATTGTATTTTTAAATAGAGCTACCAACTGATTTTAGATATATATTTTTGGGTTGATTAATCATCTCTCTTAACTAACCAGTTAATGTTAGATAACTGTGCAAATTGTCTACTCCTCCGTATGGTCCCTTTTTGACATATTGAAGGAAATGTGAGGTAATTTGCAACTTAATAAACACTCAGGTCCCAATCCAGCTTTAATTGCATGTACTTATGCATGATTAGTTGCTCCAGGATGTGGTTGAGTATGAGCATCCTAATGCTTATCTAACTGAAAGTAATACAGAGCAGATAGATGACATTCGTATTTGGATGTGAATGGATATTTGGATCTCATTCCATGTACAATACATATGCATATACTTTGTAATGCAATGTATGTATATTACTAGGGCTGTGCACGGACCACCCCCACCCCCGCTTTGCTTCAGATGCCGCTTCGGACCTTCTGAAGCAGTCCTACTTCACTTTGGACCCCATATGGATTTGGATCCGAATCCAAAGTGAGATTTGGATATCCGAATCATTCTGATACAATATTTTCCCATTGACTTGCATTGGAAAATAGAAGCAGCCATAACTTTTTCAGTTGACTTGTCAGCCCCCATGGAGGAAATTCCAATTCTCAAATTTCAGACAGTTTGGCCCAGTAGTTTTTGTGCTAGGCAGAGTTAAAATTTGATTTTTTTTCAACAAAAACTCTCAAAGCAAAGAGCTATAACTTTTCACTGTTTCCACAGAAGTGCATGAAATTTGGGAAATTTGGGAACCTCTCAGCCCCCATGGAGGGGATTTTCCACCTGCCAAAGTTCAGACAGTTTGGCCCAGTAGTTTTTGTGCTAGGTACAGATAAAATGTGCTGTTCTCAGAAACTCAAACCAAAGGTCATAAAGGAATAATCAGAGAAGTTAGGTGTTTAAGCGGTGATTAGGAGGCGGTCACTATCTCTAATCTCTGCTGTAGATTTCTTTGAAGTGCAAATAACCCCTCTCCCCTAGTACTACTAAATTTGGTAATCTGGGGCCAGATAAAGTTGGCATCCAGGCTGTGGACTGCCAATTTGCCATCTTGGACTTAAAAGATTTTTGGTTCACGTAACTGCCCTGTGGTAAAAATTTGCTGGATTTCTAAAGTCTGGTCAACTTAATGTACCTAGCTCCATCTTTTCTAAATCCATATAACTTCCTTCTCACTCTCAAGTACTCTGTTTGATTGTAAGAGTAGGGATGTTGGAGAACTCTGCAACAGATTCAATTGAGTTCAGATTTCTGTGAATCCAATCCACAGATTCTGCAGCGGACAGCTTTATCCAAGTCATGCAGACCATTTTCTTCCTTTTAAGTGTCAAGCTATTTTTCATTTCCTTACATAAATTCAATTTTGTTTTATAATTTCATGCCTTTGGCCAGGTTTCAGTCATTGGCTACTCATGTCACACAGGTTTGCTCCTCAGATATTACTGTGGTTCTTTTCATAATAGGACTTTCATAAGGTCTTATCTGGACTCCTTGTGTACATCTGTAGTAGCAGCAGTGTACCAGAGGTTTTTATACATTTTAAAGAAAAACTCAGTGTGTCCCAGTCCATCACACTCTCAAATGAAGATGCCTTATATTGGGCTTGCTTGCTTTGCCACATTTAAATAATAGATGTAGTGCTTTTGCCCACTATATTTTGAAATGTGGATGTGTGTAGTAGTTTGCTCGACCACAAGACAAGCACACACACATAGACACACACAGGGAGACATGCAAGAGCAAAAGAAAAGCAAATACAGAACTACCTACAAGCAAAGAAAAGGCTTTTTAATTTGTTTTGTTTTAGGAAAAAGATATAGTATAGTTCAAAAATGGGAAGGGAAGGGAAGGAATACAGGAATTGAGAGGGGCGGGGAGAAGGAAGAGACAAGAACAAGGAAAGGAAAGGAAAGGAAAGGATAGATAGATAGATAGATAGATAGATAGATAGATAGATAGAATTTAAAGGCTCTAGCAAGAAAGGCAGGGAAAACTACAAAGAAAGAGTTGAATTGAGAACAGGGGGAGGGGGGGAGCGAAAGAACAAGGCAAGGCAGGGAAACTAAAACTACTTCTTAATTTGTTCTTGTTTTCTTTTTAAATAATCAAGAAAGAAAGAACTAATAAGAATGGTTGAATAATTCAGAAGGGTGGGGGGTAGACAAAGAACAAGGAAAGGAAAGGAGGAAACTAATGTTTTTTGGTTTTGTTTTTAAATAAACTTTCTAGAAAGAAAGGGAATAGTTGAACTGAATAGGGCAGGGTGGGAAAGAATAAGAACAAGCTGCAGTACAACACACACACACGCACACACACACACAACCACAACAAGATCTAACCAACACAGCTCTCTCTAACTGTAACCACCAGCTCTCTCACACTCAATGAAACAATCGCAGGCTGATCTCCAGTATATCCAGTATTCCCCCCCACCACCACCACCGTCCACCATTGTCACTGATTGGAGACTGCTGGGTTGCATTCAGCCCTAATTTGGCAACTAGAGCTGGCATTCGCCAAAGCTCACTCACTACTCCTCCTCCTCTTCTCCCCTAGCCCCCTCCCTTCTCCTCCTCTCCCCCTGCCTGATCTTTCTCAAGGTTATACATTTTTGAGATAGGCTATCAGAAGAGCTCTGAATCTCCCAAGGTGGATGGAGGCGCTTCATCGGTGACCCACTTCGCCTTGGTGCTGGTCTGATTTGCTTTGGATCACACCGAGGCACCCCCAAAGTGCTCTGATTCACTTTGGGATTCAGATTCCGCACCAAAGCAATTCACAGCCCTATATATTACCACATATATTATATATGTATAATATGTATATTATCACATGTGTGTGTCTGTGGTAATATACATATATACCATATATATATATATATATATACACACACACACACACCCCATATAATATACCACATATACATATATGTATATATAAAATGCCACACATATTTTATATGTATGGTACCACATATATTATATATGTATAATATTTACACTACCACATATATAAGCTGCATATTAGAGCCCAGTGGTTTACTTACAGGAGTTGTGTGCTCTTTTGATTTATACCCCATTTCAAGACCCACCATGTGGAAGCCTGCTTCCATGCGTGGATCTTCTTATCCAGATCAGGGCATCAACATTACAAGGAAAACCCATTGTTAAATTAAAAATATCATTTCCTGTATCGTTATGTTAAAATATATTTCTTGGAAATGATAGTTCATGTATTAGTCCACATAGCCATAAATTGGAAATGGGGAGAAAAATAATCCTCCTACTATTGAGAAATGGCTTATAAGACTATGGGAAATCGTATATATGGTTAACCTTACAAATATAATCAGAGCAAGAGAAGGGAGACAACAACACAGTCACTTTATTTAAAGGTTGAGTATATTTATTATGAATTGGAACAAGAGAAGTCAAGATGCTGCACAACCATATTTGCAGTTTCTATTTTAAATCTGGTATTGTATTTTAAATCTTTGCACTGCAGCTAGGTTCTATTTAGTTATGTTTATATTGTAGTTTTAAATTTTAAATTTTCGTATTGTATTTTATGGTTTTAATTGTTGTGAATTGCCAAGAGCTTTGGCTATTGGGCAGCATAGAAATGTAATAAATACATAAATATTCATTCTTAGGAATATTATAGAATATTAACAGATGTTTTTGCTCACTCATATGTTATTTGTATGTTAACATATGTTGTGGCTGCTCTACATACTGTCTCGGTTTCCCCCCTCACATGAATTGTATGCAAATACTGTTTTATAATAAATAAATAACTTTCCTGTTACAGTAGAATGCCAGATCCAAATGATTCTCAACAAAAATAAAGTTCCTTCTGAAATGTCAGCTCCATTAATTAAAATGAACCAAAACATTAGTTAATTCAGCTGCCAGTTAAAGCTGGCAGACCTATTTCTTAACTCATGCATAGTGTTAAATTCATTTTGGCAAAGGTTCTCTCTCCCTTTGAAGTATGTAATCTAAGGACTGGTTTAAAGTAATAGCCCATTCCATTTCCCAATACTTGTAATTTGAAAGTACCTTTAATTATATTGGGTTCTCTCAATAATTCCCAAAGGTATATTCAACAAAACATTTAACCTTAGATGGCTGATACTCTTTAACTAGTTCTTTATTTTGTCTTTTAATAAGCCAAACATAAACTTTTTGATCTCTTCTAATAAATTTGCTTTATATTATGGCAGTCATTTCAGTATATTGCTCTTTGTCCTTGTTTCCCAAGCCAATTTTATGTAGTCATACACCATTGTCAATCCAGCTTATCTTAATAAATAAAAACCTTTGAGGAGTGTGAGGTTTATTAAAAGGAAGCACCACTTGATGTATATAGCCAAACAAAATCACAGCAAGAAGGCAGGAATAACAATCTGTAAAATTTGACAAGGCTTTCATGAAAGATCCAGTAGTAGAGAAGTGCTGAAAGTTAGTGCCCCCAAAGGGCCAAAGGTTGCAGGAAGCATGTGCTTCCATGGAGACAGTGCAGCCAACATTTAGGGGACATCATTACAGCTGAAACCCATGCTCCTGGTTGACCCTGCTGTGCACAAGGAGGAACACAGGAGTGTTCTTGGGAACGGCAAACGCATTTGCTCTGAACAATCTAGGCAGGAACAATCTGCCAACTCTGGGAGGCAGATTAAACAGTGCACCCTGGTCCCCCAGTTGTCTGAATCTGCAATGTGTGTAAGTGGGGATAGGGTAGTGCATGTTGAATTCCCTGGCTATTTTATTTATTTAAAAGATTTGTATCCCACCCTATGTCGTTAAGTTATCAGGGCGGCATACAGATAAAATCAATGTAAACAGTATAAAACAATAAATTATTTACATAGCTAAAACATATTAAATCATTAAACTAGCTAATACCAATTTAAAATCTAAACCAATAAAACAGTTAAAACAATGTGCAAACTCAGGGAATCCAATTAGCCCTCAGAGGCTTTGGTAAAAGCCATGTTTTAAGTTGGCACCGAAATGAAACCAGTGTCTGTGCCAATAGGGCCTCCAAGTGGAGGGCATTCCATAACTGGGGTGCCACAGCAGAGAAGGCCCTCTCCCACATCCCACCACAGTATATGTCTCGCACTTATGGGACGCAAAGGAGGGCCCCTCCAACAGATCTCAGTCCTTGGGTGGGCATATATAAGGGGAGTAAAAGGTAAAGGTAAAGGTGTCCCCAACCAGTCATGTCCGACTCTAGGGTGTGGTGCTTATCTCCATTTCTAAGCCGAAGAGCCAGCGCTGTCCGAAGACGCTTCCGTGGTCATGTGGCCGGCATGACTGAACACCGAGGTGCACGGAACGCTGTTACCTTTCCCACCGAAGCAATACCTATTTATCTACTTGCAATTTCTTGCTTTCGAACTGCTAGGTTGGCAGAAGCTGGGACTGAAGACGGGAGCTCACTCCGTCACGCAGCACTCGGGTCTCGAACTGCTGTCCTGCTGACCTTCCGGTCTGCAATTCAGCGTCTTAACCACTAAGCCACCGTGGCCCCCATATAAGGGGAGACGTTCCCTCAAATATTGAGGTCCCCAGCTGCTTAGGGATTTAAATGTCATCACTAGTACCTTGAATTCCAACCAGAAGCATATCAGCAGCCAGTGTAATTCCTTTAGGACTGGTGTTATGTGTTCTTTATGTGATGTTCCATTCAACAGGCTAGCTGCTGCATTTTGTAGTAGCTGCAGCTTCCAAGTCATCTTCAAGGACAGCCCCACATAAAGTGTATTGCAGTAGTCTACTTGGGAGAAAATCCACGAAGAGTAAATCCACTATGGACAACAAGTGGTTGCATCCAGATTTAGATGTGTGCAACTGGGCTGGCAGGAGCAGACTTTTCAACCCCTCCTCCCCATGGCAGCCCCTCTAGCCCCTTGAAAATGCTATGCAGAGGGTCAGGGGACCCTGCTGAATAGGTGAACTGTGCTGTGGGGAGCAGAAGAGGGAAACCCCAAAAATCAGGTAGAGGGACCTTCCATGAGCAGAAGGAATGAGCTTCCCAGAGGGGCTTACCTGGCGCTTATGCTGTGCTCTTTCCAGCGCCAGGTGAAGACCTTTTTATTTTCCCAGGCATTTTAGTCTTTTAGCTCTGTGGTTTTAAATTTTTTACTGTTTTTTAAATCTCTGCATTGCTGCTAGGTTTTATTGTGGTTTGTACTTTTATATTGTAGTTTTAAGCTTTTATGTTTTATATTGTATTTTATGATGAATTTTGTGGTTTTAATTGCTGTGAACTGCCCAGAGAGCTTTGGCTATTGGACAGTATACAAATATAAATAAAGGAAGGCAGGCAGGCAGGCAGGCAGGCAGGCAGGCAGGCAGGCAGATCCTGGGTCCAGCCCATTTAGTATGTACAATGCATGTTTTCTCACTGTGTGTGTATATGTAGACAGATGTTCTTTATCTCTAACTGCTGCCTGACAGGTAGAAATTTCCTGGTGCAGTTTTCCCCATCACTGCATCTCCAGCCTGGAAACAGCTTCACCTTCTGAATTCTGACCTTTTGGGCAGCTCTTAAAGGCACTGCACCTCTTTCCACAAAATGAAGTCAGTGTGGAATAGACTTTTTGTATCTATCAGTGAAGATTGTTTGCCAAGCGTGGCACTTCCTGGTAGTGAAAAACAGCACAAAACATACACATTTATGACAGCTGGCCTGAATATGAGAAAGTTAGTCGTGCTTAACAGCCCATACCTATGAATGTTTACTGAGAAATAAGCCATGCTGAATTCACAGGGCTTACTGACAAATGAGTGTACGTACAATTGCAGCATTCGTTCTTTAAAATCAGTGGGACAAGCAAGTCTGGAGACTAACTTGTTCCACTTGATTTCAATAGGATTTAAAAGTAAGTTTCTCTGGATTGGGGCCATGTATAGGAGGGACCATAGCTCCCTGGTAGAGTGCATGCTTTGCATGGAGAAGGTCTCAGATTTGATCCCGGGCATTTCCAATTAAAAGGATCAGGTAGCGGGTAATGAGCCAAATGCATGAATCATCTGACCTGGTATAAGGCAACTTCCTATGTACTAAAAATCTCATTTCTAGTTTATAGAAATCTGCATTTAGAAGTTAATATATTTTAAAATAAACTTTCACCCTTAACCCCTTGTTCATGGGCCAAGCAGTCCTATAGTCCCTGGTCGGATGCCTCTTCCCACAGCCATAGACACTCCTGCAGCTTTGGGAGGGGGACTCTGCATTCCACTCCCTCCCCGCAGGGCTGGCCTTAGGGGTGGGTGAGCTGAGGGGGTGCCAAGCTGAACTCAGTGGCTGTGCTTTTTTAATGTTCTCTCTGCAGTGAGCAAAAAGCAAGTCTCTGTAACCTTTCTTTCAAGGTTCTACAGGTTGTTTGGGTACTACCTACAAAAATGATCTTCCTTCAATTAGCTTGAAAGTATGTTTCTTTTTTCAGTTTCCACTTTCATGTCATTTGCGCTAAAAATGACATTTTTAAATCAGTGGAACACAGCTTTGAGGCAACGTTACCCAGCACTTAGCACTTCAAATACTGTAAAGTACTATAAGCACTATGTAAATAATAATAAAATCAAGCCATAAGTTTGAAGAGGCCAGATGGATACCTTTTTTATTTATAACTTTTCTTTATTCTTTTTAAAGATGCAAATAATATTCTAAAATAAAGAATGCTTACCAAAAGATAGGAACTGCCACAAAACAAAACAAAACAAAACTGTAAGTGAAACCTGTGACAGTTCTGCTGGGTTGCACAGTGCACTGCCCCTGCTCAGAATGTGGTGTTTCGAACTTCGGCTTGTGCAAACTGTAGCACAGTGGCTGAGAGATCCCGGTTTTGAGCAATGGACATCCCACTGGACCAGCTTCCAGAAATCCTCTGGGAGGCCCTGCAAAATTGACTACTGGGGTGGGGCGGGGCACCAAAGGCACTTCTCGCCCAGGGCACTATTTATCATAGGGCCAGCCCTGTGTCCCTGCCCACCCTCACAGCCACTGCAGAAAGCATGGTGGCTGCTTCCTGAGGTTGGAAAAGCAACCTCGGATGACCTCATAGAATCCCAAAGGGAGCGTTCCGGTAGGTGGGAACGGGAGGAGAGGCCAGGATCCTCTATCTTGTGGTTTCTCCACCCCTGGCAGTACAATCTCTGTAGATGGGCTCAGAGGCTGGGCTGGGGTGTGGTGGGGGGAGAGGATGGAGACATGAAAATCACCTCCCTTGCTCCTCTCGCCATGCCAGCAGGAGTCTGGCAGGGGCATTGGATATTCGGAAGTCTCCGAGAACAGAGGCTTCGATCTAGCAGGTGGCAATCCCATAGGACTGTGCCCTTGATGTAAAATAAGCACATTTGATATTGGGTAATATGCCATTTTCTTGGGCAACAAGGGCCAAGCTCCTAATTTATAGTTATAGGGAGAAAAGCAATCAATCCTGGGCTGGATCCAGAGACCAGTGCAAATGGCATTTGTCTGCATATGCAACTCTTTGCCTGCCTACTCCATGGATGACATGGTCAGTGTTGTCAGCTTGGACATTGGTGATTATCTGGGACGAAGGAAAGGGGAGCTGGACTCAGTGACCCAATCTCTTCCAAATAGGTAAGTGACACTGTCAGAGATAGCAATGCCCACCAGCTGACCCACATTGCTTCTGAATGGTGTTATGTGCCTTACTGGATTGGGGATAACTGTGCTTGATTACATAATTTAGAAATCAACAACATGGCTAACAATCAATAAAAAGTAAAGGTAAAGGTGTCCCCAACCAGTCATGTCCGACTCTAGGGTGTGGTGCTCATCTCCATTTCTAAGCCGAAGAGCCAGCTGTCCGAAGACGCTTCCGTGGTCATGTGGCCGGCATGACTGAACACCGAGGTGCACGGAACGCTGTTACCTTTCCCACCGAAGCGGTGCCTATTTATCTACTTGCAATTTCTTGCTTTCGAACTGCTAGGTTGGCAGGAGGTGGGACTGAAGACGGGAGCTCACTCCGTCACGCAGCACTCGGGTCTCGAACTGCTGTCCTGCCAACCTTCCGGGCTGCAGTTCAGCATATTAACCACTAAGCCACCTGGTTTTAGAGGTTGGACATAATGCTGAGACATCAGCCTGATTTCTCCTTCAGACTGAACAGCTTCTGATAAAGGGTTACGACTTATCTTGTTTCTGTCCTTGAAATAAAGGGTAATGACACAGGGAAGGGTTGTTTAGACATTTCTTATGCCCAGTGTATTTGTAGAATGTATTTGGAACTTGCAAGCCCCATCCATTGTTCAGAACTTAACCCTTAAAAAAATCTATGTTTCACCTACACACCTGTTTATACAAAAATAGAAGTCATGCTAACCAAAATAAATACCAGCTGTGTAGTAATTACTCTGTCATTTAATGGAACAGTCCAGCTCTGTTAAAATAGTATTATTTAACAGTTCTTCTACTCTTTCTACAATGGTGGGATAGAGGTGGAAGTTGAGTAAAGATCTGTCCAGACCACTGCCCAATGTAATGGGAAACTAGAGTGGGTGGACCTTTGGCTTCCAAGACCTTCGGCGGTGACTAGGAACCAGCATTGCCAACTGCATGGGTCTTGTGCCTTTAACACCAACTTGATCTGCAGCAGTTAAGTTCTTCATGGCATGGAAATAAGTTTTATCACTTGCAAGTATCTGCAGATTAAGTGGTTAAATGTCTTCTTATAGGGCATATTTCAAAACTTGGCAACATATCTAGGAACCACCCACTCTCAGCTAACTAACTTCATCATTTCTTGTCTGTGTCAGAGGTAGATTTTTTTTGGTCTCTTTTTTTCCTCTTGTCTCTGATGTTTCAAAAAGAGGATCCTGATGTGTGAAGCATGGGCAGGGTCCAGATACACCACATTTTAAGTGATCCATCTCACCCCCAATTATCACCTCTCACAGTGAGGGAACATAGAATGGGATGGGATTGTTGTGATGTTTGTGAACTGCCTACAGTTTTTTGGGGAAAGGAACTGCGGATATTTTGGCAGAGGTGAAATTTTCAACCGAATGTCCTTGTCTGAGTGAGAATGTAATGGAGACATAGAACGAGATATAATGTGCAGCGTTGACATAGTCAGAAGTGAGTTCAATGGGATGTACTCCCTAATACACGTGCTTAAGTTTGCAACGTAGGAGACTCCACAACCACAAAGAGCTTCGTAGTGGGGTCCCATCAAAAAAGGAAAAAAAACAACACTGGTGAAGATTTGCCTCCAGTGACATAAAAGCTTATGTTGACCAATTGACAATGTTGATTTAAGATGGGTACTAAATAGACAGTGAGATACACCATTCAGACCACCACATTCCATGAATTTTCTCTGTTACTTGCATCAGTCACATAGCATACCTTGGACACAGATTATTCAGGTGCAGGAGCACCTGTGTATTAAAATTTAAATGTAGGTTCATATGCTTCAATCCAGAGAAGCATGTCCACAATCCTGTTCAGTTGTTTGTCATAGAAGATAAAAAAGGTATGAGTGCTAGCCATTCTATTTCCAATAATTTTTATTTATTTATTTCATTTCTATACCGCCCGATAGCCGACGCTCTCTGGGCAGTTCACAAAAAACCACGAAGCACAGCATAAAACAATATAAAACATGAAAGCTCAAAATGTATATAGTACAACCAGAATAAAACCTAGCTGCAATGCAGATATTTAAAATACCGATTTAAAACAGCAGGACTAAAAGACTAGAATGCTTAAATGCTGGGAAAATAAAAAGGTCTTCACCTGGCGCTGAAAAGAATACAACATAGGCAGCAGGCAAACCTCTCTACAAAGCTCATTCCACAACTGGGTGCCACAGCAGAAAAGGTCCTCTTCCTGGTAGCCAATGGGAATACTGACTCCAATGCAGACCTCAATTACCTGTCTGTGGCTATAACCTATTTCAGCCTTCTCAGATCTGGCACCCTGTGTTGGACTATATCACCCATCACCCCCAGCCAGCATGATGGGAACTGTAGTCTAACACATCAGGGGGGCACTAGTTTGGAGAAGGCTGGCCTAATTCATAGGTCTTCTGTCAATGGTGCCCAAGATTATGTTTAATTCAATGGAAGGGGACTCACTATTATTGCCTTTTCTCTTGCATGAGCAGTTCAGTCCTGAAAAAGGTGTCTGTTTCAACCAAAGGCGTTTTAGCTGAAAATCTTCCTTTTCACTAATTTAAATATATTTGCATATTCCCAAAACCTCAATATGGGTGCCTTTTTGAGATACTGTAAGAAAAGTAAGCTAACTTAAAATTTAATAAATAATAGCTACCACCCATGGTTAGAAGGAAAAACCATCTTTCAGCATTTCCACTTCATGTGCAGTAATAATTGCAACAAAACAACCTCATATATGAACAAGTGTGCCATTAAATCATGGTCCTGTGAATTAAAATGATCAAACACTAACAACTCATACTTTAGTTGATTTATTAACGTATAATTAAATGTTTGTAGTTTGTATTAAATTAGCTGATAAGAAAATTTGTAAAATAGAAATTACCAAAGATTACAAAAGGGAACTGTAAATTCACTTTCTAAGAAGTTACTCCATAGACAGATTGAATCACTGTCCTCTGACCAATGACACTGTTTTGCCCTGTTGCAATTTGGATGCTTCTTTTAAATGGAACAGCTACAGAAAACTCTGATGATGATATTGGGCTCACCAAGAGCATCTAAGAAGAACAAACACATCTGCAAAGAGAAAGTGAAAGCAAGATAAGTTGTTTGAGAAAAGGAACATACAATGGCAAACACAAGGCTAAAAGATAGCACGCTCCAGGAGAGAGCGCAGGATAGGAAGGCCTGGCGTGCTATGGTCCATGGGGTCACGAAGAGTCGGACACAACTGAATGACTGAACAACAACAACAAAATGTTTTAGTGTACACTGGAATTCTATGAATGATGTAGTCCATCTGATTACAGATTGTAATGTTTCTTTCCTACAGGCAACTTCAAAAGATAGTATATGATATCAAGAAAAATGACAGTGGAATAATGAGCAAGTTCAAAAAGTAAGTTATGCACATCAGCAATTTACATGACTGAATGTTTTAGCTTTTTTTTTCTCTTTTATTTTGATGCATGATTTTGATACATGTTCAGCATAAGCCTATGCACATTTATTCAGAAGTAAGCCCCAACATGTTCAATGCGGCTTACTCCTAGGTAGGTGGGAGCTTTAATGGCATATAATAGGGATCTCAGATGCCTGAGGCCCTGTATTTAGTGCGTGTTAACTAATCTCAGTCCAACCAAATGTTTTGAAAGTACTTTGTTAATAATAGTCAATAAGTATATAAGCCAGTTCCAAACATCCTGGCTTATTTACTGTGAACAGGAAACAGGTCCCAGGTGAGGGCTCCTCAGATGAATGGGAGCAGCTGTGCAAATAGGAGCAGGCTGGTTTCTCTTTTTTCAGGAAGTGGCTGCAGTCACCAGGGACAGGAAGTAGATTTAGTTTCTACCCCACTATTGCCTCCAGGACAACTCTAGGTCATATAAGTGAATGGCTGCTTTTCATTCATATAGGGGAAAGTAAAGCTCTGTGCTAAAGGACATTGCTAGAGTGAGAGATGAACCTGCCCCCAAACCCTTGACACAGGGCAGGGCAGGGCCTACCATTAAGCACAGTGAGGCAACTGCTTCAGGCAGCAGATGTTTTGGGGGCAGGAGCTCCTGAGACCCCTGGCCATTCCCCACTGTTAGATGACAGAGCTGGGTGTGCCACACAGCCTTCCCTGTGTCCCCTAAGTTGGCCTGCTCCCTTCAGGCACAGTGAAGGACACCATTCCATTGTCTGTATTGAGGAAAGATTCAACTGCTAGTCCAGCTGACTTCTTTACTTGGAATGGGAGGGTGCCATCTTGTCCTTCGCCTCAGGCAGCAAAATGCCTTGGGCCAGCCCACTATCCACCAACATACAGGCCTTCCTTCCATGCATACATCATTTTCATCATCATAATGTACATTTGGCTAGCATTGATTATGGGGTGCAGAGTCAGGCCAGCTTCTCCCCTTTGGGGTGGGTATGGTGAATGTGTGTGGGGGAGGGGGATGACAGGGGAGGGGAAAAGGACAGAAATTCCCCATCACCACTCCCCTCAACAGTCAAATGTGCTGGGTGGCCAGCTAATAAATATATGTGGAAGTCAGTTCCCAGGTTTATGTCACACTCAAGCTTAAGATTCAAAAGAATGGAACCTAGTCCTAGGTGGTCCACATAGATCACAGGTGGGGAACCTGTGGCCCTCCAGATGTTGAACTACAAGTCCCATTTTCCCTGGCCATTGCCCATGCTGGCTGGAGCTAATGAGAGTTGGAGTCCAGCAAACCGGGGGGGGGGGATGTGTCCGTAGTGGCTATGGAGCACCCAAGTGGCCACATTTAGCTTGTTTGCTTAGGTGCTATACAGATAGTGGTTGACACAGTTCTCAATAGCTCACAGCAAGATCTATGGGGCAAAGTAAGTGGTCTGTAATCTGAGGCACATCTGAGAGGGGGAAAACCTGACCATCACCTCAGGCACTGGAGTCAGGAGAATTAGCTCCTACACCAATGGTATCCCCATATATTTATCCCATATGGCATATATGAGTGGCTGCTATTCATTCCCATGGAAACAACTGAAGCATTCCATTTGGAGGCACCGTTGCAGGGTGGCATAACTCACCCACCACTCCTTCCAGTGGGTGGACTGACTGGCCTCCACTGACCATGTGGGATGTCATGTGGTTGCTTGCGCTCCCCTGCAATATATCCACTCTCTCCTCACAGCACTGCAGCCTTCATAACGATGAATATCTCAGTAGTAATAGCAGCAGTTGTAGTAGTAATGGAAACAACCAGAGCCTTCCCCAACCTGGTGCCCTCCAGGTGTGTTGGACTATAATTCCCATCATCCCCAGATTGGGGAATGCTGAATTGCAACCGCCTAGCCCCTCTTGCAAAGAGCTTCACTAAATGTGTGGTGGGCTAATGTTAAAACACCCCGAAATAAAAGTTCACCTCTGAAGTTACATTTCTGATCCATTTGTGGCATACTGCCATCTTAATGGACAACCCATTTCAAGGTCTGCATTTAAGCTGTTATCTGCCTACTACAATGGCATGATAACAACTCGCCTCTATGTCTGTTGCAACAGACATGATAAAACAGAACAAACATGGTTGTCCTCCCCCCCCATCAGAGAGCTTCCTTTTTTTCTTTTTTAAGAAAACACAATTGTTTCTCCCTACCACAACTGCTATGTGTGCATTTAACTTTGTATTTATCCTTGAAACAGTTGTCTAAATATAGATGACTTGCAAAGAGGCACCCTGGAAACAGAATACTTTGTTATAAGCCCATACGTCACTCCTGCAATTGTTACCTGCCTTTGTGACGCCTAAACCTGCCTCTCTTCCTGTAAATGCCTATGCCTCTCCTTGTCTTTAGGCAGGGGTGGGGAACTTCAAGCCTGTGATTGCGATACAGTCTGCTGGGCCTCCCCATCCAGACCCATGGCACACACGCACGCCCCATTTGGCCAGGACCCCATGCAGCAAATAGGCTTTTAGAAAAGTTCAATTGCTGCCAATAGACATTTTTTTAAAGCTTTATTGTCATGGGGGTGGGGGAGGGGACAGGGGCAGCCCGCCATTAGGCAGGGTGAGGCAGTTGCCTCAGGTGACAGATGTTGAAAGGCAACAGCAAGGCGTTCAAGGAGAGAACTGTGTGGATTGCAGCCTACTCTGCACCCCCTAAGTAAGCCTGCTGCCTTCAACTTCAGCAGAGAACATTGTCCCATCATTAGTGTTGAAGACAGATTCCTCTGGCAGTCCAGTCAGCTATTCTACATGGAATGGGGGGGGGGGTGCCATCTTGTCTGCCTCAGGCAGCGGAATGTCTTGGGTCAGGCCTTGGAGGAGCACAGCTTGGGAGGGAGGGTTAATGCTCTCCGTATGTTGTGACCCCCTCCAAAAATCACTCCTATGCAGTAATCCAGCACCAATGGAAGGGTGGGGGGGGGGGCATGGCCCAGTCCAGTCAACTTTTGGGCGTAGTCCCAGCCACCACTGACATGTGGCACCTGACCAATTTCCCTTGAAGAAATGTGTCCCTTGAGGTGGAGGAATAAGTTCCCCACCCCTCCTCTAATGGCACTGATAAATAGATGCAGGGGGGAAAGTGAGAGCTTTAGATAAGAACTGCCCTGATGAACCAGGCCAAAAGTCCATCTCATCCCACATTCTATTTTCCGCAATTCCAGCCGCTTGCTCACAAACACAGCATGAAGGCAACAATCGTTTCCCCCTCTTGTTTGTCCCCCCCCCGACACACACCTGGTACACAAAGGCCTACTAATGTCCCTTTCACAGGGAGGCTCCATTTAGCCTGTGTGGGCAGTGCTAGACCTTTGCACCATAAAGGTGTGGAGGCCTTGAAGCCCGAGGTGTTAGTACATTATCAGCTAAGCAGGAGCAGATGACTTGCTAGCAGCGAAGGAGAGCACACATTCACTTAAAACAAGGAAATAATTCCAGAAACTATAAGACATGGTTAGTGGTACCAATAAGGGCTTTCTTTACTATTGGTAATTGCTGCTGGAGGAGGGTGGGTCATGTGCAGGGCTGCCTGACCCAGATCCCCCTTTGCTTACTTTTGAGTAAAGCCAAGAGAGCTGCATGCTACAGATTTAAGGTAACCTGTAGTTTGACCCTTAGTCATGTTGGCGGATGCATAGCTTGGGAAGGTTTACCCGATTTTAAAAATGGCACAAAGAGGAGAACATTTAAGAGCCAAAGATTCTCCCCTCAGAATGGGAGAAGCTGCACTTTGTGTAATTTTCCTTTCTGGGCAAAATGTGAGGCACAATCCTCTGCATGTTCAGACAGAAAGAAGTCCTACATCTCCCAGCATTCCCCATCTGGCTAGGAAATGCTGGAAACCGTAGGGCTTTCTTCTGCATAAACATGCATAGGATTGCACCCTTAATGGTTCTACTAAAAGGGCTGCCATTTCTCTGGATCTGGAACAGGCAACCCTGGTATAATAAGCGCTTGCTAAAGGCTGCATGTGCAGCCTTGTGTGGGTCGCCTGACATGTTTAGGGATCAGCAGTTGGTTAAGCAATCGGTAGAGTTGGGCTGCAAAAGTAAGCGGAAGATGAACAGGATCAAGGCTGACCAAACACACAAGCATTGGACAGATACAGGACTTCCATAAAGGGGGGGGGGACATTTTCCAGCACCAGAAATGGTACTTTTGAGTCCCAGAACTGGGTCACCATTTCTTGGCCAGAGTCACTGCAAAAAACATCCCAGTGACACTTAGCATGCTGACAGTGCGATGCTTTGGCACACTGAGCACATCCAGGAAATGAATCAAAGCATATAAAGGAAGAGGAACCAACATTGAAGGCAGGGGGCATAAATTATAACAGAAGCAAACCCCCAAAAAAGGCAGGCAGCGGGAGGGGGCAGACTGGTGGTTCATGATGGACTATCTATATCTAGAAACCTTATGATAACATTGAATGCCAGGTGTGTTCCCCATTATAGATATCAGCATCATATTGTCCTTGTTGCAAAGAAAAATGTTAAAGCTGCATGGTCACCAGATTATTGCCAGTGTTGTTAACTATTACAATGCTTTATTGCGAGGGTGGCCAACTTTTTTTTTTTTACGTGACCCTGCTCCTGCATCCATAGCAGCAGCTCAATTGGCAGATATAAGAAAGTGATAACACACATCTTCATGCCATTATCCATGCCAGTTGCTCATTTCTGCCAGGCAAGCTCCTGTTAAGGCACAACAGCAGGCTAGAGCAGTCATCCCCCCCCCGCCCCCCACAATCGGCCAGCAACACCATTCTAGGGCTGTGATCCTGACACCAGTGAAGCAAGAGTGCCCGACCTGTCAAGGGCCTCATGCCGCTGAAGTGCAATCTTGAAGTGTATCTGTTCAAGAAATCCATGCACACAGGAGCTTTGCCCTGACTTGCTCTGAACTGACAAGCCTCACATTCGATTTTTAAAGGCAGCCGGGTGACTCCTTTAGCATAATATAAAACTTCAGGGCAGGGGGCCCCATCCGGTCCTACCGGAATTCCAGTCTGGCCCTCGGGGGTTCTCCAAGTGGCCACACCCCTTCTCCTGTCCCCACCCCCTTTCCCACACTACCCAGCTTTTGTGCAGCTTCTTCCTATTCTAAAAGGTCAAAATGCCTCTCCTCTTTAAGCGAAAATAGGCAGGCATTTTGGCCCTGCCCACCACTGGAATATCCCCCCTCCTTCAAGAGCTTCTCCTAAATGGAGTTCAGCCCTCTGGCTGAAAGACACCCTTGTCCTGCTCTAGATCAAGTCTTGGCTGTTAGCAAGCAAGGACAGGGAGCGATGCAATAGAGGACTCAAGTTGGCAAGCAAATGGTCAAGCACACAGGTTGCAGTCCAAGGAGGTTTAAGCTAAGGCAGGAGTGGTCAAAATCCAGGCAGAGGTCAGAACACAAGCAGGCAGGCAACAAGGATCAGGCAGCAGCAGGAGTAGTCAAGATAACAAGCAAGAGGTCAAACACAGTAAAGCAGTCAGGTATGTTATGCAGTCCAGAAGCAGGGTCATTGAGCAGTCCAAAAGGTCAGGAAACAGAGCATCAGCCACGGGGCACTATTTAGAAGGCAAGGCACACTGCAGAGGCTAGATGGACCAAGTTGTTCCAGCACTGGCTGGGTTTCCAGTGAAGGCTTTTAATCCCAACCCCACCCAGACCTCACCCAGAGTTCAGGTGCAACAATCAGAGCTCCTTTTCCACAGCCTACTCCTGAGGAGTCTCTTTCTCCTGAGGATACCTTTTCTGGAGGCCAGCACTTCTTCACACAGGAGCCCTGCTAGCCTGTCACTTGAGGCGACGATGTTCCCAGGGATCAGGGGACGGCTCTGCCTCAGAGGCTGAGTCGCTTTCTCCTGACAGGGATGGCCCTGCAGCCACTTTCCCCAAGGGTTCAGACTCCTGTGGGTCTGGTGGCAGTCCCTGGCCTGGGGTACCCTGGGCTTCTGGGGCCTCCAGCTCCTCCTCTGAGGAGGACTCCTCCAGTCGGGGCTGGACACCCCTGCTTTAGCAGCTCCCTGGGTGGAGCAACTAAAGACCTCCCCCAGGTGCACATGGCCCCCTTGAGCACATGCTTGTGGAAATCATGCTCTTGCATGCTCACCCCATGATACCATGCGAGTATTGGTGGTGCACGTTTGTGGTTTAATTCCATTTGTACAAAAGATTGTTATAGGCAACTTGAGGAACCTCTTTTTTCCTTTTCTCCTATTGATATTTAGGTTCCAAACTGAACCCGTGGCCTTTATATGCAAAACTGGAAAAAATACATGGGATCGGTATGACAATTTAGAATTGCACAAGTTCTGGCTGTTCAGCATGGAGTCCTGTTGTCTGCTTTCAATGTGATGGTGTTTGCATTTTCTGCAAGGGTTCCAGCCAGGATTTACAGAGCAACATTTAAAAGCTGGGTTTCTCTCTCCTCCCTCTTCCATCCAGTCCCTTCAGAGGGCCTAGCCTAGCTTTCCCCGAGCTGATGCCCTCCATATTTGTTTGACTACAACTCCCATCATCCCCAGCCAAGGTATCTTTGCATGCATCGACTCAGGCATGCAGTAGGCCAGTGTACTTCAGTAACAGGACAGAAAATGTCTTGGCCCTTTTTGCAACACAAAATTCAAGGTGCTACTGGAATGATAAATACAGCAGCATATTTACACCCTTGGACAAGCAGAAAAAATGTACTTAGTTTTAAATCCTAGATATAAAACAGTGCAGCTGAGCAGAGAGTGAACAGTGGCTGTTTGTTTTTCTATATATCTGTCAATAATCTTTTGAGCCATAGCAAGATTGGGTCATTTGCCAAGAGTCCATAGAAATTAGAAGGGCCCACTCATCCTTCCTGGTTTTCTTCTGTCACTCAGAAGCTGAAGGGTGTGGATTAAGGATATAATGTGCCAATCCCTGGAAAAGAGGGAAGCTGTTGGACACACCATTCCCCCACATCCAGGCAATGGGTGGAGCCCACAATGAGAGCGCAGCGTGATCCCTAATCCACCTTCTTCACCTTGCTCTCTCTGAGAATTCTGGAGACCAGCAGAAAAATAGGTTTACAAATCACGGACATGAGCATAGAAGGAGTTCTTGTTGGCGGAACACAGCTCTCTTACCTGTGACATTACCAGTGTTTGTTTGTTTGTGGGCCCAAAAGAAAACCACCAAAGCGTAAAGCTCAGATCCCAGTGCTGGATGACTTACTCAGAACTGGCCTTGGACAAGTCTCATCTTCCTCAGTAGATTACTCCAGCTGAAATAACTTAAGAATCATGATCTGATCAGCCTCACATAAATCAGTTCTTTTTATGCCGGTCAGATTTGGAGGTGGGCCTCAGTCATTCTGAAAATCAAGAGAAAGAAGAAAGTAGCTCCTTAACAAACAATAAAGTTGGAAAATCAATATTTGTCACGTCCCTTGGCCCCCACCTTCCTCATGCACACACACAAGAAGAGAGGCTTCAGTCTCATGCCTTTAATTCACTATCAACAGGTTCATTACAGATGCAAATCCCCAAAGACTCTCAGGCTACAAAGGAATAACAGCAGGGAATCCAAATGGGAGCTATGATGTTGCTAGCAGTTTGAACAGGGACTTGCTGGCTACAATAACTTAAGGAGGGAAACGCCTCCCTTCCAGTGATGCTCCCCTACATCGACCCTCATGCATTGCCAACCGGGTCAACCGTCTGAGCTCCACCTCTAACTTTTCCCTCTTCACTCTGTGCCGCAGTCTAGCATCCCTCAGGTCATGCCCTGCACTCTCCTCCTCCTCCTCCTGGATTCTCATGGAGGAGGGAAAGGGGAGGCTTCAGGCCCAGCCATCTGGGTGCTAGCATCCTGAGAAACATGCCTATCCATATCTGAACTCACTCGGGAAGATGCCTCCCCTGGTTCTGGCTGTTTGCCTTCTGAATCTGAACTGCTAACTATCTCCATATGCTCAGAATCAATCCTGACAATATTTAGATGAGGGATCAGATTCTGTTTCAGAATAGGCAAGAAATTTTGGATGCGTTCAAAACTAAAACTTCAAACTAAAATTGTAAGAACTGCATGCTACTTCACAGTCTAAATATTACATTCTTTAGCTTTCTAACTAACTCGCAAACTGCACTTCTCATATCTGTAATTGTCTATTTGTTGTCTTGCAGAAACATTCATGTGCGTGTATACATAGTTCCTCCATAACTATCAGATGCCACAAATTCGTTTGCATTTTTATGTTCTTGTTGCTAAGTGGCTTTGAACTTCTTGTTAACTCAAGAATCTTTTGTCACCTGCTTTTTGTTTTGTTTTTTGCTAGCTGTTTGTTGCTATGCAACTATTATTGAATGGTTCAGAATGTGTGTAATTTCTGTGTTACATTTATATTGTTTACAGGCTAACAAGTAAACCACCACCAAGTGTACCACCAGTAGATTATGTTCCAGGTAAGGACATTAAACTTCTAAAACGCTTTCGTGCCAGAGATGATGCGGATATCTGACCCACATGGCTTGCTTATTTAAAGGTTACCTCAGCTGCATGGGAGCCACTCAAAGAAAAGTGGTTCCCATATGGCTAGGGTAATATTTAAATGACCATTCAGTGAATGCAGAATGTAATGTAGGAGTGCCTTCATTGCATAGTTGATCACAAGTGTCATGTTCGTGACACTTCATTAGAAATGAATAGGCAAGCCACAGAAATCTGCTTGTGCTTGAAGATCAAACTGTAACCAGCACAGGATTACAAGCAACACTTGCTACCTAACTCTTGGAAGTAAAGTTCAGAGTGGTGTTTATGAAGCCTCAGCAGAAAGGTACTGTACCTGGGCATTAGAAGCCTGGATTGAAGGCAGGGCCATTTTGGATGCCCTCTATACTCAGGCTTGGCCTCAGTTTTCCTGGGTTGCAAGTTGCTGCCCCTCATTTGTCATTTGAGATGTTCGTTTTCTTCAAAAACATGGATCTCAGCCAAGAGACAGACTCCGCCTCTGACTCATGCTTGTCAGAGTACTGTTTTGGCTTCCCAGTCAAAGGGGGTTCCTTGGGCAGCCAGAGATAGGAAATCAGTGCTTCAGCTTGATCACCCATTGTGATCAGGGCCAGCCAAGGCATTTTCCTGCCAGGGGCGAAGGACAAGATGGCACCCCCCCCATTCCACATACAGAAGCCAACAGGACTGGCAGTTGAATCTTACTTCAACATTGATGACAGGACAGCTTTCTCTACTGCACCAGAGGGCAGCAAGCTGGCTTAGGAACCTTAGGGCAGCAGACACAGCTCTGTCCTCCAACACAGGGAAATGGCTGGGGCCTCAAGATGGGGATGCTGCCTCCGCACGTGCCCATCATCTTCCACATGAGACTGCCACCTTACTCTCCCTACTACTAGAGCTGGCCCTGTGATGGATGGATGAATGGATGGATAGATGGGCAGGCAGGCAGGCAGGCTTCCACTGGGAATAAGAGCTATAGCCAAGGCATACTTACTTGGGAATAAACCCCATTTAACTCAGAAAGCTGTTATGTTCACATCACCGCTGGAACTGCCTCCACTTACTTCCTTTAGCTAGCATTCCCAATGGCGTATGGAGTAGGGAACCACTGCCTGGTCCATAGTCTCATAGCAACTGATGCCTCTGGGAACTGTCCAACAATAGAACTGAGAGAAAGAGTGAGAAATCCTTTCCCATACAATGCAAAGGCTAGACATGGTTCTCAAATCTTACCCACAAGCACAAGTACCACTTCAGTTCAATATCATAAAAAATTCTGGGATTTAAATAATACATTTTACTAATTGGGATTTTGATATTTCCCAAAAAATGACATCATCCAGAAGGGGACACCAAAAACACTGAATTTAAGAGAATTTACTTCCTCGAGTGTGCTTAAAGAGAACAGCCCTAAGCATTTAACTATGTACTTTAGTTGCACTGACTTTGGTGGGTTGGGTCCAGACTTAGTCATACTTAGAGCAAACCCATTGAAATCAATGAGGCATTAGTTAGTCATGACTAACAGAAGTCCCATTGATTCAATGAGTCTACTTTAAGTATGACTAAGTCTGGACCCAACCCATTGGATTTAGGCTTATCTAACATTCACTAGATTGCACTTAGTTTTCGCCAGAATGGTTTAAGAACTGGCATATATATATAAGCCAAGGTATATTATCAGCCAACTGTGTGAACATTTCAAATAGGAGGATTTTATAGACAGAGTTTTAAAAAACGTTTCTATGGTATCTCGCTAACATGCATCTTCTTTAAAGATTTTGGCTATTGAACTAATTCTAATGTTTGCTTTAGACCATGCTGAGGAAGACGATCAATGGACAGATGAGTTTGTAAGTGTATTAATCACACATCCAACATCACACTTAAATTACCATAAGTTTGAGTTGTAGCATTATTACTCCAAATCATTGGTGATTGCTTACATTTATACAGACAGATCATATAATCAGTCTTCAGGTCACACTTCTGAAGAGCAGTAAGGGGTTTTTAGGTGTATTAAAATGTGCCATGCTACTCTGACCAAAATGGTCTCAGCAGTGGACCTGTAGCCAGAACATTAGAAGTTGGCACTAGAATCAGAGCTTCAAATCCCACCTCAACTATGGAGTCAGTAGAAGTCAAATATGGCTGTTTAACATAACACAAGATCTTCACTGAAGATCTCACTCACATAAGATAAGCCCATCCCAATGAACTCCTGGCACTTCTGCATCTTTATTTCTCATCTATCTTGTTGTAGTGCATGAAATGGGCTGTATTCAATATTGGTCTAACTTAAGCCCCATTAATTTCAATGGGTCCAGTCTAAGTACGACTAACACTGGATTCTACCCAATGCCATAGATCCCCAGTCCAGTCTGCAGTTAGTTTCACTAATGGGGCACTTTGAGAAATTGGTGTAAGGTATTTATGTTATTTTATTTATCCCATTTTTATCCTGTCCTTCCTCCAAGGAGCTCAGGAATGTGTACATAGTTTCTGTCCCCAATTTTATCCTCACAGCAACCCTGTGATGTAGGTTGATCTGAGAGAAAATAACTTGTCTAGGCTAAGCCAGGGTCCTGCTCTATAATGTGAATTGCAGGCAAGTCCTGTGAGGTCCTGCTGGCCAGGGTTGGAGCTAGACTTAGTCAGAGTAGACCTGTTGAAATCAGTGGGACCAGTCAATCATGCCTAAATTAAGTCCCATTGATTTCAATGGGTCTCCTCTAAGCATGACTACATTTGGATCCAACTCATACTTCTGACCTCACCAACCCCTACGCCCAACACCAGGACATCATGCACATGGGTCAAAACATAGGGACCCTTCCCCCTTGGTCTGCTACTCACTACAGCCACACCACCTCACTGGCCACTGTTGGGATTCTGCATGGCATAAAACCCAGTACCAGCTGAGGTGCTATCAGCAATAAGGTTACTGGTCTTCAGATGGATAATTTCTTTGTCACACGCACTTCTCCCTAGTACCACCATCATAGGCTGCTTTGCAGATTCACAGGAAGTTTCAACTCCCATCTGAAAGGGTGAATTATCTCAAATGAAAAGTATTGGATCTGTGTTATCTATTGGGGGCAGTATCCTGTACTGCTGCTGTGTTCCTGCTGTTTCTTTTGCAGCAGTGGGACCCATCACTAATGCTACTTCCTAAAGCAACCCTGGAAACGAGCAGAAGTGCTCATTTCCAGAATGGGACAGGTCAGCAGAGCTCCCTTCTGTGATGCTGAGCTTCCCCATTCTGGAAATGAGCGGTTCAGCCTGTTTGTGTCCGCTTAAGGACCTGCTAGCTTCCAATTGTGCTAGCAGTGTGTCCCCTTAGCACATGAGTAGTGTTGGATACTGCCCATAGTGATATGATATTTCTATGAGTTCTCTACAATGGCCCTTTCACATCTTCATGTATCCTTGCACATCAAGGTCAATGTGTGACAGATATGCATTTGTGAACACAGAATTACGGGATTTCAGGTAACTGCTTGAACACTCTGGTGTTACTAAAAGTAACTGGGCAGGCTGTATGGAATCTCTGAGCCCCAAATATGTCATATTTATTTTTAAAGTTGCAAGTCTACTAAGAAAATGAACATATCCTATTTCTAGGATAGTGATTATGAAAATCCTGATGACCAGTCCGATTCTGAGATGTATGTGGTTCCCACTGAAGAGAACTGTGATGACAGCTATGAGCCCCCTCCCAGTGAGCATGAAGAAAAGACGATTCCGGCAGCCTTCTCATGTTCAGGAGGAGACTATGCAGGTCATCATTATGTCTCATTCCATGCACCTGTTTCTCTATTGAAGATTATCATTAATGTTACAGGAAGAGGAAGAAATGTAAATGGTGGAGACACCCAGTGTACTTGGTCCTGTGGCAGTGAGTAACACATGGGAATTATGCACCATGAGAAGAAATACTTTCACTTGCCTGCTCTGAATCTACTGCAGATTGATTTCATTCCAAAGATCTTTTTTCCAACTTAATCACTGCCATTCAGACCACATCAGTGTACTTCTAGTGAGGATTATTTGCCTCAGTGTCACGTTGTTGCCCATTCACCCAGTTTGAAGAGATCCTTTGGGGGCTCTTCAGAGTCCACTAGAGTTTTCACCTTTTGATGTCATCTGCAAACTTAGCCACTTCACTGTTCATCCCAACTCCAGATCATTTAGAAACAAGTGAAATAGCACCTGGCCCACTTCCCTTCAATGTAACAAATGTCCATTTACTCGTACTCTCAAGTTCCTGTTGCTTAACCAGGTATCAGTTCATAAGAGGACTTGTCCTCTTATCTTATGACTGCCAACTTTACTCAGGATCCTTTGGCTGGGGACTTTGTCCAGAGCATTTTAGAAATACCAAGTACAGTCAGGGCCGGAAATATTGGAACAAAGATAACTGTTTTGGCAGTTGGCCTCCGTACACCACCACATTGAAGTTGAAAGGAAGCACACCCAGATGGGAGCGAAGTCAGGACTTTCAGCTGTAATTCAAGGGGTTTGACAAAAGTGGGGCACTAACCATTCAGAAAGTACAGCCAGTGGCATACACACACACCCATCGTTGGTGGCTCATAAGGAATGGAACGAATGGCTGACAAGCAGCTGCATGGCCTGGTGTGGACTGTTTCCTGGGTACCCCATGACCAATCAAGCAGATAAAAGGCCTGGAGGTGGTTCTGAGTGTGACATTTGCATTTGGTAGCTGTTCACTGGAACTACCAACATGAGGTCCCAAGAGGAGTCCATGAGAACGAAGGAGGCCATCATTAGGCAGAGGAAACAAAATAAACCCATCAGAGAGATAGCAAAAACAGTGGGAGTGGCCAATACAACAATTTGGAACATCCTGAAAAAGAAGGAATTAATGGGCAAGCTCAGCAACAGCAAAAGGCCTGGAGGACCATGGAAGACAACTACAGTGGATAACCGCAGAATTCTGCTCAGGGTGAAGAGGAACCCTTTCACAACATCTAGCCAGGTCAAGAACACTCTTGCGGAGGTAGGCATGTCATTGTCAACATCTACAGTCAAGAGAAGGCTTTATGAATGTAAATACAGAGGCTTCACAACAAGGTGCAAACCACTGGTAACGCTCAAGAACAGACAGGCCAGATTAGCCTTTGCCAGCAAAGACCTAAAAAGCCCTCCCAGTTCTGGAATAAGATTCTTTGGACTGCTGAAACCAAGATTAACTTGTACCAGAATGATGGGAAGAGAAAAGTATGGAGAAGGAAAGGAACAGCTCATGATCCAAAGCATACCACATCACCTGTCAAACATGGTGGAGGCAGTGTTATGGCAGCGGCATGTATGGCTGCCAATGGAACCGGGTCACTGGTGTTTATTGATGACCTGACTGCTGATAAAAGCAGCAGGATGAATTCTGAAGTGTATAGGGCTATACTTTCTGCTCAGATTCAGCTGAATGCTGCCAAACTGATAGGACGCCACTTCATATTGCAGATGGATAATGACCCAAAACATACAGCAAAAGCTACCCAAGAGTTTCTCAAGGCAAAGCAGTGGGATGTTCTTCAATGGCCAAGTCAGTCACCTGATCTCAACCCAATAGAGCATGCTTCTCACTTACTGAAGACAAGACTGAAGGCAGAAAGACCCACAAACAAGCAGCAGCTGAAGGCAGCTGCAGTAAAGGCCTGGCAAAGCATCTTGAGGGAGGAAACTCAGCATTTGGTCATGTCCATGGGTTCCCAACTTCAGGCAGTCATTGACTGCAAAGGATTTTCATCCAGGTATTAAAGGCGATCCTCAAGTTTGAAATGATGTTGGTTTGTTCCATTACTTATGAGCCACCAACGACGGGTGGGTGGGTGTATGCCACTGGCTGTACTTCCTGAATGGTTGGTGCTTCACTTTTGTCAAACCCCTTGAATTACAGCTGGAAGTCCTGACTTCGCTCCCATCTGGGTGTGTTTCCTTTCAACTTCAATGTGGTGGTGTACAGAGGCTAACTGCCAAAACAGTTATCCTTGTTCCAATATTTCTGGCCCTGACTGTATATGGTGTCTACCAGATTGTCCCTATCCACATACTTGTTGACACTCTCAAACAACTCCTACTTTACTCCATGACTGAAAAGATACTAGAATGGTACTAGTGACTATTGGTACAAGAGAGATTTTCTCACAATGAGGCTGAATTATGTCGGTGGCTCATTTGATCTCTGACAGTGATTTCCAAAATGCAGGTTCAGTAGCCACCAAGCAAGTTGTGAGATCCATGTGGCTAGATTGGCAGGCTACTAGCAGAATATTTTAGCACAAGAGATTAGAGGAGCTTTGCTTCTAGGTTGGAGCTTTGTACCAACCAACAGGAAGGTTCTCAACCAAGATATAATTGTCTTCGTGAGTGCTTCTACTAAAAACACACTCACGATTTATGTAATTTTTTCCTAAATGCTCAAGACAGCTTTAGATGCGACACTATGAAGAAGGAATGCCTTTGTTATTGATGATGAAACAGCTTTAGTTGAAGTTCCTAAATGCTACTACAGATGAGTGATTATTAATTATAGTCAACCCCATACATTAAAATTCTGAATTTTGGGTTAGAGTGGGCTTGAGTGGTTGGTTGTCTAGGAAAATATCTGGCACAACACGAACCAAACAGGAATGCCTTTGGCCCCTTTTCTATTAAACTTTTATTTGAACAATATAACAGAAGATGTGCAGGGCTCACAATATTTTTCAGTCTCAGTTTCTAGTTACAAATCATCAGTGTGGCTAAATGCGGATGATATGGTCCCTTTCTCAATGGCACAAATTGGTCTACAGTGGTTATGAACTGGATTTTTGGAAGAGGGGGAAAATTGAATTAAATTATAACAAAAGTCAGACTGTAGTTTTGGGGAAGTGACCAGAGGTTCACAATTGGAGGATGGGTCCTCACAATATTATTTTAAAAAAAGTAAAGTTCTTACTGCAAGAATAGTGAAGGAGTAAGATTGTGACAAAGCAAAACAAACTTGACTTTTAAAAAAAAAACTACATAAACAGATTATGAAATATATTCCGTGATTCCTTCAGTGGTGACATGTTGTTAAAACTGATTATCTCTGAGAGTCAGATTTTTATCACTTCATATTTCATTGCCTCAAAAAGGCCTTTATAGCACCCTGTTTTCAAATAATGCCAACAGCCTATATAGTAGTATGTGACAATTCCTGTACATTAACACCTGTGTACCTGTTGTACAATATATATTATTGTACACTTTGGGGGCTAGACTTCTAGGGAGGGTTTCAAGTGGAAGTGGCTTTGACAGAATGTGTTACCCATTGTACAGTCGAGATAAATATGCCACAAAGTAGCTTTGCATGTGGTAGCTGCCAAGAAGAATTCATCCTAGTCTTTTACAATCTGATGCTTCTTTGATCAAATGGAGATGCAGAGAAACAGGAAGCACAGTCCACTGACGCTTCCTGTTCCCGTCACATCAGTCTCACATTTGAAACTGATCTCATTCTATAAGATTAAAGCTGCAAACCTATACCCACTTACCTGGGAGCAAGTCCCGGTGAACTCAAGGAGAGTTACTTTAAAGTAGACATGAACAGGATTGCACTCTAAGTAAATATGGCTGCATACATATGGAAGGGGGTGCAGTCAATCTTCAAAAGTTGAGGGTCATTCTTGGCTTTTCTCTGTCATTTATAGACAACAAACGACCTAGCCAACAGAAGCATTGGCCCAGTGCAAAGCCACCACCTCCTCTGCCAAGCCAGTCTTCATCTAAAGCAAGAAAAATGGCCACTTTGGCACCACCGCCTGCTGCTCTGAAGCCAAGACTCCCACCGAAGCCAACTGATGAAGAGGTGACACTCACAAATAAATCAAGCTAGTCATTAGAAAGCTACTCATGCCAACCTTGGGAATGAATGAATTTTCTGGCCCACATCATTAAAATAAAATTAAGAATTATGATAGGTTGCTCTTATTTCCTTAGGGCCCTTTACCTATTTTATAATTTCAGCATAGTTGAGTTTCTCTCTGCACGCAAGTTTCAGAAATGATACAGAGAGTTGCCAAAAGATGCTTGCCTGTTCCTGAGAATATTACTTTTCACTAACAATGTGCTCTACTTAAAGTTTATTTGTAATACCAAGAGTAGAGAGAAAGTTAATAAAGCCATAGTAAATATACTCAAGACCAGTGGCAGAGGATGAATATCAGAACCTCTCCCACTTCTTCTTATCATCATCATCATCATGGTCCTGGGATCAATGTCAGAGTGGTTATACAAACCCTTGTACCTGCAAAGCTGGGAAGTGTGTCTGGTCTCATTTAACAGAATGGCAGCATTTTAATTTATTGTTAAAAGTATTAATTGTAATACTCTGCCAGTGCTCAGAGCAGAGCACAGCACTTCACAGATGTTTAGCTTTCAGTAAGGTTCTACAAAGACACCTACATGTGGATGCCATGGAACAGATTATCAATCTGGACCAGTCACTCCAATCCCCATATAGGAGCAGGGCCAGCTGCAGGTTTTTGTGGGCCCTTGGGCAACAGTGATTCATTGGCCCACTCTGGCACTGGCCCTTACACACCCCTTCCTTCTTTGGCCCTGTCCTTTTCTCTTCTAACCATCCTTCCCTCTTTCAAATCACACACGTCAGACATATCACCTCAGATGTAACACCTTTCGATTGAGCCCATTTGCACAACTATTCAATGTAGAGGAATAAAATGTAGAGAAAACATGTGATGGACATACATTGGTGAAACTCTCCCAAAGATCTTTTTCTCACTTTTCTTAAAGTCAAAGTTGATTTTTATATTCCCAGTGCTGCATGGTGAATATTTATTACAACCGAAGCCCTTGGTGGTGAGAGCTATTACTTACTATGTCAGGAAAATTGTTCTTCTCAATCTTTTTAGCTTGGCTTGCTACGTACCTCAAGAAGGAATGCCCATTCTAAGAAATGGGCATTCAGCTTCAGCTATTGGGCAGTATAGAAATGAAATGAAATAAATAAATAAAATGTTCCTCACGGGGATAAAGTTAGTTTGTATTGCCTTTACCCTGTCAAAACCTAATGTGGGAATTGGGCCTATCCACAGGCATTGTAAAGCATTTTGGTGTAGGCATGTTTTCAAGTCTGCATAATGTAATAAAAGGCTGTGTTTTTTTAGTCTGTGACCTGGTTCGCACATAATGACAACCCAGAGTACATGTTGTTGTTGAATCGTGGGTTGTTGTCATTACGTGTGAATTCTGTGCTATTGTTTAACTATGGGTTCTTAACCACAAATAAGCCAGAGTTCATGACCCAGCAATGGCTTCTCTTCCTGGGTTCTCTGTGGTTAACAACCCATAGTTATACCATAGTGCAGGGCTCACACATAATGACAACCCATGATTCAATAACAACCCATGATTCAATGACAACCCATACTCAACCTATACTCTGGGTTGTCGTTATGTGCACTTACCATTATGTGCCAACCATGCCTGTGTTTAATTACTGATTAATTATTGAATGACAGTCTTTTATAGATTTTTTTTAATAAAATAAAGGATAAATATTTCAAATTTTTAAAAATCATAGATGTAAAATAGAACATATGGAGAATGGGGGAATCGGTTGATAAGGCCAGGGCCACATGTCTAAGAGGCCTTAAAGCAGAGGCAGTTATTATGCAGAAAAGAAATGCCCTCTAAAGGACGTTGTCTACTAATGGCTTTGGCAGGACAGAGAAGGTAGCAATGTCACCAAGGATGGGTTTGTTATCTGTGGGCATAAGCCAGTCAGAAGGTAAGTCCCAGTCATTTCAAGGGAGAAATGTAGGCACGTGCTTAAAACTCTGCACTTTAGTTGAAGTGGTTAATTTTGTGCTTAATTTTGGCTGGATCATGTTCTGTATTATATGTGTGCTATATGTACTCATCTTTGCATTTTCTCTCAGGCAGATTATGTTGTACCTGTTGATGATGATGATGATGAAGACAATAATTATATTAAACCCACAGGAGAAAGCACTCCACAGCTTATAAAACGTAAGTATTTGGATTATTTCACACACAACTTCGTGGAGCCAAGTAGGTGGGCAAGACATCAATTCTAAAACATGTAGGACTGGATTACTGTCCTACAGGAAAATGATAAGTTCATATATCCAATCTTTTCAATGAGATCCAGACTTCCCACCCCTCCAAAAGAAGAAAAAGAACTAGGGTGCCAAAGGTGAAAAGAAAAATGGGACACTGCTTGGTGAAAAAAATGGGGGCAAGTAAAAGCCCACTTTGGACTTTGTAAGAGAGAAGGCCAAACTACACATTCTACCAATCGTGTTCGTGTAGCTGAGTCTGCTATTTTTCTATACTCTCTTCACATTTTCAGACATTCCACAAAAATAGGAGGATTCTTTGTGGTTGTTTTGTAATAATACTTTTGTGATTCTGCTCATGCCACTAGGTATGCACTCGGTTTCTGAACCATATCCACACCTGACTTTTTAGAAAAGACCTACTTAGGGAACAATCCTATGCCCGCTAGTCCGCTCTCCGAGGTTGGTTCCCTGAGAACCAGCCTTCACCCTGTCCCACGCTGCCTCTCAGAAGAGCAGCATGGAGCGGCGAAAACAGGGAATTCCTGGGGGGCGTTCCAGGGCGGGGAAGGCGGAAATGCCAGTATGACACATCCTATGTGTCGTCCGGCAGCCGCTTCCCCCACTCCGCCTTCCCGCAGCTAGACAGCCAAAATCAGCTGCCTAGCTGCAAATGCAGGGCGGCTGAAGTGCAGCGGGACGGATGCCTATCCCGATAGGATTGTGTCCTCCAGTGTACTTCTAAATGAGAAAGGCTTTCGTATTGCTCATCCTAAAAGAGCAATCGGCATGAGCAAGAACAATAGCGAGGGGACTTAGGTTTTGGTCTTCGGGGTTAAAACAGCTTTTCTGTTGCACAGTAGTTGTGCCTTTAGCATGATGAACCAATGTTTCTTTTGTTATTTTAAGCTCTAGTGGACAGATCTATCAAGCCGCCATCAAAACCTGATGCTCCCAGTTTGTTGGCATTGCCTCCTGTTCCTATGCCACCATCCTCATTAGGTATGAAGAATTTGCAGTATCATGAAAATAATGTGGAAACACAGTGCATTGTTAAATGGCTTAAGAAACTAATCTGAATTCAGTTCAAAACCAATGAAATCAACATTTTTGCTTAACGAGAAAAGGGAATGGGAAAGAAAATGGAGTGTACGCTATGCATGTTTAGACAGAAAAAAGTCCTGTGACTCCCAGCACCCCGCAGCCAGCCATGCTGCCTTGTGATTGGTGAGAATCGTAGGAGCTTTTTCTGTCTAAACATGCATAGGATTGCAGCTTTAGAGCACTTCCACACAAATGCTCTGGATATTGACTTTATATATAAATACCATTTTGTACTTTGGTCATCTTTAAAAAGTCACCATAAAAATATTTACTTTGACGGTTATTAGCAAGGTCTGTACCAAAAAAAGTCGGGTGCGCTATTGCATCATACAAATATGCCTTGTTCGGATGCTGTTTTCCCCACCCGCAGCACCTTTCTCAAGATTCATGAGGAGCAGGTCCTTGTCTCCGAAGATTTTAGCAGCTTGTCAAAACAAAACAAAACACGGTTTCATCAAAATCTACCATTTTTGATCCCTTCAGAAAGACAACCCCAGTGCACATAGATCCTACTGCCTGGTGATTACCATGGTCATCATGCAATGCATTTATCTTTTAAATATGGTCACCTGACTCACAAGGCCAAAAGTGAACAGCAGATCCAATCCATCTCGCAGGTGGCCTGGCAGCGAAGTCATTCCTTGATTAGCCAGATCAGTTTTCAGGGCATGATTCATCAAATCACTCACTGAAAATTGAGCAGGCCTCTTGATGGAGCACGCATACAACCAGTTTGCTGCATGGAAGGCTGTCACATGTGTTAAGGTCACTGAATACCCAGAGCTGGTTTGGGATCAGAAATGTGCCCTGAATCTATCTCATTGCCAGCTAGAGGAAATAGGCCACTGTTTTGTCTCGTATGATCAACAGGCTTCATTAAGGCTATACAATGTAAAACCAAGTAACACCAAGGAGATGATTTTTTTTCTATGTACTTTCCCATGTATGTCCATGTAAACCTTCTGATTTGTTGGAAGTGAGTAATAATCATATGGTCTTCTTCCAGCATCGCTTTCAAATGAAACAGCGCCTCCTAGTGGGTATTAATACTATGTCTATCCATAACTTCTATCCTTTGCTGCAGCTAAGAAGTTAAATGATCTAAGGTACGGTCAGTGGATCTGGATTTGAACAATAGTTATGATGAGATTTGCCTAATCCACCCCCTACAGTGGTGACTCCACCTCCTACGGGATCTTAGCTCTCACAGACAGTGCAGCATCGGAAGACAAAAGCTTGTGCGTCACATCATAGCTCAGGGGGGAAGGTACAAAGGTAGATAGAATGGGTTGGATCCAGCCTAATTTAGTTGAACTTTGTTCCCATTGAAATCAATGGGACTTGAGTCATGACTAGCATGTCCCACTGGCTTCGGTGGGACCTAAGATCAACTAGCTTAGGCTGGATCCAGCCCGATGCATTCAAAAGCTGCTCAGCTATGCAGCATTTGTTTTTTCTTGTTATCTTCACCACAGTTGAGCAATGGAAACCAGTGTCGTTCTATAGTATACCATCATGCACCAGATCAGTTTCAGTATATGAACAGGGAAATCATAATGTATAGAAAGAAACAGACAGTAGCATGTTGTTCCCTGGAACTACATGGAATCAACCAGCACCCATGCCAACTCTTTTTCACGCTATTACAATTGCGAAAATCAGGACGGCCATGTGGATGCCCTTTGCAAGATGCTGGTTCATAAATCTGGGCCTCATAATGACAGCCAGGTACTGGCGTTTCTGAAGAACTGCCTGACTGTTGATCATCATCAGGATCCTGCTCTGTGTGCCCATTCACTTCTGAAGCAAAGTGGGGAGCTACCAAGAACAGAGCCTTCTCTGTGGTGGTGCCTTGTTTGTGAAACTTCCACCCCACACTCATTCCCTTGGCACTTAACCACCAGATTGAAAAGTTGTTGTTTACTGGTGGTCATCTAAAGACACTGATTTGCTTCTTGTCTTAATCTGTTGATGGTCTGGTGTTTTGTTTTGCTTTTTTGTTTCACTCATGAGCCAGTGTGGCATAGTGGCTAGAGTGCTGGACTGGGAGTCAGGAAATCCAGCTTCTAGTCCCCACTCGGCCATGGAAGCTCACTGGATGACCTTAGGCCAGTCACAGACTCTCAGCCCAACCCACCTCACAGGGTTGGTGTTGTGGGGATAAAATGGAGGAGGATTATGTACACCGCCTTGGGTTCCTTAAGGAGGAAAAAAGGTGGGATATAAATGTAATGAATTAATTAATTAATTAATGTTTTATGTTATTTTGTTTTAATATTTGTCGGGAATTATTGATTTGTGGTAATATTCATGAGAGGGAGGGAGAGGAGAAGGAGAGAGAGAGAGAGAGAGGAACCTTGCTGGATCATCATACCAAAAAGTCTATCTCAGTGGCCAGCCAGATGACCTCTTGAAAGCTGATAAGTAACCCACAGCACTCAATATTCAGAGATATACAGCCTTGGACTGAGGAGCATCAACCTACCTATCGTAGCTAACAACCACTGTTATATTTATAAACACCATGAATTGATCCAATCCCTTTTTCAGAGCAATGGCTTATCACCATATGTTGCAGCAGTGAATTCCATAAACTAGTTATTCACTGTGCAACTAAATTTATTTCCTTTAATTTAAAGGTGGACATCCTATCGCCTTCCAGATGTTGTTGGACTCCCAACTCCCATCAGTCCCAGCTGGCATGACCCAATGGTCAGGGAGGATGGGAGTTGTAGTCTAACAACTTCTGAAGGCCATGGGTTGACCAGCCCTGCTTTAATCCATCGTCAACCTACTTTGCTACCAAACAGTGCTTCTCACCCAGTGATGGCCCCCATGTACTCAGGGTGGTCAAATTTCTGAACTTGGAGAGGATGATAGAACATGTATTCCTATTCCCAAGTATTCCATATTCTGTGCAGAGGATGATAGGCCAAGTGACTAAGTAAGTCATATAATTTACAATATAAGAACGTATACATGTTTACTATATTCATTAACATATAGCAACACACGTACAATAAATATAAATAAAACTCAATACCTAATTGAAGGACTTCTCAATCATATTACCCCAGTGTTCCAGGTCCAATTCAAAATCCTTTTTTTAACCTCTAAAGCCCTAAACAGCTTGGGGCAAGGGTACCTGAAGGATGACTTCTTCCCACATATACCTATTTGGACTCTGAGGTATTCATCGGAGGCCTTTCTCTGAGCGGCCTCTCCTAATGAGATTTGGAGAGTGGCTACTAGAGAGAGGGCCATCCCAGTTGTGGATGTCCTCCCCAGAGAGGCTCAGTTACTCTTTGTGGTGCCAGGGTAAAAATGTATATATATATATATTCTCCCAGGCTTTTAAGGGGCTTTTGGCATGCTTCTAAAAGTTTATGAAGACTTCTAGTTTTTGAAGTTTCTGGAATTTTAAAAGCTTTAATATCTGCTTGTGTTATGAGAGTTTTTGATTGTTTTTACAGATTGTACCTCTTCTGCCATCTGTTTTTAATACAGCGATTGTGTTTTTATTCTGTTTGGATTGTATCTTATTTTTTTATGTAAGCCACATAGAGAAGCGTGGTTACAGGGCAGCACAGAAGTACCATAAATAAATAAAAATTCAGAGGTGAAAATATCAGTAACTGGTTGGATTGGTGGAAAATAGCTTTAAGCTTAACTAAACAAGAACGCAATCCTATGCATGTTTAGACAGAAAAATGGCTGGCTGGTGAATGCTGGGAGTTGTAGGACTTTTTCTGTCTAAACGTGCACAGGATTGTGACCTAAAACACTCAAAAATAATTTCTCCTCTCATAAAGTTTACATGAATTACTTTAATAATACGTGTGTGTGTGTGTGTGTGTGTGAGTGTGTGTCCAATTCTGACATAACTTTCCCACTGTTTTTTTCTTTTAGAAAATAATAAATACATATCTAAAGATATATAATATAGAACGTGACTATATAAGACAAGCCACTGGAATTTAGGAACTGGATGAAATAAAAATATTAGTAATATTAGTAAGAATTATTGGCTTGGCTCCTAAGATACAGTCAGGGCCAGAAATATCGGAACAAGGATAACTCTTTTGGCAGTTGGCCTCTGTACACCACCACATTGAAGTTGAAAGGAAACACACCCAGATGGGAGCGAGGTCAGGACTTTCAGCTGTAATTCAAGGGGTCTGACAAAAGTGGGGCACTAGCCATTCAGGAAATACAGCCAGTGGCATACACCACACCCATCGTTGGTGGCTCATAAGTAATGGAACGAATGGCTGACAAGCAGCTGCATGGCCATGTGGGGCCTGTTTCCTGGGTACCCCATGACAAATCAAGCAGATAAAAGGCCTGGAGGTGGTCCTGAGTGTGACATTTGCATTTGGTAGCTGTTCACTGGAACCCCCAACATGAGGTCCAACGAGGTGTCCATGCGAGTGAAGGAGGCCATCATTAGGCGGAGGAAACAAAATAAACCCATCAGAGAGATAGCAAAAACAGTGGGAGTGGCCAACACAACAGTTTGGAACATCCTGAAAAAGAAGGAATTAATGGGCAAGCTCAGCAACAGCAAAAGGCCTGGAAGACCACGGAAGACAACTAAAGTGGATGACCGCAGAATGCTGCTCATGGTGAAGAGGAACCCTTTCACAACATCTAGCCAGGTCAAGAATGCTCTTGCCGAGGTAGGCATGTCATTGTCAACATCTGCAGTCAAGAGACGGCTTTATGAGTGTAAATACAGAGGCTTCACAACAAGGTGCAAACCACTGGTAATGCTCAAGAACAGACAGGCCAGATTAGCCTTTGCCAGCAAACACCTAAAAAAGCCTGCCCAGTTCTGGAATAAGATTCTTTGGACTGCTGAAACCAAGATTAACTTGTACCAGAATGATGGGAAGAGAAAAGTATGGAGAAGGAAAGGAACAGCTCATGATCCAAAGCATACCACATCATCTGTCAAACATGGTGGAGGCAGTGTTATGGCATTTTCTTTCAACTTCAGTGTGGTAGTGTACAGAGGCCAACTGCCAAAACAGTTTTGTTGCAATATTTCTGGCCCTGACTGTAAGTTCACAAAGGAATGTTTCCCATCTCTTCCCCCCACGAGGGGTTTTTTGCACCCCAAAAACCCCTCTTCAGAAGGGGGGGGCTCCTGAACAATGCAAAGTGAGGTCTGTAGCTAGGGATGGCGGAGAATTTCTCCCCGAAACTTCGTGGGGCCGAGCGCCAACGTGTTCGGCCCCCCGAAAAAGTTTCGGGGAGAAATCCTCCGCACCCCCCCGCACCCCGCACTCCCCCCCGGGACGGGACTTACCTTTGCCGAATGTCCCTCCCGGCGGCGTGTCCGGCCGGCGGTTCGGCGGCTGTTCGTGCGGGGCGGGAGCGGCAGCTGGTCTTTCAACCGGCTGCCGCTGCCGCCATTCCAAGAAAAGAAAAAAAAAACGCCCCCGTGATAGGCTACGTGACGATTAATGTAGCCTATCACGGCTAGATTTCCAAAGTCAGCCGTGATAGGCTACGTAAATCGTCACGTAGCCTATCACGGGTGACTTTAAAAAAAAAAAGCGCGTACGGATAATGGCGGCCCCCATAGGGAGCCGCCATTCCCGTTCCTTATTTGGTCGCTGTAGTCTACGTAAAGATTTACGTAGACTACAGCGACCAAATATGGAACGCGAATGGCGGCTCCCTATGGGGGCCGCCATTAGCGTACGCACTTTTTTTTTTTTTAAGTCACCCATGATAGGCTACGTGACGATTAACGTAGCCTATCACTGCTGACTTTGCAGATCTAGCCGTGATAGGCTACGTTAATCGTCACGTAGCCTATCACGGGGGCGTGTTTTTTTTGTTTTTTTTTAAACTTTCGAGTTTGCGGCCGGGCGAGGCGGGAAGCCTCCTCCCCGGCCTGAATTTCGGCCGGGGCGAGGCAGGAAGCCTCCCCCCCAGCCTGAATTTCAGCCGGGGCGAGGCGGGAAGCCTCCCCCCCCGGCCTGAACTTCGCGGGGGGAACAGCGAAGCGCCTCCCCCCCACCGCGAACAAGCTTCGGCGAAAGGTAAGGGACTTTCGTCCACCCCTATCTGTAGCTCTTCTTGAGAACAGCAAGTCTGCCCAGTTTGAGGTGATTTTCCCCCTTCGCCATCAGCCCTCCTGTTCCCACACCACATTGTTTACCCTCTGGAGAGACTTTTGGAGGGTGCAGGCAGTTGCGGGGACAGAAGGGATTGGAAACCTTTTCTTCTGTGAAATTCTTCCATTCACTTATCTTAGAATCCAGGCCATTAACTTTCTTGCTTTTAACGTGATCTACGTGTCCTGAGTGTTCTCTCAAACAGTTTCTTGGGCTGCAGTCCTATACCCATTTACTCGTGAATAAGCCCCATTGAACTCAGTGGTATTACTTCTAAGCAAACCTGTATAGGTTATCCTGTTAATTAAAAGAACAATAACAACCCAAGCCTTATTTTGACCAGTCTTCTTTCTATAATTCCTGCACCTATTTTGCATGTGACTATTTTAGTTTTGTTTCTGTTTCTAACTGAATAATATCATTTCTCTCTTTTTTCCAGATGTCTACGAAATTCCTGTGGAAGAGGTAAGACCGTGTATACATTTTTTATTCAAAATAAAACCAGAAATACAAAGACACAAGGTCTCACCTGTGCAGGAGCATCCTATTTTCATTGATGAGGAGAAATGCTCTGTGCACACAGAAAGGAGGAAACCCACGTACACAGTCAGAATTGCACTTCACATGTTTACCATCTCAAGTGGAGTACATTTTGACCATACTTGAGATTTGCTTCTTGAGCTCCACCAGCATTCTTCCCAGTAAATTTCTGGGAATATGTCTTTGTGGTAGTGGACTTCAACACCTTTCCATTGGGGGGGGGGGCACAGCTCAGTGGTAGAGCACCTGTTTTGCATGCAGAAGGTCCCAGGTTCAATCCCTGGCATCTCCATGTCGGGCAGGGAAAAATCCTGCCTCAAAACCTGGAGAGCCGCTGCCAGTCAGTGTTGGTAATACTAAGCCGGATGGACCAATGGTCTGACTCAATGACGTGGTTCGGATGACACAATAAGCCATGGTGGATTGTCATCGTGGGTTATTTGAGGGTAGCTTGTCATGATGTCTGAACCCAGAGTGTTTTTTTCATCATAGGTTATTTTCCATGAACAAACCACCCTGAGAACCCATGGCTTGTTGTTGGGTTGTTCAGGGTGGCTTGTTTTCAGGGTGGCTTGTTGTGGTGTCCGAATCCAGCAGGACAACTACATCATAGGTTGGTGAGAACAGCCTGAGAGCTGTCTGGCACCTCTGCCACTCCTTGCATTCTCACTAGTGCTGCCACCATCCTCCCTTATCCCTTGTTAGTGGCTTCCGCCCCATGCTCCTAACAATCTAGAAGACAGGACACCAGAGAGTGTGATGAATGTGTTCACAAACTTTAAAAAAAGTGCACACATTCAAAAGTCTGCAGCTCTGAAATTTGTGTCATTTTCCCCTCTGCTTTACTGCTCTGCCATGAAATTTGCATATATTTACCAATTCCACTCACTGCTCTGCCTTCAGATTTGCGTATATTTACCAATCCACTTCACTTGTCTGCCTTGAAATTTGCATATCTTTACCGATCCCCTTCACTCCCTGCTCTGTCTTGAAATCTGCAGAACTTTACCCTGAAATTTGTGAATCTTTACTGATCCCCTTCACTCCCTGCTCTGCCTTGAAATTTGTGAATCTTTACCAATCCCATGCTCTGTAACCCATATGTATATCTGACAGCTAAAAAGGAGACCAGTGGAGGGAAGCAACAGGGATGAAAGGATGGGGGAGGTGAAAGTGGCTGGTAGCTACAGGAGAAGAAACTTTTGGTGCGGGTGCAATTACTTCAGAAGTATGTGAAGCAGCCTTTTTTAAAAAAAGGTGTTTGTTAGCAAGGCAAGCAATGAAGTGGAGGATGAAATTGAGAAGAACATTGCCAAGAGGGGGATATTGGTAAGCTGGACTAAATAGCATACAGTCAGACCTGTGCCCCTGTGCGCTTGTGCAAGACTCCAAATATATTTTTTTAGTTTGCAAATGTATTACCATGTCCATAAAGGCTCAGAAAATTATATGCATTTGGCAATCTGATATGGGAGGGAGTGGAGTTTCCCTTGTGAGCTGGCAACCCCAGCAGACCAGTTGCAGAAAGGGTGCTGATGTAGGGAATGAGCAAATGAGGATTTCTGCTTCAAAGGCCCCTGAGATACATGCTGGCAGCGGACAGGAGGACTAAGGGGGAAACAACCCACAGCGAGCACAGTGTGCATGATCACCTGTCAGGAGTAACATGGGTTATAGAGCAAACAACCAACACATGGTGGCTTATCTTCAGAGTGGCTTAGCGTGGCATGCAAACCCGCCCAATATAAGGCAGCTTCCTAGGTTTCTACGTTCCATTCTTATCCATTTTTTCCCCATTCCCAGGTAACATCTGAAGACTTATTTATTTGACTTCTATGCCACCTTTCCACCAAAAAAAGGGCTAACCATAATAAGAGCAGATTAAAATAAATAAAATAACCATAAAAACAAAAACCTTTAAAGCTCAATTAAAAAACACCACAATAAAATAAATCAACAGTACCCAACCAATTTTAAAAAAAACCCCTTCAGCAACAGGCCAACTTGCATGCCAAAGGCTTGACTGAATAAAAATGTCTTTGCTCTTTAATAGGTTATGTAATTTGCCTGTATGTCAGGATGTCTCTGGGAATATACTATCCCTTCTTCCCTATGGATAGACACTTAGGGACTACCATTCCTTTTCCCTCTATAAGATGTGCTTAGTCACCATTTCTCACCCAGTGGTCACTCATCACCCTGGAAGTATTTCTTTATCCAGCACATAGTTAAACTATGGAATTCACTACCACAAGATGTAATTATAGACACCAATTTTGAAGGCTTTAAACGGGAGATTAGGCAAATTTAGGGAGGATATGGCTATCAATGGCCGTTAGTCATGATGGTTATATATTATCTCCTCAAGTATCAGAGGCAGGATGCCTCTCAATACCCATTGCCAGTGAGCACAAGCAGGAGGGTGCTATTGAACTCATGTCCTGCTTGTGGGCTTCCCACAGGCAGCTGGTTAGCCACTGTAGAAACAGAATGCTGGATTAGATAGGTTTTTGGTCTAATCCAACATGGCTCTTCTGGTGTTCTTATGATGTCAGGCACTCTGGCTCAGAGCCACTTAGTGGGTATTGTGTTTCTAGCCCTTCTAAGCACACCAAGCACACCTTATTCCTTAACTCTGTCCTCTTGACCTGCAGGTGAAGAGGCCTATGATGGCCAGAAATTCTACTCCTGATTTTTGTTCTCATTTTCAAAGGTTATTTACAGTTTCCCTGCCAACCTGTGGTGATTTGCCTTTCAGTATTGGTGGATTTCCAAGGGGCCTAAATAGGGTGTCAGCCTCCTTTTGATTATTGAAGATGCAGCAGGTGCTACCTCCAAAAGATGGTCCACTCCCAACACAACACTGAATTTCTGACTGATTTGTTTACAGTAATTGTTAAAAATAGTTAAAAGTCCATTGCCAGAAAGTGCTAGAAACAGTGCATTTATTAGCTTCCTTGAAGAAAAAAAATCAAGAAAAGCTTGGACTGCCTACAAAATATTGTGGTACTTGATGATGTTTTGTGTGGTCAAATCATAGAAAGGCTTTACAGAGGTATCTCAGAAGTGATTTTGGAATGGAGGCAAAAAGGACACCAGCAATTTGACTTTCTTGTCTGTTGTACGTATGAAGTCTGACAGGAGGGGGCTGTTCTGATTCACTCATAATTCATTACTGGCTGTCCCATCATGTCCTGCATGACAAGAAGTATCATTTGCTGGATGTAGCTTGAAAATAATCCATTAAAAAGAAAGTACCTAACACACAATTTGTGAATACTAATCAACAGTTCATTTTATCCAACAGGAAAAGTTATCGCCTCCATTAAACAGGTAATTAATCATTGTGAAATTCTTGGCTGTGCTTGCTGGGGATGATGGGAGTTGTAGTCTGACACATTGGGAAGGCGCCAGGTTGGGAAAGGCTGCACTACGGTCCCTCCTCTACAATCTAAAGCCATATAGACTAATACTTTTAAATGGAAGCTACATTTCTGGAAGTGATACCATTTTATTAAAAAAAAGGTTGACACATTTTAATGGTTATCTTAGTTGATGAGACAAGAAAGATAGCAGGGGGAATCAGAGAGATATGCCCTGCAGACCTCTTTCAGCATCACCTCTTGTAAGAAATATGCCCTGCAGACCTCTTCCAACACCTTTCTCGGTACCAGTTTACGTGAGAATCTGAATAAGAAGTCTATCCAGTAATCCAGATTCACAGAATTAGGAGAAAGCTTGCAGGGCTAGTTCACAGCTTTGTAAATGTCAGCATTCCTTTCCCATGCCTGCTGCCATGTATTGGAAGTAAGACCCATCTGAGAAGGATGAACACCAGAAGTATTAATCCTCTCCCTGCAGTAGAGGAGCAGGCACACATCACATGTGTAGTCCCTCCCCACACATCCAACATTATTTAAAAGAAAACACTTCAGGATACAATCCCAGGAATCATTCTTAAATCGATTTGAATATATGACATATGAATGTCATCTCTTACATTCCACTATTTTCAATGGTTCTTCCACAGTGCAAGCCTATACATGTCTTCTCAGAAGTATGTCCCATTGAATTCAATGGGGCTTACTCCCAAGAAATTGGATATAGGATTTCAGCCTCATACAATGCTTACTGTATTCTGGATTTACTTGTGTTGCCTTAATGATAAATTACATAAATTTATTTTCCAAGTTGTTTATCTATAAGTCTATCACATTGCTAACCATTATTAATGTAATTTCTATTATTCTTTTTGGGAACAGCCATCTTTGTTTAGTACATTTGTACACAGTGTCTTGTAGACATACCTGGGATCCATACGGCTCCATGCATGAGTGAAAGGGGAGAGATTCTGCCTTCTCACTGTAGCCCTTCACACTTCCAGAACATCCTCCAACCTTTCAGAGTAGATTCTAGAGAAGGATAAGCAGCTGCATCAGGAGTGGGGAAACCCTGGGGCATGAACAGAACATAACAGGTAGCCATTTGGATCCTGCCCAGAAACTATTTTTATATTTCTCTCCATAAGTATTTCCAAGCCTCCTCCTCCAGTGCCTGTCCAGAGACCATCTGGAGGACATTTTCAGGAACGCAGTGCGGCTAAAGAATCCTTTAAACCGGACGTGTTTAAAACAGACAGGTTAGTTATTAATAAATAATTTATCTGCAACTAGCTAACAAGTATGTCACACAGAAAAAAGTTGTGTGTTGAGCATCGAGTATGGAATTGTGAGAAGTGGGTATTCACTTTGGAATGGGAATACCCAAGTTTAAATCCACATTGCGAGCCAATCTACACATTACACTATTCATGTAAATAGCTCTGGGCTGTCTTTTTATTTACTCTAGCATAAGTACAAACAGCCCCAATTCAGATTGGGACCACCATACTGTGAACAAGGAAGATTAGTTCTTCCCCCACCACCATTTGCTTCCCAAAATCCCTTCCCCAACAAGGGGGTTAACAAAAGACAAATGGCTTCCATTGACACTAATAGAGATTGTTTTTGTTGTTTTTGTTGTTAAACACCCCCCCTGGGGGGGGTAATTTTGGGAAGTAAATGGTGGAGGGATTGATCTTCATCGCCCAGAGTGCAGTGGTCCCTATCTGAATTAGGCCATGCGTGCTTATACTACAGTAAATAAAATGATAATCCTGAGCTACACATTACATGATTACCGTAACGTGTTGTTTGACTCTAAGCCATGAAAGTCACTACATGACCTTGGGCCTCTTTCTTTCTCCCTCTCTTTCTCTATGCCTAACCCTCATATGGTTGTTGGGAGGATGAAATAAAGGGCACTTCCATATCGGTTCCATATTCCCTGTGCTTCTGACTGTACATGTGGTACCCCCTTGGGAAAATGGGAAGCTTCTGCCTGGGATGAACCATGAGATTCCTGTTGTCATCCACTCTGTTTTCACAGGTCTCATGTGGCCTAGCAATAGTCGAAGTATTATTAGAGTACTCACCAGAACAAACATTTCCGGAAAAGCTGAAATGATAACAAAATGAATAGCTATGGTTTTAATTAGAGGGAAAACTCTGAAACATGTTTTGTGCTTTCCAGAAACATTTTGCCTCTTCCGAGACACCGTCTCCCACCAAAAATTGTAAGTAGTTCACCACCCACTTGGTTTGAAAGGTCATTCATTCCTGTTGCCTGGGGGACAGAAAACCAAAAGGGCCACCTCTACATTGTTAGGAAGAAGTCTTTATCAAAAATAGTACAGTGTGCTTTGAGCTAGCAAGGATCTTTGTTGGTAAATTTTGAATTATTGCTGCCAATGGAGACACCTTTCCTTCTCTTTTTCGAGTTTACCTAAGGGTGCAATCCTATCCAAGTTTGGACAGAAAATAATCCTATACTTCCCAGCATGGCCCAGCCAGCATAGCTGGGAGTTGTAGGGCTTTTTTTGTTTAAACATGCATAGGATTGCTCCCTAAATAACTTAGGGTGCAATCCTGTGCATATTTAGACAGAACAAAGTCCTACAACTCCCAGCATGCCCCAGCCAGCATGGCCGGCTGGGGCATGCTGGGAGTTGTAGGATCTTGTTTTGTCTAAACATGCATAGGATTGCACCCTTAGTGGCCATTTGTCTGCCAAACTGATGAGGATCAATGACAGTGATGTGATGACTAGGGATGGCACAGGTGCCCAATTCCATCCAGGAATCCAACAGAACGCCCCCTGCCCCCACCACCGAGCCCTGCTCGCCAAGCCCCTGCCCTTGTTTGCCCCTGCCCCGACTTGGCGAGTGGCCCACACTCTCCTTGGCAGCCTCATTGAGCTCCATGCTCGCCATTTTTTGAAAAATAAAATGACGATCGCAAAAATGTGCATATTTGCATATGCTCAAAAATGTGCATTTTTTGAATGTGCATTTTGCAAATGCACATATTTGCATTTGTGCGAAAATGCGCATTTTATATGCGCATTTTTGCAATCGTCCTTTTATTTTTCAAAAAATGGCAACCACAGAGCTTGACAAAGCTGCTGGGGTGAGTGCGGGCTGCTCGCCAAGTGTGGGAGGAGCTCGACTGTGGTCCGGGGACTGGCGAGCAGGGGCAGGGGCTGAGCAAGCGCCCAGACAACCCAGATGGAGGTGGGTTTGCACATCCCTAGTGATGGCTTATTGACTCATTGATACTGAGTTTATTTCACATATCTGCAGAAGAATGTAGGGTGTGAAGTACTATGTATGCAAACAGATAATATAATTTGACAGAAGAATTTTGATTTCAGGAACCTGATTGTCTCAGAATACAAGACGATGAAAGTAAGTACATTCTGCATTTAAGCCACAGTGGAGAGGCCTTTACATGATGACTGGAGGACACCAAAAGCTACTTCAGGGTGGCAGCAATCCACACCAAATTCTATCCTGTCCATCATTCCATTAAGACTACATACAATCCTATGCATACTTACCAGGGTGAGTAAGCCCCGTTGAACAGAATGGGGCTTATGTCTGTGGAAACCTGCATGGGATTGCACTGTTAATTAATATTCTCTGTATATCTAATGCATCCATTTCTGTGACATATATATTTCCATTTTTCCAGTGGCTGGCGTGTTTAGTATATCTTACCCTGTACCTTTTAGAGAATGGGTTTGATATTGTGGCTAAAAGATTGACAATGCAATCCTGTACATGTCTATTTGGAATTAAATCCCATTGAATAAAATGGAGCTTATTCTCAGGTAAGTGGTATAGGATTGTAGCCTGAGCTATGAATCAAGACATGTGTGCTTTCAATGTCACCTCTTTCATGAATACACTTAGGGCACAATCCTATGCATGTAGAGACAGAGAAAAGGCCTACAACATCCAGCATGCCCCAGCCAGTGCGCCCTTAAGCAAGCCACTCACTGTCAGCCCTAAGCCATCCCACCCACCCCCGTCTGCAATATGGGTATAATAATAGTGAAAACGTGCAGAGTTGTTGTAAGAATTATAAAATGATTAATGTGAATCACTTCAAATTCATGAAAGAATAATGAGCATTGCGCAAGTGTGACAGACGTCTAACACAACACCAATAGTGTTAGCTTGCATGGGGAGATTCCCCCGCAAAACTGTTCCACAGACTAACACTATTGACATTGCACTAGAGGTCCCTTACACTAGTGCAACATAATTTGTATTAGCACAATGACACAATAGGATTCTGCCTGATATAAATAAGTATTATTACTTTATTGCCCAAGATTGTAATTGACTACTGGTGATACAACAGGGGTTCCTGTGAGTCTCATGTGTGTGAAAGAGTCTCAAAACACCTTCATCATTTTGGGCGAGTTAAATTACAGCAAAAAAATGTTTGTTCCTTTTCAAAATGTTCCTTATTTTCTAAGGTTTATAAAGCATCTATTGGAAACTTAAGATTACTTTCTGAACCAGCAAGGGATTGATCTGTTTCACTAAGCATTGCATTTGAATTTTTAGATCACCACAGCAATTGTATTCCAGATTTCAAGTTTCCCTCTGTTACAGTCCCATCTCCCTTTCCAAGGATTATGTAAGTGAAAAAAAAATGCCACTGTAGAACTGCCCCATATGATGTGATCTGGAAACCCAGTATTTACTGGAGGCAATCTTGTGCATTAAAATCATTCTAGAGTGTTGGACTAGGAGCTGGGAGATCTGGGTTCTAGTCCCCACTCGGCCATGAAAGCTCACTGGTTGACTTTGGGCCAGTCACAGACTCTCAGCCCAACCCACCTCACAGGGTTGTTGTTGTGAGGATAAAATGGAGAGGAGGAGGAGGATAATGTAAGCCGCCTTGGGTTCCTTGCGAGAGGAAGAAAGGCGGGATATAAATGCAATAAATAAATAAATAAATGAAATGATTACACAGTGTTATGAAACAAAGTGCTCACTGTTATGATGAACAGGGAACATGTAGAGGGAAAGTTCAGAAACTGTGGGGACCCCTGGGAGTGCGGCGTGCACCTCAGGTGCCTCCCCTATGGGCCACCAAGAGTCAGATAGTGGGCATGTTTTGACCGTCCTGTAATTTTGTATCTGGATTTGGACATTCAGTTATATGGAAAGCAATAAGGGGAGAAACTCTGTGACAGCTGCCCCCTAAACCTGGTGGACAGGTCTGGGGCAGTCTTCGCCACAAATGCCCCATGTCCAAAATTACAGCCAACCTATACAACCCGCCCCAAGCAATTTCCCTCTGTCTCAGAGCTTTTGATGTGCCAAAGCCACCTCAAAAGGACCCCAGTGTGTTTTTAGTTCTATACTTCTACTCCAATCAGTTTTGGCTGAAGAAATATTGTGTGAAACAACCACAAACACTTTGATGTTAAATTTCCACCAAGTTTATCTGATAAACAGACATCCATTCACCCATTCCACGTTGATTGTAAAGGTGGGATCGAAAGAACTACTTTAGAGCATGGTCATGCCTAGCAGTATTTGACTTTATTTTTTATTTTTTTTAATGACACCTGCGTACCTTATCCCAAAAGTGAGCTGTTGTGTGGCATGGGGGATGGTCATTGAAAAAACACAAGCCCTATACTTTCTTGGATACACTTGCTACATAGTTTTTTGGATCCTGGCCCTAACATTTTCTTACAAACGACGCCCGTACTAATAAAATTATTTATCACTTTGTTTTACAAGGTTCATAATTCCTACATGCATTGGTTCAAGATCTTCATGATTCCTCAAGATCTTCCATCAACCCTAACTGAAGCAGTGTTGAATCCAAACTTCATATCTCCTCCATTTAGACAGTATATGAAGAAGCATGTGCATGAATAACTATATGCTTTAAAGGTTTCATAGGGTCTTGTACTCACCTTTGCTTCCAAGCCTATGTATGTAACAATGTTTTTTCTGCAGGAAAAAACTACCGAATCCAGCTGTACCATCAGTAAGTTGGTTTTGTATTCATAAAATTATGTTATGTTGATGATTAGCTCTGAAGGTAGCCTCAAATTGCTCATGAATTGTATTACTGCCTTTTTTCTTCTTCTTATATCTGCTGAGAACAGCCTTCCCCAACCTGGTGGCCTCCAGATGTGTTGGACTACAAGCCCCATCATCCTCCAGCCAGCATAGCATGGGAGTTGTCATCCAGCACATCTATAAAATGCTAGGTTTGGGAAGGCTGGCTTAGAAAGACATGCTGGATACTTTACTTATTTATCCAGTATTCCATTGGAGTGGATTGGCCATATTGTACCATTTCAATCCTATTTATATTCTTGGAAGGAATCACTGGTATCGAGCATTACCAAACGGTCTGGAAGCTTTCAACAGCAGCTGAAATGCTAACTGTCAGCTGTTGGGAAAGTTGCGACACTTCATTGCTGAAACATCAGTTAATTAAAGCATAGAAAATAGGAGAAATGTTAAACGTAACTGAATATATCCAGTTAAGGAACAAGAGAAAACACACACAGACTTTTCAAGATATTTGTTCTCCCTTCATAAACTTTATGAAGGTTAGATATAATCTTGATATTGACCATTACCAATCATTTAACTTCAATTAATTTAAGTGATGTTGATTATATATATATATATATATACACACACACACACACACACATATAAAGTATGAGTAGGATTTGTAGGATTTTTTAAAATATTCTTTAATTTCATGTTTCTGTTTTTGACATATTTGGAATTTTATATATGCTTCATTCTATTACAGTACAATCCTACACATGTCTCCTCAGAAGTAAGTCCCATTGAGTTCAATAGGGCTTATTCCTTGGTAAATGGGTATGGGATTAATAGACATATGTGCTAGGAATGCACTTTATAGTTTTGTATCTCCTGTATGAAAGGAATCTAATATGGCAATGCTATCTAATTTGCATGCAGGTTTCTGTAAAATGAGTGCTCCCTTTCACTAAGTTTCAGTTATACATCATACCATAACAGAGGTTTGACTATAGTTCTCTTTTTTAGTACTTTAAAAAAGTACTTGTAAGTACTTCCTGTGTTTTAAAGTATTTAGTTTTTTAAACATTTTAGTACTTTTTAAAGTACTTTTGTTTACTAAACAAATTGAGTTCTCTTCCCCCACTCTCACCAAGAGTGTAGCCTTAAAGGCCATTAGCCAAGGACAAGAAATAATCCACCTGTATGTGCTTGGATACACAAAGATAAGCAACTGTGTATCAAGAGGTGCCAAGGAAACAAGTCATTTCCATATTCTCTGGATACAATTTGACTTTCTTCTCACAAAGAATTTAGCTGCTCCCCCTGCAAAAGCCTGTGGCTCCATTAAGAAAAAAAAAATTGCATGGACTATTCATGGATCCACTTTCACCAACCAGCAAGGAAAAGACTGCTCCTGACAAGAAGGGAGAAAACCTTTTCCCTGCTGATCAAATCAAAGGGACCCTTTGGGATCACATCAAAGGGACCCTGAGGGACCCTTGATATGCTTGGAACACACTTGCCCTCCTATTCCAGGTTTGCTGTATTAGGGGTTTGGTTTGGTTTTTAAGATTTTTTTTTTTACCCCATTCCCAGCATAGCTCCTAAAACACCTTAAGAAAGAAAAAAAAATCATTTAAAAAACCCCAGTACGTTTAAGTGATCTTGCAAAACATCCCCATGGAAAAATATAAACTGCAAGCTGAGCAGCAGTGGGGCTCAGTCATAGTATGGATTATTTTACTCACATAATGCTTTCTCAAAAGATGAACACACATGCCAAGTTCCCAAGCAATAACTTCCCATAGTGAGCATAGAACTCGGTAGAGTTCCAAGTTTATTGTCAAAAGTATAGGTCATAATAAATAACAATCTTTCAACCTTTCAGGGCTATATCATTCTATAATACAACAGTATTTAAAACAGTCAATATCCTATATCGGCTTTTCCCAACCTCGTACCCTCCAGATGTGTTGGATTAAAACTCCCATCATCCCCAAACAGCATGCCCCTTGGAGTGATGGGAGTTGTAGTACAAGAGTTGCAGAGAGCGCCGAGTTGAGGAAGGCTGACCTAAATCATCCATGTGACAACCCACCACATATTTGTTCCAATTTCACTCTGCTTCTGCTGAGAAGAAAGTACTCAACACTGTAATGCTAGCTAATTGCTGGGCCAGAAATTTAGTTCTTCTGTTCCTATAAAGCAGTTCACAGGTCTGGGAGTATCATTTACCACAGCCTTCCCCAACCTGGTGCCCTCCAGATGTTTTGGATTTCAACTCCCATCAGCCCCCACCAGCATGGCTAGTGGCCAGGGATGAGGGGAGCTGTAGTCCAAAACATGTGGAGGGCTTTGGTTGGAGAAATCTTGGTCTACTGTAAGCACAGAACTAAGTAGGGAACTTGTCATTTGTAATGTCTGATCACCGGTCGAAGAACATTTTACCACAGATACTCTCACAGAAGTCTAGGAACAACAGGAGAGCAGTGGCGTAGCAGAGGCTTATTTGTTTCCCTTCTGTGTCATTGTAGAAACCAAGCCTCCCTGACAGAGACCACCTAAGTGTTATTGAAGGTAAACTGCTTCTGCCTGACCATTTGTCTGTGAACGTCTTTTGGCTTAGGATGGTGCTGCAATGGCACATCCCTTATTGAAAATCCACTATCAGTGGGGTTGATTTGTCTACATTTTCTGTGAAAATCCAGGTGGACCATAGCTAGTGGTAGAGCACATGCTTTGAATGCAGAAGGTCCCAGGGTCAATCCCCAGCACCTCCAGTTAAAAAAAGGATCGGGCAGCAGGTGATGAGAACGATTTTCTGCCTTAGACCCCTGTCTTTTGCAAATGGTGCTTAATTCCAAACCCAAGAACAAGGAAGGAATTTTCACCCAGGTTGGATTACTAGAATCAACTTGGTGGTCATCTGCCCCTGAAGACTCCGGATTGTATTGTCTGGATTTGTTTAATTCAATTTAGGGCACAATCCTAGGAATGGTTGGTGGGGGGATATTGGGAGTTGTCAGACTTTTTCTGTCTAAGCATGCATAGAATGGTGCCCTTGTCTTTGTGCTGTGGACTGGGGATGGGTAGAAGATTGGCCAATTTCAGGTGGACTGCCTAGTACCCCTTGTTGCTGGGATTCTTGCAAGAGTGCGGAACTAAGTGAACTTTCTCAAGCAAGTTTGCAGACTCGGGATCATCAAGCACAGATTGTTTAACTGTTAGAGAGAGCCTGGAAATTCATTCTTGCTTTGTAAATGTAGCATACATGAATGGACCATGGGAACTCTGGAAAAGCAGGTGAAGGGGGAGCAGTTTTGAGACTGCAAAACTAAAGCATCTGTATATCTCCTCCTGGGTTATAATCAACATATGATTAGATTGATAGAAGATCCTGCTTCAGTGCAAGATGTAAACTGAGTGACATCTCATTTCCATTCCACCTGCACGTAGTGTCACTTGGGCTATAGCAGTGGGGACTGAAGCCCTGTGCTACCCTTAGAAAGTCCAATCTGAATGTAGTGTCCTTGCTGTCATGCAAATTGGGCTGGCCTCAAAGTCAAGACAGACTCATTTGTATCTTTTACCTAATCAGGTATCTCTAATTTTTCTAGATAAGCCTATACCAGCTGAACGCCGCCGGGGTTCCAGCCATGATATCCCTCTTCCTCCCATCCCACCTGGTCTCCAAAAGTAAATACTTCTCATTTGCTTTTAAAGTATCCTTGTTCCTGCAGGCCAGCCTTCCCCAAACCAGATGTCATCCAGATGACTTGGACTACAACTCCCAGCATTCCTGACCATTGGCCATCTCTGCTGAGGCTGATGGGAGTTCATCTGGAGGGCACCAGGTTGGGAAAGGCTGCTACAGACCATGATTTGCTGGTTTCAGACTAAAAGAAAGAGAAGCTCGAAAGCACCAATAAGGCTTCCATATTGCCATCCAGCAAAACTAAGGATAAAACTTGATATTACACTAAACATGTGGTTGCTACCAAAAATGGCAGCTGCACACTTAGCCCTTTCTCTGCATTATCTGGTTGAATTTACTTTACGTTGCAACGTCACAACATTTTGCATCACTCCAAGACACCTCCACATGATCAGCTGCAACTGGCAGGAAAATGCAGTCATCATTAGCTGCTACTAAAGAGGAGAGGTAGATAGGAGCTAAAAGCACAGCTGTCATCTTTGGCAGAAACTTTGGGTTGAATCCAGATTCAGTCATACTTAGCATAGATCCACTGAACTCAACGGGACTGAAGTTAGTCATGACTAAATCTGAATTCAACCCCTGGTCGTTGCCAAAAACAACAGCTATGATTTAGCTCCTATCTACCCCTCCTCTTCAGTAGAGTAACTAACTTAAGTCCTGTTGATTTCAGTGGGTCTAATATCAGTATGGTTACATCTAGATCCAGCCCTATGGGTATTGTCTAACTATGCCCCAGTGCCAGCGCTAACATAAACCAACACTAGTACAAACTGGCATTTGCCAGAGCAATGAAGAAAAGCAGCACCAAAATTCAGTACCCCTTTTTCCCATTGCCCCAGCAAGGGCTAGTTACATTGCCCAAGCACTGGTCTTTGCTACTACAACATTGTTAGTGCAAGGCACAGTTGGATTCGACACTATGCATTTAATATAACACTTTGCTTTACCCTAAGGCACCAGGTAAATACTGTATTTGGAATGTTATTCCAGGAAGGCAGCTGTAAGGGGAGCTACGTGAGTGGAAATGCCTTCTGCTTGTGCTAGGCTCCCTTTGGATCCTACCTCATGTCCCCCTAACAATCAGCAGATAAGCAGATTTTGCAAGAGCTTGAGTATATTTGTGAAAGAAAATCAAGAATAAAGCAGAAGGGGACTTTTCTTTCCCCGAATAGTAAAAATGCATTGGTTTCCCTGAGAAAAAGCATAAGCACCTTACAATAAATAGCACTGTACTTTTTGTACCCTTGAACCTTTCTCCTTTTTTCTGATCTTCATTGTCGGCTACGAACCTTCTTTATGGTTAAAAGAAAAAGAACTGGCAGCACTAAGTCCAGCATCTCAAAGTTATGGGGTCTAATGCCATTCAGCATTTATTTACCCTCCTACCATTTATTTCAGGCCATTGCCTCAGAAGCCGCCCATCTTGCCAAGTAAGTACTCTCTTCTTTGACTCAAGTAAGGGTTACTTTCAAATCCTTTCACCTTGATCTGAGAACCCTTCTTGGCAGTTACAATGAGGACAGTGGTGCAATAGCTATTTTTGAAGGCACTCATCATGACAGACCTCACAGCCACGGCCCCAAGGAGAGGCCAAAAATGCAGGCAGATGTGTTGATTCATGTCAACAAAAGCATTCAGCAGTTTTCAGTTCCACCAGGAGCAGGTCTTCTGTAAAGCTAATGGGTCTTGACTGCCCAGTCATGACCGAACCCCCACCCCAATACTTTGCATTACAAGAAAGAACAATATATTGTTGCTGGGAAAATTCATTTCCCCTCTACTGCTGGGATGATTGCAGCGAAGCCCAGAGGAAATGGGAAATTCTGAGGAGGGTGGTAGATGACGGCAGCACCACACTACATAAAAAACTGCTGGCACTTCATTCTGCTACATCACTGACTCACGATAAAGATGATTCTCATGATGTCTTGTCCACGGATGTGACAGCAAATGATCAGTCCTGAGCAAAACTGCCCAGAACAAACCTGGGTGGGGGAACTGGGAGGGCTTACTCTCTCCCAGCCATGCCATCCTGGGTACTCAGTGCAGCACCAGCCCTGACTCAAGGGTTGGGGAGGTGGGGTTGCTGTGGTTCATCTCTGCCGCTGCCACCTCCATCAGCAACGCCGCCTTTGCTGCCGCTGCCGCCTTCTCCACCGCCGCCTCCTTCTCTTCCTCCTCCTCTACCACCTTCATCACTGCCACCGTCTCCGCTGCCAGGTCCTGAGGCCTGGACGCATGCCGACTGTTATTGCAGGGAGGTGGATGCGGCGGTGGAGGTGGGCAGTTCAGGTAAGGACCTGGAGGCGCCAGTGTGGCTGGGCTGGGGGTACTGAAGCTCCGGAGTGCACCGACCGCTTCAGAGAGCCCCTGACCCACTACGGGCCACTTCATGCCCCCTCCGCTTTGCGTTGGAAGGGGCTCACAGTGACCTGAAGCAGCCCACTTCAACTCGGGGTTCAGGCCTCAGGGCACAGCAGTGCACAGCCCTACTTTTTATTCTCCCAGTATTTTAGTATTTTAGCTTCCTAATCTTTTAGCTCTGATGTTTTAAATCTGTATTTTAAATCTCTGCATTGCTGCTAGGTTTTATTCTGGTTTTACTGTTATATTGTGGGTTTAAGCTTTCATATGTTATATTGTTTTATACTGCACTGTGTGAGCCACCCAGAGAGCTTCAGCTATTGGGCAGTATAGAAATGAAATGAATAATAAACAATAGGCTAAACAAATACGGCTGTGATTTGACATCTCACATTTTTATAAGTTCAAGTAACAGTCATATGGATGGAAGCTTATATGTTACATTTTATCTTCTTCAGGATCACCAGAACCTGCAAACCGCACCTTAGGGACACAACGCAATAGCATTCAAGGTGGTTTTACAACAGCAGAACAGGTATAACACTATTTCAGGGTGTGTGTTTTTTGTTTTTAAGAGATGGTCAAAATCTAATGGATTCCTCATAGTATAAAATGTCAATCCTCAGTTAAATGTTTGAGCTACTCATGTTACAATTCCAGTTCATCATAGCCAAAAGCATGTATTTTAAAATAAAATACCTGTTTAACTCTTCTTTCCTTTATGAGAAATTAAAACCATATTCAATTTCTTATTTAAGCAGCAGGCTTTGTAGGAAACCTGTCCAATTAGTAGCCACAACATTAGCTACTTCATATGTTACTTTTGATGCTCTGGAACAGTTCCTAGACTGCAAAATATACACACATATAGATGTCAAACATATGTATACATTACAGATTTTTCAGCCAAATCACACAAATGCAGATTCAGCATTTATAATATGCACATAGTTGTTCATGTTCTTAGAAATATCTTTACAGACTGTAAGGTCATCTTCTGAGGACCTTCTCCAGGTATCCCTGCCAAATGAGGTAAGGTGGGTGGCTAAAAGAGAGAGGACCTTTTCAGTGATGGTGCCATGTCAGCAAAATGCACTCCCCAGAGAGGCTTGCCTGGCACCTACATTATGCTCTTTTCAGCACCCAGTGAAGACCATTTTCCCAGGCATTTTAGGAAGTGTTTTTAGTGCTTTTAGATCTTTGCACTGTTTTATCCCTGCTGTTGCTTTAACTTCTGGTGTTAGTATGCAGTGCTACTAGTTTAAACTTTATTTTCAGTTGATTTGTTGTATTATTCGTTTTTACTGCCACTTTCCATTTTATGTTTTTAATTTGTACACCACCTGAGACCTTCAGTTATTGGACAGTTAAAAATGTAATAAATAAACAAATAAATTGATAGGTTTGCTAAGACAAGATAGAAAATCAGTGCATTTGTACATAGAGACAGAACTGACCCTCTTTTTCACAGGATGCAGATGTTCATGGCAAAGGGTGGTATATGGCTTCTAGTGATCGGAAAACAGCGGAGGATGCTTTATACAAATCAAACAAGGTAAATAATATTTCCTTAATACAGTCATAGCCAGTAGTAACTCTTTAGAAGTATAGAGGGGAATGCAGCTTGAACTTTATAAATAAATGAAACGTTAAGAGGCATTATTTCCTACACACACAAATGGTACTTGTTACAAGTTTTTCATGAGAATTGTAATCCAAGACTCTTCTTTCAGAATGCAAAAATTCAGCCATTTTGTGCAGACTATAATAGTTCCCAGTTTCTTTGGCTGCAATCCTATGCAGACAAAAATAAGATGTAGGACTTTATTTTGTCTCAACATCTATAGAATTTCACCCCTAAGAAAACAAAGTGTGATAGAAGTTCACTTCTCCTACAGTAGATATTGATGGAACATAACTGTCATCTTAGTGATCCTGAACTGTGGGGTTGCAGGAGACCCTAATGTTAGTTTACCATGCAGCCAAACCAAACATCCCCTTTGGAGATACAAGGAATGAATGGAAGGAGCCTCCAAATTAGGAGATATGATAAAGATGGGACTCAAAAAAGATTTATTAATTGGTGGGTCCATCCAACAAAAAGCCTTTGGAAGTAGATATCTCCTTATGAGACAGGCAGTCCTTTGTCATAGGCTGTCCATTATCACTTTAGTCATCATAACAATGTTCTACAGAAACTTTTACTATGGAATTTTTGCCTTAATCTAAAACCCTGACATAGGGGATTGGTTTCTTTTGCAGACCAGAAATTAGCTTCCCAACAATTGAATACTGAGGACCAATGCAATATTCTATTTTTAACCAATTCTATCATATGCATACCAAAACACTCACAATAGCACCTTGCCACATTCTATAGAAAAAGGCCAACATCACATTCCTCAAAACATGGCACAAGCTCCAGATATATTAATGGGTCTTGCATCAGACAGTTGATTTTGTGATCAAAATTTGTGTTATTTATGGAGGGAAAACAGACTTCATCAAAGGGGCAGGCACCAACAGAGGATTGTAAAAGATGACCCCAATCCAATACTTCAGAGATACGCATTTCTCAGTACTCAGAATCCTTCAATCTGTTAAGATATCGGGGGGGGGGGGTGTTATGAAAAAATAACCTGCTATTTAATTAACCCTAATTGCTCCTTGTGTTTTCTTTTTTAGGATGGATCATTCCTGGTAAGGAAGAGTTCTGGGCAAGACTCAAAGCAACCATATACACTAGTTGTGCTTTATAACAGGAAAGTATATAACATCCCAATCCGATTTATCGAATCAACAAGACAATATGCTCTAGGTAGAGAAAAAAGTGGTGAGGAGGTGAGTGATTTCTTCTTTGTTGTATACATTAATAGATGAATGGGAATTTTACTTACCCTGCTTATGGGCATGATGATCTTTAAAGACATCTCATTAAAAAATAACTGATTTAACCATTACTTTTCTTACACATGGAACAAAATAGAAAATAGAATATCTCAATCCAAGCAAGACCTAATTAAAATGTGAATGCAATTTACAATCCTTTTTAACAATCAAGCCCTTCATCCACTCTTCATTAAAGAACTCCCACTCTTAACTGCTTCCCACATCCCTTCAACTTCGCAAAATTTTAGCCAAGTGGTTGGATCTAAGGGGGCCTAATGCTCATAGAAGGGTTAGGCTGTTTTACGTTTTATTTCATCCAAGGAAGTGGAACTACATCCAAAGATATTCTTCTGCTTGCAGAAGCTCTTACACCGGCAGAAGAACTGCTATACAGGTTATAGCAGTTTAATAACACCATGACCCGATTTGCATGTCATGGCAGTAATTCCTGGGTTCTTTAATCCAGGAATTGCCAGGGATGAGTGAAGTGTGCGAGCCATTTCTGCTTTTGTTTCGTGATGTGCAAACCCAGAAACTCTGGGTAGTTTATGGGTTAAAAAACCTCAGAGTTTAACCCAACAACAAGCCATGAGCATATCCAATGGTGTCATTCCACAAACTCAAATAGCACTAGTGGAGCTCCACTGAATCTTTCTGTTGCTCAAGCGGTTGCCCATTATGCTTGTACAACTGGTTGTGCAAGCAGTTGCACAATGAGGTTGCACAACCGGTTGCACAAGCTGCACAAGTGTAATGTACAAGTTGCACAGCAGGTTGCACAAGCATAATGCACAACCGCTTGCGTAAATAAACTTGTGAGAACATAACTTCAGTTGGGCTCTCCTCTTGCGCATAGTTCAGAACCTAGTTTCCACTAGTGCAACGTCATTTGTGCTAACAGAATGACACAGCTGATACTGCCCCATAGGTTAACTCTGGATTGCACAAGCATAATGCACAGCCACTTGCACAACAGAAAGATTCAACAGAGCTCCTTTAGTGCTAGTTAAGTTTGCAGAATGACACTGTTGGATACTGCCCTCTGTCTAGTAGCATTAGTGACTACTTTCATTCTGCTCAGTGATTGTTTGAATCCTATTCACAGTGATTGGCTTCAAAAAACTAGCTATAAGAGGGAGGAGACTGCTGGATTAAAACAAATAAGTATCTAAAAAGTATATCATATACTGTTGATTGATCTAATTTTAATAAATTCTGCTAACACTAAAAGTAATGACTAGTATTTACTACTAGTTAGGAAACTAGTCTCTGCAAAGCTCTGGGGTTATTTTAGAATAAATCAAGTATTTATACTTGATTGAACCCAGATTTACTCAGCATAGTCCCACTGATTTCTGATAGTCTATGTATGAGAAAATCTGGATCCAATCCATTATCTAGTCATAAAACTGGATAATTAGCCAAGAGTCTTCATTACTTCAGGTTTTTATTTCCCTCTTGGGAACAGCCTTTACACTTTGTGTTAGTACAATGATTTATAAAGTTTATCTACAGCACAATCATATACATGTCTACTCAGAAGTACAGCTCCTTGAATTTAATGGTGCTTACTCCTGTTAAGTGGATATAAGAGCCTTATAACTTTTTAGGAACTTTTTTTTTACATTACTAAGGGTGCAATCCTATACATGTTTAGACAGAAAAAAGTCATACAACACCCAGCATTCCCCAGCCAGCTATGCTACAAAAGTTGTAGGACTTTTGTCTGTCTAAACATGCATAGGATTGTGCCTTAAATGTCGCTTAAACTTTAAAAACATTATTGTACTAGCACAAAGTGAAAAGGCCAAAGGGCAAAATAATCTAATTATCTCCAAAGGGAAAGAAAAACATGAAATAACACAATTGAGCTCTTTGATTAACTCTTCTCTTACTAAATCATACTCCATTTTTCCATTCTCGGTTTTAAAATGAATTTTTTGCAAAATTTTTAAAATTTCACAAAATGTTATTTTCAAAATGTGGAAATGTGTAGAAGTTAGTCTTTCAGTGACATTACATTTAAAAGACTGAGTTTAAAAAAAATAGTTTTCAGCTTCTTGAGTAAAATTTTGCTCTGATTCATTATTTCAGTCTAACCTATTTTTACTTTGACTCTCTTAATAGGAAATTGACAACACCTTTTAAAGAAGGGGGAGGGGGTTTCAAGTAAAATTGAATGTTGTCATGCTAGCTCCTGTGACAAGGAGATAACTATAGTTCTGAACTACTGGACTGGTTCACATGCAACAACCCAGGTGAGCATGGGTTATCATTGAATTGTGGGTTGTTGCTGAATCGTGGGTTGTCATTACATGTGAACCCTGAACTATGGTTTTACTATGGGTTGTTAATGATCAACCCAGAGTACACAACTCAGCAACAAACTATGTGTTCCCTTCATGGGTTGTTCGTAAACAACCTATAGCTAAACCATAGTGTAGGGTTCACATGCAACAACAACCCATGATTCAACAACCCATAGACCCAGTTCGCACAATCAAAACAGCCCATGGTGACTTATTTAAGCTACCATGGGCTGTGGCACATGCTGGGTAGGATTTGTGTATTCAGTGTCCAGCCGTGGCTTGCTGTGTCATGTGAACCCAGGGGCCATTGCTTATGTGAGCATTGTTTAACTCTTACATAACCCACAAACCCCAGGTTCACATGACACAAGATGCAGCCAGGCGTTGAATATTCAAAATAGCAACCTGCACATGCTGCAGCCCACTGTGGCTTACATATGCCATGTGGCCTGTTGAATCATGTGAAATGGCTCATACTCAACCCATACTCGGGGTTATCATTACATGCAAACCAGGTCATAGTTTTTGTCAATGCTACAATTAAATTTGGTGTGCAAACCAGTTCAGTCTGCTTACTCAAAAGTAAGCCCCATTGTGTTCATTGGGGCTTGCTCCCAAGTAAGTATGGCGTCCATGACATGCTACTTGAGAACATGTAGGGATTTTTACATTCAGATGCTTAACCCACCACCCACAGTCTGTAGTTATAACTGCCCATTTCAATTATTAGAAGAATTTTGTCCAAAAATGTAATGGGGCCAGCCTTGAGAAATCAATGCCTTTATTTAGCATACATCAATGACAACCTTCCTTTTCAAGGAAAATAATCTTTGGATGAAAGTTCATATACAAAGTTGTTAGAAAATCTTCATAGAAAAGAATATATGAATTAGAATATCTAATAATGAATTATTTGGTTTGGGGCTATTTTAATGAAAAAAGTTTTTAATGTTTAATTATGGTTGATGATCAGCGTGATTTGTGTTTGAAACTATGTTGAGTAAGCCATCTTTGACTTTGTCTTCTCAATCCAGCGCTTCAACAGCGTGGCAGAAATAATAGAGAATCACCAACGGACTTCTCTCGTTCTCATTGACAGTCAAAACAACACAAAAGACTCAACCAAACTTAAATATATTACTAGAGTTTCATAACTGCATTGAGGATCCACCAAGAAAAACCTTCCAGCCCTTATCGCCCAGGAGTTTGAGACTGAGCATTTGAATAAGCGTGCAAACCTATAATTACAAAAATGTTCTCCAAAAGTTTTATCAGCAAGCATCATACGCTGTTAAATCCACACAATTTGTAAGCGAACAAGGAAAGATTTGATAGTTATTCAGTGTTAAACAGCTTATGGATTCAATTTATTATGAAGTGGCTATTCTGAAGTCTATCCAGTGCCCAAGTTGTCATGTACTTGAAGTACATGTTCTATGAAAGGCATTCTAAACTCAAAAGGCCTGAATGACATGCAATATATGACATGCACCTGCTACAACTTATTCTTGCTAAACTTCTTGGTAAAATTCACGTTTGTCAAACCTAGGATGATTATGTCAAAATGAGCCATTACACAACAAGCTAAAAGCAGGATTTTGCTTCTGGGGAAGAGAAATCTTTAAAAGTTAGAATTTCAATTCAATGTAATGTAATGTAATGGATTTGTACTAGTTTGGGCTGTATTTGTTGGAACCATTACATGTTTTTTTTAATTAAATGTACATATAAGAATATAAAAAAGAATTACTATGCATAGAGTGTATGAATGTGCAATTGTGATCCAGAGTATCTTATTGTAGTTCTTCCACATTTAAAGTCTTGTCTACCTCTCAAATGCAGTTAAGAATGGAACTTAACTGCATGCCTCTGCTTTTTAGAGAATGGTCAACAGACAAATTCCATATGTTTACAGTTCGATTGTGAGCGCCCCACAATGATCAGATCTCAAGGGCTTGGATTTGGAAATGCTAGGCTGCATACTATTTAAGCCACATGAACATAACAAATAAGTATTCTTAACTGTATTGGATTTTTTTCCGTCACAGAGAATAGTAGTAAAGCTCTACTTGGTAAGAGACATATTTAAAAGTTAAGTGTTGTGGCCTGCATCTAGCAAGGTAGCTTATGGAGCTTTGCTATAACCAGTAGCGGGAGCTCCATGCATTCCTTGGCTACAGAGTTGATACGGAAGTACCAATTATCTGATTGTACCTTGGTTTTCCAAAGGTAAAGGCACCACATTCTCTTTAACAATGGTCTTAATTCATGGTTCTGCTCCCCCATTCTCTCGGACATCTTTTCCATCACTTGAATTTTACTAGTCCCCGATTATTATTTTTAAAATAAAGTTCTTCACTCAATTGTTTGATTTATGCTGATAAATATGGATTTTTGGACACATGGCTTGACTTCCCATTACTTTAAATAATGAAGATATTTCCTACACTCCAAATTCTATCATGCTGAGTTTCTAGATGTGAATTCAAAAAAATATTTAAAGCAAGGACTTGAAGTCACAAGCAGGTTTTTGTCAAAGCTCTGACTACTCACCTCCAGATGGGAGCAAATGTATTTCTACTCAAAATCACAATACTTCTATATGACACTTGTCTGTACATTCAAATGATTGAACATACTCTCTCATCTCTAGCTGGATAAAGTTAACTAAACTATGGACAGTCCTATTCAAATTAAACTGAGGTCCAATAACTCAGACAAATAATATTTTTCCATGTGAACAATTGCCAGGAAGCTAGCATCTACCTTATTTCAAATAAGCATTTTAGAACCAAATTACAATAGTGGTGCTTGGTCTACACAATGTTGTGGTTATGACATTAATTTTTCTTCCGAAATCAACCATTACATTTATAGTTTCACAACAAAGGAAGCATATTTTTGCGTATAGTTCTTTATTTTTCCACTGTCTGCCATATAGCAAATTCAGTGGGTTGGATTCATACTAGATGTGAATGGAAGTCTGCTCAGAGGACAAAAAAAGGGTTTTAAGCTAACCCCCACAAAGAGCTCCTCGGGGGGGGTGGTCAAGGGAGCTCCAAAAAAGCATGGAGGTGGTGATGGGAGCACAAGGTAGAAATCTGTGAAAACCACCTCCTCTCCCACACCTTCCAGCAGAGAGCCTCCACTGGATCTCAGACCCTTCTGCAAACAGAAGAAGCCCTTCTGTTCATGAAAGGGCAAGTCTACACCCAACCCAGTAAGTTTTAAATGTGTTTTACAACGAAAGCGAAAAATGTTTTTTGTTTTTCTTTCTACTCAATGTAACTACTAATGCTCCACTTTCAGATTTAATAAATGCAGAGTAAGGTGATTATCTATGTAGTTTAGTGGGGGGGGGGGTGTTAAGGATGCCAAAGGGCAAGGTCAGCCTCCCTCCAATTCAGTTGTTACACCCCAACAGTACTGTGCCCCTTTACTCAGAAGTAAGTTCCAGTGATTTCAATAGCTTTTTTCAAATAAGTACTAGGCTTGTAATCCACGACTCAAATGTAACATTCATGAGCCTTGTACTTATATATTCAGATGAACAAGTCATAGTAATCCAGCATTCATTTCTACTATCCCTAGGTGTAAAGAATTAGCCAACCATCAACACCACTGATCCACCACTGCTCCAGAGCTAGGGAAAGTATTTTTAGTCCCTAGGTGCAACAGCACCTTTTGGTGTATTTGTCCAGCCTTGTACAACATCATACTAGAAGGGAAGGCCATTGAACTGAATCCACATATTTAGGATTTGTGCAGAATCCATCATTTTACCCAGAATCTTTAGAAAATACATATTAAAATATGAAACTGTTCAACCTTGTGAACTGTAATAAAGGATTAAAATTTAATAGCATATTACAAAAAATTAGTGGCAAAAATTTTTACAGTCACCTTACATACAACCACTCATGCAGCATTAGTCGTAGCTGTATTGTAACAGAGAACAGAAGCCACACTATAAATACACTGCCTGGCTGCTCTACAGCTCAAGCTGCATGGGTGAACTTTTGTGGAAGGCATATTCATTTTTAAAAGCCTGGCAACAGTTTTGCAATGCTTCCTTTCTGCTTTGTATGCAACCTTGAACTCTTAAACAACTTCAAGGTGAGCCCTGTGGACTTATGAAATATTTTATTTTTTATAAATACAAAATATAATTAATATAAAAATTGGAATGTCCACACATGGAAATAGAAGCATCCTTCTCAATCTCTTGGTAAACTCATATTGTCGCCATTTAAAAGAATAACCTGTTACGTATCTGAAGAAGTCTGCTCAAGTAACTAAGACCAAGATTTTCTATCAGCGAACTAATTACTTATATGTACAATAAAGACCTGTGCTTTAAACATGATTTAAAATGATTCAATAAAATTATAGAGCAATATATCTATATAAGAGATTTATTAACACATGTGCAGGGGAATTATTAGAGGTAATCCTGAATTGCATTTCTTTAAAAGCACATCATTTTCCTGAGATACTTTACTTTGTAAGAACTGTTAAAAACACTGAAAATTTTAGATATATTACAAATTTGAGACTGTTACTACTCAATAGAGTTGATTTTTTCCCTTCTTATTGAAAATTGGTTCCCATCAACAGATAAGCCTATTTTTTCTGCAGAGGACCAATGTGCAACTTAAGTACTGAAACATTGAAACATTTGCATCAAATTACTCACTTTCCTTACAGCACATTCATTTCATTTATATATAATTTCTATCAATAGCCAGGTTAATCACCTGTTCAGACCTGTCTTACCAGGAATAAACCTCATCCTGGTAAAAGTCTTAGAACATGTGTATCCCCCTCCATCTCACCTTGGTGTGGGGAGGGGGAGAAAAAAAGACATAATGCCTGCTCCAGGCTATATTGTACTTATTTGAATGCTGTGTGTGTCTTAACATCAAGGCCCACACCCTTATTTTTTCAGGGTTTGAAAAATGCAACATTCTGCAGTACAGCAAGGATCATTTTCTACTCTCTTATTGGGGGGGGGGGGAGGCTGGACAAGAAGCAAGCACTGTTATGCATTTGAGATTTCTGTCCAATAAGCAATGTCTGAACAGGCCAGTAGATTTAAAGACGCAATCCCATAGTCCACTGGGATAGTGGGGAATTAAGAAGTTTGACTGACTGAAGGCTTTAAGAGAACAATAGTTTGTGTAGTCAATAGCAAATCAGCACAGATGAAAGCCTGAGAAGCTTGAGCAAAAACCTGATACCATTTCTATAACACAACAGCCAGTGCTGTACTATCAATATAGGTATTTAGTTTCACAATCTATGACAGAACATATGGTCAACATCGGACAAATGGCTTTTGTTAGAATCAGAAAGATGTCCAAATATGGGATCTTTTTCTGTGGAATGCCAATACTCCATCAGTTTTATGAAGCAACAAAAAAGAAAATTATTCTGCCAAGCCAAAAAAAACACCCCACCTTAACAGAGATAGTCAGAATCTGATTTCTAGCAAGACCAATGCCATCACGACCACAAGCTGCCCTTTATAAACATCTGGTATTAAAATTATTCCATCAGATTCTTAATAAATTATACTGATTTAGTAGAGATGACAAGCACCCAGTTGGAATGCTCTTCACTGTACTGTACAAACTGTGAATACATTATACTTTCAACTGATTTCATTATCAGACTTAAACACAGTAACATGTTTATTTATGATATGAAAAAATATTTCACTAAGAAAGTAGACAAACTGCACAGAAATAGTACAAGTGTCATGTGCATAGCAATATAGCTTAAAGCATTCACATATGGCTTTGTTTAAAAGAGACTGTTCGGAAACCTGGCCCTACGTGGACCTCTGGTTATACAGTTGACACAAAGTAAACTGCTTCACATCTTTTAGGCACTTGCTAACAACAGTGTTGAATCCCTGGAAAAGAAAAGGGGAGTTTGTTTTTTGTTTTGAAAGACCAAGGAAAAATACGTCAATAGCTGTGTGTAGCTGAAAACCATTTTTAGTAGTGCATGCACAGAGCTGGAAAAATACAATTCCTGTGCAAGATTTTATAGCAAATAACTGAAGTATAAAAATATGTACACACTTTGATTTTTAAATATATACAGAACAAAAAAGCCCTGAAATTCATTCTCTAAATACAAATATATGACATGATCGTAGTAACAAAATGCAATTTAAACTGCAATTGCAACTATTTAATTTAAATTCATACAGGTTCATTTTAGGTGCTACCACAAAACTTTTTCCTTTTAAAAAACACATAATTTGAATGCTGTCATCCAAAATAATCTGCAATTAGATGGATTTTGTTTTGCCTTCTTCACTAATCATAATAAATTACCCTAATGAATTCCAGTCTCGAGTGGCTTCCATTAGATGACGCTGTCCATGCCCTACCCAGTTGTCCTGATTGTCAAATATCCTTCCACAAAACCAGCAGCTAAAGGTAGTTTTTAGCGTATTATCAGAGGTAGTTTTCACAATCTGATAATTGTTCTTGCTAGTCTTCTTCAGCGTTAATTTTAAAACAAACCTTTCTTTTACAGGACTTACAGGCTTTAGCATTTTGCGTTTTCTTCGAGAGAGATCTTTAGTAATTATGTACAAACTGTTACTATAATATGCAGGCTCCAAAAGAGCATCAATAGTTCTCTTTGACAAAGAGACCTTTAGCACATGTCCTTTAAATTTTGCAATAGTTTTCATAACATTTACAACTTCTGGAACATCTGCATCAGGATGGTTCAGTACTACAACTGGCTGATTTCTTCGGGGGCATTTGACAAGTTGTTTGGAATTAAAAGGAAGTAGCTTTAGAATCCTTACAGTGTCTTTTGACATTCTTGGTCTACAAGGAGCCTGAAGCAAGGATTCAAATTCATTCACATCCATTTGATTTTTCTCTTTACACTTTCGATGCAATGTTTTCTTTCTAGTGGGTTCCTGAAAATCATCCTTAGCTTTCCGTTTCAAATTCCTGTTCTTTTGTGAAACTGTAGCATCAGAAACTTTAGCACCAGTTTGTTTTGAATGACGTTTAGCTTTTGAAAGTTTGTTTGTCATAGTTCCTGCTGACATTTGATTTCCAAAACTGCTCCCTTTGTTAGCTGTTACAGTTTGTGCTGAATCAGATGGGGTCTTTTGTGAACATGTTTTCACATGCCTAGAGGAATGTACAGATTCTACAGAAGTGCAAGGATCCTTTGATTTATCACTTGCCAAACAGGCATTTGCAGGCATCAATCTACCTGGGGGGAGTAAGGCATCATCACTAGAAGAAAGGGCTGTCTTTTTTGAATCTAGTGCACAACTATTAAGGGAATGCATACTATTGAACTGTAAGGATGACACAATGTTGCTAACTGGTTGGCAGTTGTCAGCAGCAGGAAAAGTCTTAATTTTCAAAAAAAGCTTTTGTTGCATTGTTCCAGGTTTCTTTGGTTCAGAATTTTGACTACTAGCAGTACAGTTCTGTACTAGAGACTTGTTTGGTGACATACATTTAAGAAAAACTGCTTGTCTGCCATCAGGCAAAAGTGCATAAACAGGTTGTTCTTGTCCAATCTCCGGTTGTTTTATTGACTCCAAGGAGGCAACTTTACTGCCTTGATATCCAGCAAGTACTTTCACAGAAGAAACGTTTGTAACGTTACGTCGCTCCTTTTGTGGTATGCCAATGGATGAAGCACTTACTGCCCCACTGCATACATCAACACCAGCAGGATTTCTTACACTTCTAGAAGTGTCTGTTTTCAACTCCATCTCTGATGCAAATATTGCCTCTTTACCACACTCTTTAGATGCAAATTTCTCTAAAACCTGAGAATTATTTTCAGTGGCATTTGCAATTGCTCCAAGTGATCCACTACCAAATGTCAAAATCATTCCAGGACCTTTGTTTAAAAGTAAAGGTGTAGTTCCACCTCTTGTTGCCTGAGCATCTGATGAACTCATTTTTGGAGAAGGCTTTCCTGAAATAACTTGTAATCCCTGCTGGTGGGAAAGGCGCAAAGGTACAAAAAACCTTGGTGGAGATGGGTGAAGCAACACAGATTTCTTCTGTTCTGGAAGAGTTGGACGGACAGTGTTGGGACCATGGATACTGTGGTGCATCTTATCTTTTGCCAACTGTTGTGTTATGATTGAATCTGCCTGAGTCTTAAGCAATGTACCAATGCCTGTTGTCCTTGAAGCGGAATTCATTTCTGTTCTAAGAGATGGAACTCGTCCATCGTTTCCAAAATATATACCTTCATTTGTTGTGCTGCAATTCACATTCAGCTCTCTCTTGAATTTAGCAGGGGAATGGGTTAAGTTGCACAAAACTGTTGAATCTTTGAAGTGTGTAAATGTTTTACAGCCTGCTTGATTATTTTGAAATGACTGATCATAACCAGCTTTTATGTAGTTGGATGACTGAGTAGCAGGTTCTCCTTTTAACACATCTTGTAATGACTGGTTTAGTTCAGGTGACAAAAAGCTGGATGCCTGATTACTTTGGAGTGAAAAAACTGACGTTATTTTAGGCATAACTGATGAATTTACACAATTAGTGGAATGTTCTTGTTTAGATTTTTCAGCTACATGTTCCAACACTTGATTCACCTTAGTATTCAAATACCGCTGGCCATCATGATTTTCTATACAATGCTGGCTGTCAATGGCATAATTGGGTTGGTTGGTTGAGAATACTGGAGCATTATTTGTATTTACAAAGCCATAAAGAGGCAGCAACGAAGACCTTTTCTCTAAACTTAACCCTGTTGGCGACTGTGAAAAACAAGCTGTGGTTTCACCGATAGGCCTTCTTTGGAAAGGAAAGGTTTTGCTGGACATAAGATCTTTAGCTTTATCTAAAATGCCTACTTTGGAGTAATTATGAAAAGGCAATGATGCTTGATTAGAAACATCAGCTGATGAACAGTAGAGGTTATTGTGTTTACTGCTGTTGTTCACTTCACCATTCAGTACTTTGAATTCTGGAGGAAAGGGTTTTTTCATGGGATCATAATGAAGCATGTGTGTACCAGCAGAGGATAAAACCTCAGGACGGTCTTGAGGTATACAATTCCGCCATGAAAGAGTACCTCTAGTTCCAGCCTTTGCCACCAAATCACAAGGAAGTGAAGAAGAGTCTGGTTTCACTGGCAGACGGGTTCCACATTTTCCTACCACTACAATAGGAGGTGCAACAGTTCGAGATGTATTCCAATTTAAAGAACTCTTACTTTCTTGCTTTATTTTTCCTGAAAATTGGCTAGAAAATGACAATGGAGATGATGTTAATGAATGAACAGAATTATTCCTTGACATTTGTTGATTAATTTCATGAGGTCCAGCACCTGAAGGTAAATTGAAGTTCTCAGCTGTCTGTTGTAGACATTCAGTTGAACCATCTTTAACCCCATCAATTTTATTTCCTGCTGGCAAATTCTGTTTATCTGTAGGTAGCAGCTTTATCACTATATGTTGTTTTCCATCCACCATTTTGAATCCCATAAATTTGGCACTGTAGTTTGCAGGAACAGATATTTTATTGTTTTTAACCATCAACACCGTAGGGCCATGAACAGCTTTTTTCAACAATCCCAGTCCAGAACCCAAACCATCTTCTGTTTTATTGTACTGTACTGCTTGAGCATATTTTGCTCCAGTGTAGTTATGTTTTTCATTTGGAAGACTGTGGTCTTCATTTAAGTATAGTTCTTTTGCAGACTGTCCAAGGTCTTCAGATTTGGGCTGAATGTCCTTCACATTTTTGAGAACTTGTATATCATCTTCTCCAATTCTACAACTGCCACTGGTAATTCTTTTGCGTCTCCATAATGCCTTCCTTGATGCCCCTGTTTTGTACCTTTTCAAGATAAGTTTTAGTCCCGTCGAAGTCTTCAACTTCTTCTCATTGTTATCGGTGTCCATTTTATCTTTTGCATAGAAGTGGTCTCTGTGTAAGGTAATAATATGCCTTAAAAGGTAGTTTTTCCGTGATGCCATGTAGTTACAATACTGACAAATGAAGGGAAATGTGCCAGTGTGTGAAACAACATGCTTTTGAAATTCTTCTTTTGAAAAACATATATGGTGACATTTATCACATTTATATTGTATTTCATTGTGCCTATGAATATGCTGAACAAATGTGCCCACATCATGGGTAGAAAACCTACATCTTTCACATTGAAAATGGCCGTTTACACAATGCTTAGATGTGAAATGTTTTGTCAAGTCCAACAAAGTATATCTATGATCATCATTACAGATTTCACATTTTACTAAAGTGCTACGATGCGTTCGACGATGTTGGTTAAATGACTGGAAGTCATTAGCTGAAAAATTACACATTTCACAGGGGTAAGATGGCAACTCTCCATGATGTAACAGCTGAAAATGTTTCTGTAAATCATTTGGGCTGTACCTAATGTTGTTTTGGCATTTTGTACAGCTAAAATTCAGTATTTTTGCTGATGTTTTCAATCCTTCCTCGAAATGCAGTCCTGATTTACTATGTGGCGTATAAATCTCAGAACAGTTTAAACTGCTTCCATTCACATCCATTTGCATGAAAGATGTTGCTGCAGGTTTCTCTTTACACTGAAATAATTTCACATATCTGTCAATTTCATGTTTAAATATCACTTCATTTGGAATATTTACCCTGGGCAACTCTATTTTCACATTTTTTAGTCCATAGGAGAAAATGTCTGAAATTGCAGTTTGAGATGTAGACTTTCCAACAGCAATATCTGATGTAGGAACGCACATTATATCCAACACATTCTCTTGTAACAAGCTTGTCTTTTGAATGCAAAAAGACGTTTCTTGTTCGGATGGCATTTTTCTTAAAGTACTGTAATATACAGTTATTGTATTCTTTGTTCTTTAAGGGACTCTTGTGCTGAAATATTATGAGAGTTCCAGGACTTCCTCAACTTAATATATCTGTAATAAAAATTACAAAGAGAATTTTAAAAAGATTAAAAGGTGGAATACACCCATACAGGCTCGCATTTTAAAACCGGATACTAACAACTTGTGCACTAGCATAGTTATTAAAAATAAAAAGATGAAACAAGCCATTAAAGCTGTTGATCAAACTCCGTTTTTTCACAACAGACTTATGTCAGACTTTACCATTCAGTTCAGTGTTCTCTGAGTTTAGCTTGTATAGCTGAAATTTGCATGGTGACCCTCAAATCACTTTAGCTACTGTGTCCCTTCCTAGATGTCCAGAATGTTTTGCTCCTCCTTCATATGACTGCTGTTCATACATATCAGCTATTCCCACTGGTTGCCTCCTTTATGAGTGACAGTAGCTCTTGAAGCAACATTTTGTCCCAGCCACTACCGCAGCTCTTTTATCCAACCAGTTCTGAAGACTAGTCATACTCTCCCCAGCTATGTTCCTTGCTTCCCCCCCCTCCAATCTGATTAGTAAGTCCATCTCCACCTAGTTTCCCATAACTATAACATGACTGCTCAAGACAGAAATTGCCACCATGTTATAAAAATAAAACTATTTGTTTTTATTAAAATGAAGATCCTTTGAAACACACATGAGAAGATTCAATAAACAAAGTGCAGACTGTTCTATAAGAACACAGATGAAAATAGCCTAAGATATAAACTAGAATTTCTAGCAACTGACTTAACAGAAAATAACAATTTAGCAGATTTTAAAAGCTGTTTCACAATGCAAATGCAACAAACAAAAAATCCTAATAACTGTTCTGAACAGAACTGTTGCAGGAATACATAATGCAGCAAGTACAAACGGGGAGTGGGAGATAGGCAGTTTGAAAAGATATGGCTGAGAGGTATTGGAGCTAAAAATCTTCTCTTAAATACAGAGGTCTTTCTCCTAGGTGCAGATATTTCACTACGGGAAATCCTCTAACACCTGACAGACATCAGGCATTTACTGTCCTGTATATCACTGTGTTACCTATAATGCTGTTCACTGAACGAAAATGATATAGTTAGAGAGGATCAGTGGTTCTGACATGCAATATCAGTTGATGTCTTCCCCTTCAAACCCACAGCAGAGCTGCAACCCTTTAGTTCCCAAATAAGACAGCATGGGCAATTTGTGCTTGGCTAGAAAAACACGGTATGCTCTTGCCATCATGTATTGCTCAGTGTATCTAACCTAGGTAAGAGATACTGCTAAATAATAAGACAAAACAAGCCTTTGTTTTTGACTCTTCTCTCTGCTTTGCTCGCCCCCCCAAACATGTCACTTGTCCCCTTACAGCAGGGTAGCAGAACCTCTTTCAGCCCAATTGACGAATTCCATTTCAGAGAAGCAATCAGAGCTGCATTCCAGTGGTAGGCAGGGCCAAAGACAAAACAAGCGGGACCAAAGGCAAAAAGGGCAGGGCCAAAATACCAAAAATACCAGCATATTCTAATGTAAGGCTCTTACAGCCAGTAACTGAGCCTTGGGAGAGGCATTTCGAAAGGGGGAAAAACTGCACAAAATCTGAGAAACCATGTGGTTGGGGAAAAGGGGAAGGGGGCGGGACCCTCTGGGGAATCCCGAGGGCCAGCCTAGGCCCATAGGAGGCCAAACAGCATTTCCCTTCCCTTCCTCTATTGGTTCCCAGTTTTTTGAGCCAAACACAAAATCGCCCATGCTATATTTGAGAACTAAAAGGTTGCATTTCTTCTGTTGGTTTGAAGGAGAGGACATCAACCAGCCTGTGGTTCTAGACTCTTGCTTAACAGCATTACAAAAATAATTCCTCTCTGTTCCCTCAAAAAATACACTCTGCTTCATGCCCTTGTCATCTCTCACCTTGATTACTGCAATCTTCTTCCCCCTGGTCTTCTGTTGTATCATCATTTACTCATGTCCATCCAGCAGTCTGCTACCAAAGTTACCCACTTCTTTCATCACTCTGACCATGTGATGTACTCCTTAAATCCCTTCACTGGCTTCCTAACCACTCCAGGATCCTGCACAAGTTTCTTGTCCTTACCTTCAAAACCTTCCCTCACTTTGCCTGCCCCTCACCCCCATCTCTCTGTTCTTACATCCCTGTGAACTCCATGTGGTCAACTCCCTTACTTCATGCAAATCCCTCCTCAAAACTCAACTTAAAAAAGCCTTTGGAACAATCCTATAGTCACTTATTGTAATTAAGCTGAAGTACATGTAATTAAATCACTGCATATTCTTCCCTGTTTACCCCTGCCTTCATTTTTCTCTCTTTCCTCCGTTGTTTCCCTGTGTCTGTTTTTAGATCGTAAGCCCCTTGTGGTAGGAACTTGTCAAACCTGTTCTTTGTAAAGCATGATTTACACAGATGGTGCTATATAAATAATAATAATTAGCTTTGAAAATAAGCCCATAAAAATTAGTAAGCCAACAACAACAAAATGCTCACCTACCTGCTCACATTAGTCATTTGTGACCTAAAAGCAGGAAAAAAATGTTGCGATGTAGCTTACTGCCTGGTCACCAGAACAAAATTTTTAGTCATCACAGACAATCATGCAAGTTGTGATTTACAAGTCTGAATTCATACATAAACATTTTAGTGAATAAAGGATGCTTTAAACAAAACTCTTCCACAGCAAATTTTAATGTTTTCAAGATTAGCCAACAACAAGTCATAAAACTTACTCTTTAAATAAAGACTACAAATCCATTCTTCAGTAGCTGTTCAATAATTTTCTTTCCCCAGAGATGACAAGCATAAAATCAAGGCTGAAAAGAGGCTGGTTCAATATACAGGAAATCCTGAAATACAGAAAATATTTTTTAAAACCTAGCACAAAAATGTATGAAAAAGTTAGAAGTTCTATAGTCACAAACATTTGAGATCTAACCATGTCAGATCTCAATGTAACTAGAGCAAAGTCTGCCACTAAGGTGGCCATCTTATGATATGGCTGGAAAATCCACAGGTATTGAAACTCAACATTAAAAAAACTAAGATCATGGCATCTGGCCCCATCACTTCCTGGCATATAGAAGGGGAAGAAATGGAAGCAGTGACAGATTTTACTTTCTTGGGCTCCAAGATCACCGCAGACGGTGACTGTAGCCATGAAATTAAAAGACGCTTGCTCCTTGGGAGGAAAGCCATGGCCAACCTAGACAGCATAGTAAGAAGCAGAGACATCACCTTGCCGACAAAGGTCCGTCTAATCAAAGCTATGGTTTTCCCAGTAGTAACGTATGGCTGTGAGAGCTGGACTATAAGGAAGGCTGAGCGCCGAAGAATTGATGCTTTCGAACTGTGGTGCTGGAGAAGACTCTTACGAGTCCCCTGCACTGCAAGGAGGTCAAATCAGTCCATCCTAAAGGAAATCAATCCTGAGTGCTCATTGGAAGGACAGATAATGAAGCTGAAGCTCCAATATTTTGGCCACCTAATGCGAAGAGAAAACTCCCTGGAAAAGACCCTGATGCTGGGAAAGACTGAAGGCCAAAGGAGAAGGGGACGGCAGAGGATGAGATGGCTAGATAGCATCACGGATGCAATGAATATGAACTTGAGCACGCTCCGGGAGAGAGCGCAGGACAGGAAGGCCTGGCGTGCTATGGTCCATGGGGTCACGAAGAGTTGGACACGACTGAACGACTGAACAACAACAACAACATAGGACCCTAACGATTTTGTGCTGAAATCTCAATTTTTTCAAGTTTTTGCAGTTCCGTACATGGTTGGTACAGGAACACTGAATACTGTCTCCTTAAATACTGGTGCCAGAGCCTAAGATTTTGTACTATTTTTCCAGTCCTGGTTTATTGCAGATAAATGCCCTGACTATGCCTGGAATTCTAAACAACTGGACTAAATGGATAGGGCAGTTCTAGGTTTGAAAAACAAGATGTGTTATTCTCCTAAATCTCAGTAGTTTGCAGTACCACCTATACAAATTTACTTAGAAGAAAGTATCATTGTAATGAATGGGACTTACAGGTAAACGTGCATTGAATTGCGGACTTATTTAATACCTCAAATTTTCATTTATTATTTGTGCATCATCAAACTGACATTTGTTTAACTCCAGAAACTGGTTGATCGATTTATTCAGAACTGAAGATGGCATGACTGAATTTGTGTACGTGATATAAAACTAAGGCTGCAATCCTAAGGTATGTCCCATTAAAATGAGTAAACACGATTGCACTACATGCATGTATCATGTTGAAGATTGTTAATGAAAGCTTAAAAATAGTTCAAACATCACTAGTTCATCTGACCTCCCCCTTCCACAGATTAGATTATTAGAGAGCAATCCTATGGCCACTAGACACTGTCTAGAGGGCTATAGGATATTTCGGTTCTCAGAAACTGCGCTCCCTGCCCCCACATAGCCGGCACGGTTCTCTCCACTCTGGCTGCTTCTCCGTGCTCACAAACAGAGCATGGAGAGGGCGAAAAGGGGGTGGTCCCGAAGGGAGGGAGGAGACTGCAGAAGCCTCTTTACAAGGCTTCCTATGTGCTGTGCAACCTCCCCCTCCTGCTCTGATGTCCCCGGCTAGACATGAAATTGCACATCTAGCGAGAAAAGCAGGGCCACCAGAGCACAGATGAGAGGATCTCCTCTGTGCTCCAGCTGCCCTGCATAGGAGAGTTCAAGTTCAGAGTCTGGTGACTATCTGCATAGGTTTCCACCCTTAGTAAAATTTACTTTTTGTTTAAATTCAGGGTATTCCAAATAGGAGCTACTTGTACTCCTTGTTCAGTTCTGGAGTACATAACTAAAAGCATGGGAACTGTTACACAGAAAGGTTTGTGCTTGTCATAGGGGGCAGGGGAGGACCTGAACAGGCTGAATCACTCTCGACAAGGACCAAAAGCACAGAATCCTCAAAAAAAAAAAAAAAGTCCTCAAAATTAGAACAATCTTGGCATGCTTTTATACAGGGTAACATCTAGAATCTAATTACCAGAAGATAAGACATTTTAATGGTGAAAAATAAACCCAATGCATCAATTTTATAAACAGTTAAAGTCTTGATTTAGGCTACATGCAATGTGGTCAACTAAGTATTTTTCAAAAAGAGATATTTCAAGTTTCAAGTCTACTGATCACCTCCCAATACAAAATAGCCCAAGTGTTCAAGAAATAGCAAGGAGAAAAGTCTTACCAAGTTTGAAACTTAGCAGATTATGTCATTAACACCCTCACATTTAGTACACAAAGTATCTACTTGTAATGTTGCAACCTCTGGTGGTACCTTTCTTATTTTAGAGCCAACCCTGTGCATTTTTACCTCATGGGAGTCAAGCACATGTGAGCAAGCTTGAACGGATGAATTTAGAACTTTCTGGACTGACCTTGTAATACAGGTAAACTTTCAAGTCTCCATGTTATATATTATTCACATAGGATACCCAATATCTCAATTACTCACTATAATGTAATAAAATGGGAATTATTTTATTCTCCAATGAATAAACTTTTTTTTTAAAAAAAGCATTATATTAAGAAATTTTCATGAACAATGACTTTCATAGTTTATTTTTTCCAATGGCCTCTTTCAAGTCGCAGTGCACATCCTACTTAACTTCAATCCTGTAGTAGCAGCAGCAGTAATGATAATAATGGTGGTGGTGATGATGTCTGCATTTAGGATGATGATAGCATTCATTGCTCTGCTTTGACCAAGAAATCATGATCAAGGCAGGGCTTCTTGGTGAAAAGCTAAACCCAAGCAGAACAAGATAGTGGTAAAGAGCAAAGTTCGCTCTTGCCCCCTCTCTGCACAAAGTGTTTTGCAGCCCTTTCCACATTAGTCTTCATAACAATCCAATAAAGCAGTGGTAATCAGCCCCACTTTAGAATGGGGAGTCCAGGTTGAGAAGAGTGAAGTCCATGCCCCAATTGAGATTTGAAACTAAGTAGGCTGCCCTGCTATATCACATATTAGAGGTCTATATAATGAAGAAATTAAAGACCACAGCTCATCAATCAGCTTGGACAAATTATTTCAAGTTGAGTTTCGTAGGTGACTCCAGAACTCAGTTGTTGCTGTGAGAAATACTGCAAGGTCCTCAGCTTTCATGAAGTGGCATCAACCTGCTACTTTTGTCCACAACAGACCACGTGAGCTTGTGCTGGGGAGACCAGGAATCATTTGCCTAATGCCCTCATCATACCCAATCCTGAATAAAGGGATTTGCCAACAGTGAAAAGATATGTAATAAATAACAAACAATATGGAGAGAGGGGACACTGCCGAACAGCCATTTTTTCCTGTGGAAGGCAGAGAGATACATAGGCTGCTGAGACGAGTGTGGCTGGCTGTGTGGCCCACTGACGTGGCCTTTGAACAGGAGTACTGTCAAGCCAGAATGTGGGGGAGTGGCAGCCTGTGTATTCTGGAGGGGGCGGGGAGACATCATCTGCTGGAGTGCAGAGCTTGCTGGGTGGCAGAAGGAAGGTCTTCAAGAGCAGTCGTCAAGAGCAGTTGCCTGCAACTTTCCTCAGCTTCCTGCCTTTTTGTACCCTGTGTGCTTCCCTCAGCTATCCTGAGTTTTTGTCCCCCACATGCCTTTCTCCCTCATGGCTCCAATCGCTGGCTGAGAGCCGCTGCCTGCTGCGTTTCCCCCTCAGCACGCTCATCTCCCTCTCCCCTATCCCTTGCTTGCTTGCTCTTCCATTGGCCAGTGGCAAAGGAAGCAGTACTGGGAGAACAGGTTTCAGAGTCTTCCCTTGGCTCTCCTGTCTTTTTGTCCCTATGCACACTTTTCTCATTCCTCAGTCCATTCAGGGGCACCTCCAATTCCTCAGGCCACCCCAGCCAGCCATCAAGCAAGTGAGTCTCTGTTTCAGTCGGCCAGCCAATTGTCTTCTCAGTGGCTGTGGCGGAGAAGACAGAAAAGGAGGAAAGCAAACTTAGTTTTGCTGCATAAGCACATACATGTGTTTCCCCTCCACTGGCTCCCAGAGGTAAATATTATTGAGATGGGACAAAACAACCATATTTGGTAATTTATTCAAATGTAGCATTGTTTTATTATGACACAAAATAAATACATATATTTCATATGGTCCATGTATCCAATATAAAAAGCTGCTGTCAGAAAAAGAAAAAGAGAGTTAAGGTGAGATTTAGCTACCAATCTTTCCAAATTGTGTGCCAGTGTGCGTTCCTTCTCTCGGGGGAAACCAGGATTCTACCAAAAACTTTTAAAAATATTTCTTCTAAAACATCTAGTACTGGCCAGCATACAAAACTGAGGACTAAATCATCTGCTGGACCTCCAAGATTTCAGCCTATGCTGTTCCTCCATTTGGATCCCATGCTGAAAATATGCCAGTTAATAATAAGGGGTTTAGCTATTTCAAACACAACAGTGCTAAGGCATTATTCTGCATTGGATACATAAGACAACAATCCTATACAGTATTACCTGGGACTAAGCCCAATTAAAAACAACGGGACTTACTCCTGAGCAGACATGTATGGGATTGCAATGGACTGTACATTTCTTTGTCCATTGAGTTGGTTTGGTTCCTTTAACAGCAGCCTGAAAGATGAAGGAAGGAAATGGGGGTGGGGATATTTAACAGAAAAGTGTATTTTACTTGATGCAGAAGATGGAGGTATCTAGGGCAAATGAGGAGTAGCTCTGAGTCTTCAGGATTTAGTTCCCTCTCCAAGGTCTCTAAAAGTTATTTCTCCCAAGTGGGGCGGTGGATGTAACTTGCCTCTAGTGCATATTACAGTGTGTGCACATGAACACTAAGGCACCATGCAGTCCACAACCAGCCGCTTCACATGCTGGGGAGGATCATTTTGAGCTGCTGATAAAATACTGTGGGATACTTGCATTTTTCAAGTCTATGTCTCTCTATAACTTTACCCAACATAACACACAACCCTACTACAGTTTAAACCAATGTGGGTAAACAAATACAGCAGGTGGAGTGGAGGAGTCTTCAGCACACAGGATGTGCACACGGGGAAGACTAATGGAGGACAAAACCTATCCTGAGTAGCTACAAAGATGTCTGGATGCTATCATGTGAAAGAGAAAAAGGAGGGCTTTCCAAGGAGTTTTCCCACTCGCAGCCACACACATATACATACAGAGGCAGGTGAACCTATGGTAACTGCCACCCAGCTAAGCTTCCAACTGGGACATGCCCTACTCCTGGATTCAGAGCTGCTCCAAGGAAGCCTGTGTTGGGGAAGGCACGTACACACACACACACACACACGTTCATTTTTTGTTGTGTAGTCTTGGTGGGGACATGGCTTTCGCTGGTACGGCTACAGAGGCTGTCACCATGAGCGCCTGCACTTCTAAACTGGCCGCTACACCAGCGCCGATGAGGAGCTCCCAACCCTTCTCCCGTCTCCCCGGAGCAGAAACGGGGGGCGGAGAGGGGCGCGTGACACGAACTTTACACAGCGCGGCCGCGGGAGGGGAGAACACGGGACTATTTGATGCCTCAGCCCAAGGGGAGGGCGGGTTCCTGCCCAACTGCCGGGATTCGCCCGTCCCGCTGGAAGAAGCCCCCTTAACTCTGCCGGGGGACCGGCTGCAGGAGAGCCCCTCGCCCCTCTACGCGGCCGGGCGCCCAGGGGCTCTTGCCTCGTGCCCCCCTCCCTACTCCCCCACTCGCCGGGCGCAGCGCCGTGCGCCTAAATTACCTCGCCCGTCTCCATAGTCCGACGAGTCACTATTGGCGGCCATTACAGTTTCCATCCGGGGACTGCGGGAATTGACGAGCTCAGCAATGGAAGGCGGGGTGGGGTGACTGTGGCGGAGGGATACGCGCCGCACATGGCACGGAAGGACGGAGGCCCGGGGAAGTTTGGGGGTACGGGCCGCAGCCCCTCGGGCCGTCGCCCCCGCTTCCCCCCCTCCGCCCAGCTGTCGAGACGCGACGACCCGGCCCCTCCCTGCCTTTCCCGCACCATGAAAGGTTGGCGGCCGCGGCTGTGCGGAGAGTTTCTGCTAAAGTGATGAAGGCAGTGGCGTTCATTGCCTTACCCGCCACCGAGTCCCTCCTCTTCCTCCTCCCCTCGTGTGCATGTAAGAGAGAGAGGGAGACTATGGGGGTGGCTCAGTAACACAATACAGCGCTAGATCTTGCAGAGAGGCACCCAAAGCCCGTGCCCGCGTCCCTCTCGGGTTGCCAGTGAAACGGCCTTGTGCACTCTCTCCTTGTAGGCGTGCACACGCAACCAGAGCCCACGAGGAAGCAAACAGGCACTTATCATGTCCTCCCTCAGTCAACGAATAATGATGACATCACCATCTTCCCCTTTGCTCATCCATCAGCCCCACGTAGCCATTGTCTGAAATCTACCACCTGAAATTAACAATGCGCTCGTCTTCCAGGGCTCGTGAGTCGATGCAGATAATAGTCCTGGCGTGTGCAACAGAAAACAGGGCCTGTTTCCCTCTCTTGCTCAGTCATAACACATCCCTCCTTGCATTAAGATTCATTTGACATAATGGCGTTCTAATCCTTCGCACACAAGCACGGGGAGTAAAATGGCCAAGCCGGGCCTCGAACAGCTTGCGATCCTGTGCAGCTTCAAAACAAAGCAGCTCTCGTTCCAAGAATCGACAAGAGGGGGGGAGGAAAGCTACACCAGCCATTTTTAGTGTCACAATAGAAGCACCACCGGTAGATTAGATTTCATTTGTTTAAAAGCTGGGTGCACATTAGTAAGGACAAGATCAAAATCTGAAGTAGTCAATGCTAAAGCTTTCTTTGTGATAAATATAATACTGGGGTCTGCAGTTGGCTATAATGAAGGGAGAGATCACTAAGGAATGAATCACCATTTGTTTCTTAACCAGTCCTGTAACACTAAATGAGGCAACTCAGGTAACCTTTGCAAGGCGAAAGATAGTGTCTGGGCTTCAATGTTTTACAGTCTTGCTAAAATAAATTCAGTGTGGTATTCAACATCTGAGATGCAATGTACAATTTTTAAAGCCAGAATTTCAAAGGAACGAAGCCAATATAAGTGATAAAGTGCACTAGAAAATAGATTGACTTCCTGTGTCTCACTCAAGATCCTGACATCAGAACCAAAACAAATTTTAAGATTTAAAATTATCCTTACATCCCCCTGAAGTCAGTTCAACAAACAGATTTTCAAATTCAATTATTCACAGTTGGGTTTTTCCATCAAAACTCATATCTTCTATTCCCTTTCTCAGTCCTGTTCTTTATTTTAATTTCCAAAAGCAAATGGTATTTCAACAGGCAGTGAAAAAGTGCCACTTTTCAATGAACTGTCTATCAAACTTTCAGCCATCTGCTAAAGATTCAATAAACCACACCAGTGTTTTCAAAGGATATCCACTAATCTCAAGAGTTTCTTTATAGTGGCTCATGTAGACAGCAGAGTTGTTTTTTTAAGTAAGATTTTACAGTAAGTTTAATAGGGACTATGTAATGCTTTCATGATATATGTAACATCATGCTTTGCTTTCAGAGATTAGTTTACATCATTGTAGGAATTATGCTGGGCAAAAATATAACAATTTTTGATGTATTTTCATTGGTTTTATCATTGGTTATATTGTATTTGCTCTTATTTTGCATGTTACCTTGAGAGCTTTGGCCAAAGGGCAACACATACATTGAATAAATAAAATAAATAAATAAACTCAAAGTGGTTCTCCAAGTGTTTGGAAGCCACATATTTAATGCAAATGCTAATAATGGTTCCGTTTAGATAAAGACAGTTTAGGTTTTTTGATGTTATTTAGTATATGGCTAACATTTTCTGACAATGGGCATCTCTACACCAGCCTTAAATCCTGCATTTAAAATGGGGCTTTCTGCTACTGTTTTAAATGCGGGATCACAACGACTCCCCTTTCCCCCCTCGCCCTCCTTCTTCCCATATCTGAGTCTTCCATTATCTTTCAATGATCTCCCTCCTCTTCTTGCCACTTTAACTCTTTTCAGAGAGGAAACTGAAGCGGAGCACAGGTAATTTGATAGCTCATTATCTGTGATCTATTTAAAAACGGAACAAAGGGCATTTAGTCCAGGGGACACCCTGGAGGGTCATGGCAGGGTTACGGCATGATGTAAAGAGCCCGCAAACTTCTGTGACGGACCAATCTCAATTGCAGGATAAAAGCTCTGTGTGAAAAAAGACATTATTTAGAATATGACCAAAAGGCCAAAAATCAAGTATTATATCACATACTCAGGAACACTTTGTTTCCTTCAACAAAGTACATTTTATTCAGCTTGGTCACATGCAAATGACCAAATACTCTTTCAGAAAAACTCTGAAGAAGCACAGGAGGGACAAACAAAATAAACTTAACTTTGCACACCATTTTTTTATTTCATCAAACATAAATTTGCAAAGCCAAAGTTTCTCCTAGCAGCTGCTTTATTTTATTTATATCCCACCTTTCTGTTCAGTTTACTATTAATTCAAGATTGCTAACACAAAATGTATTCTGAAATACTTTATATTTATTCTGTAGATCTAGAAACCAGTAAATAAAATGAAGTATTGGTAATATTTCAACATTGCACTGTACAGTTTATCCAGGTAGTGGCCGGCAAGCATTGCCCCTCCACCACCATCATGCTTGCTTGGTATTGCCTCACAATGGCTTCAAATGTATTTCACTGTGTGAACCCATAGAAAAATTGATACATTTGGGGTGCAGTCCTGTGCATGTTTAAACAGAGAAAAGCCCTACAACTCCCTGCATGTCTGGCTGGGGAATGCTGGGAGCTGTAGGACTTTTCTCTGCCTAAACATGCATAGGATTGTGGGCTTGATCATTCTTTTTTGCTACATGGAAGTCTATCCATGCAAGAAATCATATCTGAAGCCACTTTGAATTTAGCCCACCAGGCTTTCGCTCTATTACTTCAGAGTTGCTAACAATAAAAGGTCAGAAGGAAAACATTCTCAGTCTCCAAATTTTTATTCGTCCCATGATTATTTTATTCTGTGTTCACCTGTTTTCATTCCTTGTCACTATTTCATGACCTGGGATCCAAAGAGCTACTTTAGACAAGCTGGTTTGAAACTCAACATTAAAAAAACTAAAATCGTGGCATCTGGCCCCATCACTTCCTGGCATATAGAAGGGAAAGAAATGGACGCAGTGACAGATTTTATTTTCTTGGGCTCCAAGGTCACCACAGACGGTGACTGTAGCCATGAAATTAAAAGACACTTGCTCGTTGGGAGGAAAGCTATGGCAAACCTAGACAGCACAGTAAGAAGCAGAGACATCACCTTGCTGACAAAGGTTCGTATAATCAAAGCTATGGTTTTCCCAGTAGCAACGTATGGCTGTGACAGCTGGACTATAAGGAAGGCTGAGCGCCGAAGAATCGATGCTTTCGAACTGTGGTGCTGGAGAAGACTCCTACGAGTCCCCTGGACTGCAAGGAGGTCAGATCAGTCCATCCTAAAGGAAATCAACCCTGAGTGCTCATTGGAAGGAAAGATACTGAAGCTGAAGCTCAAATATTTTGGCCACCTAATGTGAAGAGAAAAGCCACTGGAAAAGACCCTGATGCTGGGAAAGATTGAAGGCAAAAGGAGAAGGGGACGGCAGAGGATGAGATGGCTAGATAGCATCACGGATGCAATGAATATGAACTTGAGCACACTCAGGGAGAGATCAGAGGACAGGAAGGCCTGGCGTGCTATGGTCCATGGGGTCACGAATAGTCGGACACGACTTAATGACTGAACAACAACAAAAGGCTTGTGGTCAAACAGAACCGTTTATTATTTTCCTTTGTATAGCAAACAACCATGCTGTACATCACAAACTGATTTTGCTGCTCCCCTAGCTCCAAAGGTGTTCTGCCATGTTGCATGGGAGAGGGGAGCATTGTTCAAGAAACACAAATCCAAAGCATATTTGGCAAATAGTCCTTGTTGATCATCTCTTTGGGCCTACCATGTCTGCCTTTCCCTGTGTTCTTTTTTATAAATCTCTTTTTCTTTTTTGAGCGTTATGCATTCTCTCAAAAGGCACTTTATGCCACATACTGTCAGGGTGGACACTGAGCCCATAGAATCTCAGAGCAGTTCTGATTCCGAGGAGGAACAGCCGTCTGTGGGGGAGGAGCGCGCTCATCCCTCCCAGGCCCTGCAGCTGGCAGAGATTCCTCCTGCCGGCATTCCAGACACAGATACAGATCCTGGAAGTAAAAGAGCACAGGAGGAGGGCTGTCTGGATGCTCGACGCAGACGCAAAGAGCGACGAGCTATGGAGGGCACGGAAAGGAGGCGTAGCGCCCGTTTGGCACGCAAGCAATGGTAGCGTCCAGAGGACCCAAGGGAAAAGGGGAGGGACTCTCCCTACCCCATAAGTTCAGGGTCTGCAAGTGATTCTCGTTCAAACGGGGACCAACTATTTCCAACCTGGGGCATAGGTTACTCTGCTGTTCATAGCTTAGTCGCTGGTGATAGAGTTATTAAGTTGTAAAAGGAATAAAGCCTTGAAAAGAATCCTTTGTCTGTGTCTGGAGTTGGCTACTGGAGTAGACTGAAAGAGGCCGGCTATGGCCCCCTGACAGCTACACAGAATCCTTTTAGGCCACATTGATTAATCCAGAGCAACTACCGTCCCCGCTTTTTGGACCTATGATCACTAACAGTGTCAGTGATTAAAATCTCTGCTTCATTCATAATTGTCATTCAACAGGTGGGGCAATCCCTTCTACCACCTTCTTTATCCATGTTCATTGGGGGAAAAAGGTAAAAGAGGTAATTAATCCACATTAAGCTATCTTCTGGATGTTGTAACTGGATAGTTAAGGACATCTATTATATATGATAGTCTTATCGAGTTGAACTATGTTGCTTATGATTATTTCATATCCTTTCCTTAAAAAAGCCCCAAAATCATATTTAGAAAAGAAGCAAATGAACAAAACAAAGCAGAGTCTAAAACAAAACATTCACAAGAGACAGTGCAGATGGACTGATATTTTTAATTAGATCAATTTTCCATTGTGTGTGGTTGGGGAAAAATAATGTTTCAGGCAAAGTCCTGTGGAGCTGAAATGCTTTTATTCACTTTCACTAAGGGATGATGGTCTGATACAATCTATCAACCTACCTATTTAGCTTCTAGTCCTATGATGGCAAGAGTAATCTTTTGTATGCAATCCTTCGTAAGTAACAATTGATGGAAGCAGAAAATGGACTGATAATACCATGCTATAACTCATTTATGGAATATGCATGGGTAAGGAGAGCAGTTTCAAAACAGGCATGCATTGCATTAGAATGTCAATAGAAGCATGAAGATCTCAAGGCCAGGCAGAAGGTAGATTGGGACCTACTGATAGATTTCCAGGTGATTTGGCAAGGATTTCCAACTCTCAATGGTTTAACAATAGCAAGAACAAAAGGCCTTTTCCCCCTCCTAAATTAGACTGCTAAACTCAAGAAAGCACAAAGGAAAACATGAATAGATTTTGTGAAATTAACAGTGGTCATATAATACAAGGTAATTATCACTGACCCTCTGACCTTGCTGTTTACTCCCCACACCCAACACTGGGGGGGGGGGGTGTCTGCGTGTGCATGCAGCTCAACCTAACACTGCATGCATCTGATGAAGTGGATTCTAGTCCAAGGAAACTTATGCCATAATGAATTTGTTAGTCTTTGAGGTGCAACAACTCTTCGTTGTTTTTACTGCAGCCAACTAATACAGCTGCCCTTCTAGAAGAAGTAGATTTGTGTCTGAAAAGATTTATGTGGGAGCTCCAGTTCCGGTACTGAAAACAAGTTCCTCCACTAAGCATGTGTTCAGCAGCACCTTGTTCCTCAATTCTATGTCTACCTTCCTGAGCCAGAATTTTGCACCTGCCTCCAGTTAATGGACCTTGGTGTTCTAGTGAAAAACAGAGTAGATTCCATAAGCCTAAAGTCTGCCCACCTCTGGATGAGAGTTTAACAGCACAATCCTATGCATGTCAACTCAGAAGTAAGTTCCATTAACTTACCAATGGGGCTTACTTCTAGGTAACTATTAATAGACTTAGGTTGCACTCCTGCATACAACCTGGGAATAATTCCCATTGAACTCTATTGGACTTACTTCTGAGTAGACATATAAAGGATCGCACCCTTAGATTCAATATAATGGTAAAAGGAAACTAGGTGAATAAATCCCCATCCATGCTATGCTGTGTGAGAAAGGACCGTAGTAATAATTATCTTTATGAAGCCATCAAGGTATCTACAGTTCATTTTTGAAGTAACAAAATTGCACTTAACACAAACTGAAATGATCAACGTTATTTTCTTGTCAATCTTATTGAAAGAATAGGAATTACAGGCCAGTTGACCTAACTTCTATACCACACAAATGAATAGAAATTAAAACAAGACATATGGAATCATATACATTAGGGAACGGAGAAAATGCTCTTTTGTGAACCAATGACATCACGCTTCAACAAAGCTAGTGGAGTCTCATAATGGTATCAACACAATGTAGTTAAAAGGCATCCACATTATCCTGCACTAGGATTTTCTGAAAATGTTTGACTAAAGTCTTCCACCTGCTAAATAAATGATGCAGTTTGAGACAAGAACAGCAGAGTGGGTGCATTCACACATCATCCACTATCCGAAGGGCTCAGGATGAGTTTTAGGAGATACAAAAGAAAGATGAAGATGAATAGCGCTACTATATGCATGTCTACTCAGATGTAAGTCCTATTGCATTCAATGGGACTTACTGTCAGGTAAGCATGTATAGGATTGCAGCCTAAATTAAAGGGTTTTTCAATAGAGGTAAAGGGCAGGATGAAGATAGATGAAAAATGACTGTTATTTTTGCTGCAACAGACTAACATGACTACTTCTCTGGACTAGTGAGGAATCAAAGCTGCAGGTTTTACACAAATGCTGAAATTGCTGTGTGACCATTCCAGATAGTGCAACTGTCACAGTATTGACATCTACGCAAACCTGTAAAAAATAGCAATAGATGAGCTGAGTGAGGAATAAAATAGCAAATTAAGTAAAAAATGATATTTCAGGAAAGAAAAAAACATCATTCTAATAGACGGTGATGTGTCCTAAATTAAACAGTTATTATTCAGCAAAGAAACCTTGGGTTCAAATCAATTGAAGACATTTGTTTTATGGGAGTGGTATTGTTTTAAATTGAACTTGTGCTATTTCTAATTGTATCGCAAGCTGCTTTTTGAATTCTTTCTTACCTCAAAAAGCACAATATAAATTGCCAGAAAGAAAGAAAGAAAGAAAGATGTTGGTTGCATGCAGCTGTCAAGCAGGCAACCATTACAAATATATGTGGTATACATTAATAAATACCATGGGCAATTTTTATTCATCTGTCTTAAGCAATATTCTCCACTCATCTCTACACTAGTACTCTTTAGTGCTGCTAAGGCATTGCTGTTACACAATTAGCTGGAAGTGGAGTTGAAAATGTTGTCCCCACCTAGCTAGCACTTAAAATCATATATCCTAATAGTGAACTCAGTTCTTCAAGTGCCATGGAACTATGCCCATTCATCTCCTGGGACAGTTCTGTTGGCCCTGAAGACTTAAATATGTGCAAGATATGAGAGCACAATGGAAACAGCAGATTCCATTTCGTTTCATCTGTTGTACTTCTATACAACCCAGTAGGCAAAGCTCTCTGGGTGGTTTACAAAAAGTAAACCCCTAAAAATATAATATGATAACATAATATAAGGCCTTTAGCATACAAATATATAAAATAATTTTAAACAACCAACAATAAGAATCCAAGGACCCGTTAAAAAGCCTTATCGTATGTTATCGTAATTAGACATTGATGTGTGATAAGCATCGAATTCAACCTAAATAGAAACATATTGGTTTGGATCCATATTTAGTCATACTTAAGGCATAATCCTAGGCATATTTAGACAGAAAAAAGTCCTACAACTCCCAGCATGGTTGGCTGGGGAATGCTGGGAATTGTAGAACATTTTTCAAATCAAGTCCCATTGATTTCAGTGGGTCTACTCTAAATGTAACTAAGTCTGGATCCACCTCAACTGGTAAATTAAACCAATGGGATGTAAGCTCATATTTAAGTGTTCAAGGTCCATTGATTTCAGACGAATATACCTTCCTTTCTCTGGACAGCACCTCCACACAACTTCCTTGGGGAGGAGAGCTCAATGAAAATGTCGACCCAGTGTGCGGCTGCTGTAAAAAAAGGCAAACTCCATGTTAGGCATAATTACGAAAGAAATTGAAAATAAAACTGTCGATATCATGCTGCTTTTATACAAATCCATGGTGCGACCACACTTAGAATATTGTGTACAGTTCTGGTCACCACACCTAAAAAAAGATATTGCAGAGCTGGAAAAAGTGCAGAAAAGGGCAACTATCAAGGGGCTGGAGCATCTCCCCTGTGAGGGAAGGCTACAACAGCTAGGATTGTTTAGCTTGGAAAAAAGGTGGGTAAGGGGAGACATAATAGAGGTGTACAGAATTATGCATGGTGTGGAGAATGTGGATGAGTGGCTGTTGCACTCATGTCCTGCTTGTGGATTTTCCGTGGGCAGCTGGTTGGTGACGGTGTGAACAGAATGCTGGACTAGATGGGCCCTTGGACTGATCCAGCATGGGTCTTTGTATGTTCTTATGTACAGGATATTTAAGGCAGAAAGCTCTACTAAATTTCTCCTTCCAATAGACCTTCCCTAGAAATTGTACAGAAAATTGAGGCAATATAATCTTCAGTACTTGAATATGGACTCTTGAGGTCACACAAATATCTGAACGCCATTTTCCCCTTGAGAGAAGATTTTTACTCTTCTCTTTAAGCAATGAGCTACACAATATTGGCAAATATTCATTTTTACTATTTTAAAATACATCCTGAACACTGCTTTTATTTAGCCTTTCTTCCCTCCAACACACATAGCAACACACCAGAAGATCCCAGACCAGGTGGCTATTTTTAACCATATCTGACGAAGTAGGAAATGACTGGGATGTTGAACATTGAAACATGATGGCATTGCCTGGTTATATAATGACATCACCATAGTAAGCCTCTACTGTAGCAATGTACATTAGTATGTTTCTATTGATTTTTCTCATATTATTGGCATTTTGGTGTTAATTTTAGGATTGAAGGCACCTGTTTCTCTTCAGACAAATAATTAAATTCCTCTGTACTTCATTTTATCCAAAGGAATCTTATAAGCTGTTTGTTGTTTGTTTTTTAACTGCTAAATCCTTCATAACTGCTGTTACACTGCTAGCTTACTGTTTTGCTTATGATTACTGTAGTTTTGATTAGTTCGGTTGTATTTACAGTGCAATCCTATGCATTTCTACACAGAAATAGCTCCATTGAGTTCAATTCTGTTTACTCCCATGTACGTTTGTATAGGATTGTAGCCTTACAGACTGCAGACTAGAATTATTAGGGGATTTTTTTTAGCAGCACATACAAATATAGGTAGTCAAGAGTTATGTAAGGTGATTGGATAGATATGTAGCTTATATAAACATCATGCTTCTGTGTTCCTTTTTTATTTTTAAAGCAATTCTACATCTCATATTGACATGTTGTATTGAGGTTGCTATTTAATTAATTATATGTTGCATAATGCTAATTATTATTATTTATTTTGTATCTCCCTCTTTTCTGTTATCAGGTGGAGTTGTTCTCATATAGACTGCACTTCCTGATATTGACAGCGCCCCTGAGGAAACATGTTGGGACCTGTGTTGCATTTAATTAGACCAGGGAATCTGTAGCCCCTCCAGATGTTGACCCAACTCCCTTCAGCAACAGCCAGCATGACCAACAATCAGGGATGAAGGAAGCTGTAGACCAAAAGTTCCCAACATCTGAATTAGACTATTTCCTCTCACTACTGAAATATATCTTTTTATACCATTTACATGCCTCTCAAGAGTGAATGAAACATCTTCATTATAAACACGCTTCCCTGTACTACAATCTCAGACAAATTAACGTCATGGTTTCTCCTTAGGAACTCTGGGAACTGAACTTTTCAGTGGCCTCAGAACTACAATTCCCAGAAGTCTCCACCAGAGAAAGCCAAGATAATTAAACCAATTTACTTGTGTAGTGTACAGCTGCCCTAAATATTTTCTGTGATTGTTATATGCCCACATACATACAATTCTCAGACCCATTCTAGGTGATGCTTTACGCTACAATCTTATATCCACTAACCTGTGAGTAAGCCTCACTGAAATCGGTGGGACTTACTTTTGCATAGATACGTATGGGATTGCACTGTTTATCACAAGTGGTTTTACTCCCTAACACAGCTTTTTGGCCACTGGGGAAAATTTATGGATAAACTTATGAAAATCAAGGTAAAGATTATTTTTATCAGGAAAACGTTACAAGGAAAAATGATTAATTGCCACTTCTCCAGTACCAGAGCCCTAATCCAAGCTGGGTTTTTACAAACATTTATATGAATGGAAAATTCGATCACGGACGTTTGTTGTCTCATCTAGTTTGGGCCTAACATTCAACGGCCTTTAATGACATTAGCTGAGATACTAAATGTCATAGGCCACAGTACAACAGGCACCCTGAGCCTATGCACATTCATTTAGAAGCAATGTTCAGTGTATTAATTGGGGCTTACTCCCAAGTAAATACACAGGACTGTGGCCTTTCAGGTCTTAGAATTACAAATAATCTCACAGTTGCCTTGAATAATTCTGGTGACAGAGCTCACGTATTATTTATTCATTTGTTTATTTACAATATTTCTTGGCTACCTTTCAGGGCAGAAGCCCTCCCCAGGCAGTGTACAACAATAGAACGCATAAAACCGATACAATATTAAAAGCGATAAAAACACAATAAAACAGTGAGAACACAATAAAAACAGCAATAAAAAAACCAAAACCATAGCCTAAGGCCCAAAACAAATGTGATGTTATTCAAGCATTCAGTGATCACATGCATTTGTTTATTTAAAAAAGGGAACCGCAGACCCATTGGGGCTGTGTTGTGGGGGAGGGGTATTTTAACCCCTCAACCCCACCATGGCCTTGACCCAGATCCGTGACTCCTCACAGCGGTTACTTGCATTGTCATCAATGAGAACTTCTCCCCACAATGCAAAAAGCAGGCCTGGGAGGGGGCCCAATCCAGATTGGGAATGTGGTGGCATAGGGACCGGGCAAGGGTTAGAGCCCCCCTCCCCCATGCCACAATCACAATCCAGATCAGGGGGCCCTACAGTGCTATTTACTTTTTTCTCTTAATATTCACAGAGTTATTGATTGCGTGACATACAGTACATCTCTTTTGGCCCAAATACAAATTTCATACATAGCATTTAAAGCTCTTTTGAGCCCCTCCTGCTGTATGTGTGAAAGACAGAAATGACATCTAAATTAGCTTTTTAAATTCATTGTAATGCCACCTTTTTTCAAGGCTGTGAATCACATTTCAATCTTCCTGCATCTGTTGAGAACAAAAGTTTTCTATCTGTGTATGTTTAGTCCTCCATCCACCACGTTTTCTCTTAGGGTTGTACCCATTAGCGGGTGGCTGTAAAATAACAACAATTTTAACCTTTCCTCACTGTATGGAAGTGGTTTTGATCCCTGTTAACAGGAACCATATTTTTAAAGTTAGAAAAGTGTACCTCCCTTATGGTGAGTTCTACTACAGTGTGTGTGTGTGTGTGTGTGTGTAATAAGGCAAGTAGTGACCTCATATTGTTCCATGTATCTGGATGCCTGTTCATGAGTTTTCTGTATCCTTCTTCTCCCACCTTTTCCCCCGGTTCCCAAGCCCTTTTGTTTGTTTAAAAAGCCATGCATGTGCACCAGCACTGAAGTATTTTTTTTAATTAAATGACACTGCCCAGGCAGTGCAGAAGACAAGGATGGTGATGTTCAGATAATGCTCCACTCCATAGCTTGGAAGATTGAGAGCAAGCCCTTTGGTGGTGCTAGGACTTCAACCTGGTGTGCTTCCCGACAGAGAGCTCCTAGCACTACCAGCCAGAAAACATTGTACACTATTCTGTCTTTTCTTCGTGTGTGTGTGTGTGTGTGTGTGTGTGTAAATACATAAAAAGATAAAAGACAGAAGAAGTGATAGGAAAACATGGTTACAAGTGGAAGATGTCATTTGGACCCTCAGTAAAATTCTGTAAATAAAGCAGGGTGATTGCATGATTAAAGCCTTGTCTGGAAGCATCCCTGGTTTGTGGACAAATCATGGTTTGAGCTAACCATTACTTTCTCTGTTTGGACACAAACTATGGTTTTATCAAACCAGGAAGCAAGGCATTAAGCTGCCAATGTGAGAGGATCTCCATTATTTGGAGGATCTTCTGAATGCAGTCAATGCTTCCCTTTAAACAAGGTGAAATTGCGAAGAATGCTTCTTGACTGTGTATAAAAAACAATTCCTTTGCACTCTTAAGGACAGAGGGGCTGGCGGGAAAGTAATACGAAAAACCAAGGTTACACACTATAGTTTAGGCATTACCGAAATTAGTTACCTAATTTAGCCATTCAGGAGCAGGATTCTTCAAGGCATTGAGTATTCTACCCCTAAAGAAGGGATGTCAATTTTTGAGGTTCACCTTTCCTCCAGCCACTATGTAACACAACCCAATGTGGCTTCTGTTGTTGTTTTTTTAATCTAGTGCACCACCCAAAATTCATCTCCAACTCTGCTAATATAAACACTGCTAAATTTCTCTTCACTTTTACTCTCTGTTACTAAGGGACCTGTGTGCTTTACCTAAGGTTGGAGACAAATCTATATTTTCAAAAATGGGGGAAATCAGCAGTTACGTGTTTGTTTGTCCCAACAGTCCTAGGTGTCACCCGAAACCTGCATGACACTCAGTAGAACTTAATCCATTCAAGCCTGTATCTCGTTCTCCACTCCATTTTAAGACTCTGACCATACATACTTCCCATACAGTCAGAATTCCCTGTTGTTCCTCACCTTGGTTTTTGTAACATCTAACCTGATGGAGAGATCTGGAGATCTCAAAAACTTGCTCATCATTTTGTGCATGTTTGGTAGGTCTTAATACATGTATTACCTAACTGTGAATTTTGGCATTTTCTTATAAATCAACATGGCTTACCTTGTTTTACACTATGAAATTGTACTCAAGTCTAACAGGGCATCTGGGGTAGACAAGTGAGGGAGACCAGGAACAAGATATAGTAAAACTGGGAAAACTCGTACATGATAAGAAAGTAATTCACACTAACTGAAATGCATGGGATCGGAGAGACATTCCGAAAGGATAATTAAAGTGCTTTTTTATATGCATGCACTGTGGCCTGGTTCGCACATAATGCTAACCCTTGGTTTATTTAACCCATGGTTTATTTAACCCATTGTTTATTTAACCCAGGGTTTGTTACCTTACCCAGGGTTTATCTGGCAGACAATTAAACTAGCTTTTTCCTCAATCCCTGGGTTATTTGTTTTCTTCTTCCTTTGTCAACTCCTCCTCTTTATCCCAAATGCCTTTGTGGAGCTGTAGTACTGGAATGCAGACCAGCTGTTTTTTGTTTGCTTGTTTTTACCATTCTTGCCCACTACCTCTGTAGCATGGTGAAAGAACCCATGAACAACTCACACTCCTGGGTTCACACGTAACAAAAACCCAGAGTTGAAACAACCAAGAGTTCTTAACCCAACAACAAACCATTGACTGTCTTTCTGGGTTGTTTGGGGTTAACAAACCATGGTTTGTTGGTGTGGCTGGGTGTACACATCATGACAACTCAGAATTCAACAACCCATACCATGGGTTAATGTTATGTGCAAACCAGGTGAAACTTTCTCAAGTCCCACCTCTTCTGCAATATAGAAGTAGCATTACAATAACCTTGTAAGATGAGTCATTAAGGATGATGAAGGGCGCAATCCTATGGGGATAGGCAGCCGCCTCCAAACTCAGAGGCGACCACCTATCCAGTGCAGGGCAGGAGAAGCACAGAGGGTATTGTTCCCTCCACGCTTCTCCTGCCCTGCATTTGTGGCTAGACAGCCAATTTCCGTTGTCTAGCCATGGGAAGGTGGAGCTGGGGAGGAGGCTGCCAGATGACACATAGGATGTGCCGTACCAGCATTTCCACCTTCCCCACCCCGGAAAGCCCCATTGTGATAACTCTGCGCTCCTCTTCCAAGTGCAGAGCATGGGGCCATTCCATGTTGACTGCGAGGCAGCATGAAAGCGGGGAAGGTCAGTTCCCGGAAAACCACATATCCTATGGCCATCTAGCCTCTGGCGAGCAGCCATAGGATTGCTTCCTGAGATAATATATATGCAATGCTTTGAACATTCTAAAGTGCTCTGTAGATGCTATTGTATTATTGTTTGAAAGCAAATTTCTTCCATTTCCAACTCTGGACAGAAGATGTCAAAAGAATGTATTGATAGGATCTGGTCAATTAAGTGGAGAAAAGACCTGAATCATATAAATCTCTTCTGTTATCTAGGGAAGAAGCCATTTAAAGTAGAGTAGTGTCTAATAACAAACAGTTATAGAAAGCTTAATAACTAAAGTGAAATCATGGAAAAGAGGTTAGTTTCAAAAACTCAGCATAGTTAGTGTTCCAACCAAGATGGGCAGGAAGGCATAGGGTTGTATCCAATGTTAGTCCTATTTAGAGTAGACCCACTGAAATGAATGAGACTTAAGTTAGACTAACATTGGATACAGACCATAGATTCTAAGGGAAGCTACAGAGAAGGTGAGAATCATTTCAGTACGCATATTCCAGGATCAAGTGATAGTGTAATCTGGAAGACATAAACTTTGGCCCTATGCAGATTCTTACATTCAAGAAGAGATTGCAGTTTATATCCAGTGCAGACATAGTTATACTTCTATCACAATGAGCTTTTCTACACAAGGCTGTTAATCCACTGTATCTACTTTCAGTTTTGTCGCAGAATTGAGATTTGAACACTACACAAACAGTGTTTTCTTCCCTGCTTTTTTGCTATATAACCTCTAGCTGGCCCTGTGGTATAGTGGAATAGTGCAATTACACAATTGCACTATTTCGCTTTCACAAGCAATACTGCATTTTCCCTGTTCTAAAAGAACTCGCTGAAAGGACTGTTTAAAAACAGAAGCGAAACTGGAGCATCACAATGTTGTCTAAAGAACCCACTAACAACTGTGAGTAGAAAATGACGATTACACAATGTAGAAGCACCTTGTGTAGGAAAGTTCAATGATTTTTAGTGAAAAGGTAATGTATGGGCTTAAAACACAACCTCACCTTGTTTTGAGTGTATAAATCCTAATTGGCTTGTGTTGGTTCTGTAACAGTGAGACACATATTCCTAGTAGGGAAAAGGCTAATTATGCAGGACTCAGAAATGGTCACAATGCTGAGGTTTAAAAGAGCATCCACATCAGTGCTAAGGGTTGGGTGGTGGTGGTTTTACTTCATTCTACCATCTGATGTAAACTTGCAACATGAGAACAAAGACATTTATACCACATATGCAACTTTTCCTGTTTATTCTGTAAATAGAGGTCACAAGCCATTTATCCATAGCTACATCTAGTTCCTTTCAATGTTACTAAGGGTTGGATCCAGTGGAGGCTGGTGGCTCCAATTTTGGTGAATCCATTCTGGGTTCCAGTCAGAACCAACCAGAACCCTAAAGGAGCTATCCTAAGTGCTGGACCCTATCCCCAGAATGGATACAGCACCTTCTGTGAGAGGAAGGACTCCACTTGTGAAAAGTCCCTCCATCCAATTGGGAGGAATCCCCCACTCTCCCACATTCACAATATACACAACACAGCTCACCCCATTCAGCAGGGTTCCTGACTCTCTGTGTAGCATTTTCAGGGGGCTGGAAGGACTGCTGTGGAAAGGCAGAGGTGGGGAAGCCCACTTCCATCAGTGCAATTAGTCCAGCATAAATCTGGACCCAAACCTGTGGGAAAGCCCTTACTCAGAGGGACCCTAATCATGGAAATAGTCATGCTTAAAAGAACCTGACCATGAGCTTTTCTATATGAGGCATTTATTGTGCGCTCATGATTCCCTACTCACGGTTCTTAGGCAATGTCATGACCCTCCACTTTCTGTTTCTAAACAGCACTTGTAGTGAGATTTTTTTAGAGCAAGAAAAGTACAATATTATTCATGAAAGTGAAAGAAAACGCTTTTTCTACTTGTGTAACTGCACCATTCTGCTATACCACAGTGCCACCTAGGGGTTATGTAGAGGAAATGCAGAAAAGGAAATGCTCTTCGGGTAGTGCTCAGATCTCAGTTGTGTGACGAAACTGAATGTAGATACAGTGGATTAACAGCCTGGGGTAGAAAAGCTCCCTAAGAACAGACCCCATGGCCAGTAGCTTTTGCACATTATGGAAATCCTGTACTGGCATTCAGCCACTAAATGCCCAGGGAGACATGTGTCCAGTAAGAGTCTTTTTATATTTATGTCCCTGCACATAATTTTGCCATAGGTAAAAGCTGTCCTGCAGATGCCATGGCATTTGGGGGTAAGGGCCAACTAAACAAATGCATAGACTCAGTTGATCCTAGCCCATACAAAGATGTGATCCCTTACAGCCCTGTTGAGATATTCATGGAGAAGCAGCAAGTGTTCCAACAGTGGGTTTCATGTTTTGAATATATGGTCTCATTCAGGCACTCAGCAACTATCTGGGGGAATGTGTTGGACCATCTAGGCTCACAAGCAAGGGGAGGTTGCATCGCATCTCCATGTAGAGCTTATACACTCAAGCATTGCAATTTGCACAATCACACCTAAAAAAAAGGGTGGCTGCGATCACATATCTTGCAGCACCTGCCTGTAGACCCACACAGAAGCACTGATTCATGCGACTGGAAACTCTGAATTATCCCTGATGGATTGTGAGCTGAGGGTGTAGACCACATCCTTAGGCTGATATACCATCCATGCCCTTATCTGATAGCCTAGCTACAGTTATCCAAGCTCTGATAACCTCTCGTCTGGATTACTGCAATGTGTTATACATGGGGCTGCCTTTAAAAACAGTCTGGAAACTTCAGCTGCTCCAAAACAGGGCAGCGAGATTGTTAACAGGGACTGGCCAATGAGATCACATTACTCCAGTACTTTTCCAGCTGCCCTGGCTGCCAGTCCATGTCTGCACCCAATTCAAACTGCTGGTATTAACATTTCAAGCCCTAAATGGCTTGGGGTCAGGTTACCTGAAGGATCATCTCCTCCCATATATACCTGCCCGGACCCTAAAATCATCTTCAGGGGTCCTTCTCCGGGATCCCCTGCCAAGGAAGTGAGGCGGGTGGCTACTAGGAAGAGGGCCTTTTCTGCTGTGGCACTCTGGCTGTGGAATGAGCTCCCTAGAGAGGTTCGCCTGGCACCTATGTTGTACTCTTTCAGGTGCCGGGTAAAGACCTTTTTATTTTCCCAACAATTTAGCACTCGAGTCTTTTAGCTCTGCTGCTTTAATCTATATTTTCAATTTCTGCATTGCTGCTAGGTTTTATTCTGGTTGTACTTTTATATCATGGTTTTAAGCTTGCATATTTTCTATTGTTTTATGCTGTACTTTGTGGTTTTAATTTTTGTGAACCGCCCAGTGAGCTTCAGCTATTGGGTGGTATAGAAATGTAATAAATAAATAAACCAATGTTTGTTTGGTTTTTATCCTATTTCATCCCCCACCCCCGAATATAAAGTGGGGTGGGGGGTCATATATAAAATTACATGAATTCTTGCTTTTAAAAAGTTTCTAGACCTCATGGCTTAGGTGGAAATAATGAAAGCATGACCTTTGCATGTGAAGAACTGAATGTTCAGGAACTACATGAGAAAATCAGACTCAGTGGTGCAGCTAGGGCTGAACCTGGGGCCAAAGTCCAAGGCCCTGCAGCCCAGTGGGGAAGGCCAAATACCACCCAGAAAGCAGCGGGTGCTGAGGGCATCAGAGTAGCAGAGGCAAACTCCATTTTATCCCTGTAGTCATGATGGTGCTATGATTTAAGTGAGCTGGAAATGCAAAACTGCACGTTTAGAGTGCTGTTGTTGCTTTAAATCAGGGCAGGCCAAAGGTTTTGTTGATGTTCGAACATATCACAAATGTAGAAGCTGTTTTAAAGCATAGAATGGCAATGGGAGGGGATTGGAAAAGCAATGTGAGTTTATTTATTACATTTCTGTACCACCCAATAGTCAAAGCTCTCTCGGTGGTTCACAACAATTAAAACCACCAAATACATCACAGGAGCACCTCGGGACTTCATGGAGACCATGGCTTCCTGGGAGCTGCACCATATTCTAACTGAGCCCACCCATGTAGCCGGTCATGCACTAGACCTTGTGTTTGTTTCTGGAAAAGCAGGGAGTGATCTGAAAGTCGGGAGTATATCCACCACCCCCTTGTCATGGTCAGATCACTATCTGGTGACGTTAGACTTCTCGGTTCCACAAGCCCTCCGCAGGGGTGGAGGACCCATTAAAATCATCTGCCCTAGGCATCCTATGGATCCAAATGGATTCCTGAACACGCTTGGGGATTCTCTGGAGCACACCAACGGCCACTCGGTCGAGACCCTGGTGGGTGGCTGGAATGCCGCAATCACTGGGGCATTAGATTGGGTGGCTCTGAAACGCCCTCTCCCCCTGAACAGGGCTCACTCTGCACCATGGTTCAATCCACAGTTACGAGCTCTGAAACAGGAGGTGAGATGGCTAGAGCGCCGGTCGTGGAAGTCTCACTCCAAAGACAATCAGACATGGGCTAGAGCTGTATGTTCAGCCTATCACGTGGCAGTAAAGGCAGCAAAAAAGGAATATTATGCTGCCTCTATCGTGTCTGCAGAGTGCTGTCCCAGGAGGCTGTTCCAAGTGGTCCGGAGCCTGGTCAGTCCAGTGGCTCCGGAACCACTGGAGCATTCTAAGGCCTCCTGTGAGGCCTTGGCAAGGCACTTTGCAGATAAAATTGATTGGATTAGGAGTGTTATTCCATGCACTGTGGATACAGTTAGTGAGCAAGAGGCGGCCTGTGGCAAACCGGTTTTGTGGGATCAGTTCCAGCTTCTCCCTTCTGATGAAGTGGACAAGGTGCTTTCATCTGTAAGGCCGACCACCTGTGTACTTGATCCTTGCCCATCTTTGCTCATTATGAGCTGCAGAGAGAGACTGGGTGAGGGGATCAGGGCGGTGGTGAATGCCTCCCTTGAGGAGGGAGTGATGCCATCAGCCCTCAAGGAGGCAGTGATAAGACCATTCTTAAAGAAGCTCTCCTTGGATCCCCAAGTTCTGAACAACTTTCGCCCAGTCTCGAATCTGCCATTTTTGGGCAAGGTGATTGAGCGGGTGGTGGCGGTGCAGTTGAAGGCACACTTGGAGGAAGTCGATTATCTAGACCCATTTCAGTTGGGCTTCAGGCCTTGGCATGGGACAGAAACGGCCTTGGTCGCCTTGGTGGATGATATGAGGAGGGCTCTGGATAGGGGTGAATGCTCCTTCCTTGTTCTCCTCAACCTGTCAGCAGCTTTTGATACCATTGACCATGGTATCCTCCTGGACCGCCTGGAGGGGTTGGGCATTGGAGACACCGTACTGCAGTGGTTCCGGTCCTTCCTCTCCAGCAGGTACCAGAGGGTAGCACTGGGAGAGGAGGTTTCGGACCCGTGGCCACTCACTTGTGGGGTGCCACAGGGTTCCATCCTGTCCCCAATGCTATTTAACATCTACGTGAAGCTGCTGGGGGCTATCATCAGGAGGTTTGGGGTGCAGTGTCATCAGTATGCAGATGACACGCAGCTCTACCTCTCGTTCAAACCTTCACCAAGGTTGGCCATAGAATCCCTGTCCAAATGTCTGGAGACAGTGAGTGGCTGCATGGGGAAGAATAAGCTGAAGCTGAACCCTGACAAGACCGAGGTACTTTTGGTGGGAGACAAGAGGAGGCTGGGGGATGTTGACCTGGTGTTGAATGGGGTACAGCTGCCCTTGAAAGACCAGGTCCGCAGCCTGGGGGTCATTTTGGACTCCCAGCTGTCCATGGAGGCTCAGGTGTCAGCTGTGAGCCGGACAGCGCTGTATCAACTCCATCTGATATGGCGGCTGTGCCCCTTCCTTCCCAACCATCTGCTCCCATCGGTAGTACATGCCCTGGTCTCCTCTCTTTTAGACTACTGTAATGCGCTCTACATGGGGTTACCCTTGAAGACAGTTCGGAAGCTGCAGCTGGTACAGAACGTGGCGGCTCGCCTGATTAAAGGCAGCCGCCGGCGAGATCACATCACTCCGGTGCTGAAGGAGTTGCACTGGTTACCAGTTGTTTTCCAGGCAAAATTCAAGGTGTTGGTTTTGACCTTTAAAACCCTATATGGTTCTGGCCCAGCCTATGTTAAGGAGTGCCTCCAGCAACACCAGGCAGGCCTCTTAACAAGATCAGCCTTGGATGGCCTTCTCTCTGTCCCATCAGCCAGGACAGCTAGACTGGTGGGGACGAGGGAAAGGGCCTTTTCTGTGGTGGCCCCCACTCTATGGAACTCCCTCCCTAGGGAACTCCACCATGCCCCCTCTTTAATGAGCTTCCGCCGTGCATTAAAAACATGGTTGTTCAGGCAGGCATTTGGGGTGGGTTAGGGTATTTTAGAAAATGTTTTTACTGTAGAATTTTATTGTTTTAAACTGTTTTATTATATACTTTGTACATCGCCCAGAGTGGCTGGGTGACCAGCCAGATGGGCAATTAATAAATTTAATAAATAAATAAATACAATATAAAATGTGAACATTTAAAACTACCATATCAAAGTACAAACCAGAATAAAACCTAGCATCAATGCATAGGTTCAAAATACAATAGCAGATTTAAAACCACAGAGCTAAAAGACTGAAATACCTGGGAGAATAAAAAGGTCTTCACCTGGCACCGTAAAGAGCACGACATCGGTGCCAGGTGAGCACCTTGAGTGCTTCGCAAGTGAAATAATATGTACGGCCATCTAAAGGGGGTCCCCATAAGAACATTACGCCCAAGGTCTACAATTTAGTGGCTGCACCACTGACCAGACTGGACATTCATGCCTTGGTTTCCGGGGAACTTAAATGTGCTCTTTGTAACCTTTGGAGTGATGATTCCAAATTCACTTCATTAAGTGGATTAGGGTTGCGGAGCGGTACATGTGTGTGCGCGCACATGCCAGGCCTTTCCTCTTTTCAATCATCATCATATAAGCGGCTCTTGGAAATAGGAGCTGTGGCTGAAAAGGTGAACCGTGAATTAAGGGCTTTGTTCTTCCCAAGTAATAATATGGATGACGGATATGCCAAACCCTCACCCACTTTGCTCAATTTGTACTGGGATCCTATAGAAGAGAAACTGTGGAATCTCATTACTTACTGTTCCCGTGACAAAGCTCTGCAGTCCCCCTCCTCTTGATGTCAAAAGATATATTTGAGAAGGCAGGTGCCTATGTGCTAGTTAATTGTGCCCCAAGGCGCTAAGATTTTCCGCTTAATGACAGCAGATCAGTTACTTCTGTGTGGTTGTAATTTCAAAACAGGCTAAATAAAGTTATTTTCTGGGGTTTCTTCCAAGCACATTAATCAGTCTGCAAGGGGCTGTTATTTTAGACCTTTCTCCCTCCAGGCTTTTTAGGTGGTTGTTCAAGACCTTTCGATATAGCTGCACTGTTTGGTATCCAGCAGTATGCATCATGTTTTTAAATCAGGGTCATTTGTTTTGTTGTGGTATTTTTAATGTAATAATTTTGTGAGGGAGGAAAATTATAAATCTTGAAATTGGAAACCAGGGGTAGTCTGGAGTTGCCACGAACTCTACAACACTTTTAGCTACTATATGTAAATAGCTGGAGAGCAGGGAAATTCCTCCATTTTAACTAGGAGCTTTTTAAAAATTGTTGCTCCTCTTTTTCGTAGAGAGGAAAGAGTAGTGATGGAAGGAGACCAGCAGAGACTATCAAACACAGTGAAGACCAAAGCATTACTCTTGGATGTATATGAATGAGATTTCTCATATGAAGCAAGCTGTCAGTTGGCAGCCAACTTGTCAAGAGGCTCATCTGCCACTAGCAAATCACCCACTTAATGACCTTGATTATCACATTGTTTGTCCCACTGTAATAAGACTGCTGCAGAGAGGGGATTGAATTTGTTTTTTGTGGTTCTTCCCCAGCACCTGGTTTTGCTGGTCGTACAGACAGTTGAATGTAACTCCTGATCTGCAGTCAATAAGGTTACCCCTCTGTTGTTCCACCTGCCCTACACGTAGCATTCCTGATGGGCTGCACAATTCCCTCCCCAACCCCCATTAAGCATTCATATTCTAGAAACCTCATTTGGGCACCAGTACTCCACATAGTAAAGGTTTGGAATAACCTAGGGAGGGTGTCTCCATGAGTGATTTGCTCCGAGCTGGCTGCGTTTGGAGGTTGTTAGGGATATATGATGTCGTGGCCATCCAGCAGCCTCCCCGAAGCTTAACAGGGAAAAACTGGATTTCCTGAGGCTGCTCAAGGTACGATACTTTTCCTTAAGTCAGGTTCTCCCCAGTATAGTTGCTGTGTGCCCCAACCGCCTCATTTACCTCAGGTGTCCTAGCCCTGCCCGGGGATGTGCCTTTCACCTTGACCCCAGCCAAGGGGTGTTTCCTGTGTTTCCCATCCCTGCACAAACCAATCTACTCAGAAGTAACTCCCATTGTGGTCAATGAGGCTTCTCCCCTGAATGTCCACATCAGAACTTACAGAGATACCCCTCAATTGACATAGCACAGTTTAAAGCCCAATTCTCTAAGTGCTGTAAAGCGTGACCTCAAGGACCATGTCTCCATGGCAACAGAAGGAGAAGCGAATGGAGAAGTACCAGATTTTTTTAAAGGAATCAGCTTTGCTGCACTTTGGTCGATGCAGGGCTCCACGAGCAGGTTCTCCGCACTAATAAGTATCGCTTCACAGAACATACTTCCTGGTGGGGGTGGGGGTTGGAGTGAACGTCACCTGACTGGCAGGGTCTGCTCAACCAATAAGAGAGGCTCCCCCCACCCAGGCTCTCTTCCCCTTTCTCCTTTCCCCTGAAGCTCCGGATGTACCTGCATTTCAGGAGCAAGCCTCATTGAGCACAATGGGAGTTACTTCTGAGTAGATGCACATAGCTGGTGCTGAGAAAGGGGGGGGACACAGGGATGGGAAACCAGCACCCTTTCTAACTGCAGGATCTCTATAAGGAAAGTGTGAAGTAGTTACTTCCTATGGCAATAAACCAAGCCACAGAGAATTGCAGGTTCAGTGAAGCACTTCACAGGCTTCACAGGCTGTGAAGTGCTTCAGTGAAGCACTTCACAGGGGATCTCTGTAAATTCTGATGTGCACAAAACTCACTGAGCACAATAGGAGTTACTTCTGAGTAGGCACTGCTTGGTTTGTGCTGGGAAACTCCGGGGCGGGAGACAGGAAACATCCCTTGACCAGGGTCAGGGTGAAAGGCACACCCCTGGGCAAGGCTAGCATACCCAAGCTAAATGCGGGGGTTGGGGCACACAACAGCTATACCAGAGAGAACCCGACTTGAGGAAAAGAATCGGGCTTTAAGCAGTCTCAGGAAATCCGGTTTTTCCACAATAAACTCCGAGGCAGCTGCTGGATGGCCACGATGTCATCTATGCCTAACACCCTCCAAACACAGCCAGCTCTGAGCAAATCGTTAGTGGAGACACCCCCATGGTCCCAGTCAATGTGTCTTTTGCATATTAGGGGAAATAAGAGCTTAGGGTTGTCAGCTCCCCACCCCAGCAGAGCTCATGTTCCTTAACAGATACATCAGTAGTAAAACTTTCAGCAGGTGCTTTTGGCACTTTTGCCACCAGGGCCTCCCTCTTTACCGGAAAAAGTGTCACTTTTTGCGCTTGCCATAGAGGGACTCTCTAAAAAAGTAAGCAACCCTAGCAAAACCTGTATCAAAACCAGACAGCCTGAGCACCAGATGCACATAGAAGACATAACCAAAAATCGCCAGATTACGGCTGCAGTTCTACACACTTACCTGGGAGGAAGTCCCATAGAACTCAATGTGGCTGAGTTCTGAGTAGACATGCATACAATTGCTCTGCAAGTAAACATTAACTCCTCGCCTCTGAGACACATAGGGACCAATAAAGGGTGAGTAATATACATCTTCTCAGAATGCTCATGTTCTGCCAATTGAGGATCAGTTTCCTAAGCAAAAGTGCTGTAGATGTCAAATTATACATGGGGTGATGAATGGCTGAGAAGAAAAAGTATCCACTTGGAGCCTTTCCAGAAAGTCTGATGTTATATGCATAACACCTAAGGGAAGGGTCAAGTGTGAATAAAAGAGAAGGAAATATCCAAGCCAGCTTTCCAAGTTATGGGATGAGTCACTGCATTGGAGTTAAGATGAGAAGCACCACTTTCTTTGGTATGACACTCTACAGTGTCAAAAACAGAGCAGTGATCTTTCCAAATGAATTGTGCATGCATAGAAGGAAGGTAGTACTGAATGGGGTAATGGATTAGATATGCAGAGAACTTTAGCTGTACTCCCACAAAAAGCACTTACCATATAACCTTGGGATGCCAGTTGCTATTGTTATGCAGCAAACTCAGCTGGAAATGGGAAAGAACCTGGACCTCTGAGAATACTAGAAACATCATCTGAACTAATGCTACAATAAAGACATATGAACATGCACTATGACACTGAGCTGTCTCCTCTCTTTAGTCATGTTATTTTAGATGCAAATCTGTATTCAACTCAAGACTAAAAGGGAAGGCAGGGAAGAGGAAAGCCACCAAACTACATAATAACACAAACACAGCAGTATGACACACAGGATAAAGTTTTATTTCATGTCCCTCTCTCTTTGGCTCAGGATATCATGATGGAATATCAATATCATCTGGAAGGACTGTGGTGATTTTTGAGTAAGACATGCTCATTTTCTTCCATGCTTCCCCAATCACATTCCGAGAGCAGCAAAATTGATGTTGTGTTTCCCACTTAAGAGTATTTTAAAAATATATTTGGTTTCAAGAAAGAAAAAACAAGAGTGTCAGTTCTTAGAAATGCTGTGGTATGCATACAATGCCACCCTATGAACTAGTAATCATGGGACAGCTCCAAACTCATGACCTATATTTTCAAATATCCATTAAATTTCACTTAATGGGACAGAAGTGAATCACTCATCATTTGTGAAGGCTGGCCAATGGCTGAAACATTTCCTTCCAACAGTGCAGTTAATGAAGTGCTTGAATTGCAAGAGCACCAGTGAGGCCCTGGCTGGGAAAGGCCCCTTACCTGTTGCGTGCTACCTCTCCCCCTTAGGGTATGGGTGGCCATGATTTGGCTACAATTGCAGGGAGTCAGGGGGTGGATCATGTGGATTTCTTTAAGGCACCCCCTATTTTATGTTATTATTTATTTAGTTATTTAGGGAGCAATCCTATGGCCACTAGTCAGCAGCTAGATGGCCATAGGATATCTGGTTTTCCATGAACCATCCTTCTCCCCTTTCCACGCTGCCTTGCAGGCAGTGCGGAACAACCTTGTGCTCTGTGCTCTGAAGAGGGGCACGGAGAGGACATGGGGCATTCCGGGGCGGGGAAGGCAGAAATGCCAGTACGACACATTCTATGTGTCATCCGGCAGCCTCCTCCCCTGCTCTGCCTTCCTGTGGCTAGACAGCCGAAATCCCCTCCGTGTTTCTCCTACCCTGCATTGAATAGGCGGTCACCTCCGAGTTTGGAGGCATCTGCCTATCCCCATAGGATTGCACCCCTAGTTATGTATGTATGTATGTATGTATGTATGTATGTATTTACATTTATATACCACCTTATCTGCTAAAAAAGCCATAAGGCAGTATACAACCATTTCAAACAGTAAAACCCTGCAACAATAAAAACAAGAACATTCCAAACAGTTAAAACACTGCAAACTATACCTTTTAAAAGGCTAAATTGAAAAGATATGTCTTTCCACCCTGCCTAAAGGCCAAGAGAATGGGGGGAGGGGCAGTCATAATTCTTGAGGGAACGCATTCCACCACTTAGAGGCAACACAGGACGAAAGCCCTTTCAAACATGCCCAACAAGTGGGCCGCTGTGGGTAATGGTGCCCGCAAAAGGACCTCTCCTGCAAATCTTAATACTCGGGCAGGTTCATATCAAGACAGGCATACCTTTAGATAGCCAGATCCTAAGCTGTTTAGGGCTTTAAAGGTTAAGACCAACATCTTGAATTGCATCCGGAAAGCAATTGGCAACCAGCGCAGGTCTTTCAGGACAGTGGTAATATGATCCAGTTAGCAGCCAAGCTGCCACATTTTGCACCAATTCAAGCTTCTGGACACTCTTCAAGGGTAGCCCCATGTAGCGCACACTGCAGTAGTCTAACCCCCTACCTTTTGCCCCTCAATTCAAACATTGAGTTAATGCGCCTAATGCAAAGGAACAAGGCTGCTCTTTGCCTTTTGGTCATCTCTCACAAAAGGCAAGAGCAATGAGCAATATACTTGGGGTATAAGGTGAGTACAGCAGGATTGGTTGCCTGGTAGATTTCAAATCCTTCAGGTCCAAAAATTTACCTTCACTTAAATTGAAGATGCCACTTCCTACCTTGATGTCACACACCTAATGATCATACAGGTTTGGTAAAACCATAAATCTTCTTTGAGATATGTTGGCTCTCTATTGGTGCTTGGAAGATTTAAGAAAATGTTACCGTACAAAAATCAGATGTGGTAGAAATGAAATAAAACATTGATAGTGATGAAGTATGAGAAAATTATTCCTGCATTGCTATAACAACACAATATATTGTTTGCTCGGCCCTGAAGACTGTTCCATGAACCATCCTTCACTGCCGTAAGTGAAGACTTTCAGGAATACATGCCACATGGGCTGCTCTGCTGTGTTACAGGGAGTTTAAACGTAAGAGCAGACCACTTGTAATTGCAAGCAGAGATAATGCATACATGCTGTATATTATTATGTACTGAAAGTACACAGGTCATATACCCCAGTATGAAAATATAGTGTTGATAGATTGTCCAAAATGAGCATCTTCTAATGCAGAAATTACTGATGTTAAGGGGTGGGTGGGAAATCAAGCACTGAAGTTGTAGCTCACATTAAAAGTTGGGCTGCCCAATTTATGGCCCAGTGCTGAGAAAATGCACCTTTCCCCCAACAACAATGAGCAAGGGTCTACTTAATTTTGGGTTTTTTTTAAAGAGGTATAGGTCAGGAGCTAGAGGAGGACAGCACCTCTGCATTTCTTTGTTTCTTTGTAGATCATGGATATTTTAGGTTATGGGTATATTATAAGGAACGATTCCGAATTCCCTGATTCATGGGGAATTAAAAAAAAAAAATTCCCCCAGCTCTCTATGCACCCCCAGGCTCTGTTTGTACCAATGTAAACTGCCTGCAAAATACCATATTTTATCAACTGCAATAGCATAGCCATTGGTGCATCTGTGCATGCATGCATGTGGGTGTGAAGTGGGCGTGCATGCACATATGTATATGCATGCACGCACATGCACGTGCATACAGATAATTTCATTTTTCCGCCCCACACTCCATCATGCAGCCTCACTACGCCAATCTTAGCTAGCGGCCTGGTGTAGTGATAACTTTGGATTCATCTTACAAATTAAATTAGCTATAGGCAATTTTTAAAACGGGTTGGAACCGGTGTTTGTGTGCTTCTGGACACTGTGCAAGACAGGATTTCTGCTTTGCTATATACCTTTTTTCAAGAAACTCCCTGTGTGCTTTTTAATCTCCTAGATGCTATTGTAAGCACATTTACTGTTTCAAATCCCATGTTTCATTAAGAGAGAGGTTACTGTAGCTTGATGTTATATATAGTGGCAACTACTGTAGATACTTTCTATAGACTGTAATTGGCTGATTCCTCTTAGAATCCCACAGTTAACTAGACAAGCATTATTTATGTTATCTTTGGAAATTGTTCAATTTTTATTGACATAGATTGTTTCAATACGCTGCACCTTTCAAAAGAAGCTCCAGCCCTAGTTTACTGAAATCGTATGGGGAAATCACCTGTCTTCCCTCTTTCCCTTTCTCATGTTCTCTCTCTGTATGTGTGTATATATGTATGTGTATACACATGCACACTATTGAATCATAAAACTACAACTATCACCACACCCAAAATGGAGTTAGTCCCCTGTGAGCATGCATAGGTTTGCAGCCTTATGTCACAGTCCAGTGTGTAAGGTGCAGTGATTTCAAGTAAACTGTAGCAAGTAACTACGATCTCTTCTCGATCATCCCAGCGTGCAGGACACGGAATAATGGGCTCAAGTGACAGGAAGCCAGATTCCGGCCGAACACCAGGAGAAACTTCCTGACTGTTAGCGCAATACAACAATGGAACCAATTACCTAGGGAGGCGGTCAGCTCTCCCACACTGGAGGCATTCAAGGTGAGGCTGGACAGCCATCTCTCAGGGATGCTTTGAGTTAGATTGCTGCGTTAAGCAGGGGGTTGGACTTGATGGTCTTAAAGGCCCCTCCCAACCCTACTACTCTATGATTCGATGTCCTGATCGTGCTTGTTAGACAGAAATTCCATTGACTTCTGCAGAGCTTAATTTTATTTTATTTTTTTGGAATAAGAGTTCCATGTATGAAAGAAAAGGGGGGGGGGAACCCACTTCCACATCTGACTAAGAATACGGAGAAACTATTCATCATTGCTTTAAGTACAAGGAATGTGATAAAGCAGAAGGCACAACTTCATATTAGCCTTCAGATAAGAAGGGGAAGATTGTGCAGGCCTAGACTTACCGTCAAATTGCACATGAAAACAAGGAACATATTACCAGAGGGAAAGGATCTAAATCCTCCCATTCAGATCTGGAACAACCAAAAGTCCCTCAGTGTATCACCACAGATGTCACTGTTTATAAAAGTGTCATAATGATAAAGGTCCCAGCAAGCCCAGAGGTCCACTTGATCTCCACTGTCTACTTTTCCCAAAATTACCAAAATTCCTACCAGGAGAAAGTTAGTATATTTACATACCTGTCAACTTTTGAGAGAGGGAAATCATAATGTCCGTCTGTCCTTTCTTCCCCCTTCACACTCAACCTCCCCCAAAGCAAAGGAGCTAGTTAGGGTCATGAAAGAAACTTAGCTCAATCTGAACTAGATAGCTCAAAGGTGAGCTGACTTCACTAATTAACAAATGAACTGCAAAGCTTCCTTCCAGAGGAAAGCTTGTTTGAAGGTGCTGCACTCTAATCTACCAAACTGTTCAGCTCTTAGGCAATTTATCTTAATTAACAATATAGTCATTTAGGAAGCCAAACTATAAGGGTAATTAATCTAATCAAATTGGGCAACTTGGCAGGTCTTATACTGTATGCTCCTTAGCAACAATTGAAGAGGGCAAAGACGTGATTGAGTAAACTTCTGTTAGGAAAACAGTAATTAATAAAACAAGAGTTTCTCTTTACTATGGATGAATTAATTCAAAACTATTACACCCTCTTTGTATCTTTACCATCATTAATGTTGACTAGAATCATCCCACAATGAACATGCATTGAAGACTGGTGCATGTCAGAAAGAGTGGTGTGTGTTTTTCTCAAACTTTGTAACCACCCATCTGCAAAGACTGCCAAACATTAAAAAAAAAAAAGCACCAAAGATTAAAACAATTAACTTTTTTACCACTCTTAGGTCACATTTGGACATAACGCTAAGCCAGCCTTCTCCAACATGGTGCCGTCTAGACTACAATCCCCATCATCCCATGCTGGCTGGCAATGGTGGGAGTTGAAGTCCAACACATCTGGAGGGCACCAGGTTGGGGAAGGCTGCACTAAACCATACCGTAATACTATGAAAATGAATCTCATGCTCCTGCTCTTCCCCACTCCCCTCTCCTCCAATGCAGCTGAGAGAAGCAGCCGCTGCTGTTTTCAGCTAACCGCAGTTTATCATTTCATCCAAACTGAGAACTGCATTTTATCTAAACCAGCCAGGATCAGAAACAACTTGGCTTGTTTGGACAAGCCCTAGTTTAAACTAAAAACAGTTTGTTCTGGTTTGGATGAAAGAACAAACTGTGGTTGAGAGAAAACAGAAGTAGATACTTCTACTTCCATAATTGGGTGGCAGCCCCGCAGTTATGGAATGAACTCCCCAGCGAGGCCCACCTGGTGCCAACATTGTTGTCTTTTCAGCACCAGGTTAAGACCTTCCTCTAATTCCAGGCATTTGGCAGCATGTGATAGGGTTTTTAATCATCTTGGTAGACTGTCCAGAGAGCTTTGGCGATTGGGCAGTATAGATATGTAATAAATGAAATAAATGAAAATGATCTGGTCCTTGTGACTGTGCCAGAGGGGAGTGGGGAACCAAACCATTTCATTTTTCCGTTCAGTTCCAGTTCAGGTTCAGCTGTTGTTTAGTTCCAGTTCAGGCCAATAAAGGTTCAGTAACTAGTTCAACCCCCTTCATGGATCACTGCCTTGTTGTGGCGAAGGGGCTTGCGTAACTCAGTGAAGCCATAAGCTATGCCGTGCAGGGCCCCCCAAGACAGACAGGTCATGGCAGAGAGTTCTGACAAAATGTGGTCCACTGGAGAAGGAAATGGCAGCCCACTCCAGTATTCTTGCCAAGAAAACCCCATGGAACGTATCACAAGGCTAAAAGAGATGACGCTGGAAGAGGAGCCCCTCAGGTCAGAAGGTGTCCAATATACTACTGGGGAAGAGCAGAGGGTATTTCCAAGGAGCGCCAGAAAAAGTGACGCGGCTGGGCCAAAGCCGAAAGGACACTCAGCTGTGGATGTGTCTGATGGTGAAAAGAAAATCCGATGCTGTAAAGAACAATATTGTTTAGGAACCTGGAATGTTAGATCAATGAATCAAGGTAAGCTGGAGGTGGTCAAACATGAGATGGCAAGATTGAACATCAACATCTTGGGAATCAGCGAACTAAAATGGACAAGCATGGGCAAATTTAATTCAGGTAACCATCAAATCTACTACTGTGGGCAAGAATCCCTTAGAAGAAATGGAGTAGCACTCATAGTCAACAAAAGGGTGGGAAAAGAAGTACTGGGGTACAATCTTAAAAACGACAGAATGATCTCAGTACGAATCCAAGGCAAACCATTCAACATCACAGTAATTCAAGTCTATGCCCCAACCACTGATGCCGAAGAAGCTGAGGTTGATCGGTTTTATGAAGACCTACAACACCTTCTAGAACTAACACCCAAAAAAGATGTCCTCTTCATCATAGGGGATTGGAATGCTAAAGTAGGAAGTCAAGAAATCACCGGGATAACAGGCAAGCATGGCCTTGGTGTACAAAATGAAGCAGGACAAAGGCTAATCGAGTTTTGCCAAGAGAACACACTGATCATAGCAAACACTCTTTTCCAACAGCACAAGAGGTGACTCTACACATGGACATCACCAGATGGTCAATATTGAAATCAGATTGATTATGTCCTTTGCAGCCAAAGATGGAGAAGCTCTATACAGTCAGTCAAAACAAGACCTGGAGCTGACTGTGGCTCAGATCATGAGTTTCTTGTTGTAAAATTTTGGCTTAAATTGAAGAACGTAGGGAAAACCACTAAACCATTCAGGTATGACCTAAATCATATCCCTTATGAATATACAGTTGAGGTGACGAATAGATTTCAGGGATTAGACCTGATAGACAGAGTGCCTGAGGAACTATGGACAGAGGTCCATAACATTGTTCAGGAGGCAGCAACTAAATTCATCCCAAAGAAAAAGAAATGCAAGAAAGCAAAGTGGCTGTCTGAGGAGGCTTTACAAGTAGCTGAGGAAAGAAGGGAAGCGAAAAGCAAGGGAGAAAGGGGAAGATATACCCAACTGAATGCAGATTTCCAGAGAATAGCAAGGAAAGACAAGAAGGCCTTCTTAAATGAACAATGCAAAGAAATTGAGGAAAACAACAGAATGGGAAAGAATGGGAATTCTTCAAGAAAATCGGAGATCTCAAGGAAGCATTTTGTGCAAAGACGGGCATGATAAAGGACAAAGGCGGCAGGGACCTAACAGAAGCAGATGAGATTAAGAAGAGGTGGAAAGAATACACAGAAGAACTATACAGGAAATATCTTAATTTATTTATTTATTGCATTTATATCCTGCCTTTTTTCCTCTTGCAAGGAACCCAAGGCAGCTTACATTATCCTCCTCCTCTCCATTTTATCCTCACAACAACAACCCTGTGAGGTAGGCTGGGCTGAGAGTCTGTGACTGGCCCAAAGCCACCCAGTGAGCTTCCATGGCCGAGTGGGGACTAGAACCTGGATCTCCCAGCTCCCAGTCCAACACTCTCACCACTACACCACACTGGCTCTCAATGTACCTGATAGCCATGACAGTGCGGTCACTGAACTTGAGCCAGACATCCTCGAGAGTGAAGTCAAGTGGGCCTTAGGAAGCATTACTAACAACAAAGCTAGCAGAGATGACAGTCTTCCAGTCTTCTATTTAAAATCCTAAAAGATGATGCTGTTAAAGTGCTGCACTCAATATGCCAACAAATTTGGAACACTCAACAGTGGCCACAAGACTGGAAAAGGTCAGTTTACATTCCAATTCCAAAGAAGGGCAACGCCAAAGAGTGTTCAAACTACCGTACAATTGCGGTCATTTCACATGCCAGCAAGGTTATGCTCAAAATCCTACAAGCTAGGCTTCAGCAGTATGTGAACCGAGAACTACCGGAAGTACAAGCTGGGTTTCGAAGAGGCAGAGGAACTAGAGATCAAATCGCCAACTTTCGCTGGATCATGGAGAAAGCAAGAGAATTCCAGAAAAACATCTATTTCTGCTTCATTGACTACGCTAAAGCCTTTGATTATGTGGATCACAACAAACTCTCGCAAATTCTGAAAGAGATAGGGGTACCAGACCACCTTACCTGTCTCCTGAGAAACCTGTACGAGGGTCAAGAAGCAACAGTAAGAACCAGACATGGAACAACCGATTGGTTCAAAATTGGGAAAGGAGTACGACAAGGCTGCATATTGTCACCCTGCTTATTTAACTTATATGCAGAGTACATCATGAGAAATACCGGGTTGGATGAATCACAGGTCGGAAGTAAGATTGCCGGGAGAATTATCAACAACCTCAGATATGCAGATGATACCACCCTAATGGCAGAAAGCAAAGAGGATCTCAAGAGCCTCTTGTTGAGGGTGAAAGAGGAGAGTGCAAAAGCTGGTTTGAAACTCAACATTAAAAAAACGAAGATCATGGCATCTGGCCCCATCACTTCCTGGCATATGGAAGGGGAAGAAATGGAAGCAGTGACAGATTTTATTTTCTTGGGTTCCAAGATCACCGCAGACGGTGACTGTAGCCATGAAATTAAAAGACGCTTGCTCCTTGGGAGGAAAGCTATGGCCAACCTAGACAGCATAGTAAGAAGCAGAGACATCACCTTGCCGACAAAGGTCCGTCTAATCAAAGCTATGGTTTTCCCAGTAGTAACGTATGGCTGTGAGAGCTGGACTATAAGGAAGGCTGAGCACCGAAGAATTGATGCTTTCGAACTGTGGTGCTGGAGAAGACTCTTACGAGTCCCCTGGACTGCAAGGAGGTCAAATCAGTCAACCCTAAAGGAAATCAACCCTGAGTACTCATTGGAAGGACAGATACTGAAGCTGAAGCTCAAATATTTTGGCCACCTAATGCGAGGAGAAAACTCTCTGGAAGAGACCCTGATGCTGGGAAAGACTGAAGGCAAAAGGAGAAGGGGACGGCAGAGGATGAGATGGCTAGATAGCATCACTTATGCAATGAATATGGACTTGAGCATGCTCCGGGAGAGAGCGGAGGACAGGAAGGCCTGGCGTGCTATGGTCCATGGGGTCACGAAGAGTCGGACATGACTGAACGACTGAACAACAACAACAACAACTAGTTCAACACACATAGCCAACTGGTTCAGTTGTAGTTTTTATGCGAAAAAGTAAATATGAAACACATGGTTTATACTGTGCACAGCAACGGTACCCTCCCCACTTTCTTTTCTCCAGTCAGCGCATCACAAAGCCTTAGGTTTGTTTCCTCCATATTCTGGTTCTGGTTTCAGGTGGAGCCAGTGAGTGTACCATATCAAGCGTTTTCTTGTTTGGCTGAACCCTTATTCGGAACTGCTGACTTGGTGCGTTTTCCCCCCTTTTGTATTCCGGTGCAGATTTAAGTGAGACTTTCAGATCATGGCTCAGGTTCTGTTCTGGTTCAGGAAAAAATGAAAGCTTGTTCTGGCTTTTGGTTCAGGTTTGGCTAGACTTCCAGTGGGGGTTGAGGAGCACATGTGCCCACATCTTGCTCACAGAGCCTAAACTATGGCAAGGGTGCGATCCTATGGAATGAGCCGAGTGCTTGTAAGCCTCCAACCTTGGGCTTACGTGTATCCAGTGCAGATCAGGGGGCACATGGCACCTTCCGTCTGCATTTTAGCTAGGTGGGTGATTTTGCCCATCTAGCAGAGGCTTTGGGGAGGGGGAGGGAAGGAGGCTGGGGAAACCTTATATTCCCATGTTCCCAGTCTCCTCCCCTCCATGGGAACGCTCGCTTTCACCCCCAGGAGGTTGCGTTTGCAAGCTCGTAACAGAAGCCAGCAGGGGAGGGAGCAGTGAACACTGCTTCCTGGCTCTGAGCTTGGCGCCAGGAAACCAAAATATCCTATGTCCCCCAGGCACTGTCTAGGGGGCGTAGGATTGCTCTCTTAGTGTCACATCTAAATGCAAGACTGGAATGCTCTATACAGCCTAATCGATGCAAAGTTACCTTAGATTCCATATGTACCATTTCTGTAGATTTAAAACTGAGGCGCTGATTCAACAAAAATTGTTGCTTCGTGTATATTGGACCCCACAGAGGCTTGTGAAGAAGACAGAGGCTGTTGAGAAGCTCTGCTAGATGCTGGCGATGTAATGCAGATAATGCGTCACTGAGGCATATGATGTGGGCATGCCCTGTGGTAGCTTCTTTTTGGCTGGAAGTTACTGCCCACAGAAATTTTGTTCTTGAAAAGTCTGTGATAAGTGCAGATGCTCATGCACTTTTAAATTATATTCCTGTGCTGTGGAGATTACAGATGGAGAGAACAAGTGGATTCGGAGGCCCCTAACAGCTGCAAAGGAATTTACACTCCAAGCCTGGAAGAATAAACACCCTCCACCTATTATTCAGTGGACAGAAGATCTTACAATTTCATCCAGATGCTTAGACATATGGTCTGCTTATATTAATACATATATTCGAAACAGAATCTTGTTGTTGATTAATCAGTGGTGTTGTGAACAGTTATTGTGATGGGATATGCTTTTATTCTTTTTGCTATGTTCTTCCTATCATAATTGTTTGCAGGTTTTCCCCCATTTTTTTTCTTTTGATATGATTGCAAATACCTTTTCTTTTTAAAAGAAATCTACATGCAAACATACACACTAATAACTTGTGTTTTAAAAAGTAGGCAGTTAAGATATGCAGAGAGGTAACCAAGGGGTTCATCACACAGTGCTTTTATCCTGCTATTGAGATGGCCCAATATCGGAAGTTTGTGGGCTCTTTAGATGATGCCGTTATCCTCCAGGGTGTCTCCCGCCATTTCCTCCAGCCTATCTCATGTTTTCCCCTAACACAAAAAATGTGGTATTTTTTCTAGCCCACAGAACAGGAGCGCCATGACCTCCCTGTGAAATTCTCCAACAGCGGGAGAAACTGCTGTGTCTGCCTGCTGTGTCTGCCTGCTGTGGGCGTTTGTTTTCAGTTGTTAGGCACACAGTCAGGATGAGATTTGACAGGAGCGAGGGCAAGAATTGCCTTCCGATCACGTCTCCTACCTCTGCATTTCTCAGAGGGAGAAGAGGGTAAAATGCCTCCCTGCAACGAAGGGAGACGCATCTGATCCCCCACCCCACCAGGCTCAGAAGCAACGTCCTCTGTTGCTTCAGAGCACCCTATTAAGTTCAGTGGGGCTTACTCCCAAGTAAGTGTGCCGAGGATTTCAGACTTACAGGGTGATCTTATGTCTACTCAGAAGTAAGTCCCATTGAGTTCAATGCAGCTTTCACCCCCATAAGTGTGCTAAGGGTTGCAGACTTACAGAACAATCTTACATTTTATGTCTACTCAGAAGTAAGTCAGAAGTTTCCTGGGCGCTGCAAGAAAACAATGCAGCAGAAGTTAAGCTACGAAAACAAGTCTCTCCCCCCCCCTTTGCACAGGGAGGGAGGAAGGCACTCCCTCAGTTCAAACCACATGGCTGCCATGTAAAGGAGCCCTTCCTAATCCCGCAAAGAAATGGAAAGCTGGAAGCTCCAGAAAGGATGTGGATTTTTGTGTGGGGCTTGCTTAATGTAGAAACACCCCAAGCCTTCTGAACTTGCCCTTAAGGTGCAATCCTGTGCATGTTTAGACAGACAAAAGTCCTACAACTCCCAGCATTCCCCAGCCAGCATGGTTACCTGGGGAATGCTGGGAGTTGTAGGACTTTTTCTGTCTAAACTTGCATAGGATTGTGCCCTAAAGGAACATGAACCATCTGAATATAAAGTTTTTAGAATCAAGGCTAAGCACAGTTGAAGCTCAAGCCTATGAATGTTTCATTAGAAGTACATTCTGCTATGTTCAATGGAGCTTTCTTTCAAGTAAACTTGTGTAGAATTGCAGCTGTAGTGTGCCTGCAGAGGAAGAACAGGGTTTGATGAATGCAAGATACATGGATGGAGTTGATGCATTGACATTTCCTTTCCACATTAATATTATTTCTCTATGCTCGAAACAACGTTACATTGGACTACAAACATTAAGCAATCGGTATGATTTAAACAAGCCACAATTTTAATGGTAAAAGTCATCTAAATCCAGTAACTGCTTGTAACATTCCATCAACATTTAATGGTAAATGACTTTCAGAATTCTTTTGTGAACAGAAATGGTTAGCAATAGTTTCATCCAATGCCTTCATGTATCTCCCTGTACTGAGATAATGTAATTCTTATTTTAATCAGTTTATGAAGTGGCTAAAACTGAGATAGCTTAACTAGAAGACGTTGAAGTCTATTGGCAATCCTAATTTTAAAGTTTGTCATTTTTTTGTGGTGAACACTGAAGATCCCACACCTGCAAACAGATTGGAAAGTGAAGAAGCTCTAACAAAACAGTGTGAATATTCCCAAGTGAGCCAGGCAGGCTCAGGCAGCAGCATGCCTAATCTTTGATCCTGGTGGTCCCTCTAGAGGTGGGAAAATATTTCAGCTTTTTAATGTGTTTAGTCATTGCAGTTCCCTGTTAAAGCTGGTGTTGAGGGTGTGGAGTCTCTGGTATTAATAGAAGTTCAGAATGGAATCTCTTGTACTCGACTGCTGCAAAGGCCAGCTCACATGATCAGTTGAGAAGGTAGCTATCAAGGCTGCAGAGTTATGCACTTATTCAAACCAACAGGAACTACACAGGCACAGGATTTTGGTAAGCAGTTTCTTTCCATTATAGGAACTCCATTTCATGGGGAATGGCTGCAGGGCCCAGGCTGGGGAAGACTGTAAAATGGCATAATCTTTCATGGACCACAGCCCACTCCATCAGATGATGTGTTAATCTCAGTGGTCATGTAAGCATACACTCGAGTACAGACTATTTTATATATATATTTAGGGTGCAATCCAATGCATGTTTAGACAGAGAAAAGGCCTACAACTCCCAGCATGCTCCAGCCAGCCATGCTGGCTGGGGCATGCTGGGATTTGTAGGCCTTTTCTCTGTCTAAACATGCATAGGATTGCACCCTTAAGCTTTAATGTATTGTCACTATCCATTCATTTTATTTTACTTTTTTCGCATTTGATTGCCACTTGACCTCACTGTTTCATTAAAGTGACAATACATTAAAGTGACAATACATTAAAGCATAAATTAGAGGAATTTAAAGAAGTTGCAGGTTTAGAAATTAACTGTTTAAAATCTATGTTTCTATGTTTTAACATCTCAGCGTTAGAGAGCACCAACTTAAGTAACCTGTCAGGATTCCAGCTTTGTCACAGTAGGTTCAGATTATCTGGGCGTGTTAATTTCAAAGGATTTATGTCAATGTCGTCACAATTATCATAATGTTACAAAGGGTATTATTAATAAGTTTGAGGGCTGGAAACAACTGAATTTATCATGGCTTGGTAGGATAGCTGCCATTAAGATGGCGATCCTCCCCAACCTTTTTTTATTCCAGGTTTTACCAATTATACTCTCTAAGCAGTGGTTTGAGAAATGGCAACATATCCTAAAGTGCTTTATTCACAAAAATAAACAAAGTAGAATTAGCAGATTGATTAAATAATATAGAACCTGAGATGCAGGGGTTCTAAATACAGTCAGGGCCAGAAATATTGGAACAAGGATAACTGTTTTGGCAGTTGGCCTCTGTACACTACCACACTGAAGTTGAAAGGAAACACACCCAGATGGGAGTGAAGTCAGGACTTCCAGCTGTAATTCAAGGGGTTTGACAAAAGTGGGCCACTAACCATTCAGGAAGTACAGCCAGTGATCATTGGTGGCTCATAAGTAATGGAATGAATGGCTGACAAGCAACTGCATGGCCAGGTGTGGCCTGTTTCCTGGGTACTCCAGGACCAATCAAGCAGATAAAAGGCCTGGAGGTGGTTCTAAGTGTGACATTTGCATTTGGTAGCTGTTCACTGGAACTTCCCACATGAGGTCCAAAGAGGTGTCCATGTGAGTGAAGGAGGCCATCATTGGGCTGCGGAAACAAAATAAACCCATCAGAGAGATAGCAAAAACAGTGGGAGTGGCCAACATAACAGTTTGGAACATCCTGAAAAAGAAGGAATTAACTGGCAAGCTCAGCAACAGCAAAAGGCCTGGAAGACCACGGAAGACAACTGAAGTGGATGACTGCAGAATGCTGCTCATGGTGAAGGGGAACCCTTTCACAACATCTAGCCAGGTCAAGAACGCTCTTGAGGAGGTAGGCATGTCATTGTCAACATCTACAGTCAAGAGACGGCTTTATGAATGTAAATACAGAGGCTTCACAACAAGGTGCAAACCACTAGTAACACTCAAGAACAGACAGGCCAGATTAGCCTTTGCCAGCACACACCTAAAAAAGCCTGCCCAGTTCTGGAATAAGATTCTTTGGACTGATGAAACCAAGATTAACTTGTACCAGAATGATGGGAAGAGAAAAGTATGGAGAAGGAAAGGAACAGCTCATGATCCAAAGCATACCACATCATCTGTCAAACGTGGTGGAGGCAGTGTCATGGCATGGGCATGTATGGCTGCCAATGGAACCGGGTCACTGGTGTTTATTGATGACCTGACTGCTGATAAAAGCAGCAGGATGAATTCTGAAGTGTATAGGGCTATATTTTCTGCTCAGATTCAGCCGAATGCTGCCAAACTGATAGGGTGCCACTTCATATTGCAGATGGATAATGACCCAAAACATACAGCAAAAGCTACCCAAGAGTTTCTCAAGGCAAAGAAGTGCGATGTTCTTCAATGGCCAAGTCAGTCACCTGATCTCAACCCAATAGAGCATGCTTTTCACTTACTGAAGACAAGACTGAAGGCAGAAAGACCCACAAACAAGCAGCAGGTGAAGGCAGCTGCAGTAAAGGCCTGGCAAAGCATCTCGAGGGAGGAAACTCAGCATTTGGTCATGTCCATGGGTTCCCGACTTCAGGCAGTCATTGACTGCAAAGGATTTTCATCCAGGTATTAAAGGCGATCCTTGAGTTTGAAATGATGTTGGTTTGTTCCATTACTTATGAGCCCCCAACGATGGGTGTGTGTGTGTGTATGCCACTGGCTGTCCTTCCTGAATGGTTAGTGCCCCACTTTTGTCAAACCCCTTGAATTACAGCTGAAAGCTGAAAGTCCTGACATCGCTGCGATCTGGGTGTGTTTCCTTTCCACTTCAATGTGGTGGTGTACAGAGGCCAACTGCCAAAACAGTTATCCTTGTTCCAATATTTCTGGCCCTGACTGTATACCCAATGAAAAGAGCAATCCTACGCAGATCGACGGTCACCTCCAACCATGGGGGCGATCGCCTATCCACTACAGGGCAGGAGGAGTGGTGAGGAGAGCATCTCCTACACGCTCCCGCCACCCTGCTTTCACAGCTAGACAGCCAATTTTGGCTGTCTAGCTGTGGGACCTCGGAGCACGGGGAGAGGCGGCTGGATGACACATAGCAAGTGTCGTACTGGCACTTCAAATCTCCCCACTCCGCCCCCAGGAATGCCCTGTTTTTCCTGCTCCATGCTGTTCTTCCGAGCACAGAGCCAATCCATGCTGCCTACGAGGCGGTGCAGGAGGGGATGGAGGTTGGCTCTCCAGGAACCGACCTCAGATCGCAGGCCCCAAGGTCAGTTCCTGGGAACCGACCAATCCTATGGCCGTCTAGCCACTGACAAGCAGCCATAGGATTGTGCCCTTCAAGTATTATGATGATGCTTTCCAGGTAAAACAGCTAATTCATAACATAAGCAGTTCAAAAGGAATTGCATGGGTGGGCATGAAACTACAACAGGTAATACCATCTTTTAGAGCCATGCCGTTCCTCTCTCCCTCATGGCCCAAGACAAAGCAAATTGACAACCCTTTTCTCCAAACAACTATGACAGGTGAGAAAAAATTATTGTACTGCTACTTTCACCCCTCACATCCTTCTTAGACCTATTCAATTTTAGGGATAGGAATAATGTATATAAAATTGTTGCCATCCACAAAACAGCGTTGATGTTAATACAGACATACTGGCATTGCTAACCTAATTTAACACTTGTAGTGCGAGCAAAACTCGTCACTTTGAGTCAGTCCACAGGTGGTAGAACTGAACTTCTTGATAAACTGGAATTCAGCTGTTTCATTCTGGAGTCTGCCTCTGAAGTTCCTTTGTTCAAGAATGGCCACTTTCAGATCAGCAACAGGATGTTCTGGAATGCTGAAGCATTCTCTGGTTTCCGAATAGAGCCCTTTCTAATGTTAGACTATTTATTTAAAATTACTTTTAGGCCACCTTTAAGGGTAAAACCTTGTGTCGGTTTATTCTTTTGCATAGAGGAGACTAACCTGTTTGTCTTAGGTAGAATGAAACAAGACATTGCTGGAAGATGGATGGCAGGTATCACACTGGAAGACGAGCAGGTCAATAGCCCTTAATGTTGCTGCTGGTTTTGTTAGGACCTGTAATAGTGTTACCTGAGCAGATATGGGGAGAGTTGGCATCTGGGTTTCCACAAAGTTTGGTCCCTGTGTTCGTGTCCCTGTTGGGTGGCCTGTTGTTGCTTGTGAGCAGCTGTTTTAGATTACGGGGCTGTCTTGATACCGCACAAGATGATGGCAAGCACGTTTTACCCCGAAATTCCTGCCATCTCACATAACCCTTCCAATGCGCACATAAGAAAACATTATGCACCTTAGACAATGGAGGATCAGGAAACACAAACAAACTTGGCACAAAACCTCATCAACCATGGCCAGGACATGAGAAACTAAATACATAATTTTAACACATTTTGTGGGGGTGATCTCTGAGTTAACCTCATAAAGGTATTACACTATATTAAGGTATTTGGAATGTTTCTTATGGCCAACATGGCTGTCTTTGTATTTTTTGTAATCAAACAAGCTTCCCCAGTCCTATTAACAAATAAGGTAAAAAGAGAAGGCTTGGATATACAGTGATGTAGGGGGCTCACAGGTCATGGTGCTGGTACTTTTTTATTAGCACGGATGCTGATGTCATATGACCACCCCCCACCCACCCCCAATACTTCTCTATTCCCTGAACTGCAATCTTCACAGTAACTGGGGAAGGATATGAATTTTCCCAGCAACAATATATTGTTCCCTGTTGCAATACAACTTTTTCTGGGGTGGCTTGGTCTTGAATGGGCAATTAAGACCCATCAGCTTTACAAAAGACCTGTTCCTGGTGGAGATGAAAACTGCTAGAACTGGTTTGTTGATATGGATCAACACAGCTGCATGAAGTTTTGGAGTCTCCTTGGAGGTGTGGCTATGGGGATGTCATGATGAGCACCTGCACTTCAAGATTTACCACTACAGTACTATGGATATATACTACTGTAGTACTATAGTCCGTATATATATATATATATGGAAGTAATGTATAGCAGTTTAATTGACAGGGCAGTATGTGCAGTGTGTTGTCATGTGTGACAATGAAGTGTGGAGAGACAGGTACAGGGGAAAGGTAATGGGTGGTCCAAAAACAAATGGGTGCATTTCAAAACATTGTATCCACAGAGCTTTTCCCCATTCCAGTAGTGGGTAGTACTGTCAGGAGGATGCAGTTTTGGTTCCATTTCCATGGAATAGTGGGTGTTGTCAACATGTATTTGCAAAGCGCAGGTCAAGGTCTTTATTTGAGATTTACAGCTTTCTTGCTCCCATCTATTCAAGAGAGAGCAGTAAGGTTTCAAGAAAATTATAAATCTTCAACTCCAAAAGCTCAAAGGGGGGGGGGGAATATGTGAGAAGGAGAGAGAAAAGTTCTGAAAAGTTTCAGAATGCAAGTTCCTTCCCACTGTCTTGCATTTCTTTGTTCCCACTACTTGTGTTTGTGTGGGTGGGTGCATGTATACATATATATAAAATTAAATCTCACTTCCACTCTCCCCTTCAATCAGGACCAACACATGAGAAGAGATTTCACTTATATGGCAACATTGCCTTCCTTATGAGCTGTGTACCTGTTACGAAGAACTTCATGGCTGACATATGTTTTACGCAATTACGACGTTTCCTGTGTAAGCTTCCTGAGGATCGTTAGCATCTGCCACCCATTAATCATGGTGCCAAATTAAGGGCTTATCCTAAAGACTTCTGATTATGCTTGCCCAGGCATTTTCCCCTGGAGTAACTATTCCATGTGATATGCTGTTCTTATGGCAATGTAGCTGGTTGGCATTGGCTGTTTTCACCAGGCTGTCTGGCTTCTCCTGGAGGAAAAGGCTATCAATGGCTACTAGTCTTGATGGCTATGTGTTGCCTCCAGTACCAGAGGCAGTGAGCCTATGTACAGCAGCTGGTGGGGAACATGGGTGGGAGGGTACGGTTGTGCTCATGCCCTGCTTGTGGGTTCCTGGTCAACAGCTGGTTGGCCACTGTGTGAACAGAATACTAGACTAGATGGACCCTTAGTCTGATCCAGCATGGCTCTTATGTTCTTATGTTCTCCTCCATCAAGCAGCAGTTTATCTGGACTCTTGTAGAAGGTTTTCAGTCAAGTGATCATGAAGGCATGATCAAGGGTTTTTTTTTATTTCTACCAGTTTGCAATGTATATATTATACACACATGGACCCTTCATGAAGAAAAGTGGATTCCTAGAAGACTGCATGAGTGGAAAGGTGGGGTTGCACCAGTAGCTACTAAACTAATAGACAGGCCTGCATTGGTAGCTTCATATGATATTACAGGTTTCATGGCTTACAATGTAATCATATATGCCTACTCAGAAGTAAGCCACATTGAGTTCAATTGGACTTACTCAAAGGCAAGTATGTATAGGATTGCAGCCTCAGTCTGACTCTTATCTAGTTTGACTTATATTCAAGTTTGGCTCCTTAGTGGTAAAATTGTAAAAAAAAATTCTGTACATGGCAGAACTCTTGTGTGTATTTGTTTATTGAAAGGTTTGAGATTTGTTTTTAATTTAAAAAGAAAGGAAGGTGATAAAAGATATATAAAACAGAGCATGGTGTTGATAGTATTGGGGCGTGGAGATGCCAGATGTTAATTACAGACACAAGAATGGCTTTCCACTGTGCTTGTTTTAATTTAATTTAAGCTCCTTATTCCACATAGTCCCAATACACCTTAGGTCTGGCTGTGGGTCTTGTCAGACAGTAGCATAAAGAATGGCATAGCCCTATCAACTGGATAGTTTTGACATGAACCTGTTGGGCTGTACAATGAATACTCTGATAATTACAATGAAGTTGTGGAACTGTTTTTGGAAGTACTGTAGGGAATAGTTCTGAAGGCTGTTGTGAGTCCTCATGTTCAAAGGACTACAAGGAACATTAGCATTCACCTAGCTGAAAACTAACCTTAAAACCAGATCTTCAAACATGAACCCAAGACACAATTCACTCCTCAAACATACATAAATGAGCTCATGCCATCTTGATTATGCTATGATATAAGCCGGACGAATGGATAGGTGAGCCATTTTAATTCATCACTTTTGTATACCACCAAGCTCTGTGTGTGTGTGGGGGGGGTCCCTTTTATCCCCACTGCCCAGGCTACCAAATGAACTTCATATGACTGAGATGGGATTTGAACTAGAGACAGTTTCCATCTCACCCCAAGTGCTGATGGTGTTTTAAAAGATGTCTGTAGCACTTATAACAGTTAGCGTTGTTTCAAACATTTCTTTGGCCTGAAACAGTGGCACTGGTGCAGCTAAGGCTGGACCTGCAGGTTGAAGTTCAGGGTCCGGGTGCCCACGGGACCCCCAGATGACCATCCAAAGAGCTGCAGGTGATGAGGGCAGGGGCAAACAGGACCTGGGCCAGCATGGACTGACACCGCTCACCACAGCTACCTCTCTTTCTTATTTTTAAAACATTTTATAACTGGGGGCAGCAGGCCAGACATATACAGGTGCTCTTCAGTACATTTTAAACTAAAAATAATAATTCTTTTCAACAACAAAATGGTGTTTATTCCCAAGTACATGCGCTTAGCCTCAAGGCAGCAGAGGTAAGCACCATTATATTCCTGTAGCCATGATGGTGCCACAATTTAAGCGGGTTTAAAATGCAAAACTGCACGCAGAGTATGTATTTGTAATCAGCATTGGCAAACGGGTTTTGTTTTTGTTTTGCTCTATACATATCAGGAATGTAGAAGCAGTTGCAAAGAATGGAAGGGCGGGGTGGGGAGAAATATTACATTCACAACAGAAGTAATACACATGGCTATCTAAAGCCATTCTAGTATTAGAGAAGAGTTCTCCCTTTCCAAAAATCACATAATCTGCAGAATGTTTTACAATTGCCCTTTTCCCTGGAATGTACATGGTCCTGAGTCAAACATAGTTTCTTTGACATCATACATAGGGCTATACGAAAAACTGTTAGTATCCCCATGTTTCAAAATGAGTGGTTCAAACTGTCATGGAAGTAATTACTCAGGAATAATCCATAGGAGAGTAAAAGCCATCTAAGAACTATCTTTTGTCTACCTTTAAAATGTATTAACCTGCAGAGATTGTGGAGAGAGAGGCAAGGATAGCACAAACCCTAGCATCCAACACAGAGTTGCATTGCAATCCTATACATGTTTACTCAGAAGTAAGCCTCATTGACTTCAAAGGACTTACCCCCAGGTAAGCGAGTAATAGGATTGCAGCTTTAATGAGGGAAGAATGGCCTTCTTTCAAATCTGGGCTAAGATCTAAGCTGAATGAAAGCAGCTTCTTATTACATTGCAAATCATATTAATGTGCACATTGTGTATGTATGAGGTAAGAGGCTGCAAGCATGGTATAGGTAGAATATCTATGCACAGCAGACAAACACAAAGTATACATCAAATAGGAGGGAGCAATCCTATCAGGATAATCAGTTACCTCCAAACTCTGAGATGACTGCCTATCCAATGAAGGGTGGGTAGAGCATGGAGGGGATCTTCTCAGTGCTTCAGCCGCCCCGCATTTGTGGCTAGATGGACGATTTCAGCTGTCCAGCCATGGGACATCGGAGCATAGGGTGGGGAAGCCAGACGACACATAGGAAGTGTCGTACTGGCACTTCTGCACTCCCCGCCCTCGGAAACGCCCCTTTTTGCCCTGCTCCGTGCTGTTTATCCAACTGCGGAGCCCCCAGGGGCAATCCGCACCACCTATGAGGGGGCAGGGGAGGTGGCTTTCTGGGAACCAACCTCAGAGTGCAGACTCTGAGGTTGGTTCCCAGAAACTGAACAATCTTATGACCGTCTAGCCACTGTTTAGCAGCCATAGGATTGCGCCCTAAAGGTATTAGTCTTTCCAACCTCGAAGTGAACTTTAACCACGTCTGAAAAGTTGACCCAAAGGAGCAAGTGTAAGGAGTCCAAGGCTATACAACTACCACTTCTCCTTTTCTAATTCTCTCAAGGCTTCACCCTGCTTTTGGGCTGGCCCTATCTTGGTTGGCAAGTTAGTCATCTGTTCCAGTTATACAGTGTTCTTAATCCACTCAAACAGCCTTCAGAAATCCTGCCCTCCTCCTGTGAGCAATAAGTTTTCAGAGGCATCATCACTGTGGGCATCTCTACACCAGTCTAAAATCCTGCATTTAAATGAAGTTTTCTGCTTCCATTTTAAATGCAGGATCACAATGACTCCCTTTTTCACCCGCTTCCTTTTCCTCTTCCCCTTCCCCCCTCCTTCTCCCTGTATCTTCCATTATCTTTCATTGATCTCACTCCTCTTCTTGCCGCTTTTCCTCTTTTCATGGAGGGAACTCAAGCAGAACACAACAGAGTAATTTGATAGCTCATTATCTGCGATCTATTTAAAAATGGAACAAAGGGCATTTAGTGGAGGAGACGCTCTGGATCATGGCGTCATGTAAAGAGCCCACAAACTTCCATGAAGGAGGAGCCCACAAACTTCCATGAAGGAGCAATCTTAATCGCAGGATAAAAGCTCACTGTGAAGGAGCCCTATAAAAGATCATTTGCTCTGAGCTTAGACTCTGTTCCCATAGTTTTTCTAAATGGTTCAGATACTGAGTATTGTAATATATACTGAGGAAGTCTCTAAAAGGCATTAGCAAGAATTATATACTGACTTCTCTTATCTATCTGCCAGCCTAATGTTCTCTAAGGAGTTTATTAGCCATTTCTCCTCAGAGGTACACGTGATTTGAAAGTTCGTGAACATTGTCTGACAACATTTTCCCACTTCAAGACAATTTAAATGACCTGAGCTACCTTTATTGTGAGGAGCACGGCATATCATCACCACCTTTTCTTGAGTAGTAAGTTTTGTTGCCATGTTAAGCCTTCAGAAAAACTTTAGCCGAAATAAAATCAGTTGCATGGCTGTTATGACCACCTCTATCCAAATCATTGACTTGCAATAAACAGAAAGGAATTTGGCAATTTACGTCAATATAGTTGCCAATGGAAGCGTCTCCCTCAGGACTAATAGCAGCCACAGAAGGGGTATGGGATATTCACTGGGACCACAGCAGGAGAGAAAAGGATTAATCCCCTCCCTGTACACCTTTATCTGGATGAAATACTACCACCACCCTCCGCAGCTGTTAACTATTTAAAATACAGAAGAAACAAGTTCAAGTGATGTGTTTACAATCACATCTAGTTTGGCCTGTAACTCTTTATAATCAGGATTATTACTTACAGAGCACCATCAGTAGAGATGGCATGTTACAAAGGGTGCTGAGGTTCACTTACCTTTTCAATAGCATAGGACAGCCCCTGGGGAAGCAAATTGTCATGGGCTGATCCTGTGTATGCATGTCTCATTGAATTCAATGGAATTTAATGTGTATGAAAACATATGTACACAGCATTCTGGATAGCAAAAGTCACAGAACAGGTCAAACTACACACAAGGCTCTATTCACTTGAACAAGAGTGAATGCTTTGTGAACGAGAGCCTGTAACTATTAAACTGCTACACAAATGTCAAGCTTTTCCCCCTGAACTCCATGAAGAATGCATGGAAAATCCATCCGCCTGCATCACTTCAACAAGGCAACAATATGTACAACCAAATCATTTCCAGACCAGATCAGAAGTCCCACTTTATTCAGTGGCGCACGCTTCCAGCCAAGTCTGCAGAAAACTGCAGTTACAGCTGTGGTGGCTTGCTCAAAATACACGTTTTGTCATACATACGTCCTGATCCTACAGCCTGTTTACTCAGAAGTCCCACTGTATTCAGTTGAGGTTATCCAAATAATGTTGCAATCCTATGCACCCTTACCTAGGAGCATGCCCCTTTAAACAGTGGATTTACTTTCAAGTAAGTAAGCAGAGGACTGCGTTGCATGTGTCTCACTGTACTCCGTAGTGTTTACTTCCTAGAAAGTGTGCAAAGCATTGCAGCCCAAGTATCCTTATTGCTCTACATAATCTCCTGAAATAATATTTATATGCCATTAGGCAATACACCACTTTTAGGTCTCTTAATTAAACGTCATACATTAAACATGCTTTGCGTTGAGTTGCACGGCGTTTTGTTGATGAGTTCTAGAGATTAACTATTTCCATGGTATAAATTCACTGGGTAGTTAAGCAAAACACTACATGCTACACAAATAAAGCTTATTTAGAAAGAATGAGTCGCCATGAAGTGTTTCGCAAGGGTGGGGGGCGGGTGTTTCCATCAGGTCATTCCCAACTGCCAGAGCTTAAAGGGCAAGGCCATTAGGCAACCCTCGCCTCGATCAACACGACCGCCGCAACACGGTCTGCCCCTTGCTCTCATCGCCATTCCCTTATACTATCCGGCTGCTGCAGCTGCTTCTTCTTCGCCTTCGCTTTATCACTGTTCCCAAAGTGATGTACGCCTGATAATACGCATATTCCGCACATAGCTCGTTCAGAACCCAGACCCATGCAATATAGCGCGCAAGCGCAGAAAAAGGCCATGCCCGCCTCACTTAAAAATCCCCCCTTACAAATTAATTAATTAATTAAAAAAAAAGAAAGCCAGACTGACGCCTTTCGCCGAGCACACCTAAAACCACTTGCGCGAACCCCGACCACGTGACTCCCCTTTCCTCCGCCGTTTTTTTGGTGCTTTTTTTTAAAGCCTGAGCGGCTACGGCAACGCAATTGGCCCAAAACTCCCTCACATATGGCAGCCGCGGGGTTGAATGGAGGGGGCGCCCTTCTGGGTGCTGAGCGCTGATTGGAGAGCACGGCTCGCGCGGAGTTGTAAGGCGAGAGCAGATTGGCAGAGGCGCGGCCGCGTGTGTCTGGCCCCCTGTCTTTGTATACAGAGTCGCTCGCTGAGCCCTTTAACAATGGACGAAAGGAGCTGCTGCTGCTGCTGCTGCGGCCGCCGCCGCCGCCGCCGCTCAGCCCGCCGGCGATGGCAGAGCTGAGCTCCTCTCGCGCGGCGCCGATGCTGCCCTCCTGCCTTTGACCGAGGGATGCCCGGAGAGATGCCCGCGTCGGATCTCCTGGCCCGGGGGCTGTGAATTAGGAGTGGAGCTGCAAACTCCGGGTAAGTGCGGAGGAGGCGTGGGGGGCGGAGGAGAAGTGATCGTCCGGAGGCTACCCCCAGGCGGAGGAAGCGTGTCAGCCCCTTTGTTGTGGCCTCATCTGGCGCCCAAGCTGCGCTTCGGCGCTCGCTTTCTGCCCCCGCTGCCGCAAGGAGGAGAAGTTGGCTGTCGCTGGGGGACGGGCTGGCGGGAGGCGACCGCCGCTCGCCCGCTCCTGCGCCCCTTGCGTGGGTCGATCTGGGAGCCCTTGGCAAGAGGCCCTCCCCCGCGTCTGATCCTCGGTTCCCGGGAGGGGCGGGCTCCCTTCATTAGATCTCAAGCTCCTTCGGCCCCACCGGGGAAATCACCGACGTGAGATCGATACTGCGTTCTCAGCCCCCTCTCCGCAAAAGAGCAGCCGCCCGGCCCCCCCAGCCCCGTCTCCGTGCCCGGCCCCCCCGCCGCCTGCCCGGCCCCCCCAGCCCCGTCTCCATGCCCGGCCCCTCCGCCGCCCCCCTCCTTCTTAAAATGCAGTGAGTGGTATCAGCTGTGCGGCCCCGAAGAACAGCTCCGCCGGCCTCCGTCGCTGGCGAGGAGGGATCTCGGAGTTCAGTTGGGGGGGGGGGGGACCACTGATTGCTTTTAATTGAGTGCAAGCGGCGGCGGCGAGAGAAAACGAAAACGGCTGCGTCCCGTCGTGGTTGCCGCCGCCGGAGAGGCTTAAGCCGGCCGGGCGATGAGCTGTTCTGAGCGAGCGCCGCTTCCGTCCTTTCCTGTGCAGGCTTCGGTGCCGCCGCCGCCGCCCCCTGCTGATTCCCTGCTGCCTCACCCCGTCCCATGGAGCTAGAAGGGCAGTGGTGGAAAGGACAGCTGGCTGCCGACATCCACCAAGCGCTTCGCTACAAGGTACCTCGGCGCGGGGGGAGCACGCACGATCCGCGAGCGTCGCCTTTCCCGCTTGGACTCCCACCTTCAGCTCAGCGGGCCTCTGCGGTCGGGTGAAGGTGGATCGGGGCCCCCGGTACCCGGCGTTGCCTCGGTTTGAGTGACAGTTTGAGCTTCTGGCCTTTCGGTGGGTGGAAGGGAGGAAACAGCTGCCTGAGCTCTTTCTCTCCTCGTCTCCCACCCCCGCCCCGCACTGGGCACATCAAAGGGCAAGGCGGGTCTCAGCTCTTTTTGTCCCAAGCCGTTTATAGTTTGCAGAAAGACTGTGCTCTGTGATAGATTTCTATTTTTATTTTTTTTTTAGAGCTCTTAGTTTCCAGATTGATTTTTATAGACTTTTCTTGTCTTCACTCTAACAACAGACTCATGAGTTAAATCAATGTGCGAATTTGTGATGAGGAAACCAAGGCAGAGACTAGTCTTGAGTGCCCTTTACTAGGAAGTGAGTCTCACTGAATTTGGTGGGGCTCATTCCTAGGGTCCGTAGGACACAATCCTATGCACGTTTAGACGGAAAAGTCCTACAAGCCCCAGCCAGCAATGGCAGCTGGGGCATGCTGAGAGTTGAAGGACTTTCTTCTGTCTAAACACGTGCAGGCTTGCACCCTTACTTAGTGAAAGTTAGTTGGCCACTGAAACTTCATGGCGCTTAAGTTTTATTTATTTATTACATTTATATCCCGCTTTTTTCCTCCCTGAGGAACCCAAAGTGGCATACATAATCCTCCTCTCCATTTTATCCTCACAACAACAACCCTGTGAGGTAGGTTGGGCTGAGAGCCTGTGACTGGCCCAAAGTCACCCAATGAGCTTCCGTGGCTGAGTGGGGACTAGAACCTGGATCTCCCAACTCCCAGTCCAACACTCTAGCCATTACACCGGCTCCCCCAAGTTTTGTGATAACTTGCCTAGCTGCAGTCCTAGGTACCTAGCAGTAAGTCTCACTAAACTCAGTGGGTCTTCTGAGAAGACATACATAGGATTCTACCATAAAGCTGGAATCTTATAGTTAGGTTCATCAAATCCCATTGATTTCAGTGGCTTGGATCCTAAATTGCTGTACTCATGTAAGAGACAGGGGCAATTCTGCCAACTCCCCCTCTGTCTGCCGCTCCTCACACCATTCCCAAGGGTCACCCAACTCCCAGGAGGAGATCTGGGGGAGCAGGGAGGCCATGAATGAAAACTCTCACAGAAGAAAAGTTCCAATCCAGGCTAGTGTATTTGGGTGTGCCTATCTCTTGCTTAACATCAGCCTGAACCATTCTCTTCTGGATTGGGGCCTAAGTAAACATCCCAGGCTGTACAGGTGACTTGTCCAAAGCTACATAATTTGTCTATAGCAGAGATGCAACTTGAACAAGATCTCACAAATCTGAGTTTAGTTGTTGTGTATTCTGAGGCATGGTGGCTGCTTGACATATGTACCTTTGGGAGCATTTAAAACTAGAATTGTTGCTTTTATTAAAAGAGTCTGAAATGTTCCTTCTGAGGGACTGGAGGGTGGCTGAATAACTATTTTATGTAAAGTGCTTTCCAGCACCTGTAGAAGTAAGAGAAGGTGAATATGCCACCTTTAAAGAGTTCATTTAAACTTCTCTTCTTCCATCTGATCAGTTTTATCTCCTCAATGTAAGGGCACATTTAAATTAAACTCCTCCTCAAAGAGTCACTTTTTAAAATCTGTTTCATTTATCTCTGGCCATTCAGGGCTTGTGAGAAACGGGGTTTCGGTCTTCTCCTACCCCCAAAGTGGCACATTCCCAGTTCAAACTACTTGGTACTTAAGGAGATTCCAATGTGAAAGAGCCTTCTTTATTTGAAACATTCCATCAGGGCAACCTCTAATGACTTGCCCTGAAGCTTGCTGAGCCCAGTGTAAGCTTCAGACCTTATTAGCCAGGGTGGGTTGCAGTGCCCATGGGCACCAGGTTGCCAATGCCCACCACTGCAGTTTCTCTACGTGTGAACCTGGCAAGGGTGGGTTGCTGGGGTGGTTGACAAGCCACGCAGACCCCGTGGGCTGTTTTAAGGGTGTGGGTGGTTTGTCAACCACCCCAGCAACCCACCCTCACCAGGTTCACGCATAACGAGAAGCTGTGGCACCCCCCACCATGCCCTGAATATTCAAAATGGTGGTGGCTGCCACAACAACAAATTCACCCAGGGCGGCATCTCCTTATGGGTGGATCAGACGGTTTAAACTGTTTCATGGGAATGTGGCTCAAAGAATGATGGAAATGTGATAGTGGGTTGCTGTGCCACAGCAACAACTGTGAGAGGCTGGGTCATAGTTGTTAAAGGACCATTAAGGCAGCTGGCTAATGCTATAGATCCTAGTCGGAAATTGCTGGCCCCATTTAGGTCTCTTTGTCTTTTCCCTGGAGGCAGACTACAGTAAACATGCAGCCCAGTTATTCAACCGTGTGGGTGAAAACAATTAACATTTGTTGCTTAGCAAAAGTCCACAGAAGTGGCCAAATTCAACCAGTGCTTAAGGGGATTTAAAAAATATTGTTTTTGCTTATACTGTTGATTTCAACCATCTTATAAATGTTTGGAGTCCTGTTTCTGACAGGACCTGTGTTTTTCAAGACATATTCAAGGGATATTCACCAGGTGCAGCTTTTCATCACTATGGTGTAGTTAAGAGAAATGATGCCTTAGTTTTCTGCTTTTCATGCAACTTTTAGCATAAACCCAGCCAGAGGAATGACAGCAACTCTACTGGAATTACCAGTTAATATGCCATACTGTTAATTCAATTCTCTTAACTGTGTAAACATTTGCCACCTATTTCTTAAGCTTCTGATATGTAGTTGCCTCTGGTTAAACAAATGCTCTCTCAGCAGTTATCACTGCTATAAGTGTCTGGTGATGTTTAATAATGGCAGATAAACATCTGAAAATGTATATGAATGGATTTAAGACTATGGTTAGTTTCCTTTTGAGAAAGAGAAAATGTGCAACTTTTAGATTTACCCTAAGCATGTTTACTCAGAAGCAAGCCCAATTAAATCAGCAGAACTTGTTAGCATGCTTAAGATTGCAGTCTTTAAAGGTTGCAACTTCCAAAATAGTTTAGAAACCATCAAAATATGTGTTGATAGAAAATCCACCAAATTTGCACTTACCCCATTTAAACCTATAGACAGTTTGAAGTGTCAATCTTACTGAAACTAAACTTTCATGAAAGCTGTTTTAAGCAGGTGGTTTGTAATCGAACTCTTGAGTATTTACAGTTTCTGCCTCCCACCAGCTTTAAAGGCCTTGTTGATCTTAACATAAACTAAGAAAGTTAGTTTAGTGAGTCAAGCCAAGTAAATAAACCCAATGGCAATCCTGAAATGCTAATTTTTTCTACAGTAAAACATTCTTTGTTAAATCCATACAGTTGTTTGGGGGTATTACTTATTGATTGATTATAGATTTCCCCTTTCTTCAATGGAAGTGATTTGTGTGTGTGTGTTTTAATCCATGACACTGAGATGTCTTGTTGATTATTTTGAGGGTTAAAACTACATGGTACTTTAAATAAGCAGTGTACACCTGATCCTCACCATTTTGTTTATCTTAGTGTAAGCATATGATGGCCCGATCCGGATCACCATGTGTAGGTTGAGGTTTAAACCTTTCCACCTAGCCACTCCCACCCCCAAATTCCCACACTTACCACTAGAAGTTTAAAAAAAAAAGTGGGGAGAATGCCATCAGCACAATGGAGTTGTTGTTTTTTAGTCCCCGTGGTTGTAGGAGAGCCAGTGGGGACGGGGGAGTAGCTGGGTAGGAAGGTTTAAACTTCCTCTACCTGTGTATGGTGGCCCTGATCTGGATCAGGCCCCCATGCGTCTACACTAAAGTAAGCAAAATGGTGAGGATCAGCTGCATGCTATGTATTTAACGTAGCTTATTGTTCATCCTAAAGCAGGTCACCAAAGCAGTTGCTATTACAGTTAACCCACCACTGGAAAGGGCTATAATACTAAATAGTAAATTCAGAGTCTTTACTTGGGGCTACCTTCTTGAAAATAAAAATCACATTAAAATGTTAGGCTTTGTCTTACAATGTAAGTGTTGCCCCAAACGTTCGTGCCCTAGCACATGATGGCCACAAGTAGATACAATCTCCTTGTGGCTTACTATAATGCTAGCAACACCAAATGCCCATGTATTTGATCTTGTGGAACTTCCTGCCCCCTGGTTAGCATTGTTCATGCATGATATTGGCAAAGCATTGGCACATTACGCCTTGGTAACAGAATATTGGTATAACTCTGTCGTGCCTTATGATATTTTAACCTTAGTAAAATCAATACCTGGAATTATCTTTTGCAGCTAAGTTGTATACTTCTATCCCTGGAATATTGCTCCCTCATTTTTCCCTTTAGGTTAGTTCTTTCTTCAAATCATGACAGCTACGCTTTATGTACCTTACAGTGTTGGGGTTTTTTTTGGATCTGACAGTGTTTATAATGATTCAACATGGGGTGGTTCCAGACAGAGGGCTTGTAGTGCTACCAGTCAGAACGCATTGTGCAGTGCTTCCATCTTTTTCTTCTTAATGGATGTTTCTCCCATAAGGAAAAAGATGAAAGAAGCAGTGGGAAAACACAGGAAGGATATGAGTAGAAGATATCATCTGGATCTCCCATAAAATTGAATCAATCTGAAGGGGCAGTGGCACTAGAAAAAAACTCATCTGAAAGCACCCATGGTATGGTTGGCTTTTCTGTGGAGTTGGGTTCCATGCCACAGAGGTAAGGTTTGAAATGGGGAGCGCAAATGAGATCAGCAGTTGGTGTGGTTACTTCCCTCTTCAGTATGTCCATTCCCCAGGAATGTATGGAGCTGGTGTTGGCAGTAACCGTGTCATTTGCCCGCCTCACCTGGTTTCCTTTTTCTATTACCTCCAGTGCGGTGTGGTATCTGATCATGCAGAAGCAGCAACTGTGCACAAAGATAAATGTCAACATCCACATCCCTTCAACTGTTGTATATTCTTTACAGAGGCTATCAGTTCTTATCTGTAAGAAGATGGAATAAACTGTAAACCTTAGGATCTTAAAAACCTAAAAATGTCTTGCACCAAAATTGACTAGGGTTAAGGAAATGTAAGTGCCTATGTAGTGGTGGATGCCATTTTTTAAAATCAACCTATTATTCTCCACTTAGGAGCTGAAGCTACCCTCCTATAAAGGCCAATCTCCCCAGTTAAATCTGAGAAGATATTTTGCAGACTTGATTGCCATTGTAAGCAATCGCTTCAGACTCTGTCCTGCTGCCCGTCACCTCGCTGTTTACCTACTGGACCTCTTTATGGACCGTTATGACATATCCATTCAACAACTACATGTGGTTGCTCTTTCCTGCTTGCTTTTAGCGAGTAAGTATAAAGCAACAGGTTTAGCAGACTGAAATTGCTAACTAAGTGTAGCACGTGAGTGGCTTTCTTCTTGATTTCTTGGGAATCAGACATTAAACTAGGCATTGTAAGGTCTAATTCTGATCCACCATGTCCAGGATTTTTATCCACTGGACCACAGTGGTCCCCAACGGTCTATAACTTTCTTGGGAAGTATTTTCACAGCCCAGTCCTCACAAAATCTAACTTGAATCAGAACTGTTTTCTAAATGTCATTTGATGAAGGCACTTCTGCTTGACCTTTACTTGGTGGTATTCTCTCCCTTTTGTCTATTTCATGGCAGCCTTTTCATTCAGCATTTTGCAACTGCTACCATGTCCCCCATTTCTCAGCTAAAGGTGCTCAGTTCTCCAAACTATTATGTGCTCTACAGCCACACAAAATGCTACAGGGTATTGCTGCACAGGAGCTAGGCAGTTTCTTGGTGAGTGCTATTCCATGAAGGCCCAGTTGCATTCTTATCCACATGTCCTGTGCCAATATTGCATCACTATGAGCAGAATTACTGCCAAAGTTGTTGTGGCTATCTCAAAAGGCTTTGTCTAATTTCAAGGTATGCCTTATGGCATTTGCAAAAAGTGGAATTTCTCAAAATTTCAGAGATTGCATCACACAGCTGCCCATATCTGAATCCCCTCTTGAACTGTGCTTGAAAATATGGAGACCAAAACTGGTTATTGTGGATATCATGGCATTCAGTATGTTATGCAGCCCAAGTAAAAAGCAATTACTTGCCGCCTAGCAAGTATTTCAGAAGTAACAAACCAAACCAAACTTTGTTGAAACATAAAACAAAAATCAATGCTGCTGAACCCTAAATGAGAAACTTGCTTATTTTTAAAACAAACTCAGGGTCACACCATAGATTTGGTAGGTATGTATCCCATATCATCATTGATAAGAGTATGTTGCTAGCATGAAATGAACCCAGTTGTGCTACTGCCATCTCTGGGTTATGCTTTGTGCCACCTCTCCAGCTTTTCCCTTGGAGGCGCTAACAGAGTGCACTGGAATTCCAGTAGTAACTTTTTCCAGAAGATGGAGGCAATCTACTAATCCTTTATAGCAAATGTTTTTTAAAAAAAGCATTGAGTCTTGTCTTTTAGAAGTATGACCCTCCCTGTATGAGAACATACAAAATTTGTGTTATCATGTACTTAATGCTGTAATGGTATTTCACCTTCTCATTCCCTTCAAGGTAAATTTGAAGAAAAGGAAGACAGTGTGCCTAAACTTGAACAGCTAAACAGCTTGGGTTGTATGACTAACATGAACCTGGTACTAACTAAACAGAACTTGCTGCACATGGAGCTGCTGTTACTAGAAACCTTTCAGTGGAACCTCTGCCTTCCAACAGCTGCTCACTTCATTGACTATTATCTCTCCATTGCTGTTCATGAGTCTGATCTCCATGATGGATGGCCAATGGTGTGCTTGGAAAAGACAAAGTTGTATATGGCAAAATATGCTGACTACTTTTTGGAAGTATCCCTGCAAGGTGCGTTGTAATGGCTTTGTTCTAAAGACCCCATAGTTTCTTACTTACACAGCTAATACTGTGTTTGACTTAACCGTGATCCTCCGATGTCTCTCCAGATCATGCATTTTTAAATTATGCCCCTTCGTTAGTGGCTGCTGCGTGTGTGGCTTCCTCAAGGATTATCTTGCGTCTTTCTCCAACATGGCCAGCACGACTCCATCGTCTTACTGCATACTCCTGGGACTTTCTGGTGCCGTGCATTGAACGACTACTGGTGTAAGGATTTTATAGTGGTTTCTAACAACAACCCACATGAGGGATGTAATGGGGAGGGCGGAATGTTAAACGCATATGCAGATTCTATTTTGCCCTGTGATCACTGGGCTAGCCGCTTTGAAGAAGCAGACAGTCGTATTGGTGTTCTTGATTCTCATCCTTTTTAACCTTGAATGCTTTCCCTGTAATTTCCATAATTTTGTCTCTAATTTCCCCCCTCTTCTCCCCCAAATTCATCCAAGTCACGACAAATTTCAACATCATAGCTCTATTTGTCTAAGGTAGACATACTACCCATTCCTGATTATTATATGGGGACTTTCATTATAATTGTATCCTCCTTGGGATCCACTTGACGATTTCTGCTTCTCATCTAAATATGAATTTTCCTTTTATGCTGCCTTGACCTGTATCCGTTGTTTTTGGTCTGCAATCCACCGCTTGAAATTGACTGGTCAGTGGTTCACACAACCATTTTGTATACAGACTTTTCACTGTGGATTTTTGATCTGCATTAAAATTGCAGGGGAAATTTGGCTCAAGGTGACTTTAACACCATGGAAATCGTTGCATGAATGGTGCCTGTCTGAAGGGAGTCAGTTTAAATATTAATTGCTTTTCTACTGAAATACACCCAGCAATAACAAACGATACTTCTGAAAAAAAACTATAATAAAACAGAAGAGCAGCAGCATAAACATTAAGCAGCATTAACGTCTAAAATAATAACCCCATAAAATGATAGCAAATACATAAGGACTAAGGATTTCAACTCCTATGCTTCGTTCATGCCCATTAGATAGTGGGGAATTATATTAAATTTTTAGAGTTATGATTAAGTTGGCACCTGATTCAAACACTTCTTGATTCATCAGCTTAAAATGTATACATTTAGCACCGTTATCATAAACCTCTTTGCTTGCATGCTTGTCCTACTGATTTCAATGGATTATGCTTAGAAACAAAAGTGCACAAGATTGCAGCATTAAAGTGCAATTCAGAGAAAGTTAAAGTGCTTTTCATACGCTTATGATTTAGAGACCTGCTTAATTTTGGCACTCATTTTAAAATAGTGCATCCAATTGTTTTATGAGCATGCAAATTGCTTGTTAAATGTGTCTTTAAGATGATGTCATGTGAGTGAAACAGAATACTGGCACTATTATATTGTTATTCAATTGAAACTAGGGCCAGAATCTAAGGCACTACAGACAGTGGTCTACTTGCGTGTGAGTGTGTGTGTTTCCTTAGCCCCTCCTTCCAGCAGAAGTGCATGTATGCAATCAGATTTCCAGATTGCTGTTGCATCAGGCACAAAGGGCTGCTGCCAGAAGAAATAGCATGCATGGAAGCGTTTTCTGCCTACATGTGAGTGGGTAGGTTGTGGATTCCAGCCTCTGTGTAAAACAGAGAATAAAATAAGTTTAATTTTATATTCTAGTGCCCACGATAACGATGTCAAAGAAGCCAACAAGCAAAAAGGACAACATAGTTCTCAAGCTGCCCAGCACAGTTTATTTCAAACAGCCACTCACCCTCCACAGCAGCACATACCCCAGTATGTTCAAGCACATCAGACTCCTCTACAGTATCACACGGCACCACAACAAAACTGTCAGCAGATTGTGTCATCCAGTCACACATCCTCTTACCCACTGCAGACTTGCCCAGCTGGTTTACAAGGTGGTATTCAAGCTCGGGGTCATATACAGACTGCTGCTGGAATGTCTCTAGCTGTACCCATAGAAGTGAAGCCATGTTTAAGTGTTTCCTACAACCAAAGCTACCAGATTGCTGGACGATATCCTTGTATTACTCCCTGCTTTGAGAGGTGATAACTGTAGCAGAACCTATTTGTTATCAGTGTCAAATAACACAGAGGGCAGTAATCATTTGTCCTCTCAACAAAAGGGAAATGGCTGCATACCATGTTTTTTCAAAAGGTAGCTCAGTTGCAGAACTTGCAAACATGAGAACGTACCTACTAGCAGGGTGTTATAACTTCAGAACGATAGAAAAAATACTTCTGGCACATGGAAGTTCTGCGTGCTCAACTTAAACTTACCCTTAAAATCGATGGTGAGGGATAGCTGCACTGACTTCAAGTTCATCTTCCCATGAAGAGGAAAATGTGCTATGTGGTTCTGAAGAGACCACTGCTTCTACACACCTCCATGCAATATTGAAAAAGACACTAAAGCATTAAAGTCCACCAAGTGCCGTGCTTTCCTAAAAGGTGGAGAGCCATATGGGAGACAAGAGAGAGCATCTTAATTTAATCAGCAGCAAAATTCTCCATCCATGCCTGTGGATCAGGTTTTGTGTTATAATGCTGTTGGTTTGACATTTTATATATGTCTTCTACTTTAAAGTACTTTTGTCGTTATTGAAACTAGAGGTAAATTGTCATACTAACTCAGGGAATCAAAAACTACTGTGATACTCTTGTATATCATTTAAGTAGTTATCTTGGGTTCTCTTCCTCAGGGTAACTGCAATAGCAAATACCAAAGGGAGTTCAGATACTCATCCAGACTACTCCCTTAATCCAAAAATTGTCTTTCTAATGAAACTGGGAAGAATAAGAGTGCTATCTTTAAATGAAGCCCACTTTGTACCTTGGCTGATGAAGTATTATTTGTGATTTGCCCCAGTTTATGCAACCAACTATTTATGTCCAAAAAGCTCTAACATTTTCATTGTATAAATTCCCACTTCTAGTGTGGGGGGTAACATTTAAATACAAGAAATACAGCCTTGTACACGATGGCTGCCGAATTCATGGGAAATGAAAGTTATTAGGCTCTCCCAGGGCAGCTACATTTCCTATTTCTACTATTGTATTAATAGTGATTCAAATACCTTTATTTGAACCAGTCAGGCACACTAAGGGTGCTAATTACGTAACTATCAGAAGTGTGATAGACTCTAGCTCTTTTAAATTCCTATGCTCGGCTCCTTTCAGAAGCAGAATTACTTAGCTGGAGAAGATACATCGGTGGTGATGAACTCTTATTAGAATCTTCTCTAGCCTACAACATTAAGGAGTTAATTGCTAACTGATGTAGATATGAAAAGGAATTCATGGATGTTGGAAGTGTAAGTAGTTCTTGCATCCTGTGGTCTGGGAATATCAAAGGAATATTAGGACTGGATATGGGAAATGGGTGGAGAACATGAATATAGACATTAATGACACAGACTTAACCCAGGGACGAAGGGACTATCCTAAAACACAATTTTGAGAAAAATGGCATTGCTTGATCTAAAAGGCTCTTCAAGAGCTGAACATGCTGCAAGAAAATATTCTTTAATTTAGAGGAGAAGCAATCCTCTGTAGTGATAATTATTTTATACCATAATATATTTTCAGAGTGTCTCTTTAACAGAAATAGCCATTTTTGAGAGAAGTAAAACATTCTGAGAACATCTTTTATATGCTAGGTAATATACTTGCTACTTCTTTTCTAAACCCATTTACCTTGTTTTACCTTATATGTCTTCCTTGAGAGGAAAAAAAGGATGGGAGTGAGGGGGATCTTGCTATATGGTGTAATTAATGAGGGTTTCATTTTATGTGGCGATGAAGGATTGCAGAATGCATCTGAAAGGGAAATATACTCATCTCAGTTCGTATTATATGTAAAAAACTCTTCAGTGTTTGACTACCTCAATAATACTTTGAATGTACAGACTTGTGGTGATCCATGACTTGAAATAACAGCAGGTTGCTTCTAAAATTCTTGTATCGGCTTCAGTTTCATCCTCTGTGTGGGAGACAGCAGCATAGAATTACTAATACATCAGAGGAATCTATACTATAAGCCTTTTCACTCAAACATTAGCTAATAATTAACACTGGAATTGGGGAGGGGTAATTTGTCTAGATAAAACAGCAAACCCTACATCTTATTTGTATTTAAGTCATTAGACTTAATTCTGAAAAAAAAAGATCTGCTCCATGCTATTGGGTTTCCGGGTTTTTTTCTTGTTTTTATGTTTATTTATTTAGCCTTTTGAGTTTGACATTATAGCATTATTTTGACAATAGAATATGCACTGCCAAGCGCTTCCAGTTGTTGTTTTTTTTAAAAAAAAAATGGGATTGGTCAACCTTCACTGAATCCACACACTACTTGAAGATCCTACTTCAGGAATTAAAATGTGTGTGTCATGATCACGAGAGAGAAATATCAGGACAAAGAAATCCGGATGAGTGCCATGCACTCCTTTTAAAAATAAAACTAGTTTTGAGTAATCTGTGTGTATGTGTATTTGAATACATAAAATGAATGGAGGTCATCAGTTCAGTGCCACAGCATATATCCCAGCAGACTATTTTAGTCTAATTCTAACAAAAGAGGGAGGAAATGAAGCAGGACATGTACTTTTAAAAAGTATCTAACAAAAAAAAAAATCAGTATTCTTACACAATCACTGAGACATCCTCTTCTGGGAAGAAGAGGAAGAGAGACAGGAAATGTTTCTGAACAAGGTTATGAACAATTGCATCTATAGACCTTATGCTGGAATACTGTTGAAATCAGCATGGCTCTACAGTCAAATGGTTATAGGGTAATGCTGAGTTCTAACTATTCAGAATTCAGCGATATATAGGCACTCCAAACTCAAAGAAATAAAGTAATAGGAAACTTCCTTTTTTGTTGTTGAGCAAAGTCCATATACAATTGTGCATGGGGGGCGGGGCATAGAGTGAAAATGAGTTTCCTGGTTGATGCATGCAGTGTGCTATATGCCTTCTTAGACATCCTAACCTTCCCCAATGCTGCAACTCCCCACCCCCACAAAATTACCACTCCCCTGTTGTAAAGAGCCTCCACTGGCAGCAATGGTGGCTTTTTAAAAGCTTCACCGCAGTAGGGGGAGGGGTGGTATGAGTGTATGCATAGGAGACTGAGTAATCACATTGGGGCTGCATGCCAGCAGTGTGGTAGCCCCATCCACTGCTGGCATGTAACCCCCAATGTGCTTGTCTAGAACCAGTTCAGCCCTTGGACCAAAAAGGGGTCCCCACCCCTGTCCTAAGTTAACTTTAATATAAGTAGATACATAAAGAGTGGGCAAAGTATACATATGCTGGTAGAAAGGAATAGTATTGGGTAACCTTGGCTTACTTCCTTTTGTTTTAGAAACTCAGGATGAGTTATGTGGAAATAGGTTTAGAAGAGAAGTCCTTTAAATGCCAGGTGTCCATGGTTCAATCTAACTTTTTGGAGGTGCTTGCTGAGTGCCTCCTAACTGTAACTTTAGTAGCTTTAACATTCAGAAACTCAAGACCATATCTGGAATATAGTATAAAGCAGACCAAAGGGATAAGAAATCCCTTATTTATCTATGGACCTACAGTCAATGTTGATGAAAACCTATTTTTATAATTGAAAAGTCCTTATTCAATGAAAGTATATACACATTTCTGTGTATTATGAAGATCACTAATAATATAAAAGTCAATAGTGAAATGTCTGGCCCATGCACTCCCGAGATGCTTGTGTAGTAGGAATAGTGCACAGCGCTTACAGTATAAATGGAACATTCCCCAACCAATTATTGAAACTTATTAGTTGTATGATGCCACTTCCCTTTTGTCAATAGTCCTAGAGAATATTTGAATCATACAGCACAAGGAACCAGACCTAAAGTAAACTTACTAATACTTCAGAGGATATCTTTGCTATATACAATATAAAATGACTTTGCAAATTGATATCCTGAACTTGCTTCTGAAACTCATTAATGTAAAGTTTATGGGCTTCCCCAGAGTCAGTGTGGTCCCTAGACCACCACTCAAGTGGAAAGATGCCTAGAACAAAGAGAGGCTGAGGGCTTCAATTAGCAAACAGCAGCTACTTCACCCTGTTTTCCAGTGTCCTGTTACTACAACTGTGAGAGCTCTTGACTCTGATGTATGCTTCACCTCTTGAATATCTCCTTAAATTTATGCAGCTTTTACAAAGGCCCTCCTCCCACCATGTAGTGAGGAACCATCCCCAAATCACTTGGCCTCTATGTTCGGTGGTTTGGGGGCAGGGCTACTTTTCATTGGTCCGCTAAGATCTCTGTTGCCATGGTAGCTCCTCCCTCAGGTGATCCTCAGCAAGTGGTACAGGTTTAGCATCAAGATCTTGGAGGCATAGTTGTAGTCCTCCCTGTGTGGGTGGCAAGTCTCCATGCTCGCTATTAGGCTAACATTACGTTTACATTAAGAAAAAGAATCATTTGAACTGAAGAGCCCAGGCAGTGTCAAGTAACATGTTTAACTCCAAATGATTACTAATAAACCACCAACAGTCATATCAATAGCCTCTAGAAATCAGGATGTGTATGCAATTAACTACCATTAATGCAGTCTTTCCAAATTGAGGGATGCTACAACATTCAGAAACCAAGATTCTCCATTGAATCACAATTGGAATATAGTATAAAGCAGACCAGAGAGATGAGAAATCCCTTATTCATCCATGGAACTACAGTCAGTAGCTAACCTATTTTTTAAAGTGAAAACTCCTTGATATTAAATGTAATCCACATTACTGTGTGTTATGAAGAGCACTAGTAATACAGACGTCAATATTGAAATGCCTGGCATTGGTAGTGAATATACTCAATTACCTGGTTTGGACATAATGCCAAATTACGGTTTAGTGTTACTTGCATGAGCCTTGGACTTCTCCCCCCATCCAGCACTGCCCTGAGGAGGAGATCAGAAGCTTTTGCTTCTATTTTCAATTAATCATGGTTTATTATTATGTCTGAACTTTAAACTTTGATTAATCTTAAGTATGGTTTAGGACAGCCATCTCCAAACTCTACCCTCCAGAGGTGTTGAGACTACAACTCTCATCAGGACCAGCCAACATGGCTAACGGTCAAGGATTTATAAAACATTTTTATACATTTCTTGGATGAGGGTATAGTGAAGTTGTTTGTCAAATTTGCAGATGACATGAAGCTAGGATGGACAGCCAACACCATAGAAGATGGGATCAAGATTCGAAGGATCTAGACAGGCTGGAACACTGGGCCAAATCTAACAAGATGACATTCAACAGAGATAAATGTAAAGTCTTGCATTTAAGTACAAAAAATCAAAGACACAAATATAAGACAGGGGAGACCTGGCTTGGCAGCAGTGAAAGGGACCTAGGTGTCTTAATGAATCACAAGCTGAATATGAGCCAGCAGTGCAATCCAATGCAGGAGCAAAGAATGCTAATGCGATCTTGGGCTGACTTAAGCTTAGCATCCATATCACAGGACAAAATAGTCCACTCTATTCTGCATCAGTCAGGCCTCATTTGGAGTGCTGTGTCAAGGTCAAGGTGCCCCATTTAAAGAAGGACATTAACAAACTGGAGTGCATCCAGAGAAGGGCAACCAGCTTGGTAAGGCGTCTGGAAACCAAGTCCTATGAGCAATGGTTGAAAGAGCTGAGTATATTTAGTCTGGAGAAAAGAAGATTAAGGGGAGATATGATAGCAGTCTTCAAATATCTGAAGGGTTGTCATGCAGAAGATGGAGCAGACTTGTCCTCTGTTGCTTTCAGAGTGCAGGACTAGAACTAACCATTGCAAGGAAGCAGACTTAAGCTAAACATTAGGAGAAACTTTGTAACAGTGGGAGCTGTTCAGCAGTGGAACAGATTGCCCCAAGAGGAGATGGGTTCTCCTTCGTTGCAGGTGTTTAAGCAGAAGCTGGATGGCTGCCTGTCAGGGATGCTGTAGCTGCACCTTACAGTACAGAGCCTCTATTAAGCAGGGGGTTGGACTAGATGATCTCGAAGGCACCCACTGATTCTATGATTCTGTGATGGCAGTTATAGTCAAAAACCATTGAGAGCAGTCATCAGATTTGGGGCAAGGTGTCACCAGTATACTGATGACACCCAGCTCCTTTTCTCTGTGACATCTGAATTGGGAGAGGTGGTGCATGCTCCAAACCGGTGCTTAGATGCAGTTATGTTTCGGATGAAGGCTAATAAACTGAAGCTGAAAAGACAGAGACCCTATGGGTCGGCATTTCCCAAGTCTGGGAATTGGGCTGTTTGCCTGTTCTGGATGGGGTTGCACTTCCTCTGAAGGAGCAGGTCTTTAGTTTGAGGGTGCTCCTGGATCCATCTTTGTCACTGGAGGCCCAGGTGACCTCAGTGCCTCGGAGCACCCATTACCAACTTTGGCTGCTACGTTAACTATGCCTGTTCCTGAATAGGGATAGCCTAGCCACAGTGATCCATGCACTGGAAATGTCATGATTAGACTACTGCAATGCGCTCCGTGCGGGGCTGCCCTTGTGTCTGGTTCAGAAGCTGCAGCTAGCGCAGAATGCAGCAGCAAGGGTGCTCACTGGGATACCCAGCTATGCTCACATAAAATCTGTGTTAAAAGAACTGCACTGGCTGCCTATTAGCTACTGAGCCACATACACGGTTATGTTGTCACAGAAACAACTTGGAACCAGGATACCTATAGCCAGGCGACCTTTAAGATCATCAGAGAATGCCTTACTGGTCACTCCCAAACTAACAGAATGTCACCATGTAATACTCCAACAGTGGGCCTTCTCAGTAGCAGCACCCACCCTTTGAAAAACCCTGCTCCTGCAGTTCAAGAGGCAGAAAGTGTGGCATGTTTCAAATGCCTCCTGAAAACACACTTGTTCACCCAGGCTTTCCCTGGGCTGTAATTAAATTAATCAGGCTGCTCCATCTTACTGCTCCTTATATTGCTCTTATTGTAATTGGAATGGTTTTTAATGTTGTATTTTAAATGTGATTTTAATATTTATATGTGAACTGCTTAGGGATTTTATTATATTTAGTGGTGTATAAATATCACAAATAAATACATACAATAAACAAAACATTTGGAGGGCATCAGCTTAGGAAAAGCTGGTTTGAAGGAAACAAGCCAGGGCTGTAAATCACAGTGTGAAGTTGGTTTGTTTACCTAAACCAAGAGTGCACCTTTTCAGCCCTGAGGGCCACATGTGATGCTGACTCGGGGGCTGGGGATCATAAAGACATATACTACATACACATACACAGGGCAAGCTGTTAGCAGCAGCGGCCAAGGAGTGGTCTGTATGAGGCTCTCTGGGGGAAGGGAGTGAAGAGCACAGGTGGTAAGGAAATTGGCGAGGTGGCAAGGCAGGGGTCAGGCACCCTTGGGAGGCTGCACATTGTGCATCCCTGCCCTAAACCATAGTTAAGACTAACTACAGTTTGTCCAGGTTCAAACAAATTAGTTTAAAAAAGAAGCAAAGGCTTTCAATCTCCTTGTAGGGGAAGGAGGATTCAAGAGCTCATGGCTTTTTATGTAATGCTAAACCATAGCACTACATTAGACACAGCCATGAATAAGTGAAATTATCTTAGTGCAAGACAAAAACCTGGAGAAGAAAAAAAGATGGAATGAAATATAGTTGGACTAAAGCTGTATCTCTCTCCCCGACACACAACTTGCCCTCTGAGCTCCATAAATCTGTACAACTTTGATCAGCAGTAACAATCAATCTTATATGCTCTTAGACATGCTAAGCACGTAATACCCCCTGATATACAATGGGTATATGAACCTTCACCCAACAAAGTATATGAACTTTTCCCCAGCAAAGTTAACACCAGGGTACAAAAAGCAGTGCAAAAGACAGCTTTATTAACTTAAAGTAATTAAGACTGCTTCTTCTCCCCAGCGAGGTTAACAGAAAACTCAGGGTATTCAGAGCCTAGATTTTAGAATTCAGTCTAATCCACAGATCTGGGCATGCCCAGGGGTGTGTGTGTGTGTGTGTGTGAGTGACCGAGAGAAGGAGAGGGAGGGAGAACTAGGGTTAAATGTTGGCTAAAGTAGAAGGGATGGGGTGGGGAAGAAGATGGAAAATTTGCTAACCAAAGGTGTGAGAAAAGAAAGACAATCCTGCAGTCCACTCTTTATCACAAATCTGCATTAATGATCCTTATAAGTAGCATATAAAAAGTAAGCTCTTACTTCCCTTTTCAAACTACTTGAATTCACTAAGATGTAGAAAAGCCTTTTATCTCTTATCTGGCTTTTCTTTTATTGTCTGTATGTAAAGGTAAATCAACAAACAGATTTAAGATTTTAAACCACTGTTTTAATGAATAACTGTTTTGAATCCATCAACAATATAAACCATTTTTAATATGGCTAAATTCAATAAACTTGCAATATAGAGATGTATATGGGCAGAGCATTTATTTTCTAATAATTCTTAAAATCTACTAATAGTTTTAACATTGTTTACTGTTGCAGGAACTAAAAATAAAATGTAATTTTATTTTAATAAAATAAATGATGTTTAATAAATGAGTAAGCAGCATTTTTGCATCTTTCTAGTAAACAATACCTCAGGAATATTTAAGAGAGAATTTCTGCAAAAACAGCATGAATCTCAACTCTTTCTTTTGATAACTGAGTGAAAATTCAGACATCACAACCAGCAAGCGTCTAATGGTTTCATTGAATACTTGATTCTGAAGAGGTTTGTGGGTCATTACTACTTACTGATGGCGGACCAAAGACACTAAATAGATCCAGAGAGATAACATGTTATTTGGGTAAGAATGAATATACACAGCGAGAGCAAATTCTATGTTGGGGACTTCTGAAGAATGAATTCCTGTCTGATAAACCGCTTCAGTTATTGACTGTATATCTAGATATGGCATCTGTATAGGAAATCCTGTAACCTACAAAAATAGAATTCTAAATCAGTTTTAAAATAACCACTGTATCAAAACCAAATCCTACACATTTGCTCATAGTAATATTGCTACGTCTAAAATAAAGGTACAAAATCTGTAGCAAACCTCTCAGTAGCTTAACTTGTGTTTTCATGTTTGAACTGCTGTTTTAATACAAACAAGGCATTGACTGAAAGTATGAATTAAGAAATGCTCAGAAAAAGGGACATTATTACCTGGTAAATATGTTCTTCTCATAGAATGGAAGTCATTCAACACTTGGTAATGTCCTATGTCCTGGGACCAGTAGACATGGCTAAAACCATTCCTGGTAGGTAGAGCCTCCCCTTAACCTCTAGATTGGCAAAGACCACAAAACAGCTAAAATAGTCTTGCTCCCTACAGTATTCTGCTAAGAGACCAGCTGCCTTTGGCTCTCCTAAACTGTCACCTACAGCAACCACTCTATCAGCTCTGCTGAAAGACCAGCTCCTTTTGGCTGCCTCTTTCCCTGTGTTGTTTGCATCCCAACTGGTCATTATAAGAACTCTGCAGCTTTAAGAACTCATGCCTGAGTTTGGTTTTTTTTCTTTCTCCTCCCCTTTTCGTGTCTTTTTTGATTGTAAGCCTAGGGGGCAGATATTGTCTTGCTTGTTACTGATCTGTAAGCAACTCTGCCAGCCTTTTTGGTTGAGGAGCAGGTAGAAATGCTGTAAATTAATTAAGAATAAATAATAATGCAATACTTCATTTAAAAACAAAGGAGAAATCTAACCTGTCCAACTGTGGAACCATAAACTGAATAATCCAAGAGCCTGTGTCAAAATACTTACATCATATTTTTAATATGGTTGGAGGCATAACAATTTCCACTGCACTGAACTGAAACGATGCATATCAGTTCTGAAATTATGAACCATGTTAACAATAAAATTCTCTTCCAGGAATTTGTCTAACCCCTTTAGAAGCCATCCAAAGTGGTGGCCATCACTACATCCTGTAGTAGTGAATTCCATAGTTTAACTATGAGTTGTGTGAAGAAGCTTCCTTTTATCTGTCCTCAATCAGCTTCCAATCAGCTTCTTGGGATGACCCAGGTACTACTTTAGGAGACAGGGAGAAAAATGTCTCCTTATCCACTTCCTCCACATCATGCATAATTCTGTACACCTCTATTATGCCACCCCCCAACACACACCTTTTTTCTAAGCTAAACAATCCCAGCTGCTGTAACCTTCCCTCATAGGGGAGTTGGTTCAGCCCCTTGATCATTTTAGGTGCCCTTTTCTGCACTTTTTCTAACTCTACAATATCCTTTTTTAGGCGCAGCAACCAGAACTGTACACAGTATTTTACTGTGGTTGCACCATAGATTTGTATTGGGAGCATATGGTCTTGGCAGTTTTATTTTCAATTCATGTTTTAAATAGACCTAACATGGAGTTTGCCTTTTTCACAGCTGCTGCACACTGGATCAACATTTTCATCGAACTGTCTACCACAGCCCCAAGATCTCTTTCTTGGTCAGTTACCGCTAGCTCAGATCCCATCAGCTAAACTTGAAGTTGGGATTTTTTGTCCTAGTCACTTTACACTTGCTTACATTGAACCACATTTGGCATTTTGATGCCATTCTCCCAGTTTGGAGATATCTTTTTGGAGCTCCTCACAATCCCATTTTGTCTTAACCACCCTAAATACTTTAGTGTCATCAGCAAACTTGAGCACTTCACTGCTCACTTCTGGTATTGTCACCCACAGTGCTTCTGTGGAAGAGTCTGCCCCTTTTAGGTTTTCTAGTCTTGTTCACACCATGCCCTCTTTGATGTACAGAGCAACACCTCCTCCAGCACACCCTTCCCTGTCCTTCTTATAGAGTTTATAATCCAGAGATGACTGTATCCCACTGGTTCTCTCCATTCCACCAAGTTTCCATAATGCCCATTATATCTAGGTTCTTTTTTAAAACAGGGCACTCCAACTCTCTCCTTTTGGCTCAGCGGCTTCTAGCATTTGCATAGAAACACCTTTACATGGTGTCCCTCCCCAGATGTCTCTGGTGTGTACATCTTCTGCTATGGCACTTAGGCGTCTTTGACTGGCTATCATGTTTCACCCTATATTCATATCCTATTTCCTCCCCTTCTCCATTTGGGCAATTGGAAACATTTTCATCTTCATCTCCTAGGGATGATCCAACCTGAACCAGATGCTTCCCAGCCTCTATTGGCTATCCCCAGGGTCCAGTTTAAAAGCTGCTCTGACACCTTTTTAATGTTTAGCACCAGCAGTCTGGTTCCATTTTGGTTCAAGTGGAGCCCATCCCTCTTGCACAGCCCTGGCTTGTCCCAAAATGTTCCCACTGCCTAACAAATCTGAACCCCTTCTCCTACACCACTGTCTCATCCACATATTGAGACTCCTCATTGCACTGCATTGCACTGCATTGCATACTACCACCCATGGTATGGAAAACATAACACTTTTGTTTTAGGGTTCCATCCAATACCTTGGGACCAAGAATTATGTAATCATCAGACTTTCATATTTTCACTAGAAACAGCACCAGAGCCTCTTTGAAGTTATCACTGCTCATCAGAAGTTTGTCTAATTTCTACTCTGGTCACAGCAGCTAATGTTGGCTCTTCTGCCTCATTCAATATATTTTATTCATGGAGTAACTGTTCTGTAGAAAACAGTGGACATATAATCACCATCCATGTTGAACAGCTTTACAATAATGTATCTTGCGATGCCTCCAAATGTTGGAGGAAGCTCACCTAGGGCATGAAGAAGGGACTTTCTATCAACCAATATGCAGTCTGTGGAAGATGGTTCCTGTCAGTTCTGCTTTTAAGTGTCCTCATGAAAACTGACTTATAAATTGAAAATACAGGTGCATCTATGTGAAACAAAACAAGAGGCACTGGAGCGAAGTGATATGATAGTACTCCCTGTATATCTTCTTTTCTCTCTCTTTTGGTAGTGCTACGTACAGAAGTCATCCCATTAAATTTCTTTCCAACTTGCTTTCAAGTAACCTCTACCATCTTTCTTCTCCTACTGAATGTTGCTCCTTCAGAAGCAAAGGTATTTATTTGACACTTTGTAATTGGTTCATTGTTACTTTGGTTGTCAAGCTTCATTTCTTTTGTGGAATAAGTTCAACAGGAAAATATTTACAGTAGCTGATGCAGATTTTCCAAACCTAATGATGAACAACAAGGGTTTGATGTTTGAATCAAATGAATTTAGGCTTCCTTCAGTCTACAGTGATGCCATTTAACTGTGCATGATCTTTTCTCATGTTGGCAGGTTGCAGTTCGCAGTAAATTTTTCCTGTTTGTGGAGCCCAGTTCCTTCATTCACATTGCTCAAAATGCTTGTGCTCATTAAATAACTATGCTCATCTTTGTCTGGTACATATTGAATTGGTGAATGCTAAATGTCCTGTTAGAATATTTACAGCATTAGCATTGACTGTTTAAATGTCATGTCAACAACAGATCTTGAGAATTTTTTGTGCCACTCTGATCGGACGAAGTCGGCACCAATGGAAAATCTCCAACATCAGGGAGTAATATCATGTTTCCTTCCTTGCTCAAGTACACAATGACAGTTGTATTGTCCAATATGGCCTGAACTAGTCTGCCTGCTAGATCTAGTTCAAATTCCTGAAGGGCTTTCCGTACTACTCTGAGCTCTAAGAGACTGATGTGGTGCATTGCCTTCATGGCTGACCACTGTCCATGGACCGTAAGATCCAAGCAATGAGCTCCCCATCCCAAGAGCGAGGTGTCTGTAGTCACTACTCAGGATGGCAAGGGCTGCAAGAAGGGCACGCCCTTTGACAGGTTGCCTGGAAGTGTCCACCACTGTAGGGAGTACTTTACACCACTTGGGAGATGGAGCTTTGTCCAGCGAGTGTCTTGCTCAGTTCTGAAGTTGCATATGAGCCAGTTTTGAAGAAGTCTCATATGCAGCCGAGCATGCTGGATCACCTATGTTGTTACAGCCATTAGGCCTAGCAGGTACTGCTCTTTTAGTGCTGAGATAGTCATGCAGCAACGTAGCTCTGCTGCCACTGAAGTCAGTCTCTCCAGTCAGTCCAGAGGAAGGAATGCTCTACCTGACCTGGAGTCTAGGTGCACCCTAATAAACTGCATACTCTGGATTGGTTGTAGATGAGCCTTTTTGATGTTGATACAAAGTCCCAAACTTTGGAGGAGACTGCATGACACCTCTATTGACCACAAAAGACAATTTTGTGTTGACGCCACCAACAACCAATCATCGATGTACAGGTATATCTCAACCCCTTGTAGTCTGATATGGGAGCAGACCATCACCATGCATTTGGTAAATACTCTTGGAGCTTTGGACGGGCTGAAGGGGAGCACCCAAAACTGGTAGGTGTCTGGACTGATGGTGAAGCACAGGTAACACTGGTGCAGTTCCACTATGGCGATGTGAAAGTAGGCATCTTTGAGGTCGATAGAGGCAAACCAATCTCCTCAGTTGAGAAGGGGTAGGATTGAAGCCAGAGATACCATGCAGAGGTATAACTTGAGGTATAAATTGAGTTCTCGAAAGTCCAGGATCGGTTGGAGACCTGCATCCTTCTTTGGTACCATGAAATATCTGGAGTAGAAACCATCCTGAAGATGCATCCTCAGTATTGGCATGATAGCGCCCTTCTGTAGCAGTGTCTCGACCTCTTGGTGAGGACGGGAGATGGGGCTGTAACTTTCACGATACCAAGATGAGGAAGGGTATCAAACTTGATCCTATAGCCCTCTTGAACAATGGAGTGCACCCATGAGTCCGTTGTGATCGGACATCACTTTGGATAGAATGGAGTCAGGCGAGTACTGAAGACAGGGAGATGACTGGAGGGTTGAGGGGCAGCCAAGTAAAAAATGTTGCTTGCTTTTAGAATCTGACTTGCAGCGATAGTTGCGCAGTTTTGATGGCTGGAATGATCTTCCCTGAGTTTGACTGCTGTGGTCTGTGTTTGTCAGGGTTGGATTGGAGCCCATAGAGCCACAAAGCAGTTCTGATTCTGAGGAAGAGATAGAAACCATGGGAGAAGAACCCGCGCACTGTTCAGAAGTCCCTCCCTGCTCACATTCCTGAGAGTGGTAGCGAGCCTGGCAGGCAGGGGGAGGGACAACTGGAGCTTCGGGACGCTAGGCACCGGCGAAGGGACAAGCGGGAGACGGAGGGTGCTGAGAGGAGGCACTCAGCCCGCTTGGCGTGATATTAACAGCTGCGCCCCGATGCCCCATGGGAAAGGGGTGGACTTTTGCCTCCTAGCCCTTAAGTTCAGAGGTTTCCCACTTTTACCCTCCAAATGGAGACCAACTGATTCACTAAGGCTAGAAACCCCTAGTAGGCAGCTCTCTTAAGTTTCCCTCATTAGGCTCATACAATTAGCATCTGTAAGCGTCATTATTTTGAATGGAAATAAAGCCTTGGAAAAGAGCCCTATCGTCTGTGTGTTGATTCTGTCTACTTGAGGATTTCAGAAGGCAGCAAGGGCGCTCCTGACAATGTTGTTGTGAGGTTGCTGGTTGCTGCAGTTGATACCGGTTGTAGGAGCTCTGGTACCAATGTCTCTGTTTAGGAGGCTGTTGAGGCAAGAAACCCATATGCTGCACCGTGGTCCAGGCCCTCTGTACAGAATCCAATCAGTGTCAGTTTTGGCATTGAATAAGCCCAGTCCATCAAAGGGCAAGTCCTTGATATGGGCCCTTGTCTCTTGTGGAAGTCCAGTGGATCGGAGCCAGGCATGGCACCGCAAGGCAATGGATCCAACAAGTGCCTTTGTGTCACAGTCAACTTGGTGGCATGACATATTAATTTGTTGCCTCAGTAATTTTAGAGTCTTGGCTTGGAACAGGTGCCCCAGTTGTTTTTACTCCTCAGGGAGATGTTCTAGGAGACAGCCAACCTTGTCCCACAACAGCAACTGATATCCAGACATTGCTGCATGATAATTGGATATTTTTAGACCCATTGCCATGGAGGAGTAAAGTTTTCTCCCCAATAGATCCAGTCATCTCCTCTCCTTATCAGTGGGTGATGAGTGAGCCCTGCAGGCCTTGCCTTGCGCTGCTTCTATGACCAACGAATTCAGTGTCGGGTGCTTAAATAGATAGCCTGCTGACAAATCCTTCAAACGATACATCCCCTCTAAACATTCAGAGATTGGTGGCATAGTAGAAGGGCACTTCCAGGACTGTTTTATAGTTTGTTCCTGGGCTGGAAGAGGAATGGCCACAGGGTGAATAGAATCAGTATTTACCGAGCTAAAGACTGGGTCTTGTACCATCAAGGTCACGACCCAGTCGTAATGCCTGAGCCATTCTGAATATCTGAATATCTCGAAAATTAGCCTAAGTCTTCAGGTAGAGAAATGGACTCATTTGATCGAACCAATGCACCTGGAGATAAAATGGAGAGTGGGCAAGAGGACTCTGATGTTGTGTGTCAGGGGTGTTTCTGAGCGCAGGGAATGGGATAGTAGTTCAGATTCTGAAGGAGAACCATCAGACATGGGCGAGGTGTTTTCCCAGGCTAGTCCAGATATGAGTAGGCCTTCTTCTCAGGTTACAAACGTCCAGATGGCTGAGCTTGAGGGTCCCTCTTCACTCCCCCCTGTGATAGGCAGCGAACAGGAGGATGACCTAATAGATGCCAGGCACAGGCACAGAGCAAAGAGAGAGAAGGCAGGGGTGGAACTTAAACGGTCTACCTGATTGGCCTTGTGTGAAAAGCTGTGCTTAGAGGCCTCACGACAAGAGAGGGACCTCCCCCCGTTAAGTTAGGCTAGTGAGACCGCCTCCCTCTTCAAACGGCAGGCAACTCTCATAAATTCCATTTGAATCCCCTGAAGGCATTCCTTGTAGACGGAGAGTCTCTGAGAATTTGTATCTGTGTGACCCTGTGAAGTAATGAATTAAAAGCTGTAGAGTGAAGCCTCTCATCTGTGTATGTTTGGGCGTGAGGTAAAGTGGGGGCTAAGGGAATCCTGACATTGTGTCCAATTGGTAGTCCTCTGCAGCAAGGGGTGGGGATTCTTGCAGTGGGACCTGTGGTGGGTTTTGTATTTCCACCTGTCCGCTTGGTTGAATGGACATGTCAGCAGATCCTAACTGTGAGAAGAGTTGGTCTATGGCCTGTGTCACTTGTGCCCATAATTGCTGCATCAGTATTGGTCATTCCTGTGGTGTCGGATCAGGGGCTCTTGACACCGTAGCTGATGGCTGAGACCTATATCGACCTGTAGGATGGGTTATGGCTTTCTTCTGTGTGACAGCCTTTAAGCTACTTGAAAAGTGCTATCATATCTCCTCTCAGTCTTCTCTTCTGAAGGCTAAACATATCCAGTTTCTTCAATCTTTCCTCACAGGACTTAGTTTCTAGTCCCCTGATCATCTTTGTTGCCCTTTTCTGAACTCATTCCAATTTAGCTGTAACTTTCATAGGGTTTCTCTATACAAGCATTTATCGTGTGGTAGTCATTCTGTATTTACAGTTGTTTATAGGTTCTTTAGACAACAATGTAACCTTTAGACAACACAGTTTTGCTTCTGTGTCTAACCAGCACTTTTGGCAAGTTATTTTTAGAGTAGGGAGAATGTGTCATTTAATTGTGAAAGTGAAAGAAATAGTGATTTTCTCTTGTGTATTTGTGCTATTCTGTTATACCACAGTGCCACCTAGAGGTTATGTAGTGAGAAAGCAGGAAAGAAAACACTCTTCATATAGTGCTCAGATCTCAATTCTACGATAAAACCAGTAAATATTTATTTTATTTTATTTATTTATTAATTACATTTCTATACCACCCAATAGCCTAAGCTCTCTGGGCAGTTCACCAAACAGCAGATTAACAGCCAAGTAACAGCCTCATATAGAAAAGCTCTTGAACTGGACACAGTATTCGAGGTGAGGACTGACCGGTGCAGGGTAGAGTGGAAATATTACTTCCCATGACTTCCCATCAATGTACTTCTATTGATGCAGCTTAAAATTAAGTTTGCCTTTTTTGCAGGTACATCACACTGCTGACTCATATTCAGCTTGTGATTGACTACAGCTCCAAGATCCTTTTCACACATACCATTGCCAAGCCAAATATACCTCATTTATACCTGTGCTTTTGATTTCTTTATCCTAAATAAAGAACTTTGCACTTGTTTTGGTTAAATTTCATTTGGTTATTTTCTACCCAGTATTGTAACCTATCAAGATCATCTTGAACTTTATCCTTCCTGACACTATCTCTGCAATCCAAGGCTTTCTGCCTGTGTCCTCCCTTAGTAAGCTGTCCATTCTTCTCCCTCCCATGTGTGTCCTTTTTGATTTTCAGATCACCTTTGTTGTGTAGCCACATTGGCTTCTTCTGCAATCTTCCCATTTTTTCCTCATTGGGATTGTTTCTGACTGTGCCTTTAGTCTCTCCTTTTTAAGGAACTCCCATCCCTCTTGAATTCTCAGTTTTAGTTTTCCTTAAAATAAAAAACTTGAGTATTACATGGTCACTTTCCTCCAAAGCTCCTGCTACTTTCACCTCATCAACTAATTCTTCCCTATTGGTCAGAATCAATTTAAGGATGTCTGATCCTCTCATTCCTTCCTCCAATCTCTGAAGGAGAAAACTGTCAGCAGGGCAGGGCAGGAATTTCCTGGAGAGAACATGCTTAGCAGACTCTGTCTCCCAACAGATATCAGTGTGATTAAAGTCCCCCATTACTTCTACAGATGTTTAAGAAATACAACCCCCACTCCTCAGCCATAGACATGTATGGACAGAACGGTAGTAGAAGGAACTCCCATGTTTAATGGAAATGGAAATTAATCTTTATTTTACTTATTTATTATTTCTAAGCTGCCTTTTAAGACCACAATCTTCCCAAATCTGTTTACAATAATAAAACAAATATACAATTTCAAATATAACAATTTTTTAAAATGGAAAATTTACCATTTACAATTAAAAAAAACAATTTAAAAATAAACCAGTTCAGTAAACTACAATTTAAAACATATCCAAATCCAGGAAACTTAAATAAAACCAACAAGAGGAAGAGCCTATACAGTCAGGGCCAGAAATATTGGAACAAGGATAACTGTTTTGGCAGTTGGCCTCTGTACACTACCACATTGAATTTGAAAGGAAACACACCCAGATGGCAGTGAAGTCAGGACTTTCAGCTGTAATTCAAGAGGTTTGACAAAAGTGGGGCACTAACCATTCAGGAAGGACAGCCAGTAGCATACACACACACACCCATCGTTGGGAGCTCATAAGTAATGGAACGAATGGCTGACAAGCAGCTGCATGGCCAGGTGTGGCCTGTTTCCTAGGTGCCCCATGACCAATCAAGCAGATAAAAGGCCTGGAGGTGGTTCTGAGTGTGACATTTGCATTTGGTAGCTGTTCACTGGAACCCCCAACATGAGATCCAAAGAGGTGTCCATGAGAGTGAAGGAGGCCATCATTAGGCTGAGGACACGAAATAAACCCATCAGAGAGATAGCAAAAACAGTGGGAGTGGCCAGTACAACAGTTTGGAACATCCTGAAAAAGAAGGAATTAACTGGCAAGCTCAGCAACAGCAAAAGGCCTGGCAGACCATGGAAGACAACTAAAGTGGATGGCCGCAGAATTTTGCTCATGGTGAAGAGGAACTCTTTCACAACATCTAGCCAGGTGAAGAATGCTCTTGAGAAGGTAGGCATGTCATTGTCAACATCTACAGTCAAGCGACAACTTTATGAATGTAAATACAGAGGCTTCACAACAAGGTGCAAACCATTGGTAATGCTCAAGAACAGACAGGCCAGATTAGCCTTTGCTAGCACACACCTAAAAAAGCCTGCCCAGTTCTGGAATAAGATTCTTTGGACTGATGAAACCAAAATCAACTTGTACCAGAATGATGGGAAGAGAAAAGTATGGAGAAGGAAAGGAACAGCTCATGATCCAAAGCATACCACGTCATCTGTCAAACATGGTGGAGGCAGTGTCATGGCATGGGCATGTATGGCTGCCAATGGAACTGGGTCACTGGTGTTTATTGATGACCTGACTGCTGATAAAAGCAGCAGGATGAATTCTGACATGTATAGGGCTATACTTTCTGCTCAGCTTCAGCCGAATGCTGCCAAACTGATAGGACGCCACTTCATATTGCAGATGGATAATGACCCAAAACATACAGCAAAAGCTACCCAAGAGTTTCTCAAGGCAAAGAAGTGCGATGTTCTTCAATGGCCAAGTCAGTCACCTGATCTCAACCCAATAGAGCATGCTTTTCACTTACTGAAGACAAGACTGAAGGCAGAAAGACCCACAAACAAGCAGCAGCTGAAGGAAGCTGCAGTAAAGGCCTGGCAAAGCATCTCAAGGGAGAAAACTCAGCATTTGGTCATGTCCATGGGTTCCAGACTTCAGGCAGTCATTGACTGCAAAGGATTTTCATCCAGGTATTAAAGGCGATCCTTAAGTTTGAAATGATGTTGGTTTGTTCCATTACTTATGAGCCACCAACGATGGGTGTGTGTGTATGCCACTGGCTGTCCTTCCTGAATGGTTAGTGCCTCACTTTTGTCAAACCCCTTGAATTACAGCTGAAAGTCCTGACTTTGCTCCCATCTGGGTGTGTTTCCTTTCCACTTCAATGTGGTGGTGTACAGAGGCCAACTGCCAGAACAGTTATCCTTGTTCCAATATTTCTGGCCCTGACTGTACAATAAAATCTTTCTATTAAACCCCACAGAAAAGCCCCTCTTAAAAGCCACAACTGATGTGGGGGGTAGGCATATATCTCTTGCTATGCATGGAATGTATGGGTCTGGTCAAAATGCACAGCTTTTGTTTCATTGAGAATACTCTGGGCTGAGAAATCCTCTTGGTGGATGTTGTTACAGCCACTAGGAGAAAGAGTCTTAAGCAAGAGAAACTTTAAGTTTCAGTGTCCAGGGGCTCATAGGAAGGGTTGGAGTGATACTCACAGAATTATGGTAAGACTTTATGAGGAGATGCAATAAAAAGCAGTCATGAAACTAAGGTGGTGAACTCTGAAAAGTTTGACATCCCACCTGCCAGAATTGGTTTTAACCCTACCATTATGTCCTAGGAGGTGGGACCTGACCCAAAGCTGAATGACCTTTATCCACGAGGAAGCAACAGCAGTAGTCTTACAAACTAAGAAACATGTTTAATAATTTGTAAGAAGAAATGAAAAGGGTGCTTCCAGTCAGGAGGTTCCTAGTGTTAACAATCAAAAGATTATCCCGTCTTTTTCTCCTTAATGGATTTTTTTATATAAAAGAAAAAGACAGAAGAAGTGGTGGGAAAATACAAGTGGGTAAAAGTGGAAGATTATGATGTATAGATCCCATGTACAATTCCGTGAATGAGGCAGGGCAATTGCACGATAAAAGCTTTGTCTGGAAGCACCCAAACTATCTGAACCTCACCGTGTTTTAAAGGGAAGCCTGATGTCACTGAAGACAGCCTTCCTGTAGTGAGAGATACTGTCCTAACAGTTATATTTGCAAGTCTCACTAAGTGACTTGCCCAATTTATGTTTAGAGTTTCCTAGCTATTGCTCTCTCTCTTCCCCCATCCCACAATATAGGAATATGGAAAAGATGTGTGGAGGTGAGTAATTCAAGTTAGCAGGAAGCTATTAAAGCTAGAAGTAGGAAAACACGGCTCTGTGAACAGCTGCCCCCTTGTGGTAAATCACAAAGGCTACTGATCTCTCTGGGCAGTGACTAGGGATGTATGAGAATTCCGTTGGGGGGGGTGAAAACTCAATAGATTTTTCCAGTTCGGCCCTGGCAGATTTCGTTCCATTTCCCCCCCCCCCCAATGGCATTGACTTAATCTGTAGTGAGTCAAGCCAATATACGGATTCCTTTTTTAAAAAAAATGGCAGCATATTGGATTTGAGAGATATTTAAATCTGCGTGAATAGGCGTTGTATTTTTAAAATATTTTTTATTGGCAATCTTGTGCAAGTGTGAATGATCACACGTAGCCCCGCAGAGGCATTTATTTATTTATATTTATTTATTTATTTATTTCTATACCGCCCAATAGCCGAAGCTCTCTGGGCGGTTCACAAAAAAAGAGGGCATATTCCCCTCTTGTAAATATCCTTGTCAGTTTCATCCTCTCCATATACTACTTCATTTAGGGTAGTAGAGCCATATTCTGTACTTGTCAAAGTACTTATCAATGTCATCCTCCTCTTTGGTGCTTCCCCCAAGAAGGGCGGGGAAATGTCCCTGAGAATGGGGGATTTCAATAATACAGTAGCATAAACACTAACCCAATAATGTTCCTGAAATGCCTCCAAACAATTTTCTTCTTTTTCTTTCGCTATGTTCCCATTTCTATATTCTAGCTTTGGAAGAATTTGTCGTAAGACACTGGTACACTGTCGATGCCACCGAGTTGGATGTTGGGATCGCCATTCCATCATTTTATTTTTTAAAGTCTTTTCAATCCTGTTTTTAAAAATTAGGAATAATCTATATTGTGTTGTGTTAAAGAACTTTATAATGATGAAACCTCTAAACTGCTCTGGTGTTATGGAAGGAACTACTGAGGGAATGAAATTCTGAACACAATATTTATCAACTATTCAGCTTCCCATGAGGAACATGAAAGGTTAGTTTAGCTAGAGAAACTACACATAAAGGCCTAGGTACAGGAGAAGATATAACAATAAGGAAGGGGGGCAGGCTGAATGGAAAGAGGTCCAAGGCAGCAAGTTAGCTAACAGGCTTTGTCTTTTGAGCAGCACAGCTGCCAGTGCAATGGAAGAAGATAAGTGAGTGGGAAGGTGGATTTACTGTGAGATTCCCTTCTGGTTAGCAGGCAGGAAAGGGTTAAAGGCCAGGCCATCAAAACTTGTGAACTCACCCAGCTTTAGGACATGTTTGTACAGAGAAAACTGGTGCATCAATTCCAAAGGAGCTCTGGAATTCACCAGTAGATGATTTCCAAGGGAACCATGCCCCACAAAGGGAAATGGCAAACTGACTATAGAAAGGCTAAAGAGTCCCCAAAACCATAGTGGTGGGGAGTGGGGGATAAACAAGTAACACAATAGATTCCATAAGTAACCTGTTCTCTGGGGGAAATCATGAATGTATATACACTTCCCTCCCACTGCAGATGATAATACAGAAGGAAAAACATGGATGCAACTGCCTGCTCTCTTACCTGATGATCAAAAGGCTGGAAAAATATATTGGTGCTGGGAGAAACTGGGTGTGTGTGGAGCACCTGGCTTGAAGGGGGGGGGGCTAGAGGGCATCTTGACCCAAGAACCACTCAATCATGGCAGCACACCTATATACACCTTTGCAGACATGCTGTTCCAAATGGATGGGAATTATTAGTCCCTTGATATGATCCTTGAAGGTTCAGAACACTAACCTGGTTCCCTTCAATGCTAAGTACTTGGTGCTTTTTTGGCTAAGCCAGACACTCTAAGGAATCCATTCCTAAACACACACACACACAGGTTGGAGTGAAGCCTAACACTCTGTGGCTCTCTTATGGGTATTTTTGAGCCAAGTCTGGTTGGGAACATACGTCAGTACAGCAACCTGCAAACATCTTCCAGACATCTGCCCTGACCTAATTCTGTAGGCATGTTTGCTCTGCAACCTCAAGATGGAAGGCAGAAGGAACCTCTGTAAACAGCACTTTCAGGGGCAAATAGTTGTGTGTATGTGTGTGTGTGCATGCATGTGCGTGCGTGCGTAATTTTTGGTGGAAAAACTGGTGCAGGGCCCCAATGCAGATTGGAAATGTGGCCCCCAATCTGATGACAAAATAAAAGTGGAAGAATTAAATACATTTTAAAAAGAACAATTAACATGCTGTGTACTTTGTTCCTGAGCCTCTAAACTCTGAAAGCTCTTAAATGTAATTATTCAAAGTAGTTACCTATTCTGTAGTTCTTCTACCAAACTTTCATCAGTTGGGACATAAAATATTCTTTCTGGCTGAAACAGTAAAAAGATATTGTGCAAAACTGTAAGATATAAACAGGATCTGGATGGATATTCTGAAGGCATCACAATTTTCCAATACAGAAAAAACATTTTGATACTAAAAAATGCAGTTCTTCACTGATTTTCATTAAGTTGAGTCCATAAGTGTATCATTGGCACCTACAGAGCGGAGGACAGGAAGGCCTGGCGTGCTATGGTCCATGGGGTCATGAAGAGTCGGACACAACTGAACAACTGAACAACAAGCTACTGCTTGTGGCATAAATGGTGATGAACAATGAGAGAGACTGTGCAGAGATTTGCTAATACTGATGGAGAAATTAGTTGGTCACAGGTAACACTAGCAATGGACTTCTCCAGTAACTGTACCTCTCTCATCTGTTTTCCCACTGAGAGGAATTGTTAGATTAGCCTGTGGTCCCAGTCTCTAAGACATAGCAGAGGCTGTATGTTCCTTTCTCCCTGAACTAAAGAACACATTTAACCAGCTATATTTATAGAGACTATCTAGATCTGGGGTGGGTAACTTGTGGCTCTCCAGATGTTTTGGGCTACAACCCCCATCATCCCCCACCATTAGCTATGCTAGCTAGGGCTGATAGGAGCTGTAGGCCAAAACATCTGGGGGACCTCCAGTTGTCCACCCCTAACATAGATACATATTCTAGTGAATTCAGCTTCCATTCTGCAACCATAGATTCATGTTTCTGGCTGCCAGTCCGAAAGCTAATTTTCTGATATAGGAAGAGAACTCCTACAGCCCTATTTTCCATCCTGTTATGGTCTCTATTAAGAGGTTTTCTCCATTGACCTGAAAGTTGCTTGAAGAATGTTGAAGGCTACCTTCCTTGGCTGCCACTGCTAAACCTTTCTGTCCATCACAGGCTATCTGTATGCTGTTGTCTTGGCAATTAATCATTTTGGGATATATTTGAAGGATGATCCATTTTGGATTTTTTGTACTAACTAGAAATACTGTGTATTTACCAAATTTCTGGGTTTAAAAATAGTTTTATTAATTGTATAAATATAAAACAATATAGAAAAAATAATACATGTATCATAAAACAAATAACAATTACCAACAACAAAATTCACAGAGGATTAGATGCCACAGAATTAGGTTTCAGGTTTCTATATCAAGTGAAACTAGTACTGCCTTATCCATGTTTATATTCCTGTAAATCTGTCAGTCATATGCATCTCTCCCTCCCCTCCCTACACACACACACACACACACACACACACACAGCATGATATCCCCCAAGCTCCTGCCACCCTCTCCAACTAGCCAGAATAAAATTACCCTTCCTAAACCTGAGAACTAGCTCACTGGCACAGAATTGTTATGTTGTGTCTCTTTCTTTTCCCTCCATATAGTAACAAAATCTGCCTTTTGAGATTCAGCTTCCACATAAATTAGAGCAACTGCCAGTTACATAGCATAACTGAAAACATCCTAAAAACAATAAAGCTTACTGTTATCTAGATTTGAATAGGACAAGGGTAGTTTATATAACCCATCCCCAATTATTTATTTATTTAAAACATTTTAACCTGTCTCCCCATTTAACAATAATGTAAACATATACAATAGATAAAGAAAATTACATCAGTGGAATAAAAACCAGAAGCAGTTTATCAAAACAGCAGCAGTTAGTATCATCCATGTCAGATATCATATAATTCCAAAGCAAGCTGGAACAACATAGCTTTGGCCAGCTGCCTAAGAACAGGAAGGAAGTGAGGTTCGCATTTCTAGAGAGGAAGTTCCACAGTGTTCATTCCACAACTTAAAAGGCTCATTTAGGGATTTAAAGATCATCAACAACACACTGAGTGTATTCCTTCTCACTATAATTTATAACATGTAGGTACATTTTGAAATGCTTCTTACCTGTACAGTCTGTGATTTTAAATCCAGAACATTGTATGGAAGCAATTGTTTCCAAAAGCCTTCCCTTGAAGTGTCAAAACTTACACACATTGGTGAACTGTTTTGCTGTATGTTAAACCAGACCTATCAAAACATTAGTAGAAAATATGCAATCAATCTGAAAAAGTCATTTTAGAACAAAAAATTGAATAATGCCCTATTATCATTTGAAAAATCAGAGAAGTACATTTTTATTATGATACATAATTTAACAAGTTCCTGCAAAATTAAAAGAAATAGCAAGAAAGTTATAGTTTGAGATGATAAATATCTTTAACAGGTAGAGATCTTTAAAAACCCCACCCAACATGGAATTTTTATTGGTTACAATACTTTAATCTATACTCTTTACCCATTCTCTCTCTTTCACACTCACGCTCCACACAGACCACTCAGGATCACTTCTTGCATAAAATTTTGTACTTGAATATAAATACACATTATCTTGTATCATTTCTGAATGAGACACATCTATTTACATTTGCGTTTTCCACACAATATATGGAAAATGATTGGGGAAGAACAGAGCCCCAGCTTACATGCATTTTGCTGAGAAAGCAGTACCACACACTGCTCAGAGCTGACACAAGGTATGTGTATTTTGGGAAGTGGTCCTCACATATGCCTTTCATACACACTAGTCATTTATCCCATTTATGCACTCAGTTACAGTTGATCGCTGTGATAATATTGTCCCTTTGCTTTTCTGCTCCTGGTTCTCACAAATAATATACACAGCTTCTTCTCTCTGGCCTGTTTTACACTGAAAGTTTGGATCAAACTACATGTTATGTTAAGCACATACTTTAGAAGGTGTGTTTGCAACTGCCCGCTCTTGTTCTTTTACATGAGCCCGTGATCTAGATTGGGGCGGCAGAATAGGGTGGGGGGAGTGTTAACCCTTTCCTTCCCACATTATTTTCCCACCGAAAATGGCTTCCTGAAGCCATTTGCAGCAAATATTGCCTTTTGGAACAAATAGCAGCTTTGCGGGGTGGGGGCGGAACACTGCTGAGGAAAAGGGTTAAACTCCACCCCACCCTCAATGCCACAGTCTCAATCAAAATCAGGGTCTCATTCTGTAAAAGAGTGATTGTTGCAAAAGAATACAATTCAATATGAATGCTTAATGTATCATGCAGTTTGACTAACTTCTTAGCTTTTAGAATGTGAATTACACTGGAGCAACTCAGCCAATGATGTGAGGGGGAGCTAATTTTCTGATCTCCAGGTTTCTGTGAGAACACAACAGCTCAATGAATAACTAGAGAGGCGTTAAAGACTGCAAACTACAGAGTGCATTTACTTGCACTTTAACATTTTTTACATTCATGTGACTTCTGGTCACAACCTGGTAAGTGTTGTTGCTGCAGCAAGTCTGCATATGTGCATTAATTTGACCTTGATTCTTCTCTCTACAGGGAGAGAGGGAGAGATGAACACCTCAAGCTTCCATATGTTGTTGTTGTTCAGTCGTTCAGTCGTGTCCGACTCTTCGTGACCCCATGGACCATAGCACGCCAGGCCTTCCTGTCCTGCGCTCTCTCCCGGAGCGTGCTCAAGTTCATATTCATTGCATCCGTGATGCTATCTAGCCATCTCATCCTCTGCCGTCCCCTTCTCCTTTTGCCTTCAGTCTTTCCCAGCATCAGGGTCTTTTCCAGGGAGTTTTCTCTTCGCATTAGGTGGCCAAAATATTGGAGCTTCAGCTTCATTATCTGTCCTTCCAATGAGCACTCAGGGTTGATTTCCTTTAGGATGGACTGATTTGACCTCCTTGCAGTCCAGGGGACTCGTAAGAGTCTTCTCCAGCACCACAGTTCGAAAGCATCAATTCTTCGGCGCTCAGCCTTCCTTATAGTCCAGCTCTCACAGCCATACATTACTACTGGGAAAACCATAGCTTTGATTAGACGGACCTTTGTCGGCAAGGTGATGTCTCTGCTTCTTACTATGCTGTCTAGGTTGGCCATAGCTTTCCTCCCCAGGAGCAAGCGTCTTTTAATTTCATGGCTACAGTCACCGTCTGCGGTGATCTTGGAGCCCAAGAAAGTAAAATCTGTCACTGCTTCCATTTCTTCCCCTTCTATATGCCAGGAAGTGATGGGGCCAGATGCCATGATCTTCGTTTTTTTAATGTTGAGTTTCAAACCAGCTTTTGCACTCTCCTCTTTCACCCTCAACAAGAGGCTCTTTAGATCCTCTTCGCTTTCTGCCATTAGGGTGGTATCGTCTGCATATCGGAGGTTGTTGATAATTCTCCCGGCAATCTTACTTCCGACCTGTGATTCATCCAACCCGGCATTTCTCATGATGTACTCTGCATATAAGTTAAATAAGCAGGGTGACAATATGCAGCCTTGTCGTACTCCTTTCCCAATTTTGAACCAATCAGTTGTTCCATGTCTGGTTCTTACTGTTGCTTCTTGACCCTCGTACAGGTTTCTCAGGAGACAGGTAAGGTGGTCTGGTACTCCCATCACTTTAAGAATTTGCCACAGTTTATTGTGATCCACACAATCAAAGGCTTTAGCGTAGTCAATGAAGCAGAAATAGACGTTTTTCTGGAATTCTCTTGCTTTCTCCAGGATGCAGCGAATGTTGGCGATTTGATCTCTAGTTCCTCTGCCTCTTCGAAACCCAGCTTGTACTTCCGGTAGTTCTCGGTTCGCATACTGCTGAAGCCTAGCTTGTAGGATTTTGAGCATCACCTTGCTGGCATGTGAAATGAGCGCAATTGTGCGGTAGTTTGAACACTCTTTGGCGTTGCCCTTCTTTGGAATTGGAATGTAAACTGACCTTTTCCAGTCTTGTGGCCACTGTTGAGTGTTCCAGATTTGTTGGCATATTGAATGCAGCACTTTAACAGCATCATCTTTTAGGATTTTAAATAGCTCGGCTGGAATACTGTCATCTCCGCTAGCTTTGTTGTTACTAATGCTTCCTAAGGCCCACTTGACTTCACTCTCTAGGATGTCCGGCTCAAAAGCTTCCATATAGGGACAGATCATTAGTGCATTTAGCCCAATTCTGTCTACTCTGACCAGCTTTTTTACCAGAGATCTTTTTAGACAGAAATACCGCAGACTGAACCTAGAACCTTCTGCTCTACCCATTGAGTGGTGGTTCTGTCCCACATGTGTGTACAGTTAAACACATTTCAGTTTATTTGACACACTGAATTGAATGCACAATGTTGTTGTTGTTGTTCAGTCGTGTCCGACTCTTCGTGACCCCATGGACCATAGCACGCCAGGCCTTCCTGTCCTGCACTCTCTTCCGGAGTGTGCTCAAGTCGAATGCACAATACCATCCGTCTAATCAGTGGATTTGATACAAATGTGAAAGCCCCACTGCACTATGCGTGCAGTGCAGTAACTCCTGGAGCTCTATGTGTGCATTAGATGCCTTAGAACAGTGGTCTCCAAAATGCAGTGTGTGCACCCCGGGGGAACGCAAGACAATCCATTGGGGTGCTTGAGCTGCCTGATAATTGAGCAGCCTCCTGATGACCTGACAAGCCGCCACTGTGTGCAATGATGGTGGCAGCAGAGGCAGCAGGATGGGATGGGAGCCGAGAGGGAAGGTCCATGGCATTTCTCTCTCGGTTCCATTTCTATCCTGCCTCTGCTGTGGCCACCAAGAGCAACTGTGCCAGTCTCTTCCAGGCAGAGAAAGGCACAGTTGTTTGCTCACCTGCAGCACTGCAGCAGCTGCCATCCTGCCAAAGAAGAGCAAATTTGTTCCAAATTTGCTGACCTTTTCTGTGATGACAAGTGGCTGTCAGTAGTATGCTACCTAGCAGATATTTTTGAAAAAATCGACACACTTAATCTGTCCCTTCAAGGTAAAGGTGACATTTTAACAATGAGTGAGAAAGTAACTGCTTTTCGAAAGAAACTCATGCTACGGAGATAGCGTTTTGAAAACGGAGGTTTTGAAATGTTTCTATCGCTATGTGATTTTGTTGCCAAAAACAATGTATGTCACCTATAAAAACTCTCATATCTGCACACTTTAAAAACTTGGGAATTGAATGTTCTAACCTGTTTAAAAATCTTCCAATTGAAGCGTTTCAGTGGGGTTTGAACCCATTCGTTAAAAATATAAAAATGCAACACCTTCTGATTAGTTTGCAAGAACAAATGATTGACATCAGGGAAGATGGAAGTTTACTAGCTGAATTTCCACAAAAATCTTTGCATAATTGGTGGATAGGACTGAAAAATGAGTGTCATGATTTAATAAGCGCAGCCAACGATGCACTTCTTCCATTAGGATCTACATATCTTTGTGAGATGTCTTTTTCAGCTATGACAGCCATTAAAACCAAGTATTGAAATAAACTGAACTTAGAATCATACCTTTGAATCGCTATATCACAAAGTGTTAAACCAAGATTTTCAAAAATAATGAAGCATATTCAATCACATTGTCCTTGCTAAAACATATTATTATTATTAATAATACATTTTTAGTGAGAGCAAAAATGTTTTTGTACCATTAATAAATAATTTTTAAAATATTGTTTATTTCATCTTTATCTCATCCTTTAAAAATTTCTATTTTTGTGTATGTTTTATAATGTACATAATATATTAGTTCAGTAGTACAGGTATATCATTTATAAATAAATATACATATATTGGGGGTGAATGCTCCAACATTTTTTACTGATGGGGTGAGTGATCAAAAAAGTTTGGAGACTACTGCCTTAGAACACAGTCATTATATAGTTAAAGATGCTGGCTGACCATCTCTTTGTTGGGCTAATGGCTGGCTAAAAGTCTAAGAGGATTGGTTACATTTCATCAATGGGAGCTAATGTCAGGAGATGGTTTCCTGATGGCTGGGAATCATTCTCAAGCTTTTATAATGTGATACCCATCCAAACTTGGAAAAAGTAATTATCTTCATCTCTGTACTGCGGGAATGAGAAACAACTAAGATGGTTGGCAGTTTAAAGAAGGAGGGTGCGGGAGGAAGAAAGCTGGACAGCAAATATTTCAAACATCAGAATTCCCAGTGTTTTCTCATTCAAAGACAATGAAACCTAATAGCATTACGCACGGAACTTCCCACCACTTGTGGAAGTAAACAGAATTGTTAAGTATTATTCTACTTAATCCTAAATACTTACATTTTCCCAACTAATTAAGCAATCAATACTCTGTAGGGGGCAAAACGCATCAAACTGCTTATAGCACTGGCCACTCAGTGGATTCCATAGAAAATATTCACCATTTTCTTGTGTGGCTACATAAGCCACTTTCCCCTATAACAGCAAAAATAGATGCCACCAGTTATCATTCATTTCCATATTCAAAAGAAACTGTCTTATATTTACTTATATTATCTAACTGATTAGTTAGCAGTTTATTTATTTTATTTAGAAAACATCCTACACACCTTATTCACATAAATACTTTGCTTTGCTTTAAATAAGCTAGAAAAGATTGAAAAAGTAGAGCCACATTAGCTTAAGGAAACAGGACAGAGATGAAGAACTATGTCACAGTCACAAATAATATACTTTTAATTAAAATAACAACAATTGGAATGTATTGCCATTGGTACTATTGAATCTAATAGCATATTAAGGATCGTATATGATTATATAACATGAAAGATTCAAGTACTCTCCAGTTAGCAAGGATTTGAAGCAACCTATCCTAAAACAAACATTTTAGTTGATCTCCATAATGGAGTTTCCCCTTCATGGATAGGGATGTACGAAAGTCACTTACCTTTCCGTGGATTATATTGATGGGGGGGGGCATTCCACCCCTCCCCCCGGAATCCTCGACAGGGGGGGAGGCGATCCGTTCCTCCCCCCAGGAATCCTCCATGGCCAGCTGTGCTCCGTGGCAGCGCCGCGGAACAGCCAGCCAGGCCCAGGCCAGAGCCGTCCACAGCCAGATTTCTGGCCGTGGAGGGCTCTGGGGGGAAAAAAAAACAACGCATATGCAAATGGCGGCGGCTACAGCCGCCACCATTTGCGTTCCTTATTTTTGGCCGTCTTAGTCTACGTAAATATTTACATAGACTATGACAGCGAAAATAAAGCGGAACGCAAATAGCGTAGCGGGCGCTATTTGCGTCCCTTTTTGATTAACCGTTTTAGCCTACGTAAATATTTACGTAGACTAAGACGGCCAAAAATAAGGAACGCAAATGGCGGCGGCCATAGCCGCCGCCATTTGCGTACGCGTTTTTTTTTTACCCAGCCATGATAGGCTACATATATCTTTATGTAGCCTATCACGTCTTGTAAAAAAAAAAAAAAAAACCCCGACAAGACTGCAAATGGCAGTGGCGGCAGCTGGTCGGAAGACCAGCTGCTGCAGCCGCCGCCACCACAGCCGCCGCTGGAGCCGCTGCCGCCCGGAACATCTGCCCCAGGTAAGTCTCGTCCCGGGGGTGATCCGCGGGGGGGCAGGGGGGTGGCAGGCTGTTCCGCCATGGAGTTCGGGGGGCCGAATGCACTGGCATTCGGCCTCACCGTGATCCGTGGCGGAATTCTCTGACATCCCTATTCATGGATCACTGCCTTGTTGTGGCGAAGGGGCTTGCATAACTCAGTGAAGCCATAAGCTATGCCATGCAGGGCCCCCCAAGATGGACAGGTCATGGCAGAGAGTTCTGACAAAATGTGGTCCACTGGAAAAGGAAATGGCAACCCACTCCAGTATTCTTGCCAAGAAAACCCCATGGAACGTATCACAAGGCTAAAAGATATGATGCCAGAAGATGAGCCCCACAGGTCGGAAGGTGTCCAATATACTACTGGGGAAGAGCAGAGGGTATTTCCAAGTAGCGCCAGAAAGAATGAAGAGGCTGGGCCAAAGCCGAAAGGACACTCAGCTGTGGATGTGTCTGGTGGTGAAAAAAAAATCCGATGCTGTAAAGAACAATATTGTTTAGGAACCTGGAATGTCAGACCAATGAATCAAGGTAAGCTGGAGGTGGTCAAACATGAGATGGCAAGATTGAACATCGACATCTTGGGAATCAGCGAACTAAAATGGACAAGCATGGGCAAATTTAATTCAGGTGACCATTATATCTACTACTGTGGGCAAGAATCCCTTAGAAGAAATGGAGTAGCACTCATAGTCAACAAAAGGGTGGGAAAAGCAGTACTGGGGTACAATCTCAAAAATGACAGAATGATCTCAGTACGAATCCAAGGCAAACCGTACAACATCACAGTAATTCAAGTCTATGCCCCAACCACTAAGGCCGAAGAAGCTGGGGTTGATCGGTTCTAAGAAGACCTACAACACCTTGTAGAACTAACACCACAAAAAGATGTCCTTTTCATCATAGGGGATTGGAATGCTAAAGTAGGAAGTCAAGAAATCACCGGGATAACAGGCAAGCATGGCCTTGGTGTACAAAATGAAGCAGGACAAAGGCTAATCGAGTTTTGCCAAGAGAACATGCTGATCATAGCAAACACTCTTTTCCAACAGCACAAGAGGTGACTCTACACATGGACATCACCAGGTGGTCAGTATCGAAATCAGATTGATTATGTCCTTTGCAGCCAAAGATGGAGAAGCTCTATACAGTCAGTAAAAATAAGACCTGGAGCTGACTGTGGCTCAGATCATGAGTTTCTTGTTGTAAAATTTCGGCTTAAATTGAAGAACGTAGGGAAAACCACTAAACCATTCAGGTATGACCAAAATCATATCCCTGATGAATATACAGTGGAGGTGACGAATAGATTTAAGGGATTAGACCTGATAGACAGAATGCCTGAGGAACGAAGGACAGAGGTCCATAGCATTGTTCAGGAGGCAGCAACTAAATCCATCCCAAAGAAAAAGAAATGCAAGAAAGCCAAGTGGCTGTCTGATGAGGCTTTACAAGTAGCTGAGGAAAGAAAGGAAGCGAAAAGCAAGGGAGAAAGGCGAAGATATATCCAACTGAATGCAGAGTTCCAGAGAATAGCACGAGAGACAACAAGGCCTTCTTAATGAACAATGCAAAGAAATCGAGGAAAATAATAGAATGGGAAAGACTAGAGATCTCTTCAAGAAAATCGGAGATCTCAAGGGAAGGTTTTGTGCAAAGACGGGCATGATAAAGGACAAAGAAGGCAGGGACCTAACAGAAGCAGATGAGATCAAGAAGAGGTGGAAAGAATGCACAGATGAACTATACAGGAAAGATCTTAATGTCCCTGATAGCCATGATAGTGCAGTCACTGAACTTGAGCCGGACATCCTCGAGAGTGAAGTCAAGTGAGCCTTAGGAAGTATTACTAACAACAAAGCTAGCGGAGATGACATTATTCCAGCTGAGCTATTTAAAATCTTAAAAGATGATGCTGTTAAAGTGCTGCACTCAATATGCCAACACATTTGGAACACTCAACAGTGGCCACAAGACTGGAAAAGGTCAGTTTACATTCCAATTCCAAAGAAGGGCAATGCCAAAGAGTGTTCAAACTACCGTACAATTGCGCTCATTTCACATGCCAGCAAGGTTATGATCAAAATCCTACAAGCTAGGCTTCCGCAGCATGTGAACCAAGAACTACCAGAAGTACAAGCTGGGTTTCGAAGAGGCAGAGGAACTAGAGATCAAATCGCCAACATTCGCTGGATCATGGAGAAAGCAAGAGAATTCCAGAAAAACATCTATTTCTGTTTCACTGACTACGCTAAAGCCTTTGAGTGTGAGGATCACAACAAACTGTGGCAAATTCTGAAAGAGATGGGAGTACCAGACCACCTTACCTGTCTCCTGAGAAACCTGTATGAGGGTCAAGAAGCAACAGTAAGAACCAGACATGGAACAACCGATTGGTTCCAAATTGGGAAAGGAGTACGACAAGGCTGCATATTGTCGCCCTGCTTATTTAACTTATATGCAGAGTACATCATGAGAAACACCGGGTTGGATGAATCACAGGTCGGAATTGAGATTGCCAGGAGAATTATCAACAAACTCAGATATGCAGACGACACCACCCTAATGGCAGAAAGTGAAGAGGACCTAAAGAGCCTCTTGTTGAGGGTGAAAGCGGAGAGTGCAAAAGCTGGTCTGAAACTCAACATTAAAAACACTTAGATCATGGGATCTGGCCCCATCACTTCGTGGCATATAGAAAGGGAAGAAATGGAAGCAGTGACAGATTTTATTTTCTTGGGCTCCAAGATCACCGCAGACGGTGACTGTAGCCATGAAATTAAAAGACACTTCCTCCTTTGGAGGAAAGCTATGGCAAACCTAGACAGCATAGTAAGAAGCAGAGACATCACCTTGCCGACAAAGGTTCGTATAATCAAAGCTATGGTTTTCCCAGTAGTAATGTATGGTTGTGAGAGCTGGACTATAAGGAAGGCTGAGCGTCAAAGAATTGATGCTTTCAAACTGTGGTGCTGGAGAAGACTCTTACGAGTCCCCTGGACTGCAAGGAGGTCATATCAGTCAATCCTAAAGGAAATCAACCCTGAGTGTCTAATTGGAAGGACAGATACTGAAACTGAAGCTCAAATATTTTAGCCACCTAATGCGAAGAGAAAAGTCACTGGAAAAGACCCTGATGCTGGGAAAGATTGAAGGCAAAAGGAGAAGGGGAAGGCAGAGGATGAGATGGCTAGATAGCATCACCGATGCAATGAATATGAACTTGAGCACACTCCGGGTAGGGATGTACGAAAGGCACTTACCTGGTCCCGCAGCTTGCTTCGCGGTGCGGGGGAGGCGCTTCGGTTCTCCCCCCGAAGTTTAGGCTGGGGGGGAGGCGCCCCGCCTCGCCCGGCCGAAATTCAGGCCGAGAAGAAGCGCCCCGTCTCCCCGGCCGCGAAATACAAAAGTGAAAAAAAAACCACACAGCCATGATAGGCTACGTAATGATTAACATTGCCTATCACGGCTAGATTTCCAAAGTCAGCCGTGATAGGCTACGTAAATCGTTACGTAGCCTATCACGGGTGACTGGGGGGAAAAAAGTGCGTAATTTGCATTCCTTATTTGGGCCCGGGTAGTCTATGTAAATCTTTACGTAGACTACCTGGGCCCAAATAAGGAATGCAAATGGCGGCGCCCATGGGCACCGCCATTTGCGTACGCGCTTTTTTTTTTTCCCAGTCACCCGTGATAGGCTACGTAACGATTAACGTAGCCTATCATGGCTGACTTTGGAAATCTAGCCGTGATAGGCTACGTTAATCGTTACGTAGCCTATCACAGCTGTGTGTTGTTTTTTTTTACTTTATTTTGTAATGGTGGCGGCGGCAGCCTGTCGGAAGACCGGCCACCGCCCCCGCCCCCGCCGAACCGCCGCCGAACAGCCGCCGGGACCCGCCACCAAGAGGGACATTCGCAAGAGGTAAGTCCCATCCCGGGGGGCAGTGTCAGAGAATTTCACTGCCAATTTCAGGGGGCCGAATGCGTTGGCATTCGGCCTCCCTGAGATTCGTGGAGAAATTCTCAGAAATTCTCCGCCATCCCCAATCCGGGAGAGAGCAGAGGACAGGAAGGTCTGGCGTGCTATGTTCCATGGGGTCACAAAGAGTCGGACACGACTGAACGACTGAACAAATAATGGAGTGTCTTGTATCTGGAACTTAAGTCAGTAGAGTCAAGCAATGTTAGAGCCACTTAATACTAGCATATGTGTTATGTATTGTATACAGTTCCATTCATTATGTACTTATATTTTTATGAGAAATTATACAAACAAGGATTTAAATATTTTGCTAGACTTACTTCTAATATAGATGTTCCCAACAGTACCCATGCTTTTTTCCCAACATACAGAAGATAGTTGCAGAGAAGCACCGCATGTTCTTCTTTATTAGCAACACCCAATTTGAGGCAATGCTATGAGAAATGTAAGATCATAGGATTTTTTTAAAAACGGCTGATGTATCCTTCATCCTCCCACAAAATGATACTACAGTCACATTACCATGAAGAAGTTCAGAAATGACAAGGCTCCTCAGGTTTCATTATTCAAAGACTGTGCTGTGTTTCCACAACAATGGAAGGGTAAGCAAATGGAGGAATACCGGATTTTTCATGGAATCGGCATGGCTCCGCGCAGGGTTCCACAAAGGAGTGCACCACACCATTATAAGTTGCTGACAGAAACATACTTCCGGATGGGGTGGGGGAATTGGAAATCAATGTCATCAGACTGGCAGGGGCTGCTCAACCAATAAGAGAGGCTTCCCCCCTCCAGGTTCTACTTCCCTTTCTCCTGCCCCCCTGGTTAGGCGATGATGCAAAGGACTGAAGCTGGCATTAATTACTCCTGAAAAGCCTTGAACCAAACAGCAAAGACACATAACTTTGGAAACAGTGCTTCACAGCCATTAGGGGAGTTACTATGCCTTTCACCAGATGAATACATGATATACCCTGGGTATACTTAGTGTTTTTGGCTTAGTTGTAATCTCAGTAAATTCAGGAACAAGCCTCATTGACCGCAATGGGGGTTACTTCTGAGTAGACTTCCCCGACCTATGCCCAATTCTGCCCATTTTCTTCCCTTTCCCCCTAAAAAGTGAGCTTCCGCATTAGCAAGCACCCCTGAATAAATGTGCTATCATGCAATAGTGCAAATGCGTGATAGTGCACTTTCGGAAACAAGCCTCATTGACCACAACAGGAGTTAGCGCATTAATTCAGGGCTTCTTGCTATTGCACGATAGCACATATGCGTGATAGTGTTATTTCAAGATAGAGTTATACAGTGAAAGCAAGATACTGACATAGGGGGTATGTGTATTCCTAGAGAAATGCACAGTTAGTGTCATAATGCGAGGGGGGGTAGAAGTGCGCTGGAGACTGGGTCTTTTTTCACTATCGCATGATAGTGATGCTTTCTAAATGCGCAACTGAGGATTCTGTGGTATCTCTCTGGAACTGCAATCTGGCTGGGAACTTATACATGTACACACCACCCCACAGCACTTTTAGTAGTGTAAGCCTTAGTCCCTGACAGAGTAACGACTTTAAATGTACAGTTCACAGTCCACAGGCAGCAGCTGCTGGTGAATGCGGAGTGCTTACTTCAGGTTCGTGATGTCAAACTAAAGTACTGTTTCATTTTAATCCTTTTTTTAAAAAGAACTCTGGTCGCCAGCTGGGAAATAGCAGAATTATCAGGGAAACACAGGTGGGGAAAACATTGGGGAAACACCCCTTGCCCGGGGTCACGGTGAAAGGCACACCTCTGGGCAGGGCTAACATACTGGAGTAAATGCAGAGGGTTGGTGTACACCACAACAGAAGCACAGACAAACCAAATTAAGGAAAAGAATCGGACTATAAGCAGTCTCCGGAATTCTGGTTTTTCTGTGATAAGCTCCGGTGTGGCTGCTGGATGGCCACGATGTCATGTATCCCTAACAACCTCAACACGCAGCCATCTCGGAGTAAATCACTCATGGAAACAGGCCCCGTAACTTCAAATTGCAAAAAAAATGCAATGCTGTCCTACTACTATAATGAATTATTCATTTATCTGGTATCAGTGGCATACGTTCCTGGATTGGATTCATAGGAGGTTTGACCCTGTTAACCCATGATGGCAAAGTTTTCTTAAGAACTTTAGGAGAGGGGTTCTTTTTTCAAATGCAGTCCTCTGCACTCTTCAAAAGCCACTCAGGATAGTCAGGGAAACTTTGTAATGGTACAGAATGTGGCAAGGTGCAAGATGGCCCCATCTGATTTCTGCCAACTCCCCCCTTGCCACATCCCACACCATTCCAGAGGGTTCCCTAAGTCTTTGAAGCTGCTTTTGGGGGAGACAAATGGCAGAAGTACTGAAAGCCCCATTATGCAAGCAGAGTTCCACTTGCACAACTCTTGATAAAAGCCAATATTTAGCAACATTGCTGATACCCTCAAACAATTCTAAAAAATTGGCAAGTCAAGACTTCCTTTTGGAGAAGGTGTTAACAATGCCTTCTCAAAAAGACTTATTCTTCTACCTATATTAACAATTTTTGCTTTTGTAATGTTTCCACCATTATGCATTTTATAGCCTCCTTGACTCTGTCAATCAATCACGATTGTTGATTCTTCACACACTTCAACCACAATGGTTGATTCTTTTTAAAAAAAAATTATAACATTTCTATGCCGCCCCATAGCTGAAGCTCTCTGGGTAGTCTATAAAGATTAAAAACATTAAACTACAGTATACAAAGTTTAAAAACCATTTACTTAAAACACACAAACGAACACTATACATGGAGACAACATATATCTAAAGACTACTTTGAGTCATCAACAATAACCATAAGACAAATCCAGGACCAATTAAAAACAAATCATATGCTGCCAAATGCCTGAGAAAAGAGATAGGTCTTAACCTGGTGCTGAAAAGATAATAATGTTGGTGCCAGGAGGGCCTCATTGGGGAGATCATTCCACAGTTGGGGGGCCACCACTGAGAAGGCCCTCTCCCGTTTTGCCACCTTCCAAGCCTCCCTCAGGGCAGGCACCCGGAAGAAAACCTTAGATGCTGAGTATAGGAGTACAGATAGATTTTGGTCAGGAGAGGTGCTCCATCAGGAATTGCGGTCTCAAGCCATGTAGGATTTTATAGGTTAAAACCAGCACCTTGAATTGAGCTTGGAAGCATATAGGTAGGGATGTACGAATCCCTTACCTGGTTCCAGTCAGGGCATCCGCTGGGGGCGGGGGAGAGGCGATCCATTCCTCCCCCCAGAATCCTCAACGGGGGGAGGCAATCCGGTCCTCCCCCCGGAATCCTGCCTGGCCAGCTCCGCAGCCATGCTGCGGAGCTGCCGGCCGGGCCAATCCGCAGCAGGGCCTCCAGCCGCTGCCAGGCTGGTGCAGATGCAAATAGTGTCCTGTGTAGGGGATGCCATTTGCGTCCCTACGGTAGCCCATGATAGGCTACGTAAATATTTACTTAGCCTATCCTGGCTAAAGCAGGGACGCAAATGACGGCCACTATGCCATTTGCGCCGCTGCTCTTTGCCGTGATAGGCTACGTAAGTATTTACATAGCCTATCACAGTAAAGGCCGCCACACAAATGGCGGCCGCTACACCATTTGCGTGGCCACCTTTACCGTGTAAGGCTACATAATACGTGATAGGCTATGTAGCGGCCGCCATTTGTGTCCCTGCTCTTTGCCGTGATAGGCTATGTAAATACTTACGTAGCCTATCACAGCTGCCTGCAAGGATGCAAATGGCAGCTGCTATGACGGCCGCCATTTGCAGCCGTAGCAGCCCGGCCATGGCCAGCCAGGAGACCAGCTGGAGCCACCACCGCCGCTGGAGCCACCACCACATCCACCCCAGGTGAGGTCCATCCCGGGGGGATTCGGCAGGGGGGCGGGGGGGAAGCTGTTCCGGGGATTCCACGGATTCCGGGAGGCTGGATTCTTTACAAGACTCACTGGAGTCCGTGGCAGAATTCTCTAACATCCCTACATATAGGTAGCCAGCACAAGCAGACCAGATTTGGTCTTATATGTTTGGACCTTCTAGTCCCTGTTATCAATCTGGCTGCTGAATTTTGCACGAGCTGCAGCTTCTGAACAATCTGTCTTCAAAGGCAGCCCTACATAGAGTGCATTGCAGAAATCTAACTTGGAGATTACCAGAACATAGACAACTGAAGCCAGGTTATCCCTGTCCACATAGGGGCATAGCTGGGCCACCAACCAGAATTGGTAGAAGGCACTCCGTGCCACTGAGGCCACCTGAGCCTCAAGTGACAAAGATGGCTCCAGAAGAACCCCCAAGCTACGAATCTGCTCCTTCAGGAGCAGTGCAACCCCATACAGAACAGGTTGAGCACTTTCCATTCAGTCAGAAGAACCACCCACAAACAGCATGTCAGTCTTGTCTGGATTCAGCTTCAGTTTTTTAGCCCTCATTCAGTCCATTCTCACAGCCAGGCACCGATATAGCACATCCACAGCCTCACCTGATGAAGATGAAAAGAAGTAGAGTTGCATGTCATCAGCATACTGATGACAATGCACTCCAAAACTCCAGATGACTGCACTCGATAGTTTCATGTAGATGTTGAACAGCATGGGGACAGAACTGACCCCTGTGGAACTCCAGACTGGAGAATCCACAGGGCTGAGCAATGTTTCCCAAGCACCACCTTCTGGAGCCGACCCTCCAAGTAGGAGCAAAACCACTGCAATACAGTGCTTCCCACTCCCAACTCAGACTGTTGTCCCAGGAAGATACCATGGTTGATGTTATCCAAAGCTGCCGAGAGATAAGGAGAATCAACAAGGACACACTCCCCTTGTTTTTGTCCCACAACACAGGTCATCATACAGGGCAACCACGGCTGTTTCTGTGCCAAAACCCAGCCTGAACCCCAACTGAAATGGATCCAGATAATCGGTCTCATCCAAGAGTGCCTGGAGCTAGCTTGCAACCACCCGCTCAAGGACCTTGCCCAGGAATGGAACATTTGCCACTGGCCTATAATTATTAAGATTTTTCAGGTCTAAGGAAGATTTCTTCAGAAGTGGTCTCACCACCACTTCTTTCAAGTGGCCCAAGACCACCCCCTCTCACAAGGAAGCTTTATCACCTTCTCTGTTCCTTCCCTGCCAGGTTTTATAAGCCAAGAGGTGCAAGGATCCAGTACAGAAGTGGTTGCATGAACCTGTCAAAGCACCTTGTTAATGTCCTCGAGCTGTACCAACTGAAACTCATTCAAGAAAATTCGATAAGGCTGTACTTTTCACCTGCTGTAATCAGGATTTCTTTATGTCTTTTCTGTAGTGACTTTTCTTAGTGTAGAGTTTATATGAACTTTTATTTTAGATCAGAGTGATTGTTTTTAAACTATCTCAGTTCTTACTGAGAGATTGAAGCCTCTTTTTAAAAAAAACTTTAGAGAAATGTATTTATTCCTTTTTATCCTACTTTTATACTTGCAATAATGCCTAAGGTGGCTAATATCCATAAAAACATTGAAATGTCACCATAAGAACAGTGAAACCAAGCATGACAATGACTGGGTTCATTTGCATATCCAACCCCCACTCACAGGTTGTTGTGTGGTGTGAACCCGGTGAGCATGGGTTATGCAAGGGCTAAAACAGGCCATAGGTATGCAAGAGTTGCTTAACCCTTGCATAACCTATGCTTGCTAGGTTCACACAACACAACAACCCCCGAGCAGGGATTGCATACTTCCCACATGCGCCACAGCCCCACACATGCCATAGCCTCACTGTGGGTGCACGTGTCCCCCATGCACCACAGCCTCAATGTGCATTAAATAACCCATGGTGGGCTGTTGTGTTGTGCGAACAGCCCAAATGTAAAGAACAGTATTTAAAATCACAATCAAAATTAAAACAGGAGAGATTCAAAAGCAAATTAATAACTAAGAGCGCAATCCTATGGTCCCTAGACAGCATCTGAGGGTCCCTAGGGTGCAGCAGATTTCCCCCTTCAGGCTGGAGACAGAGCTTCAACCTTGGAGGAGGAGATCCGAATGTGGATCACCCTACTCCAAGCCCTTACCAGTTGTCACAGAAAGCTCTATGATGGCTCCCTCTCCCGAGGTCATGACTCCAACTTCAGGAAGGGAGAAAATTGGTGTGTTGGGGGTGCACTGATGGGAGCGGAGAGGCCATAGATTCAATGCCCTCTCAGCCTCCACCCCCAGAAGAATGAGCAAGTTAGATGAGCTCAGACGCCCATCTAATGAAAAATGCTGTATTGAGAATGGAGACGCTTAAAAAGTCTCCTTTGCTTCTCCTACCACAGGATAATGCTCTAATATTAGTCCAACCAAAGGCTTACCTAAGTATAAATTTTTTCAATAGCTAGAGGTTTTCAAAATATATGAAACAGAATGGCATTTAGTATAGATGTAATATGCTAGACATCTTTTACTTTGGTTTTAAAGGTTTTTATATTAGGTTTTATTATATTGATGCATCTTATGGTCTTAAGATTTGTGAACCACCCAGAGAGTGTTTTCAGGATGGTTAACTAATGCAATTTACATTAAAATAAACCCACACGATTAAACCAATTAAAAATCAGTAGAGCAGTAAAACTTTAAAACTTAGCATTACCTCTGATGTCATCCAAATATCAACATCATCATTTTCATCCACAGTCTCTGATATACAAGGAATTAAAGATACAAATCGTGATATAAGATCCTACAAAATAAGCAGGAATAAGTCTATCACAAGAATGCATATTGGAAAATCCAGGCAACATTATTATATTTGGAGTTATTAAAGCTGTCAAACAGTAGTTTCTGTATTACATATTTTTATATTCTTTATGACAGAAATAACTCTAGTTGGCAGACCAGGGCTGCTTTCAGATGAAGGGCTCCTAGTGCTAACCATCAGAAAACATTGTGTGTAGATATATTCTGTCTTTTCCTTCTTAATATACTTTTTTTCTGGCAAAAAAAGAAAAAAAGATGGAAGAAGTGGTGGGAAAGCAAGGAGGGCTACAAAGTGATGATGACAATGTCTGACGCCCCCTGTAAAATTCTGTGAATAAGACAGTGCAATTGCACAATAAAGGTTTCATCAGGAAACATCATAGAAGACCCAACAGGAAAATTACTTGAAGTATATAGAAGAAAATTTTAATTAAAACTGAATTATCTTATTCTATGATAAATACTCTATACTTACAGAAGCTGAGTTAGGATCATCAGGACACATATCTAGTAATAATTGTGGTGGATTCAGAGAGGTAATATATTTTGTTACTAAAATATTTCTTCCGTGATTGTTAAAAACTGATGTTACTATTCTCCTCTTTGGAAACACTGCCTTGCATGTTTGCTTAAAAATGTATGCTCTTTGCAGTAGCGTTTCAGTTTCATGATCTGCAAGCTAAAAACATACTTAGAACTGAAATTATATTTTTAAATTTCAAAGCAAGTGATTTTTTTCATCTGAATATAGATGAAAATATTGTTTTAGAATTATCTTGTTAAATGGGAGAAACATAAATGCCAACCTTATCTGATTCTAAATTATTTTCCACAGAAGATAGCTGAGGTTCAATAGTGGCAAAGATTGTTAAAAAGGTATATTCTTTCAAGTTCTGCCCATAACATTCTTCTTTAGGGGGTACATACGTCTTACTCCAAGTATATCCAAGCAAAACTGGTGGCATATTTACTTGAAATGTACCACAGATCTGTGAACACATATTACACTCATTAAAACACATGCAAGTGATAAGGTCAGAGCCCAAATGACTGATGACATGACTGCATTACAACGTTATTATTTCAAAAGCAACTCATTATTTCGTCCTGTTTTTTACCTTTGATTGTTCCAGGACTGCAGAGAAAGGAAACATAACTGATCCAAGCCAATTCTTTCTTACATAGGAGTGACCACTACAGCTTTTTGGACAGGCATCCTAATGAAATACATAGCTTAGGTTAATCTTTTCTTGTGTATGTGTGCGTACGTGCACATTCATTATTTAACACTGTTTCCACGGCAGCTAAAATACAATCTTAACACCATATTACATGTCTATTTTCCATTATTGCCATGAATACACAATCAATCTAAAATATTGCCATTGAATAGAGTTAACGTGTTTAATAGGGCCGCAGTGGCTTAGTGGTTAAGACGCTGAACTGCAGACTGGAAGGTCGGCAGGTCAGCAGTTCGAGACCCGAGTTCTACGTGATGGAGTGAGCTCCCGTCTTCAGTCCCAGCTTCTGCCAACTTAGCAGTTCGAAAGCAAGAAATTGCAAGTAGATAAATAGGTACCGCCTCGGCGGGAAAGGTAACAGCGTTCCGTGCACCTCGGTGTTCAGTCATCCTGGCCACATGACCACGGAAGCGTCTTCGGACAGCGCTGGCTCTTCGACTTAGAAACGGGGATGAGCACCACACCCTAGAGTCGGACACGACTGGTTGGGGACACCTTTACCTTTAACATGTTTAATAGACCCAAAGTGTTTTTCCAGCTACAGCTAATCCAAAATACAAATGCACATCTGTACGTAACATAAGTGTATTATCTACACTTTCGGACACTAAAATATTTTTCAGTAATATTCAGTCCTCATGTAAAAATGATGGAGGGAGTGATCATATGCCCCCCAGACAGCATGCGGGAGGGGGGCATAGGGTAGTTTGGTTTCCTGTCTCTGAGGTTAGAGCCAGGGCTCCAATATCGGAGCCAGGAAACAGTGCTCCCTGTCCCCTCTCCCTCGTAGCCAGTGCGGAGAGAACCGTGCCAGCTACCTCTCCATGCTCAGAAAATGGAGCATGGAGACGGGGGAAAGCGGGTGTTCCCGGGAGCGGGGAGGGGAGGAGACGGGGCAGCTGTGATAAACATATCCTATGGCCACCCCAGCCTTCTTCCCTCCCGCTGCGAGGCACCTCCACTAGACAGGCAAAATTGCCTGTCTAGTAGAAATGCAGGGTGGCTGGAGCACGGAGGCAAAGATCGCCTCTGCTGTCCTCCTGCCCTGCACTGGATACTCAGCAGCCTCTGATTTCAGAGGCTGCCAGCAACCCACATAGGATTGTGTCCTAATTTTATTTCTACTGTGAATTAAGCCACAGTTTTAGAAGAAATGGAGACAATATTCAAAACAAAATCAAGAGGTAACGCTTAATAGATATGAAGATGCCAAGGATTTGGAAGACTCTCCATTCTATATCAGACAGCTCCCTAAACATACACTCTTATCTAGTTTAACATGAATTATCTGAAAGACAGTATTCGGTGCACAAAAATAATAGTCCCTTCTTTCCTTAAAACATATGATATTAAATGTTAGAGTGCAACAGTGGTATGTTGGACTCACTAATAACCTTAAATTGTTTGTTCAAAAATGGAAATAAAACCACATATGTAACTTCTTCCAGTTGGGAACATTATTTCTATTTCTGATTCCTTGTACACATTTAGAAACAAACAGCCTTTTATACCTACATTACCTCATGTTTTTCAATCACAAATTCATCAAAAATGTTAATATTTATGTTGTCTTTTATTTTAGATAGTCCTGAAAAAGTATAATCATGGCCTGGAGAGCTGAAACAAAGAAATAAATATTTTAACTGAAATGAAGAAAAACTATGCTCTCTTGTATTTTAATAGTTCTCAATCTGAAAACAGAAAGCAAAAACCATTTTGAAAACACTATTACTTGAACTACGTATTGTGGCTTTGATTTAAATATCTGAAAGCAGTTCTGCATGTACATGAGGATGCCAATCCCCCCACCACCACCACCATCTCTCAAGCCACTCTGGAGGGTTCCTGCCTGGACCAGTTGGAGGGGGTGGGGGGCAGATGATGAAGGTCTGCAGCCAGGAGAGACTCTGAGCTTCACCACACGAGGCTAAAATCCCACATCCTTACTGGGGCTTCTGCTTCCAGATTCTTTGTGGGATTAAGACTGGCTCCTTTACATGGGTGGACATGTGTTTTGAATCAGGGAATTCCTTTCTCAGCAAGTTCTATATGTTTAATTTTACAGCCATTAGATGGTGCTGTGGTTATAGCACAACTCCGTCATTGCACACAGCTGATATATCAGATTAACATTCCTTATCAGGTTATCTCCTATCTTTTTAGAAGTGGGATAAAGGTCAGAAAGCATGGGAGGTGCCCTGGAGGTTGACGATGTTATGTAAAGGACCTGCAAACTTCCATGAGTGACCAATCACAACCATGCAATAAAAGTGTCATGTAGAAATGCTCTTAGTATCACTGTCATTTCCAAAATCTAAAGCCAAAAATTTATAGCACAATCCTATGCATATCTACTCAGAAGTGACCCCACGGATTTCAGTGGGTGTCCCATGTAGTTTATATAGGATTGCAGCCTTAATATTCCTTACCTGGGAGGTTGGGCGTTTTGTAAAAATCATGCAAACTGAAGAGGATCTATTTTGCTTTACTACATCTAACTTTTACTTTCTTCCTATTTTTAGTGTATGTGACAGATATACCATTTAAAGAAAATGCCTAAGAAAATGGAACAGACTACAGTGTAAGAAACATGTGGCCATAGGAAATTTAGAATTCTCACTGAATGGTTTAAGTACCACATTCATTTTTATTAAAAGTAAGATACTGGTAACTTACACAAAATCTACTTGAAGTTCTTCATTCCAACATGGATGGGAGCCATCTGCAGTACTAGTCTGATAAACTGTGTTCTGGAATGTAACTTCTACAAAAGGGTGAACAGCTACCTAAAATAAACATGTAAAGTATATACTTGAATGTAATTATATTTTTGCCTCATTTTCAAACCTATTTACTGTAAATATTTACTTTATTATAGAAAGCAGGCAGATTTTACCAGACATGAGCATATTACCCATCCTTCTTAGAGAAAGGTGGCAGGGGCGGAGGGGGGAGAAGAGAAATTAAATAAAATCAAAGTTACACATGTAAAATGTCAATCTCTTTCCCTTGAGAATATCATATACTCAAGAGGCATTACAAGAGCACACTGCAATGCCCTCTAGTTCTCATCCTATCAAAACAGCATTTTCAGTTTCCACTTATACTAAAGGAAACATGAAAAAGGCTCATTTCTATCATTTCTGTCTAGTGCCTACTGGGAATTATCATAGCAAAGGAATCCATCAGAAGATTTGCAGGTAACTGGCAGTACGTTTTCATACTAGACATGCATCCCATATATTGCAATGTTTTATTCTAGATTATAGGAGCATTTTAAATAATATTTAGAGGCACTTTATACAATCAACGGAATCAAGTAGTGAAGTTTTTTTTTCCTGCTGCAGGTGGGTTGTATGCATGAATGCTCTCCTGTGGGAAAAAAATCCCTATATGTAGAGAATTAGCTCATCAGAGAGAACAGGTATGGAAGACACTGTTATGCCATCATCATTAAAAATGAAATTTTAGAAGAACCCCACTCTCTAAAGCAAATGTACTTTTCTGCAGCAGCTAAATAATAAATTGTGTTTTTCTATGGCTGGCAAGACAACTTCCAAACCCTTTGCACTGAAGCTAAGTGAAGTCTCGCCAGAGGAACATGGGTATTGATTCTGGCACATATTGCTCCCTTACCCCGCAATGTAAACATCAAAATCCACCCACCAAACAGCATTCAAATTAACGAAAATACCCAAGATTCTGAAGTAAAGAATATAGTTGATGACAAAAATCTGGCCTCTTCATTTAATCAAAATAAATTTTAAACATCATGTGGAACACTGTATATATGTACTGCTGTTTTGTTCAGGTCTTTAAATAAATATCTATACAAGTGATTTGGAAATCTAATTTAGAGAGCATAAAAATTGCAATTTCATAATTACCTCACTTAGAAGATCAGCTGTATAGGCTACATTTCCTGGCAAAATAGGTCTGCCTCGAGACATACGATTTGGTAAATAAGATGGTGAATGAGCAACTGCAACCCTTGAGATGGGAAACAAGAATGGCAAACATATTTCATTCTGTTTCTCTCATTAAAATGCATGAAAATTTCCTATATATTTATACATAAATAATTGTCTGAGTGTTAATAGAAAAGCTAGTGGAAGCTGCAGTACAAGTTTGCAGGGGTGGAAGGCAGGAAGAGACCACTTTGAAATTTGAGTCACAACTGAGCCATTTATCTTTACAAATTTCAGAAAGGAAAAACCTGAGTCTAATCAGAAGAGCAACCTCAGCAGGTAGGCAGCCAGCTTTTCAGTCCACTGACAGCCATTTTATTTGAAGTAACTTCCATTGATAATTTGACTTATTTTCTTATGTTTAGGACTTCATGTAGGACTTCAATCAGGTGGGGGCTGAGATTTATAAAAGGCAGTAAAAGAGGGTTGGAGAAGGTAGAAGCAATTATGAGGTTAAAGTAAGGTGGGATGATCTCAGGCACCAGTCACAAAAAGGGAATAGGAGTATAAGGCAGAGTCCTCATGCTAGCAATGAGTTGCTTGGACTGAGGAGCTAGGTCTGAGGCCTGGGCTTTATAACAACAACAACAAATACTCAGATGTATACCTGCTGCCAACTGACATTTGGTTTCCTTGAAGCCCAGATGTCAGTCTGCCAGGCCTGAAGTAAGAACAGAGCACTGGTGGCATACGATGTAAAGTATTGGAAGCCCTAGTCTGAGATTCATCCTGGAACCTTACAGGCAACTTTCACTCTTTCAGATAGGATCCAGGGTGGGGATGCACAACCTTTTTGGCTCCAAGGCCCACATCAGGTGTCTTCTGGGGTGCCAAGGGCCACACATACATGCACCTATGCTCTCAAAACTGCCGCTATTAGGAGTGGTAAAGCCACAATCTGGACTGCTTCAGGGTCACTGAGGAGGGAGGAGACTGCATCCCACACCCCACCCCAGTGACCCTGATCTGATTGTTGCTTTACTGCTGCTATTAGGAGGGCTGACACTATTAGCAGGGCTTGATAATAGAGAGATGACCTTTCATGTGGAGGAGTTGGACTGATAATGGAATTTATACTTTGGATCAGTTAATAGGTGTGGATGATCAATTGTTATCATTTTCAGTATTCCAGATTAGATATCATTTACCATCTAGTGTTAGTTGGGAGTACATTCAGCTTCAGCCTTTGCTGGAGTCTATATACAGACCATTAGTGATGAGTGCTTCAGCGCTTCCTGCACTGTTGGAGGAATTAATTGGTTCCTTACAGAAAGCTAAGCCTACAGTGACTGTTTATAAAAGTCTTTTGGAATGTGGTAAAGTAGATGTTCAGAAGGTCAGAGATGGATGGAATGAGGAACTGGAATGGTCTATAAAGTGTAATCAATGGAAGGTTGCCTTAGCTTCCATATGTACTATTTCTGTAGATTTAAAACAGAAACGGATCCAACAAAAATGGATGTTTCATGTAAACTGGACACCACAGAGGCTTGTTAAGAAGACGCTGGCTAGCTCAGCTAGATGCTGGCGATGAAATGAGGACAATGCCTCATTGAGGCATATGATGTGGGCATGTCCTGTAGTGGCTTCTTTGGGATTGGAAGTTATTGCTTGTATAAATTTTGTTTTTGAAAAATCAGCGAAAATAGCAAATGTACATGCACTTTTAAATTGCATCCCTGTGATGTGGGGGATTAACAGCAAAGTGGATACTAAGAGCATTTATAGTTGCAAAGAGACTTGTATTTGAAGCTTGGAATGAAAACAGCCACTCAATGGACTGAAGATCTCACTGCTCTTGCTACATTTGAGTGTATCTCCTACAACCGTCAAAGTTGTATGGATGGTTATTTAGATATATGGACTGCTTATATTAACGCACATATATGAAATAGAAGTGTAAAATCCTTTCCCCGCTTTGTGTTCTCCCCACCCCTTTTCCCTATATCAAAGGAAATGTTAATGATTACTGTGTACTGATATAGTTTATGATATGAATTCTCCCTTTTTGTTAACTGTTGATGTTGCAAATAAAAAGATTAAATAATATTTTTTTTAAAAAACTATTAGCAGGTCCGCCGCTATTAATGGCAGTAGAGCAGGGATCTGGGCTGCTACCCCCTCCCTGCCCCAGCCACCTTGACCCAATCACTGCTTTACCACACCATTAGCACTGGTAAAGCAGTGATACAGGCTGTTTCAAGGATGTGTGGGAGGGAGGAGGCAGCATCCTCCCCACCTCCAATCCAGCTTCATTGCCTCCATTAGTGCTGCAATTTTTTCAGCACTGGTGGCAATTTTCATGGTGATAGCTGGGGCTCTTGGGCAGCCACACACTAGGGTTCTCTTCATACCTGGCATTTTATCCCACTACAAACAGGTCCTTTTGTTTCCCGGATTGTTTCTGGGATTTAGACTGGCCCTGCATACAGGCATTTCTCATTGTGCTTTCCTCCGCTATATACCTTTTCATGGCTGGGCAAAGCTGCACAGAAAAATCGTGACAGAAGGTGGCTGATGGCCCCTTGGCCCCTCCCCTCCACTGATCATTGGTTCCTGTAACATGATTGATGGCTCCACCTGTCCCTCCACTTCTCCATAGCAGGAGGGAAGTCGGAAGCCCTTCTACTGACCGGGATAGTGGGCTATGGGAACTGGTCCCCTGACCCCCTCCTTCCTCCGACTTTGTGGAGAGGGAGAGAGTCTTCTCAGTGGCTTACCCCAACTGCTGCAGTAGCAGCTGACAAGGTTGCTGGCACTGGTAGTCCTTCTCTGCTAAATATGTCAGTATGTGATGGAATTAAATGCAGTACATTGCTTGCACTACTGAGTTCGAATGGTATACTGATTTCTGGGTTCCCAACTACAGAAATAAGAAATCCACAAACAGACCTTTATACGGTCAATGCACCAAGCCATACCTAGCAGCCCCCACCCTAAGGTGACCATGTCATGGGGACACCTTCTTCATTAGACCTGGCTTGTTTCCCACCACCCTGTGCTGTTGTTGCTTTTCTCCCTTATTCTGGCTTCCCAACGACCCTGTAAGGTGGGCTAGAAGAAGAAATAGTGGCCTGCTTGCTTCCCAATCATACAGATGTTTTCACAGGCATGAGTGCAAGTCCATTCAATGGCTGTATGCAGGTACATGCCAACACTCTGCAGATGTCTGCCTCATGGTCTTCCATGCCATCCTAGATGGTTGCCACTCAGAAGACCTTGTGGCAGTGATTGCGGTGGTTTGCTGCAGGTGGGAGGAAGTAATATGGAAAACCACCTCAGCATTACTGTCTTATCTAAAACCACTCCACACACAAAAAAGAAACCATTAAAAATGACTATTCCAAGCCCTGCATGGTGAATTTATTCAGGGGAGGAGAAAAGGCATTTTTAATACCCATTGAAATCCTAACTGTCAAGCCTTTCTCCTGTGTGGCTGAGAAGGGAGACTCCCCCATCCACCCTGGGAGGAAAAAAAGCCCATCAAATTGGTGAACAAAAGGGAGAAGAAGCAGTCCACGAAGTCAATGGGAGGGGGAAGTTCCAAGTAAATGCATTGAAGGGGATGGGAGACCATAAGACTGCTACTCTAAGTAGATATACAGTGCCCTCCTATGCATGCCTACTTAGAAGCAAGCCACACAAATTTCAATGACACTTACTCCCAGGAAAGGAAAGGGTCAGGAGTATTTATGAAGCCAGAGCCTGAGTTCAACTTCACAATATGATCAACAAGTCAGTTCAGCAAAACTCCATCTTTTAATGTAGATTTTCTTCCTGTTGCAATTAGAACTGACACTGGCCTCTAAACAGTTTGAGGATTGTAGAAGTAAAGCACAAGGTTTGTGGAGAAAAAGAAGACATCCCTGTGCCCTTTAAAAAACAAGTACAGACTTACAGCCAATGAGTTTACTCAGAAGTAAGCACTGCTGTGTACAGGAGGATCTCAGAGAAGCATTTGGGATGGTTAACCACTTTACAGTTCAAGTCTGTGCATGCCTACTCAAAAGTAAGCCCTACTGATGTCAATGAAACTTACTCTCAGGTAAGTGTGTATATGATTGAAGGCAAAAATGCAACCCCCCACATATCTGGGGAAACAGTGATGTATGTGCAGCAGTGCCCATAGTGGAATGAAAGAGAGGCAGAAACAGTCACTGGAAGTGCGGTCAGTGACCTGCCCCCTCCCCACCCCCACTGATTTGTTGTCATGACAATGTTATTCAGCACCACCCAGCAACACCCCCTAGCATATGCCCACACAAAGTGGGACAAAGCACTAAAGCGGAAATACACAGGGAGGAAATGGCGATTTCAATCGCAAGCACAGAAAATGCCAGGTTTTCCCTGTTCTCAGATAACACAGGAAGAGGGAAGGGAAGTTGTGAGATAGCAGCAGGAGAGTAGCGGTGGCATTTAAAGCTCCCAGGAAAACCTGTGATTAAAGAACGATCATGCTAAAAAACCAAGGTGGCCTAGGGCCTGGGAGGGCCCACATGTAGCCCACAGGTTGTACACCCCTGCATTAGAGGAATGGGATTATGGTGAACAACTTGGACCTTTCAGTTGGACTATGGTCTAGCAGTGCTGGTGAGGATAGCAGAGCATTATCAGGAATTTCCACCAGTTGCCACAAATCCTATGTGGTCATAGAGGTGCATAGGACCACTGCTGTATATTAGCCCTTAGCACTGCAAGCTTGGAGATTTTCAGGAATTTAGATTCCATATGAGTTCATGGAGGTTTGGCTGGTCCCAGCATAGCACCTAATACTGCAGTGATAAAAGAAGGGCAAGCCAATTTCCTCAAAGCTCATGAAAACTTTTTTGAGGAAAACCATTTCCTCAAAGCTCAAGGAAAACAGGGAAGGAAACCAACCTTTGCTACTGGTAGCCTTGTTTATTCCAAAGGCTCAATGGCTTAGGAGTGAAGATTTCAGCAGGAATCTCCTTGGTGTTATGAAAGAGGCTTGCAAGGATCAACCTTAAGACTGAACTGAAGGCTCCGAGTCAGGATGGAGTTGCCCAAAGGATACTGACAAGAAGAGGTACACCCTGTTGCCCTCACCATTGAGTGGTAGGCACTCGCATTGCATGGGATGTATTGTATGTAAAACTGACGTTAGTTTGCCTGTTGCAGATCATATTCAGTGATTCAGCAAAGTTCTGGCCCTTTATTTAATCCACATCTTGTGTCTCATTTCTCCATTCAGTGTGTGGGAAGCAATGACAGTTAATAGTTTTCTTTGTGCTTGACTGCTTGTGCAAAATCATGAATAATGCATCTGTTCAGAAAGTCTTAACGAAATGGTATACACTGCTTACACTGGTGTAGTTTCAAGTCAATGGGACTACAACAGTTTAAGCATTTTGTGATTTGTCTCTCTGTCAATGAGTGTTGTTAAATATATTTAGATTCTCTGAAAGGAAATTCTGTTTGCATTCAAGCTACAGTATGGTGTTTAGTAAACCAAATTGTTTGCATAATAATAAGTTTGAAAGAAGGCCATGCATTCCTAGGAGCACATTTCCTCATGAAAATGATTTTTTGTCTTTGTTTCAGAATACACTAGAGCCTTGACTTTGCAAATGATTTGATTAGATTTGGTGACTATTATGCTAAATGTGCTCTTTCACAACACCCTTCTACATATCTGTACACTAAAATAGTCTTTCACAGCACAGTAGAACTTCAGATAAAAATAGAACAAAATGCTAATAATGTGTTAATGATAAGAAGCTACAGTAAAGTATGAACTATATTTTAAGAGATAATATGTGTACCCTATAGTTCTACTAATAATACTTCTCTTTCACTTTATTTTCTTGTAAATATATGTCTTTCTAGTGTAACCAGTATTTCTGTCACATTTTGTCTTTATTCAGTGACCTTTAAACTACATTTCATAGCTGCAAATATTTACCTAAATATTTATAGCAGTTATTCTTAACAGTTACTCTATATTTATTTTTTGGCTCTAGAAGTTAAATAATGCATTTAACTGAAAACTTCATACTGAAAAAACATATAGAACTAGACTATGACATCTCTCTACAGTTTCCTGTGTATTATACATACAATGACTGTAGACAGTCTTACTCAAGACTTTTATAATTCTATGAATTCTATACCTACTTGGTTCCTGGTGCCTTTCTTGCAGGAATGTTATATGCTCTCAATATTCTGATGAGAACTTTAACATCTCCATCAGAGACAGCCTGTGCTGGAACCTTGCGTCTTTCTTTCCTTTGTGGTTTCAAATGTCTTCTGCGTTCAGCTAGCTTAAAAACTGCATTACTCAATTGGCTAAATAAAAAAAAATGAAATAATTTAGATCAGATTAACATATACTCATATAAGAAAAGTGTAAACCTTAGTTATGTGTTTTGTAAGTTCATTTTTTCTAGAGTTATGAAAATTTAGTTCTGAGCAATATAAACATTCTTTAGTGTTTTTCTACCTTCAAGATTCTTGTAATAAAAAAGTGTAACATTTAATATTGTAGACTGTTAACCAATCATTTTCTAAAGATTGCCCAGCCCAGCCCAATTTAAAGGAAACCCTTTGAATTTATATTGTAATTATGTACCTCATAGATATGATTTCTTCATAATCACTCACAATATCTGATAAATTAAATTTGTGCCTAATGGTCACAATTCGTTTTGTAACTTGTTTCCTCATCTGTAAAACAAAATGTATTTAATAAACATGATTTGAAACTAAATCATCATGAGTTTGTCTACATAGACAAAATTTCTTCATGGAATTGTTTCTTAATGCATTGAAAATGACCATGTAAACCACTCAGATCAGTCAGGGAACCTTTTCTAGTAGAGACATTGCTCAAAGCAACATATACTGCTAGGCAAAGCTTCTACTTCTAGTCCAAAAGAAAAAGGAGTAGGTTGCATCTGAGGGTCAAACTATGTGTTACATTAGGCACATGGTTTGTCCTTGAGTACAAGATTTTTCCTTTACAAATAGGAAGCGTAGTGTGTGGCCAGGGGGAAGCAATCTGTATTGGGATCCAAGGGGGGGCGGGGCATGGGGATTTAATCATTTGACACCTGCTGGAGTTTGGGTTAGAGGGCCCACGCCTGCTATTCACATGGAAGAACAAGCTCACATTCACTCCAGTGGGAGCATTTCCCCCCATGCAAATAACAGGCACAGTGGGCTCATCTGGATCAGAACCACAATATGGGGCAAAGGGTTAGAGTATCCTACCTCCCTCCCATACTGGGATCCCAATCTGGGTTTCTACACACACACACAGCTGGCGATTTGTGAAGGAAAAAATCTGTACTCAAGAGCAAACCAAGTTATTAGCAACCAACTGATCCAGTCAGCAGATCTCACAATAGAATTTATGCATCACTTAACATATAAAAGTAAAATTCAAAAAGCAAATCAAATGTTAATTTGATAATTTCTGTATTAATACAGAAAACCATTAGTATATTTAATTAGTTAATATTTTAGCTTGTATCCTCATTGCTCTTAACAAAAATTTAGCTACAGTTTCTAAGATAAATTAATTACTATAAGAAATAAAAGAACATGATATTCAGATGATGTTCTGAGATACAAAGCGATCAATGGATTGATTAACTCTTTATGGATATCACAATACAAATTACAGAAAAGAAAAACATGGCTTACTGTTTCAGTTGCCTGTCAGCCACAAGGACATAATCTGTTGGAATAAGCTATCCCCCTAAATTTCCCATCCAAGAGAGCTAAAGGTATCACACTGAGATGTGCAAGAATTAACGTTCTCGTGTACTTTGAAATGTTTAGGGTTGTAGCCAATGTTAGTCTAACTTAAGCCCAATTCATTTCAATGGGTCTACCCCATTGGATACAACCCTTAATTTCTACAAATATTTGCCTTGAAAATTAACAGAAGCCATGTAAATGCCAATAACAAAGGAGACATGATCTTATTTGCTGCTGAACATGAATTTTGAAGATCCATACATTTGATATGCTGGATAACACAAGATCTAGCTTTATCAGGACCTTATGAAAAAAGCAACAATGAAGAAAACCCTTAAAGGAGGGATGGGGAACATGAGGCCCTCCAGAAGTTGCTGGATTGAAACTCTCATAATCTTTCACCATTGGCTATGCTGGCCAAGGGTGATGGGAGTTGCAGCCCAACAACGTCTGGAGGACTACATGTCCCCCGCTCGCAGCCTAAAGTATGTATTTTATAATTTTCATCCTTAAATGTACATACTGATCTGAATGAAGTAATGATAAATAACTAGATGAAAGAACAGGGAACATTAAACAAAGACAAAGTTTCACTGCTGGAGACCAAGCCTTGGCTTCTACAGAATTCAAGCCTGTCTCTAATCTCAGAACTGCAGGTACCACACAAATGGACACACCAAAGATTGTCTTTAAAAATCCGGATTGTATTTTTTCAACACTTGGATTAAACTCATAATCTGAATTTGAACACCATATAGAAGCTGAGCAAATGATTTAGCAGTAAAAGGGTACAATACTGAAGAGATATAACAGCTCCCTTTAGAACAGAAAAAACACTGAATAACAGCCATACTATTACATGCATTTTCTATAACATAATTCCTAGGAAGTGTCCAAGATAAAGAAAAGTGAAACAGAATTCCTAAATATTTATATGGTGAAACTTGCTCAAGTGGATGTCAATCTCAAGACCAATTTTATATTTTTATATTTCTTGAAAATACTAAAACCTTGGTTAACTGAAAGACTTTCATTCTTAAAATAATTAGAAAATTGTTTTGTAAATCCTGCCTGCTCCTCACCTAACATATTTTATATCTCAAGCCAATCCTGATATTAGGATAAAGCACGCTAGAGTATCATTTTCTAATAACACATAGCAGGCTTACTGGTCTACAGGTAGAAGGGTCAAATTCACACCACTTTTTATGAATTGAAATGATCATCACTGACAGCCCTGGGCTACCAGCTTGCCCCTGCCCCCCCCCCCATGCAACAAGCACTCCCTCCCAGGGAGAATTTGCCCACAGCTTACAACTGATTGATAGCAACTGCCACCACCCCTTTTCTCAGCCTCAAACCCAAGATAAAGGGGACTCCAAGGGCCCAAGCACATTTACCTGCCTGAACTGAAAAAAGCTCCTATAGGCATGAATCCAAATACTCTGGTAGTGTAGCTCAGTGGTCAGGCACATGAGAGGAGGAAATCTTTCTCTTAGACGTGGTCAACATTCACACTCCCAAACCTCCAGTCCAAGTTAAGAGACATTTATTAAAGACAGCATAAAAAGATATAGAAATGGAAGCAAGGATAGCCAAAGAAAATAAAACATGAAATCAATCAAGATGGCCTGCACTGAACACTTAGGAGACTCACCAACTGGAGAATAGGCCACATACATCCTCCTAAACTAGGTGGATTCTTCGGTTACATAAGAAGAGCCACACTGGATCAGACCAAGGGTCCATCTAGTAAAAAAATTCTGTTCACACAGTGGTCAACCAGCTGCCCACAGGAAACCCACAAGCAAGACATGAGTGCAACAGCACCCTCCTATCCATGCTCCCCAGCAACTGGTGTACATAGGCATAGTGCCTCTGATACTAGAGGTAGCATATAGCCATCAGGACTAGTAGCCACTGATAGCCTTATCCTCCAGGAATTTGTCCAATCCCCTTTTAAAGCCATCCAATTTGGTGGCCATCACTACATCTTGTGGAAATGAATGTGATAGTTTAACTATGCGCTATGTGAAGAAATACTTCCTTTCATCTGTACTGAATCTCCACCCAATCAGCTTCATGAGATGACCCTGGGTTCTAATATTATGAGAAAAGGAGAAAAATGTCTCCCTATCCACTTTCTCCAAATCATGCATAATTTTCTACACCTCTATTATGTCTCCCCTTACTCACCTTTCTTCTAAGCTAAACAATTCCAGTTATTGTAACCTTCCCTCGTAGGGGCGTTGCTCCAGCCCTGATCATTTTTCTGCACTTTTTCTAGCTCTACAATATCTTTTTTAGGTGTGGTGACCTGAACTGTACACAGTATTCTAGTGTGGTTACACCATATATTTGTCTAAGGGGACTATGATATTGGCAGTTTTATTTTCAATACCTTTACTTATGCCTAACATGGAGTTTGCCTTTTTCACAGCAGCTGCACACTGGGCTGACATTTTCATTAAGCTGTCCACCACAACCCCAAAATCTCTTTCTTGGTCAATCACCACTAGATCAGATCACCACTACCTCAGCTTAAACTTGAGGTTGGGATTTTTTGTCCCAATGTGTATCACTTTACACTTGCTTACATTGAACCGCATTTGCCATTTAGATGCCCATTCTCCCAGTTTGGAGAGATCCTTCTGGAGCTTCTCACAATCCCTTTTTGTTTTAACCCTCCTAAATAATTTGGTGTCACCAGCAAACTTGGCCACTTCACTGCTCCTAATTCCAGATCATTTATGAGTAAGTTGAAAAGCATTAGTCCCAATACAGATCACTGTGGGGCTCCACTGTTTACATCCCTCCATTGGGAGAATTTACTATTTATTCCTAATCTCTGCTTTCTGTTACTGATCCATAAGATGATCTCTCCTCTTATTCCATGACTGCTAAGTTTGCTCAGGATTCTTTGGTGAGGGGCTTTGTCAAAAGCCTTTTAGAAGTTCAAGTAAAGACTAAGTAGAGAGGGTTCCATAGAGGGAGCATGTCTAGATGGCAATGGACACCAGTGGCAATACAAAAACACACACACCAAGATCCTTTATTGGGATTGGCAAGGGGTGTGCATGCGTGTGTGTGTGTGTGTGACAGCTGCCATGTGAATCAGTTAATGAGCATCCTGTCACATCTGCAAGGAAGCTGGTTCTCGCCTTGTGGAGACTGAGGCTGTCTCTACATGAGCGATTTATTGCACGCTCGTGATTGGTCACTCAAGTCTTCAGGTCCTTTACACAACGTCCTCAACCTCCAGGACGACTCCAGCACATTTTCCCCTTTATCCTACTTTCAAAAAGATCGGAGATAAGCTAGTAATAAAAGTTAATGGCGCCATATCAGCAGTGTGTAATGCTGGTGTAGTACTATAAACTTGCTGAAGAAGGACTTTCGTAGAGTCAAACCGGTGTCTGCCATGTAAATGCTTGAGCACATTTTTCGAGCAGGCTGATTGGAGGGAGAAGAGGGTAAAATGCCTCCCTGCAACAAAGGGAAATACATTTGATCCCCCACCCCACCAAGCTCAGAATCAATGTCCTCTGTTGATTCAGACCACCCCATTAAGTTCAAGCGGGCTTACTCCCAAGTAAGTGAGCCGAGGACTGCAGACTTACAGCACAATCTTACATCTACTCAGAAGTAAGTCCCATTGAGTTCAATGGGGCTTACTCCCAAGTAAGTGAGCCAAGGACTGCAGACTTACAGCACAATCTTACATCTACTCAGAAGTAAGTCCTATTGAGTTCAATGGGGCTTACTCCCAAGTAAGTGAGCCGAGGATTGCAGACTTAACAGCAAATCTTATGTCTACTCGGAAGTAAGCTTTCCTGGGGGCTGCAAGGAAACAGTACAGCACAAGTCAAGACTCCTTTCCCTACTCCTTTGCACACATGTCAGGGAGGGAGGGAGAGGCTCCCTTGATTCAAACCATGTATCTGCCATGTGAATGAGCTCATCATAATTCTAGGGATGTATGAAAGTCACTTACCTGGTCCCACAGCTTGCTTCGCGGTGGGGGGGAGGCGCTTCGGTTCTCCCCCCGAAGTTCAGGCCGGGGGGGGAGGTGCCCCGCCTCGCCCGGCTGAAATTCAGGCCTGGGGGGAGGCGCCCCGCCTCGCCTGGCCGAAATTCAGGCCGGGGAGAAGCGCCCTGTCTCCCCGGCCGCAAAATAAAAAGTGAATGTTAAAAACACACACACACATGATAGGCTACGTAACGATTTACGTAGCCTATCACAGCTAGATTTCCAAAGTCAGCTGTGATAGGCTATGTAAATCGTTACATAGCCTATCACGGGTGACTTTGGGAAAAAAAAACGCGTAGGCAAATGGCGGCGCCCATGGGCGCCGCCATTTGCGTTCCTTATTTGGGCCCGGGTAGTCTACGTAAAGATTTACGTAGACTACGGTGAAAATAAGGGCAACGTAAATCGTTATGTAGCCTATCACGTGTGTGTGTGGAGTTTTTTTTACATTCACTTTGTAATGGTGGCGGCGGCAGACGGTCGGAAGACCGGCCGCCGCCCCCGCCCCTGCCCCCGCCAAAACGCCGCCAAAACGCCGCCAAAACGCCGCTGGGACCCGCCGCCGAGAGGGACATTCGAGGGAGGTAAGTCCCATCCCGGGGGGAGCGGAGAATTTCACCGCCAATTTCGGGGGGCCGAATGCGTTGGCATTCGGCCTCCCCGAGTTTCGTGGAGAAATTCTCCACCATCCCTACATAATTCCACAAAGAAATTGAAAGCAGAAAGCCAAGGGAAGTATGTGGCTTTTTTGCTAAATGTAGAGACACCTTGAGAGGTAAGCTAGAAAGGTGCTGATTGAAGGCTTCCCCCATTCTGTCAGGCAGGCATTGTATATTCAGAAGCCCGGGAAAGTCATGCCTGCCCGGGATGCAACTCTTAGAGGTTATTAACCTGTTTACAGAGAAAGCTAACATGACAGCTTTGGTCAGGGTACAGGGCATCATTACAGATGCCTTATGCCAAATTTGTAGCTCAAGGCCTATTTTATTAATAAAAATAAAAGGAGCAGACAAAACTGGGAGCCACCGATCAACATTGGCCTTAAATAATTTGGGATGCTTTTCTCGATTTCAAGGGTAAGATCAGATCCTTAACTTCCTAACAGGCAACAGGAGCCCATTCTGGGAGCATTTAAAAATCTACCCTTTGATCAATTAAGAGAGTCTTTATATCATTAAAGATCTTATAAAAACGTTGTTCCCAAACACATGAAGGAATCCAATAGAGTCAGGAATTCCAAAACAGCCTCTCCACCCACCCAAAACCATTTACCAGAAAGATTTACTATCTTTGTTAGAAGAAGCTATTAATATCTTCCACAGTTCCTGCTTCATCAGTTGTTTCTTAAAAGCAATTAGGGACTTATACTTCTTGAACTGAAAGAATCTGGTAAGATTTTAACACTGACTTTTTAATAGTGCTGATAGACATTATTCAGTTGGTGTTTTTCATGAGGGCACATTGTTGATCAAACCACTGGTTAGGGGGAAATACTGAGGCTTTCTTTGATGGTATCCTATCAACAATAATACTTCTCTGAAGAGCAGAAATTAAATGATCAAATGTTTGCAGAATCTCATTTTCCCTTTTAGGAACTATTATTGCCGATTTCAGGATACACTCTCGGATGAAAAGTAACAATGACATTTTCTCATACACGTTTGCCTATGCCTTAGTTACGTTTGTTGTCAACTGGTACAGGATATCATGTTTAATTCTCCTTTTGCATCCTTAAACATGCAGACATTCACAACTACATTGTGCTCTAAAGGTTTTTGTAATGGGTACTGGAGCGTCACCCAACTCATTGGGCTCTAAATACTGTCTATATATCCATTTCTCAGAGGTTATTCATTTATGAGCCAGGTTAATGCAAGCATATTCCCTGACAAAAGATTCCCTGCTTCTTAGAAATCCTTAAAATTTGAGCCAAAAAGCTGTAAGTTAAGAGCAATACAATCCAACTGGCTGCAAACCCTTTCTAGAGTATCTGCAACCAAGAAATAATGTCCAGCTAGGATCTGATTATCCACCAAACCATACCCAGGATGAGTATTACCATCATCTTTATTAAGGGAAGACAATTTAAGATAATTTTTTCTACAAAATTAGGAACAGGTACATCTGTTTTTAAACAAGCATATTGATTAGACATATAAACTAAAATGTCATTAAAATTACCCTGAGTTGTTGAAGGACTTAGAAAACCATCAATTTTACTTTGTTTAGAAAGGGGGCAATCCCAGTATCTTGCAATATAGGAGTTCTTATAATTGCCCATAACAATAACAAAAATAAGGCAATTTCCTCAAATACTATTAAAATAGCTACAATCTTAAATAAAATGGGGAAAAATAAAGTAAAAATGTGAAAACAGCAAATAAGCAGGTAATCCCCCAACACTTCCGTCCATATACACAAATTGTATAACCTCTCAGAAGGAGAAGCAAGGAAACAGTTCTCACAGCTGAAGAGGATAGGCTTTCCTCTCAGGACCTTTGGTTTAAAAAGCCATTTAAATAAAGTTTAACAGTGAAACTGAGGTCCAACGTTGTCACCACCAGTCAAAAGCCTTTGTTTAAGAGCCTCCGATCAAAAGCCTTTTGGCTCTTACCCTGCAGCTTGTACCAAAGGTTTATGTCAAAGTGCCTCCATTTTATAGCTGAGGAAATGCAGCAGAAAACAAACCTGGTTGGAGACTCAGCAGCAGGCAATAATCCCCTTCCATTCCCAATAAAGAAGCCTTGCCCATATGATTAACATAACACATAGTTTGATCCTGAGATGTTGCTGCACATGATGGCATCAGACCCATCTCTCCTGCCTCACTCTCCTATAAGGCAGGAGGTGGGGCCTGATTTTAAGAGCAAAGGGGTTTGCAAGTGTGGAGACCTGAACCCTCTGATACTCTGGCAGGTTCTCTCCCCATAATCTGTCGCCTGAAGTCTTCCCTACCGCCTCTAGACTTTAATACCAGGAATCGGTCCAGGGGAGCAAATCTAACAAGGCAAACTACATGGAGGGATTAGCTTTGCTCACTCATGCACCCCTTTAGCTTTTAAAACTCTTGCTTTATACTTCAATTCTTGCTTTATACTTTTGTAATATCAAATACCAAGTATAACAAAACAAAAATCATAGACATACTTGTTGGTCCATTAGAGAGAGAGAAAAATATCCAAAAGCCACAATAGTATAATAGCTTTATTAGGACCAACCAAATGGTCACAAAATACTGAGCAAACTTCAGAGTTCTCCAGAACTTTCCATCAGGGTGGATGTTAAACAAGGGTAGGGGAAGAGTAAACAGCTGGGCATGATATTGTTCCAAAGTCTTCAGTTTTTAACAAACTGGTGGGAGCACAGGCCCACTGGGAAACTTAAGACAGATAGGCTACATTTTGTGAACTGCCCAGAAAGCTTCGGCTATGGGGCGATATAGAAAAATAATTAATGAAATCTGGTCTTTGTTGCTGATGCACTGATGACATCCTGGGCAAGCATGCAACACTGATATGACACCCCATGTGACACAATGTAGCACAACAGTCCTTGGGCCCAAACCAAATTGAAATAATACATAGTGGTATTTCCAGCACAAGCAAGTGGTTTTGCAGCCATTTCTTTTCTAATATTAAATTTATGAAATATCATACCATCCTAACAAAATTGGCAGAACTGTTCCTTTGTGCAGAAATAGGATCCATATCTGTCATCAACATGCCCTTTTCTAATTGGCTTCCATAGTCCTAAAATAAGAATTTGGTTATTATTATTATTTACTGAGTGTTCAGGCAGACAGAAAGTATCAAAATTGCTACAATTATATTCTACTTTCCCATTAGATATGGAGACGCTTATAATTTCAAGTACTTTGTCTCTCAGAGTTTAAAATAATACTTTCTATACATTTTCCTATATGAATGAATGTATGACCCGATTTTCCTTATTTTAGTATTTTCTTGTTTTGCCTATATGTTTTTCAAAGATGTTACTTCTTAAAAGGGGTGCTACTTCTTAAAGGGTTATGTTACTTCTTAAAAGGGAGGAATGAAGGGGGAGGATTGAACATATTGAACTTCTCCAAGTCACACAAAGAGCAAAAGTAAGTTATGTTGGTCCATAAGAAAAATTCCAAAATCCTTTGTTGGGCAATATCTTTATTAAGACCAACTGAAATGCACCCAAATAGTGAGCAAGGTGTCAAGTTCTCCAGAACTCTTCATGAGGCTAGATGATGGGCAAAATGGAGGAGGATATGCAGGAGAGAAAAAAACTGGCTTGATACTGAAGACACAAAATCTGCTTTTAGTCACAGTCTTGTTATTATCACAGTAAGCCCAACATTCTTTTTCCTGCCTCACAGCCCATTCACTTAGCCATCACACCACCTCTTACCTGCAGTTTTAAAATAAATATTCTTATGCTACCTTAAACGTAAAATGCTGTTAAAAGGGCTACTAGAAGTGCTGATAACTTTCTCTCTTGTCTAGTGGTGCAGGATTTTATTGGAATAGCATAAAGTCAAGAAATTTATAAAAAGTGTTATTGGAAAACTGGGGTGGGGTGGGGGGAGCAATTTTGGAAATGTCCCTCCCTGACAAATACGTTTCTCTCAGACCCAATCCTTTTACTGAATATGTGTTGGATTGTTGGATTTCTAGGTTTTCAAGAGATAAGAATGTGGAAACTGACAAAGTTCTATGCACATCTTGCCTAGTTAATCCAGGTAGCTTTCCATTCATTTCAGTGGATGGATGAATGCTCAGATTGCCTACTCCTCCCACAGTCTCCAATAAGAACAGCATATGCAACTTAGGTTTGGAATAATTACAGCCACTTCCAGGAAAAACAGATTGCCAAGCTCTTTCTTGGAAGCCTGGAAAGGCCTCTTTTTGAACTGTGACTGTGAGTAGCCTATTTCTATCCCAGTCTGTCATTCTTCTCATCCCTCCCCATCTCTTTCTCCTTTTGTGTCATATCTTTTAGATTTCAAGCCTGAAGGCCAGGATTGTCTTGTTTTTTTTATTGATCTGTAAATTGCTCTGGGAGGCTTTTGGGCTAAAAAACAGGGTAAAAATGCTATAAATAAATAAATAAAAATACTGCAACTGTTCAACCAAGAGGAAAAAAATATAAACAACTCTAACGTATTAAAAAAGACTTTAAAAAACACTTAACCATGAAGAGATATTACCAACAAAAAACACCCTACATGGAATACTGCAATGTGAACAACTATATCATAAAAATGTAGAGAAGGAAGGAGAGGACAAGAGAGAGGAGCATCCTCAAATTAATATTAAGAACCCTGAAAATTGAAGAACCTTTCCCTGCACTTCCCAAAGAAATGAGGTGCAATATCATTTGTGCTAGTAGAATGACACTGTTGGATACAAGCTAATGACAGCTTTACAAATGCCAGTTAAACAAACATTGATCCTAGGTGCTAGTGAAGTGGCTTCATTGTGAGTAGAATGTGTTGTGATGCCCTTCAGCACTCCTGAAGCTGAAACTTCGTATAATTGTGAGGGGAAAAGGCCTAATCCATCTAAAAATCTGGCTCTTGGTACTTTCCTACCCATGGTGGATGGATGAAATGGAACAAATATGGAATCACAGATCCAGAAATCTTTAGTGCACTTGAGATACACTTTGATGGCTCTTGTCAAGGGCCTATCTTTCATACACACATTCTGGCATGCTGACACAGAAAAACAAATAACAGTGAGGTCTTTTATTGGAGTAGACCAAGTTACACAGTCCAACTTCTTAAACCCCATGGTAAAAGCTTAATGGTTATAACCATAAATCAGATAGCAAAGCAATGACTTAGTTGCTTAGTTCAAGGAACAGTAATAACTACACTGTGTCAGAAATCACCTCCAACAATAAATTTCTAGGCAGGATCTCTATAGTTCAAGATTCATGGTCTGGAATCAGAATAAGTCCAGGAAATCATATACAAGGTTTTAATAGACAATTCCAAGGTAAATCCACACAGGCAGAGATCCAGGGGGATCTTCAAAACAACAAGAGGAGAAATGAATGGAGGATTACTAGATTTTTCAAGGAATCAGCTTTGGTCTACACAGGGCTCTACAAAGGAGTGCACTGAACCATTCTAAGTTGCTTCACAGGAACATACTTCCATGTGTGGCTGTGTGGGTGGGGGTGAAGTGAATGTCATCAGACTGGCAGGGGCTGATCAAACAATGCAAGACACTCCCCCCCCCCCGCACATCCTTCCTTACAGCTTACAAAGCAAACTTTAAAGAATGCCTTATCCCTCCCCTGAAGCTCCCAATGCTGCAAAGGATTGAAGCTTCGCAATAATTAATTCCTTACAGCTGACAAACATTAAAGAAATGCAGCTTCTCCCCCCTCCTGCGCCCCCCAAAGCTCCCAATGCTGTGAAGGATCAAAGCTGCAAATTAATTACTTCCAAAAAGCAAGAAAGCAAACATCAAAGACATGTAGCTTCGACATAGCTTTAACGACATTTCAGCAAAAAGCCTCACTGACTACAATGGGAGTTACTTCTAAGTAGACACAATATGTTTATGCTGGGAAACACAGGGACAGGAAACACCCCTTGACCAGGGTCACAGTGAAAGACACACCCCGGGCAGGGCTAGTATACCTGAGGTAAATGCGGCAGTTGGGGCACACAACAACTATAGCATGGAGAATCGGACTTAAGGATAAGAATCAGACTTTAAGTAGTCTCAGGAAATCCGGTTTTTCTGTTAAAAGCTCCAGGGTGACTGCAGGATGGCCACAATATCATGTGCCCTGAATGACCTCCAAATGCAGCCAGCTCACAGGAAATTGCCCGTGGAGACACCCCCCTGTCTCCCCCCCACCTGCTTGATTCCCACAGAGAGGCTATCAGCTTTCTTAGCTGTACACATGTCGTTCAAGGTTGAAACGTGCTTCAGTCAGGAGTGATTCAGTTCCCTCAGCCTCCCCCTTGGCCTGCCATGAGATGAGAAACTAGGCAGAGCTAGGCTCTCAGGTCCTGAGCTTCTCACAACTGAACTGGTTTCTAAACCATCCCAATCCACTCCTTAATCATATTCTGACTCTAAACTATAGGGTCTATAGCAGCACTTGGGCTAATCTTGACAGCTCTGCACATGTCTAGAGTATGCCACTCCCCCTTCATAGGGTGAAGACAAAAGAAAAGGAGGATGAATTCTTGGAATTGATTAGTAACTGCACGAAGGAAGCATCTGTCCTGAGCACTAAATTAGTTTGAGTTCCTTCTTGAGAAAGAGAATACTTGACATACCAAGGTGATAGCCACAAGGAACAACATATTCAAGGACATCATCAATGATGTGCAAAGTGGTTCAAATGTCTTTGTTAGTGCCTGTAAAACTTAGTTCAAATTCTTTGTTGGGAACCAATGCACAACTGGAGGATTCAGGAAAGAAGCACTTCAGTGGATAAGAAGAGATTTGATCATGTGCATACTTCTTTAGGAGTATGGATAATACAGCCACCTGCCTCTTCAGGATATTTGGTCAAAAATCCTGGTCTACACCTGTTTGAAGGAAGGCCAGCACTCCCTTCTTGCACCATCTGAAAAACACTTTCCACATTGTTTTGTATATCCTATTAATGTTTTCCTTCTGGAAACCATAATGGTGTTTAGGGCCTTCTGTTTGTAGTTCAAGCAATGTTCACTCAATCTCTAGGAGTTAGAGCCAAGCTGGATCAAGGTTGGTATAGTGGTCCTTCTTCCAGAGGTTCTACAGAACTGTTTCAGGTCGCAAAACCAAGCATATCTAGGTCAATTGGGAACCACTAGGGAACCACTAGGATCGGAAAGTTGGACTTACTGAGAAGCGGTGCTTTGGTCAGCAAGGTGTGGAGCAGGGAGGAAAGGGTTAACTTCCACCTCTGTAGAAGGCAGGGTCAATCACATCAAAGCTGAGTCCCATGGGAAGGGGAAGAACCCCCTCTCAGTCGCAGGACTTGCTGCAGCTACTAGAACAGCTTGAAAATTGTAACACATAAAAATAATTGCTAGAACTAAACTAAGCATTGTAAAGTAGATAGAATAACAGAGGAAATTGAGCAGAATCCCTAACTAACTGGGGGGTTCTCTACCAACACGAAAGTAGCACAAACCACCACTACCTGTTACAAGAAAAGCTCCCCCGTGACACAGGGAGGGACTCCCTGCTCCACACCTTACTGACCAGAACACCACTTTACAGTAAGTCCAACTTTCTGTTCTCAGTCAGCCAGGGAGTGGGGCAGGGAGGAAAAGGGATATACAACAACCGTATCCCGTAGGGTGGGTCACAATTATAAGACCTGTTGTAGGACTCAGCATCCAAAAGATGCCTCAGCAGAAGCAAACTTGTCAGTTTTGTAGTGGCATATGAATGTGGAAGGCAAAGACCGGGTTGCCTTACAAATGTCTTCCAGTGGTGCACTGGTTTGTAGCACTGCTGTGGAGGCTGCACTTCTGACCAAGTGTGCTGTAATACCTACTGGAGGTTCCTGACACTGTGAAGCATATGCCAGTGCTATGCATTCTCTTACCCATCCACTGATGGTGGAACATGTGACTTTCTAGCTCTGGGCTCCTGGCTTGTAAGAGACAAAAAGTGCCTCCATATGATTTGCCAGCTATGGCCGAATGGCAATAATTGCAATTGCAGCATTTATTAGTATCTAGGTTTGGCCCTGCCGCTTTTACAGCATCAGACTCTCTGTTGTTATTGGAAGTTCTTATCGAGGCTGGTAAGGCAAATTGATGCATGATCCATGTCTATAAACACTTGTTATTGGTGAATAAATACAATATACAGAGTTCTAAGCAGGAATGGAATAGGGAACTGGATTGTTCCATTTTGCCCAATCAATGGATTGCCACTTCGGCATCTGTATCTGTTGCTTCTATGGATCTTAGGCTTCGTATTCAGCAAAACATTTGTTTCATGTCTACTGGATGCCGCAACATGTCTTTAATAAGGATTTGTTCTAATTTGGCTAATTACATGGCAGTGCAATGCAACTAATGCTTCTGCAACAAACCCCTACATCAGATATAGTACCACAGCGCCCCGTAGAGCATCTGGCCAGTTGGCACTCTGCTGGGCAACCTCGATAGTTTTATCTAGCCCTTATCTCACTTCTTTGTCCTTTGTCCTCCAGAGCAAAACCTTAATCCCTTTTCTTGAATAGGCTGACTGGTTCCAACCACCTTGAGATTTTAAGCTGGAAGTTACAGTCAAAAAGAAGGTGGGTCCACTGAGTAGGTAATTTTCTGATTTGCTGGCTAGACCACTGACATCAGAAATTGCATTATTGGACAGACCAACCATCAGTCTCTGTTAATAGCCTGGCTTTTTACTGAGCAGAGATGCCCATAAAAAAGATCCTCTCAGTCTTACTAGAGCTTTCCTGTATACCATCTAACTGGAAGCCAGATGTGTGCTCTCGCTCTCTCTCAGAACATCCTCTCTTCAATAAACTCAGCACATACTCTAGGACCCAAGATTGTGCTCAAGTATGCAATGGGACTAGATAACTTAGACTGACTTCTTGATTTTATTTGCAATTCTGTGTCTGTGTGTGATTGTTGCCTTCCCTGTTTTTCCCTCTTATTTCTTTTTTTCCGAAATAATCTTCTTTTTATATTGGACATTTGGCAGTGTTGTTTTTAAAAAAGAATTTCTGCCTGACCTCTTCCCCATGTGAAAGACTGCATGGTGACAAAGCTACCACTTGCATTTAAAGATTTTTAGAAGCATTTGGGACAATTCTGTTCTGGGCTTTGGAAAGTCCACAACACCTTTTTCTTTTTTCCTACATCTGGGCTGAAGGGCAGGGGTCTTTGGCAATAAGGCTCAGAAATTCCCCAAGCAGCTGGACAGACTAGGGTGTGATAGGAAATGCATCCTGACTGTGGCAGCCTATCAGAGATTCTTTTCCTGGGGACTCATATAACGAAGGGATACACCAGGAGGAGGAAAAGTTATCCCCCCTCCTGGTCTCGTAACAACTTCTTTTAAACATACATTTTGGCAATATCCAGTAGTTGCTTTTTTGGGGGAGAAGCTTATTATAGGGATAAATTATGTACTGGAACAGTCTTATATACATGCTCTTTTAAATTATCAACCTCTTTCTTGGAAATTAACAACAGGTGAACATAAATTTATGTTCCACACCCTTTTGGCAGCTAAAGGACTGATATTATAACATTGGAAGGATAAATGCTCATCTCCTATAATGCAATGGACTGAGGACCTTACAACACTTTCAATATTTGAACGGATGGTATATAGATGCCGCCTTCAAATGGTTACTTATTTAGATATCTGCTCTGCTTTTGTTGAAGCTTATGTACGATTGCTAGAAAGCTGGATTTTAATATATGCTTTTCATATATTTTCACTGTTATATACAAATCTATGTATGTATATAATTTTTCTCTTTTTTCTTTCTTTTGATATTTTTTTCATTTTATTTTTTACTGAAATTTCACAATAAAAATGAATTTAAACAATTACCTGGAAGACTCTGTCTGGTATCTCTCTGTCATACAGAGGAATTTGCTGAAAACAGTAGACACCTAATTGTCCTAAGCTTCTCAGCTGCAACAGCTGGAAACGTTTACAATTTTTAATCTCTTCTGTAGTAGCAAAGTTAAATTCTTCTTGCAGCTGTTCAAGGCGAAAGTATTTTGAATCACTTTGCTCCTGGGATTTTGCATACTATTAGAGAATGAGAAATATAAGTTGGAATATTTAGCAGGTTAGTTAACAACAGCAAATACTTTTTTTTTTTGAAGCTCTAAAAACATTATGGCTTTGAGCACTGTTTCTAATGTTACATCCCTTTATGTGTGTGTTAAAGAGGAGAAAGCAGAACTATTTGAGGAAGAGTTGAACACACAAAGCTTTTGCACATCAGAAAGGTCAGATCCATGTATCTAGCAGACCTGGTTCAGGAGCTCTATAAAATCTAACTCAGAAGCGCTCTGAGCTTGACAGCAAGATAAAAATGCCTTGAATGAATAAAATGGTGGGACAGATGCTAAAATGTTATGAAAATCGGTTCTAGGGGGAGGGGAGAAATTGTTAGGTGAGTGGGTACAGTTTTCACCTAGAATCTTTGGATGGTAATTTTTGCCTTCTCTGCAATATATGGTATTAACATAAGAACACAAGAATTGCATTGATGGATTACACCAAGGTCCATATAATCTAGCCATCGCAATCTCTTTGCAACAGCAGCCAACCAGCTGCCACTAGATATTCACAAGAAGACATGACAGCGATGACCTTTTTCAATGCTTGTCCCAAATGTATGGTATTCAGACTTATACTGCCTCTTTATCTGGAGGTTCCATGTAACTATCATAGCTTATTAACCATCTATCCTTCATTAGTACACTTATCCTCCATGAAGTTGCATAATGTTTAAAAAGATATTTAAGCTAGTGACCATCCATTACCACATACTGAGGTAGTGATTGTCATAAGTCAATTGCACATTATATGATGAAATACTTCCTGAACCTACTGCCAAGCCAATCAGTTCCACTGGGTTACCACAATTCCTAGTATTATGAGGATGAAAAACTTCCTTTATTTGTTTCAGCTGTCTAGTTTGTTTTGCTAAATGTATATCTTACTACAGATACTTCCTTGATATCTCCTCCTTGTTAGAGGAATCAAAGGTACAAGCATAAAAGAAAAAAAATAAATGAAAAAAGGAGAAGGGAGAAAGTCAGGATCAATCATGGTTCTGACACAATTAGTATGTAAAATAAATATGGGATCATGAAGAATTAAAGTGGGGGACAAATTTTTCCCAAACTCCCTTGCCAATATACATTCCACAGACTTTTCAGTCCCTATCTAAAATTGATCTATATTTATATCTGATTGCCCTGAAGTCAACATCTCAAGCAGAGATGATGCAATTCCTTGATTTGTGATACATAGTTTCCTAAAACCAAGCTTTGCTAGCTACTGAAACTTCATCATTACCATAATTAACTCAAACAAATCTGAATAGTCAGGGTCATTTGGATCAATATCGGCTTCTTCTGCCCAATCAATAAGTTTCCGTATGTCAGAATGCCACCAAATTCCAGTTCCTTTTCCTGAATTGCTATTCCTTGGCACACTAAAAAACAAAAACAAACCATCACTTCGTATTACGGGATAACCAGTCTCATCATGATGCCCAACCTCTATCTGGGCTTTGTCCCCTTTCACCTAAAGGCTTTCTACAAGAGGCTTTCATTGTGCGCTTGTGATTGCTCACTCATGGTAGTTAGCAGGTCCTTTGTGTAACAACAGTGTGGTATTTTTTTCTGAATGGCCTCTAATGCCATAGAACTCACCTGTGTAATTGCACAATTCAGCTATACCACAGTGCCATCTAGTGGCTGTATAATGAAACATAAAGACAGAGAAAGAAACCACCCAGCAAAAAGGAGCCAAGCTTAATCCTGCAAAGAATCCAGAAGCAGAAGCCCCAGTAGAGGTGCAGAATAAAAGCTTCATGTAGAAATGCCCCTAGTGGGGGGGGGTCAAAAGAGGGAGAGCCATTGTAAGGTAGATGGTTTTGCTAATCCCTCCTCTGTCTGGTTTGGAGAGCCTTTACCAGCAAAACCAGCAGGCTGCCCTTTTCTTCTTTTTAAATCTTTTCAAATAGTCGCTACATATGAGGGTGGTGGCAGACATCCTCACCCCTCAGCTTCCTCCCACATCTAAAAGTAAAGCCATAGCAGGTTTAGCAAGAGCTACAGCCACTGCCATATTTTCCCACTTAAGATTGCAGCCTAATATGTAAGCCTCACTACCTGTTGCAGGCAACATGTGTAGGTTGAAATGCGGGTGCTAAAGGAATTCCCCTGTCATCAATTGTCCAAGATAAGGAATACATTAATTTTCCTGATGTCAGAATACATAGTTCTTCTGTTTCATTTTCATCAAGAACAAAAAGAACGTCTGTAAAATAAACATAATTGAAATAACTTTTCTAGACTAGACTATAGTTACATTTAAAATGTCACTTAGCTTATTAACTGTAACCAACATTTAGGCCACAATGGAAAAGCTTTCACATGCACAGAGAAACAAATAGGAGATCTAATCAACCCTACAGTTAACATCCTCAAACATTCTTCTGCTTTGCTTGGATAAAGAAAGTGGATCAAGGATCCCTACTTGTAATGGGAGAATGAATGGAGGAATGATTGACAGCAGAGGGCAGAATGGAATTATGAATGGAGTTAGTGTCCGGCGTTGGGAAAGTCTTAGTGAGCAGGATCAGATACAGGGTGTGGGTTAGAAGACAGAGGAGTCACTGAGAGCACAGATGTATTAGGTTGTTAGAAACATTATTTGTTACTATTTATCAGACAACTACTTGTTCTAGATGTTATGTTCCAAAATTAAATCTGTGTTTAATCTTTTAACTACCTGTATTCTGGTCTGGATGGATTCTAAGGTTGGCATATTTTACCCCATATGACACCTTTGAAGTACAGAGGACAGTCCTACTGCTCTTTACAAACCAGTAGGTGGTATATTGGTTATTTGGGGGAGTATTAGGGAAAGTATGGATACAGTGAATTCTAGGAGTGTGCAAGTGATAAATTCCCCCCTCACCACTCAGTTTACCTCCTTGCAGTCTGTTCCCCCAAGCACATTTGAAGTGTGCTTCGCTGGCAGCTCCAAGGAGGTAATCTCCTGGGGGTGGAGGAGTTGTGCACTTCACCTGCACACTCCTTTTACTGTTAAAATTAGACCACCACCATCATTCTAAGTTATTGGTACAGATCTATATTTAAACACACAGATCTGCCACCATTGCATCTAGTTTGATCCCCATTGATCATAGTTCTGAAGGTAGGAAGCCAGATACCCTGAATACTTTCAGGCTCACTCTGTGTCAAAACCCATAATTCTGTCATACTGGAGCACTCTCAAAACTGGCAAGCAAAACAACACGATCACTAATCTAGTAAAAGCTCCCCCCCTACACACAACTAAATCACTTTAAATATAGAACTTGATATAATGGGAGGAAAAACATTTCAAGAACTATTAAGAGAGGTACTTTAAAAGTTTTAAATAACTTAGGATAAAGAATAAAACTTCCTGGTTTGACTTATCATTGAAAATGCATTTGAGGGTGTGTGTTTTTAAGCTGAGCCAAAAAGTCTCATATGAGAACATTCAGCTTTTGGGGGAGAGAGGATATGCTGAACCCCCTTGCAAATTTCTGCGGGGATAAATCTTGTTCTACTGTCACTGCAAACAGCAGTGGGACTCCTATTAGCAGCTGCCTCCTTGCAGCCCCCACTTTTTCTCCAACAATACATTGCTTGGAACGACAGTCATCGTGATGTAGGGCACTTCCAGACAAGGCTTTTATTGTGCCATCACCCTGCCTCATTCACAGAATTTTAATGTCCAGACATTATTGTCTTCTACTCATAACTATCCAGCAGTTTTCCCACTGCTTTTCCATCTTTTTTTCTTCTACAGGTAATCCATTAAGGAGAAAAAACAAAATAGCTGCACAATGCCTCCTAACTGGTAGCACTAGGAGCTCTCCGTCTGGAAGCATCCGTACTGTCATTCCTGGGGTATTGTGGGGGGCAGCATTCCTCCCCTCACTTGCAGCTGCCATTTTCCTCTGTAAACTCCCTGGAACGTAGCAAAATAATGATACTGCATCATTCCTAGGGGAGCATTGTGGGGGAAAACACAGCACCCACCAGGAAGTGGCCACAGATAGAAGACCTGCTACTGTCACTGCTTGCTTCAGCAGCAGCAGCAGCAAAATTAGGTTTAAGGAAAAAAATGCTGCTGCCATTACTCCTGGCAGGCATTCACTCCATTAACTTATTAAAATTTCTCTGCTGAAAACATTGTCAAAACAACCCCCACAAATCTTTGCCAGTGACCAGGGTGGCAAAGCTGGAGGATAGGCCATTTGTAATGCTCTGCACTATTTTGTTTTTAATCCACTAGGAAGCTTTATGAATACCAGGAACTCTCAGGACTAGAACTTGGAAACTACAGATCAATGCTCTGTGAAAGGAGGACATGGAGCAAACTCCTCTCCAACTGAGGCAAACCTGCACTTTGAATTGATCCCAGAAACTAATTGGGAGACAAAGTTGTTGTTGTTGTTTGTTCGGTCAGTCGCTTCCGACTCTTCGTGACTTCATGGACCAGCCCATGCCAGAGCTTCCTGTTGGCCGTCGCCACTCCCAGCTCCCCCAGGGTCGAGTCCGTCACCTCCAGATTATCATCCATCCATCTTGCCCTTGGTCAGCCCCTCTTCCTTTTGCCTTCCACTTTCCCTAGCATCAGCATCTTCTCCAGGGTATCCTGTCTTCTCATTATGTGGCCAAAGTACTTCAGTTTTGCCTTTAGTATCATTTCCTCAAGTGAGCAGTCTGGCTTTTTTCCTGGAGTATGGACTGGTTTGATCTTCTTGCAGTCCAAGGCACTCTCAGAATTTGCCTCCAGCACCACAGTTCAAAAGTATCTATCTTCCTTTGTTCAGCCTTCCTTATGGTCCAGCTCTCGTAGCCATAGGTTACTACGGGGAATACCACTGCTTGAACTATGCGGACCTTTGTTGTCAGTGTGATGTCTCTGCTCTTCACTATTTTATCAAGATTTGTCATTGCTCTCCTCCCAAAAAGTAAACGTCTTCTGATTTCCTGGTTGCAGTCAGTGTCTGCAATAATATTTGCGCCTAGAAAGACAAAGTCTGTCACTGCCTCAACGTTTTCTCCTTCTATTTGCCAGTTCTCAATCAAGCTGGTTGCCATAATCTTGGTTTTTTTGAGGTTGAACTGCAACCCAGCTTTTGCACTTTCTTCCTTCACTTTCGTCAGAAGGTTCCTCAGCTCCTCCTCACTTTCAGCCATCAAAGTGGTATCATCTACATATCTGAGACTGTTAATGTTTCTTCCAGCGATTTTAACTCCAGCCTTGGCTTCATCAAGCCCAGCACGTCACGATGTGTTCTGCATACAGGTTGAATAGGTAGGGTGAGAGTATACAACCCTGCCGTACCCCTTTCCCAATCTTAAACGAGTCTGTTGTTCCGTGGTCTGTTCTTACCGTTGCTACTTGGTCGTTATACAGATTCCTCAGGAGGCAGACAAGATGACTTGGTATCCCCATACCACCAAAAACTTGCCACAATTTGTTATGATCCACACAGTCAAAGGCTTTAGAATAGTCAATAAAACAGAAATAGATGTTTTTCTGTAACTCCCTGGCTTTCTCCATTATCCAGTGGATATTGGCAATTTGTTCTCTAGTTCCTCTGCCTTTTCTAAACCCAGCTTGTACATCTGGCAATTCTCGTTCCATGAATTGCTGGAGTCTACTTTGCAAGATCTTGAGCATTACCTTACTGGCATGTGAAATAAGTGCCACTGTTTGATAGTCTGAACATTCTTTGGTGCTTCCCTTTTTTGGTATGGGGATATAAGTTGATTTTTTCCAATCTGTTGGCCATTCTTGTGTTTTCCAAATTTGCTGGCATATGGCATGCATCACCCTGACAGCATCATCTTGCAAGATTTTAAACAGTTCAGCTGGGATACTGTCATCTCCTGCTGCCTTACTATTAGCAATGCTTCTTAAGGCCCATCCTCACTCTTCAGAATGTCTGGCTCTAGCTCACTGACCACACTGTCAAATCTATCCCCGATATTATTATCCTTCCTATACAGATCTTCCGTATATTCTTGCCACCTTTTCTTGATCTCTTCTGCTTCTGTTAGGTCCTTGCCATCTTTGTTTTTGATCATACCCATTTTTGCCTGGAATTTACCTCTGATGTTTCTAATTTTCTGGAAGAGGTCTCTTGTCCTTCCTATTCTATTATCTTCTTCCACTTCCGTGCATTGCTTGTTTAAAAATAATTCCTTATCTCTTCTGGCTAACCTCTGGAATTTTGCATATAATTGGGCATATCTCCCCCTATCACTGTTGGCTTTTGCTTTCCTTCTTTCTTGGGCTGCTTCCAGTGTCTCAGCAGACAGCCATCTTGCCTTCTTGGTTTTCTTTTTCTTTGGGACGTTTTTTGTTGCCGCCTCCTGAACAATGTTGCGAACTTCTGTCCATAGTTCTTCCGGGACCCTATCTACTAAATCTAGTCCCTTAAATCTATTCTTCACCTCCACTGCATATTCATTAGGAATATTAGTGAGCTCATATCTAACTGATCTGTGGGTCTTCCGTATTCTCTTTAGTCTGATTCTAAATTGTGCAATAAGGGAGACAAAGTAGTTGGTACAATATTGGTGTTATAGTATCAAAGCAAAACAAAACCCAGGCTCCCTCCAGCACTCTAGTTGTTGATTTTAAACAAATTCAAATTTCTGGACACTTTTCAGAGGCAGCCTCACATAAAACATGCTGCAGTAATCTAATCTAAATGTAATGAAGGCATAGCAAGAACTGCCTTCTCCCGGAAAACTACAGCAGGCACTAGCCTAACCTGATAAGAAGCACTTCCAGAAATAACCACTACATGGTTATCCTGGGGGCTGTCTTCACGAGAAATTTAGTGCGAAGCAATCCGCTGCCAACCAGCCACTTCCCTCTTGAAAACCTGCGTTTTCTGAAACTCCTTTTATTCTTTTTTTTTTTTTTTACTAAAAGCAGCTCTCTGGTGGTTTTACCACAGCCATTCCCCCCACCCCACACCCTGCATTAAATCCTGGGTGTGCCTCTGTGACCTGGCAGTGACGTGGTCAAGGGGGTGGGATGACTCACTTCCTTTTGTTTCCCCAATGGAAGTTTTTCCCATTGAAAAAATCCCCAGGCATGCAGCAGCGACCCCTCACATTATCGCAGTACTGGGGACATTCATTCACCTTAGCTAGCCTGCTTTTAATCTTTAACACAGCCTCCTTTTCTGTGCATGTTTACTCAGAAGTAAGAAATACATCTCACTTTCCTGCAGTGAAAGGGTTAAAGGCTAACTTCAGTAACTCGCCCTAAAGCACTCTTTCATTTCTCCGATGCTCTCTTAAATTGCTATTGTGATGTTGTGCTTCTTTGATGTTCTGTAGTTTCTCTGATGTAAAGTTGTTTCTCTGTTGTTATATAAAGTCCCTTCTCCACTTTATTGCAGTAATGATCTTTCAGGTTTATGGGAGCATCTCACTGAGAGCAGGGAGAAAGAGAAAGCGGGGAGGGTTGGAAGCAATAATTCCAGGGCAGAGTGCTGGAATAGGGCAAAATTGGGGGGCTGAGCTATTCTCAGGGGGAGTCTTCAGATACTGCACTCAAGAATCAGGGATTTTGGCTTCTCAAGACAAAAGTGTGCACATGGGGGGAAATGGGGTGGAAGCAATAACTCTGTGGCAGATTGCTGGAATGGGGCAAAATTGGGGTGGGGGGGGCTTTCGGGGGGAGCCTTCAGATGCTTCACTCCAGAATCAGGGATTTTGGCTTCTTCATGGAAATCTGCACACATGGGGAAAATTAGTTGCTCTCCATTCATAATAATGTAGTAGCAGGAGAGAGCCTGGACAGGGGCCGGAAACAATCCTCTCTCATTGGTTGAGCAGCCCCTGCCAGTTTGATGACGTTCATTTCTACTCCCCCCACCCCACCCAGAAGTATGTTCCTTTCAAGTGCTGTGTGAACCCTGAAAACCATATTTTAAAGGTACGCTATACTTGGCTTCGTGTGTCCCTGATGGACCAAAGCCGTTTCCATGAAAATCTGGGTAATACTCCAATGTGCTTCTCATTCCATTGTTGTGAAGATCCCCTCCTGGAAACATGCTGGGTAAATGAGTAACTCCAAGCTATTAACCTGATCCCTATGGAAGAATAGAACCCTATCCAGAACAGGCAGTACATCTATTCCTGGATCAGCCACCAACTGGACTTCTTCCTCCAACAAGCAGTACTTCTTTTCTCTAGCTCATTTTTGTTAGCCCTCATCCAGTCATCACTGATCTCAATGACTGAGGACTTCCATACCATCTCCAAAATGAGATGGAAAGGTGAGACAGTCTCTCATCATACTGATGATACTGCTCCTCAAATCCCTATACAGAAGTCGATCAGCATGACTGAAAGGATCCTGCAGAACCCCACAAGCAAAGGCCATGGAAATGAGCAGCAGTCCTCCAGCATCACCTCTTAGTAGCAACCCTCTAGGAATAAAAGAAACTACTGCAAAACAGCACTTCTTTATTTGATTTGCATCTTGCCTTTCTACTAAGAAAATGGCACTCAAGGCAGCACTTCCACGACCCATTCAAAAGCTACTGAGAGGTCCAGCAGAATCAACAGGGACACCTTTCTTATGACCACTTCCCAGTATTGGTCATCTACCAAGGTGACTATGTTTGTAACATATTGCTCTGAATGACCCTGAAGACAGAAATCATCACCTTGCTTATGCAGTTAAAATAGAATGATTAACTTACTGCTTCCCACTGCCCCATTTGAAGGTTTAACTTGCTGTTCACAGCTAAACTCTACCTCATCCAAAACATCTTTGCTTTTCAATATGAAGTTATTGGGAAGAGGCAAGTACACTTTGGCCAAAGTTGTTTTTTTGCTGGATTCAAAAACCTAAAATTAAATAAATCATACATTGGAGGGAAAGAGGAAGATCAAACTGTGTCAGAAGAAGCTGCTTCAAATTAGCGCACCAAAACAAGAGAAGAATAAATATGCAAAGAAACCAGGAGATTATATATAAAAACATCTAAAGTTATTATAAAAACCTGTACCTAGTGCAAAATGGTTTTCTATAAACAAGTACCCATTAATACAGCACAATGGTTTGTTAAAGGGACTACTGATAGAATTTTATAAATATTTGTCAGGGTGGAAACTGAGCCCATAGAGCCCCAGAGCAGTTCTGATTCTGAGGAGGAACAGCAATCCGTGGGAGAGGAGCTCGCTCATCTCTCACAAGCACAGGAGCTGGCAGAGATTCCTCCTGCCAGCATTCCTGGGAGAGATAGTGACCTTGGCAGTGAGAGAGCGCTGGAGGGGGGCTTGTTGGATGCTCGGCGCAGAAACAGGGAGCGACGACAGATGGAGGGCGCCGAAAGGAGGTGCTCCACTCGTTTGGCACTAAAACAACGGTCGCGTCCCGATGACCCACGGGAAAGAGGATCTCTCCATAGCCCATAAGTTCAGAGTCTTCCTGCAGTTCTCCTTCAAACGGGGACCAACTGCCTTACCTGGAGCTTAGGCTACTCTGCTATCCATCCCCAGTGCAGTTCCTTGCTTAGTCGCTAGCGATTATTATCTGTAAGTGTCATAAAGTAATAAAAGAATAAAGCCTTGGAAAGAATCCTCGTCGTGTGTCCTGAGTTGGCTATTGGAGGAGACTGTAAGAGGCAGCTAGGGCACTCCTGACAGCTTGGTCCCCGTTCCTCTTTTTTTTTTTCTCTGCTCCTACTGCTTCTGGAGGGTGCCATGGGTGCGGTGGTGCAAGCTCTTGCGCAAGAGAACCAGGCTCTTCGTGATCAAGGGGCTCAATTGACGACTGCCGTACAGGCTCTGCAAGCTGCAGCTCAACCCCCACCACCCCCGATTCCCCCCCACTGCAAGGGCCCAGTGGCTCTGCCAGAGAAGTTTTCTGAGGAGAAAGGACTTTTTCAGATTTTCCGTGCCCAATCGGAGCTGTACATGCACCTTCGACCTGAGGATTTCCTGACAGAACAGGGTCGTCTGGGCTTCATCAATAACCTACTTTCAGGCATGGCCTCTAAATGGGCTTTGGGACTTAGTCTCGCAAATGACTCCCTGCTCGGGGACTATCAAGGTTTCATGACAGCGATGGCCAGATTTTTCAGTGACCCCCTGCTAGGGATGTACGAAAGGTACTTACCTTTCGTGGATTATGTTTATGGTTGGGGGGGAGGTGTTCCGTCCTTCCCCCTGGAATCCTCGCTGGGGGGGAGTTAAGGCTGACTTAAAACAAAAACGCGCGTACGCAAATGGCGGCGGCCATGGCCGCCGCCATTTGCGTTCCTTATTTTGGCACGTCTTAGTCTACGTAAACATTTACGTAGACTAAGACGGCGAAAATAAGGGGAACGCAAATAGCGTTGCATCTACGCTATTTGCATTCCCCTTATTTTCGCCGTCTTAGTCTACGTAAATGTTTACGTAGACTAAGACGTACCAAAATAAGGAACGCAAATATTTTTTTAAGTCAGCCGTGATAGGCTATGTAAACATTTATGTAGCCTATCATGGTTTTTTTTTAAAACCTAGCCGTGATAGGCTACGTAAATCTTTACGTAGCCTATCACGTTTTTTTGTTTTGTTTTTTAAACTGGAAATGGCGGTGGTAGCAGCCGGTCGGAAGACCAGCCGCCGCAGTCACCGCTGCCGCCGCTGAACTGCCGCCGGAGCCGCCGCCGCCAGGAAGATCCGCCCAAGGTAAGTCTCGTCCCAGGGAGGTGGCGGGGGGGGTGGGCCGTTCCGCCACCGATTTCGGGGGGCTGAATGTGCTGGCATTCGGCCTCCCCGAGATCCATGGCGGAATTTTCGTACATCCCTCCCCCCTGCGCATGCAGACGGCTTCTCGGGAGATTCGCCACCTCAGGCAGAGCAAGGACACAGTTTCCAGCTACGCGACAACTTTTCGCTTACTGATGCAGGATTTACAGTGGAATGATGCTGTGCTGGTTGCTCAATTTTTGGACGGTTTGAATGACGAGATCTTGGATGAGTTGGCACGCACGCCTAGCCCGCCTACTTTGGAGGACCTCATCCAGACCTGCCTCCAGATAGATAGTCGGCTGGAGGGGAGCCGGCAGACCCGGCGGGGCGCTGGGGGCTGAGATTTCCCTCCTCCCATTCCCCATTTCCTGCCCCCTCCCCCACCCCCTGCCCCTGCGGTGGGGGTGGAGGAGACCCCAATGCAGCTAGGAGCTACCCGAGCCCCTCTGTCACCGGAGGAACTAGATTGGCAGCGCGCAGAGCGTCGATGCTTTTGTTGCGGAAAGCTGAGACATTTCGCCAAAACCTGCCGTGCCAGCCCCACAGCCTCCTCCTCCTCTCCTTCCTCCTCCTCACCCCTAGGCCTGACTAGGCTGCCCCCCAAGCCTGTTGGGCGTTTCCAGTGTGGGGGTCAGTTCCCCACCAGGTGGGTGCCTTCTACAACCCCCACCCACCCTCCCATCTGCTATTGCATGTTCACCTCCGCTCCTCCCAGTGGAGTTGGGTGGAGGCCCTAGCTTTAGTGGACTCTGGGGCTACGACCAGTTTCATGGATGAAACGTTCACTCACCTCCACAAGGTTCCTACCCTGCCTCTTCCTGCCGCCTTGGCAGTGGAGACCATCGAGGGGCGTCCTCTTTCGAGGGCGGTGACCCAGATTACAGCTCCGCTCACTCTGCGCGCCCAGTCCCATGTTGAGCAGATTCAGTTTCACTTGGCCAAGGTTCCCCAATACCTAATCCTGCTGGGTGTTTCCTGGCTCTCTAAGCATAATCCTCAGATTTCTTGGGGGCTTCAGCAAGTGGAGTTCTTGTCTCCCTACTGCTGGGAGCACTGCCTCCCAACCGAGGCGCCAGTCCCAGCCCAGATGTTAACCCTTTCCTCCCCCTTGTCTTCTTCTGGCAGTTCTTCAGCTACCGTGATCCTCCCAGAGAGCTTTTCGGGATGTTTTTGACAAGATGGAGGCCGACCAGCTCCCCCGTCACCGCCCTTTTGACTGTTCCATTTACCTCATTCCCGGGGCGGCCGGCTGTATTCAATGTTGGAGCTGGAACTTCGAGCTCTGTGGGAGTTTTTGGACACAAACCTTTGTGTGCAAAAAATCAGAACTCCACCCGGTGCATGATTTCAGAGCATTTAATTCGGTCTCTATCTCCAGCAAGTATCCCCTCCCCCTCATACCGGAGATGCTGGAACACCTGGGGTGAGCCAAGATTTTCACAAAGTTGGACCTGCGTGGCACCTACAATCTGATTCGCATCCAGGAAGGGGATGAGTGGAAGACCTGTTTCGGCACCCGGTACGGAGAGTATGAATACCTAGTGATGCCGTTTGGGCTCGCCTGCACCCCCCACACACATTTTCGTGTTTTATAAATGCCATCTTCCGGGACTATTTGGACACTTTCCTCATTGTTTATCTCAATGATTTACTTATATTTTCTGAGGACCCCCACGCCCACCAGCACCATGTGTCTGCTGTCCTCCAGCGCCTCCACGAGCACCATCTTTATGCCAAGCTGGAGAAATGTGCATTTGACCTAACCTCTTTGGACTATCTCAGCTACATTATCTCAGCTGACGGTACCAGGATGGATCCTGCAAAGGTCCAGGCTGTCCTCTCCTGGCAGGCTCCATCCACCAAGAAGGACTTGCAACATTTTCTGGGTTTTGCAAATTTTTACAGAAAGTTCCTGCCCAGCTTTGCTCGGCTGACATCTCCTCTCACAGGCCTCCTTAAGAGCAGGAAATCTCCTTTTCATTGGACGGTATCTGCCCAACGGGCTTTCGAGGAACTTAAGAAGCTTTTTAGTTCTGAGCCGATCCTGGTACATCCCGACCCGAGGAAGCCGTTTGTAGTGCAAACTGATGCCTCTGACTTTGCCGTGGGGGCAGTGCTTTTTCAGCCAGATCAGGCGGGCGGCGGGTTGCAACCCTGCGCCTACCACTCCAGGAAGCTGAACATGTCTGAGAGGAATTATACCATCTAGGAGAAGGAACTGTTGGCCATCAAGTCTGCTTTGGAGACCTGGCATCATCTTCTGGAGGGGGCACAGCACCCAGTCGAAGTTAGAACTGACCATTGCAACCTGCAACATCTTCAGACAGCCCGTGCCTTAAACCAGCGGCAGATTAGGTAGTCGCTTTTTTCCCCCCGGTTCCACTTTAAGATTTGCCATGTGAAAGCCTCTGACAACCTACAAGCAGATGCTCTTTCTCGTAAGCCTGACCTCCAGCCAGGGGGTGAGGGGAATCCCCCCCCCCCCGATTCTTCCCCCTCAGAGCCTGGAAGAAGCTGTGGTGCCTCGCTCTTGGGAGGTGCTCCTTCACTCTGAACAGGCTCAGGATGCTTTTGTCTGCACAAAAGTGGAGGAATTGGGGCTAGCCTCTGCCCCTCCCCACTCTACCCCCTTCTCTTTGTGAGGTGGCCTGCTTTACCATTCCAGCCGGGTCTATATGCCGTCTAGACCCCTCCGCGAGAAGGTCCTCCATCAGTGCCATGACTCCCCCACCGCTGGGCATTTTGGCTTCGCCAAGACCCTGCACGGAGTGATGCGGGATTTTTGTTGGCCTCATGTGTGTCAGGACGTCAAGACCTATGTCGCCTCCTGCCCAACCTGCCAGTGGGCGAAGGCCCCTCAGGCAAGCCCACAGGCTTGCTTCACCCCCTGCCTACCCCCTCAGGACCTTGGAAACTGCTCTCCCTTGACTTCATCACTGACTTGCCTCGCTCACATGGTAAGACCACTATTCTGGTGGTGGTGGATTTGTTTTCTAAGATGGCCCATTTCTTCCCATGCTCTGGGTTGCCCACAGCCAGGGAGAGGGCGGAGCTTTTTTTGGCGCATGTTTTCTGGCTCCACGGATGGCCCAAGGGTCTCCTTTTCGGATGGGGGGCCCAATTCACTGCCCATTTCTGGAGGGAGCTACTTGGGCTTCTCCATGTGATGCTCCGTTTTTCCTCCACCCACCATCCACAGACGGACGGTCAGACCAAGCACACCAATGCGACTCTGGAGCAATATTTGCGCTGTTATGTCAATTACCAGCAAGATGACTGGTTTTCCTTGCTGCCCGCGGTTCTCCTTCAAACAGGGACTAACTGCCTTACTTGGAGCTTAGGCTACTCTACTATCTATCCCCAGTGCAGTTCCTTGATTAGTCACTAGTGATTAGTATCTGTAAGAGTCATAAAGTAATAACGGAATAAAGCCTTGGAAAGAATCCTCGTCATCTGTGTCCTGAGTTGGCTACTGGAGGGGACTGTAAGAGGCAGCTAGGGTGCTCCTGACAATATTCTTATAACATACATTACAGAAGCAGTGTGTATGTTTCTTTTTTACTGCTTGTACATGCAGTAATGAATGGAATTCCTGAATGGAAGCCATAACTGGCCCTAGCTCCTCATGGTATGTACAGATGGTATATACAACATGAAAAAGGGATGTCACCCTTTTACACATTATGGGGCACATCATACGTTGACACATGTGGCCTACATACTAATTTCGAAATACATGAAGCGACCACAAGCATAAAAGGAAACTCTTCATAAAAAAAAACAGGGATATTATTGCAGCAGAAACCAATTTCCATCAAAGTTAACACTGTGTAAAGAGAATAGGATTCCCAGTTATGTTACACTACTGAGCTATTCACATCTTCTTAATAATCATACCTCTACTCGAAGAGATTCAGGCCAGTTTAATACTTGGATTCTAAAACATTGCTGAAATATTACTTTAAAATCCTGGTGAAGAAGAGCTTCTGGAGTAGAGGACACTAATTTATTGTTATAATATATTTTAATAAAGTACTTCTCTAGTTTAATGTCTTCTCTTCTCTTCTGTTCATCTCTAAAAATACAGGAATACAGACAAAACAGATCAAAGGAAATATATGATTAACCTTTACAACCATACAACAAATCTTTCTGCAGAGAAATGAGGCATGTGTTTACACATTTGCTAAATTTGGTCTCAGAAATTAAGCAAAATAATGTTTAAAATGTACTAAATTAAATATGTTGAATGCTTACAGTACATTCCATGTCAAAGCTACAAACAAGGGATGCAATCATAGTAACTGATTTTGTTTAAATTTTGCAGAATCACATGCTGAAATATATCTACAGCCAAAATATTTTTCTCTTACTGGGAGGCAGGACCACACCCCTCCAAAGAACTGTTCGAAGTCACATTTCTCATAAATCTGTGCTTCTTTCTGCTATAGAATGAGATATATTCTACCTACATTAGTCATTAAGGGCTCTAGATGGATGACAACTACAGAAAGATTTAGCTCTGTGTAAGCTGCTTGGCAATTTTTCTGAATCTTAGGCTGTTTCTACATGAGGCATTTATCATGCCCTCATGACTGGCCAGTCATGGAAGTTCGTAGGTCCTATACACATCATCCTTCAGGGCACCTCCCACTCTTTGCAGCATTTATCGCATTTCTTTTCATGATGCAAAAAGTCTGGCATTTTCCCTCCTTCCGCTATGGACCATGGTAAATCTATGATGTATTGATGAAATGGCACTTTATCGCAGCAATATTGTGGCATCTAGTGGCTTTATAATGAAATATATAGGACTTGCCCAGAAAGAAAAAAAGGAAAAAACCATGTGGAAAGCCACTGACTATAATCCCGCAAGGAATCCAGAAGCAGAAGCCACGGTAAAGTTGCAGGATCTTAGCTTAATGCAGAGAAGCCCATAGTGACCACCAATATGTGACCTTCACATCTGGACTGATAAGGACAAAGAAAACTTCGTACTTACTAAGATGCCAAAGGAGCAAGAACAGGCATCGCTGCAGATGATTAAATATTTGGGCTGCATTGGAAGATGTTGATGGGGGATGTGACTACAAAGCAATGAAAAGAGACCCAGTTTGCACTATCAAAACAGCCAACTGTGGCTTAAGCTTTGGTGGGCTGCATTGTGTGCTGGTGCATGTTGGGCAGGATTTGCACATTCAGTGCCTGGCCGCAGCTTGTTGTGTTGTGTGAATTCAGGTGCCAGGGGTTGTGTGAGGGTTAAACAACCCTTGCATAGCCCATGGTCTGTTGTTAGATTATATGAGAGTTGTTTAACCTTGCACATCCCTTGCTGCCTAAGTTTGCATGACGTGACAAGCTGTGGCCAGGCGCTGAATATTCAAAATGTCCGTCTGCATGCACTGCAGCCCACCATGGCTTAACTAAGAAATGGTGGGCTGTTCGATTGTTCAAACTGCCCCACAATGAAAGAAGTACTGGCAACTTCTCCCTTAGAATTATGGGCTCTGTGAAGTGGAATAATCTACATGTCCACTCATATGGACACATGCTTGATTCTCAAATAGATGAAAATCTTGAAATATTATATGATCCCATCTCTAATCAATAAAAAAGGGCTCCATTATCACTTTTGTGAGAGGGGAGGAGGCTACACACTTCACCACATTCCACTTCTCTGTATTCCTTTATCCCCCATTCCTCCTCTCTTTTCCCACTCTCTTGGTTTCCTTCTTTCCTTCCTTCCAGCTCTGATGAAGATGAGAGGATCTGTGACCCACTGCACTAGATTGGTAGGCATGAATTTTGCCTATTATAGAGGAATAGACTAAAATAGCTAGGAAACCTATGGGCTGGAAAGAGCTTTAGGCCTAGGATTACCATTTAAATTGCTTTGTCAATGATATATCAGTAACATTGTTTGCTTTTCCTAAACTATTTATATTGTTTTGTTGCTTTCTTTCTTTCTTTCTTTGCCATTCTCTGACCATTTATAATATTTTCCAAGTATTAATGTTATTATAGTTACAAGATCATAAACTTATCTTTTGTAAGAAGAAAATATTACTTTTAGGCACAGTGTATCAATAAATTGATTGACTGGTTTCAGTTAAAATCCTGAGTGTGTTTTTTTCCCCCCAGTAGTCATACTGTACTCTGACCAACCGGGCTGCAAAGGTGCACATTCAAACTCAGATAAGATCATCAAATGAACAAGGTGTGCTTTACTTCCACACCTTCAAAGTCAAAGAAGTCTGAATATGTCAAATACTGTGGATTAAATAATGTGAATCAAATCATTTAAATTCTGTAAGTCATGCAAATAATTAATTGTATATAGCAGCAGTAGGAGTGCACATTTCTGTCATTTCAGGACAGCAGGTCTTTAATGTCCTCACAAAGTTCCATAATCTTTGGAGTAAAAATGCTCAGTTTTGCCCTGTAATTTGAAATTTGTTTTAATGGCATATCACAGAACTCAAGTATTATAGAACTCAATAAATGTGAATAGAAATATAAGATGCATAGCCTTCTCATATCAAAAACCAATTTTTTTTCTGAAAGATTGTTTTTTGCCTAGATAAGCCTCCCACAAACTGGTGCCCTCCAGATGTTTTGAACTGCAATTCCCATCATCCGTGACCACTGAGCATGGGCACCAGGTCGGGGAAGGCTGGCCTAGACATTAAGGGGTGTTATTCTATTAACATTTTAAAAATAATCCTACTTAATAAAGAAATGCATTGTAAAAACAAATGCTTTGCAATACTAAAAAAGAAAACCAGCAACTCACAGAGGGCACATATTAGTTGCAGTTATTTCAGTTAAGAAGGTAAGATGTGGTATGAAACGAGGTTCATTTCTCTCTCCAAGGTCTGTTGAGGTCTGGTTGACACGAGTTGAATCCAAGCACCCCTAGAAATCAATACATTAGTATTTTCACGTTACCCAATATCTTTTCAAACAAGCCACGTCTGCGCTCATATTAGTTCTTTTTTTAAACACTGTTTATAGATGTTTATAGGCACTCTCTCATTCTAAATTTACCCTGGATCTACAATATTCATCAAGTCATCTAGATTTCTATAAGTATCTATCAGACAGTAATTGTATACAAACAAAAACAAAGCAGTACTGGTCTCATTCATTTTACTACGGCACAACCATTTACTATTTTGAAACTGTATGTATGTATTGCATTTCTATACTGCCCCACAGCCGAAGCTCTCTGGGCAGTTTACAGAAGTTAAAACGTTAAATGCAATATAAAAAAGTTTAAAAGCCATTTACAAAAAAGCACATAAAAGCACACAGACAATATACACAAACAACATATAACTAAAAACAACATTGAACTATCAGTCATAACTAAAGACACATCCAGGACCAATTAATTTCAACATATGAACATTCTGTTTCTTCCAGCTCCTGAAACTTTTGCTTTCCATTCTTGTCTTACCACTTTTTCATCATCTTCTGATATTTTGGCTTCATATTCATCCATTTCAGAGTTATTTGTCAACCTTGTTGAAAGATGGAAAGGAAACAATAAAACCTCTACAGTTGAGCCCAAACTTCACATAACTTTCCATTGTATAATTTCCTCCCAGCCCTGCTTTATTTTAATGCAAAGAGGATGTAATTAAGAGTGGTAAGAGTGACAGGGGAGAGGCAGAGGAGCTCCTTAACACTTTCACTGCTCCTCCAACCCACTGTTCTTCCTGCAGTCAATTGAAGCCCTCAGTGCTTATTTTGCATTTAAAAATCACAACCGCTAAGCCTTCCCATTGAGGGGAAGAGCTGCACAAGTATGTAGTATGAGCCTGAGGCAAAATATGATCCTGAGAAACAGTTTAATGCAATTGTGCAATACAAAATATTTATTTTAAAAAACTGTATCATTGTCATAGACAAGCATAAATGTAAGGGAATGATTAACATACTGTTACGCTCAGCCCAACTTCCAAAGCTATGAGAAGATCCAGAGCTGCAATGCTTACCCAAGTCGGATATCCTTTGGAAGGAGGTTATTATAGGCTTATGACATTTTGTAATATTTGAGTTTATTTACAAATATACAGGTTGAATAGCAAAATGCACTGTCCCAAAGCAGATCTCCAGATATAGTCACCCCTGCATCCCCTGATGGTGGTAGCTTACAGAACCTCAAAATCTCAGTGCTCTATGGCTGCATTTGTACATCATACTAATCTGTAGCTTAGCAGGACATAAACAAACCCGAATGAGCTATGCTTCCCCCTCCCTCTACTGGGTGGCCGGGAGGAGGTGTTTGGAAACTTTTGCTTAATTGCAATTGCCTATTTCATCCAGCTGTGAGAGCTGGACTATAAGGAAGGCTGAGCACCGAAGAATCGATGCTTTCGAACTGTGGTGCTGGAGAAGACTCTTCCGAGTCCCCTGGACTGCAAGGAGGTCCAATCAGTCAATCCTAAAGGAAATCAACCCTGAGTGTTCATTGGAAGGACAGATGCTGAAGCTCAAATATTTTGGCCACCTAATGTGAAAAGAAAAGTCACTGGAAAAGACCCTGATGCTGGGAAAGATTGAAGGCAAAAGGAGAAGGGGAAGGCAGAGGATGAGATGGCTAGATAGCATCACCGATGCAATGAATATGGACTTGAGCACACTCTGGGAGAGAGCGCAAGACAGGAAGGCCTGGCGTGCTATGGTCCATGGGGTCACGAAGAGTCGGACACGACTGAACAACAGCATTTCATCCAAACCAACAGCCTGTGGTTAACATTAACTATGGTTTGTTTGAAACAAACCAACTTGAATCCAGCTCTGTATAGACTAAACCATAACCACAACTTAATATTCAAAAGCAATATACTTGTTATATTATACTTAATATTCAAAAGCACTTGCCATATACCAGGGTCAAAAAGCAAGAGGGCTATTTCTATCTTACTTTACTTGTGAGCTTTCCAGGCATGCTTCTGTTGGGAACAAGTACTCAGTTAAATATTTCCTTAGTCTGATGCAGCAAAGGTAGTTCTTATGATCTTCTCTAACAGTCCAATTATCTTAGTTTTATAAATCTCTGTAATCTAAGCTTTTCATCTGTTCCTTTTTAATCATTTCAGCACTGTTTAGTATATTTTAAATCCCAGTAAATCCCAGTTTTATATTATATTATATTATATTATATTATATTATATTATAATATTTATTTATATCCCGCCTTTTTCCCAGTACTGGGACTCAGTTATTTCAGTTTATTATGTTTTCTATAATATGTTCAGATTTGTGCCACAGGTGCCAGTGAATAACAATTCCTATAAAAAATGAAAAGAACTAGTATTATGATTGTCTTATCCACTTACCTTTGAAATTGCAGCTTTACAGTGGTACTGATAAATCCTTGGTGTCTCCGTACCGACTTTATCTGTTTCCATACTTTTAGCATACTTTGTATTAAAGAATTATCCCTTTGGTGTTCTGCATCACGTAACATTCTAGTATTTCTTTTTAGAATATACAAAGCAAAGAAAATCAGCTGATCACAAAATTAAAATGGCATGTGTTATACCTTCCAGCCTTTCAACCTATTTCTGCTAAAATGAAATGAAACACACATAGAAAGCAACTACAGAGACCCCGGCTCACTCCCATCTACTCCACCATCCTGCCATAGTCCTTCAAGATGCATTATTACCAATATTCTGAATTTTCTTCTAGCCAGAAATAGGGTCACTGTTCTCCTGTCTTAATATCAGGGAACAGCTGTTGAAATTTTAGGACCAAAGCAGACATCACACAGGAGTTCTGCAGTCAGGATATCCTATAGTTTTTTAAAAATCCTAATAGCAATCACAGGGAGCTGTGTTAAACCTCCTCTGCCTCACTGTTTTCCTGATCCAAATTGCTCCCACCCTAAGCTGCTATTTGCTCTGTGGGGGGAAACTTGCAGATTCCAACTTCCATACAAGTAGCTGTAAGATTCCCTCTGCAAATGAAGTAGCAGCATGGAAGGCAGCAATTCGAATAATGAAAACAGTAAACTGCCCTCATCACTGCTGAAGTCCTAATCGAAGTTTCCCCTACCCCCATGACTGCTTTTCTTTTCTTTTTTAAATACAGCATATACAGATCTCCAGTGCCAAATCTGGTTTGACCCTTTAATGACAAGACCATTGTGATTACACTGCTTAAAATGGGAAAGACCTAGATAGTTAAACAAGTTATTCTGAATCTGCTTGCAGCTTCATTTCAGAAGTTGTACAAAACCATAATGAAAACAACTGGGAGAGGAAAATGCCGAAGAACCTTCTTCAAGTGATAATGCTGAATTAAAATTCAACTCCTTATGCATTTTGGTGCAGCTTTACAGACCATTTAGGATTAAGATAACACTATGGGCCAGTCCAAGTTGTAGTCTCATAATTGTCAGTGTCTCAGTGACAAAGAACATATGCAACTTTCTACTTTGCAACACTTCTGCTTTCCCTTCAACCTGTGCATGTAGTACAGCTGTATAGGGTGCAGAAGGAAGTATGTTTAAATCAGAAGCCTTTCGAGTATCCTCCATCTTGGCAGCCAGTATCCAGGGAAATATAGCAGTTTGCCCCAAACAAGCAAAATTAACAGAGGTAATTCACCAAAGTTTGAAAACTGATGCATTAACCTATGACCAGGGATCCAGGTTGGCTGTCCTGTCTCAGGATGTTTCCAGATGAGACTTTTGTTGTGGAACTTATCTTATTCACATAATTTTATAGGGGGTCCAGATGGCACTGACTTCCATTTGTAACCCTCTCATTTTTCCTACTGCTTCTTCCATCTTACCACAAAATTCCAATAAAGAGAAAAAGACAGAATAGCTGCACAATGCTTTTTGATTGGTAGCACTAGGAACTATCAGCTACCCCAGTTTACTAAGATCCAATCATTATTTTTATTTCCAGTGTTCAGGGGTGCTGATACTTAAGAAGCCAAAATGGTACCAAGAACTGGGTCTCTGAATGCTTAGGGGATCCCCAAGGAATAGACAAGTAAATAATAAAAATAAGGGGGTTAAAAAAAAACAGAACGGGAAAAACTGTGTGTGCATGCTCATGCAGAAAATGGGGGGAAGGGGAAGGAGTGAACCTGGAGGTGAGGAAGCTGGTCTGCAAAGTTGCCCACTCACAGCATAAGCCACATTTTAACTGAGTGTGCTGGTTCTTGGCTATGTGTGCAGGGAGAACAAGGAAGCAAATGGGAAGAGGTGGAGAAGGGAAGGCTGAAACAGGAAGGGAAGAGAGAGATGGACAGAGAGGTGAGTGAAGAAAAGGGACACAGAAGAGACAAAGGTAGAGGAGGAGGGGAAGAAAGTGGCAGACTAAATAACAGAGCAAAGAGGAGAAAAGAAGAAGGGAAGGGAATCCGAAACAAGAAATGGAGTGACAGGTTAGGGAAGGGAAGTGGGTCACACGGAAGTGACCAGTTTTAGGGGTCACACTGGAGAAATAATATCTTTAGCACCTCTTCACTTTTTTTTGCCTGCTTGTCAGTCACACACAACCTAAGTGGATAGGCTCAAGTCCCTAGTCTTCCTTGCAGGCTCCCTGTTCCCTGGTAAAACCTCTGAAATGCACTCTAACCTCCCTGCCATAACTACTGGGCTCATGATATAGCTGTTGGGACCAGAAGTGTAAGTCTCCTTTTTCTTTCTACCTTCCAAAGCACACCCAAGCACATTGGACTACTCCTTTCCTCACTCCCTCGAGCACTTTATTTTTTAGAGAAAAGGGTGAAGGTTTCTTTAGAATAGCAAAGGGAAAAGGGACACCTCCACATATTACACAGGGAGGAGGGTTTTTTTAACCACACAATGTATACCCACACAGACGTACCCAATACTAGAAGCTGTCTGGAACTCTCCACACCCTCCCTTCCTTTTTGTTAACACCCTCAATATTACATGGATCCTGGAAGCTCAATGAGCACAGGATGTCAGGATTGATTCTGAGCGCAGGGAGATTAGCAGCTCAGATTCAGAACAGGAGCAGCCAGAACTGGGGGAGCCAATTTTCTCAAGCCGGTTCAGATATGGGTAGGTGTGCTTCTCAGGTTACCAACTCCCAGATGGCCGGGCATGAAGCTTCCTCCTTGCCCCCCTCTGTGAGAAGCAGCGAGCAGGAGGAGGAGGGGCTTGAGGACTGTGACCTAAGAGATGCAAAGCAGCGGGACAGAGCTAAGAAGGAAACGTCAGTGGCGGAGCTCAGGCGTTCAAACCGGTTAGCAATGCGTGAGAGGCTACGCAGGGAAGCATCACCTGAGGGGCGGGACCTCCCTCCCTAAGTTAGCCTAGCCAGATAGCCTCCCTTTCAAACTGCTAGCAACTTTCAGTGATCCCATTTGAATCCCCTGGAGGCATTCCTTTGTAGCCAGAGAGTCTTCGAGGATTTGCATCTGTAGTGAACCTGTGAATAATGAATTAAAGGCGTGAGACTGAAGCCTCTCATTTTGTGTGTGTGTGTGTGAGTGCTTAAGAGAAGAGGGGCCCAAGAAATTTGTGACACAGGACATTCATCAAGCTGTTTGGGGTTGTGTGGTTTTTGAAAAATGTTGTTCATTTAATTTACAAAATAATATACTTCTGCACAGCTGGAGAATCACTCGAGTATGCATAAACCACTGTTGTATTTTTGGATGGTTTGCTCACAAACTAATAGGCATGGGATCATCCAAGTTCAGTATCAGAGGAAATGATATCAATTACCTGCTATTTTCTAGGAAGGCACTTTGCCCTGTCTGACTAAACAGGGTCTCTCATACAGATTTAACAGAAATATGCTAACAAAAATTGAATTAGCATTGCCAAAAACACAACATACATGCAGAAGATTTGATTGCATTCTCTCATCTCCCAAGCCCAAAGAAAGAGATACCTTATTTGTGATCTGTAATCCTTTAAAGTGTTTCTGCTCAGCTGACTTCTTTTTAAATTACTTTCTGCTAGTTTTGTGGCACTTATTAATGCTTTGAGCTGTAATAGAAATACATTATTTAGAATCTATTAAACGTTCATTAGCAAATTAGCATTAATAACTCCAGATGGCATTTGTAAAAAATTATTATTTTAAAGTGGAAAAGTGCCAGCAGCCTTCATGTAAAAATGCCAAATAAAAAGCATTCTGTACAGAAATCATGTTTTTTCAAGACAGACAGACTCCTTCGCACAACATACAGTCAGGGCCAGAAATACTGGAACAAGGATAACTGTTTTGGCAGTTGGCCTCTGTACACCACCACATTGAAGTTGAAAGGAAGCACACCCAGATGACAGCGAAGTCAGGACTTTCAGCTGTAATTCAAGGGGTTTGACAAAGGTGGAGCACTAACCATTCAGGAAGGACAGCCAGTGGCATACACCACACCCATTGTTGGTGGCTCATAAGTAATGGAACGAATGGCTGACAAGCAGCTGCATGGCCAGGTGTGGCCTGTTTCCTAGGTGCCCCATGACCAATCAAGCAGATAAAAGGCCTGGAGGTGGTTCTGAGTGTGACATTTGCATTTGGTAGCTGTTCATTGGAACTCCCCACATGAGGTCCAAAGAGGTGTCCATGTGAGTGAAGGAGGCCATCATTAGGCGGAGGAAACACAATAAACCCATCAGAGAGATAGCAAAAACAGTGGGAATGGCCAACACAACAGTTTGGAACATCCTGAAAAAGAAAGAATTAACTGGCAAGCTCAGCTACAGCAAAAGGCCTGGAAGACCACGGAAGACAACTAAAGGGAATGACCACAGAATTCTGCTCATGGTGAAGAGGACCTTTCACAACATCTAGTCAGGTCAAGAACGCTCTTGAGCAGGTAGGCATGTCATTGTCAACATCTACAGTCAAGAGACGGCTTTATGAATGTAAATACAGAGGCTGCACAACAAGGTGCAAACCACTGGTAACACTCAAGAACAGACAGGCCAGATTAGCCTTTGCCAGCAAACACCTAAAAAGCCCGCCCAGTTCTGGAATAAGATTCTTTGGACTACTGAAACCAAGATTAACTTGTACCAGAATGATGGGAAGAGAAAAGTATGGAGAAGGAAAGGAACAGCTCATGATCCAAAGCGTACCACGTCATCTGTCAAACATGGTGGAGGCAGTGTTATGGCATGGGCATGTATGGCTGCCAATGGAACTGGGTCACTGGTGTTTATTGATGACCTGACTGCTGATAAAAGCAGCAGGATGAATTCTGAAGTGTACAGGGCTATACTTTCTGCTCAGCTTCAGCCGAATGCTGCCAAACTGAGAGGACGCCGCTTCATATTGCAGATGGATAATGACCCAAAACATACAGCAAAAGCTACCCAAAAGTTTCTGAAGGCAAAGAAGTGGGATGTTCTTCAGTGGCCAAGTCAGTCACCTGATCTCAACCCAACAGAGCATGCTTTTCACTTACTGAAGACCAGACTGAAGGCAGAAAGACCCACAAACAAGCAGCAGCTGAAGGCAGCTGCAGTAAAGGCCTGGCAAAGCATCTCGAGGGAGGAAACTCAGCATTTGGGCATGTCCTTGGGTTCCAGACTTCAGGCAGTCATTGACTGCAAAGGATTTTCATCCAGGTATTAAAGGTGATGCTTAAGTTTGAAATGATGTTGGTTTGTTCCATTACTTATGAGCCACCAATGACGGGTGTGTATACCACTGGCTGTCCTTCCTGAATGGTTAGTGCCCCACTTTTGTCAAACCCCTTGAATTATAGCTGAAAGTCCTGACTTCGCTCCCATCTGGGTGTGTTTCCTTTTAACTTCAATGTGGTGATGTACAGAGGCCAACTGCCAAAACAGTTATCCTTGTTCCAATATTTCTGGCCCTGACTGTACAACCAACTTATGTAGTTCATTGCCACAAGATGTGGTGATAGCCACTACCTGATTTGGTTTTAGAAGATATGGCTAACCACTGTTAGCAGCAAAATGTTGCAGTAGATGGACTTCTGGTTTGATCTAGCAGGACTCTTTTTATGTTATGTTCTGGAAGTACAATAGGAGATGAAGTCTGGCAGCCTGCCAGGATGGAAACTGAGCCGATAGAACCCCAGAGCAGTTCTGATTCTGAGGAGGATCAGCAATCTGTGGGAGAGGAGCCAGCTCATCCCTCACAGGCACAGCAGCTGGCAGAGATTCCTCCTGCCGGCATTCCTGAGATAGATAGTGACTCTGGAAGTGAGAAAGTACGGGACGGGAGCTTGCTAGACGCTTGACGCAGACGTAGGGAGCGCCGAGCGATGGAGGGCGTGGATAGGAGGCGTAACGCCCGTTTGGCGCGCAAGCAACGGCCGCCTCCCATGGACCCAAGAGAAAGAGGGAGGATCTCTCCCTAGCCCATAAGTTCAGGGTCTTCAAGTGACTCTCCTTCAAACGGGGATCAACTGCCTACTCGGAGCATAGGCCACTCTGCTGTTCCTTGCTTAGTCGCTGATGATTAGCATCTGAAAGAGTCATTAAGTTGTAAAAGGATTAAAGCCTTGAAAAGAATCCTTTCTTCTGTGTCTTGAGTTGGCTATTGGAGTCTACTGAAAGAGGACGCCAGGGCGCTCCTGACACAGCCAAACAAATGATTACTTTTGCGGAATAGTCCCAGAAATGTTAAATGAACAATAGCAACATGCATATAGTCAATAAGTTCCCCTTGGAGAGGAATTTCTATTTTCCAATGCATATGTTTTTTGCAGTGTTAGTCCTACTTACAGTAGACCCATTGAAATGAATGGGACTTAAGTTAGACTAACACTGGATACAACCCATAATTTGTGTCATTCTTGCTTTCTCTGCCCTGGCCCTTTTCCCAATAAATGTTATCCTCCCTCTATCACACTGTCTTCCCACTTCCCTCTTTTTCCATCATCCTTCACAACCTTGCATGTAAACTGTTCATGTATGCTTCTACTTCCTCAACTTAACACATGGCTGTACTCTGGGGTTTTTTGGGGGGATAGATAGTATAGCTGTGCACATAGACACAATGCCTATATTGGGCAATATCCTAGAGTGTCATTCTGCTAACACAGATTACATTGCACTAGCGTAACAGACCACCAGTGCAACGCTAATGGTATTAGCTTGTGCAATGGGTTTCCAGGGAATCCCATTGCACAAGCTAATGCTACTGGCGTTCCTCTAGAGGTCCCTTATGCTAGCACTTACATTAATGGAATGACACCATAGGATACTGCCTATTGTTTGCCAAAGGAATGTCTGTCAGTGCAACTTCTCTGATTGCTTTATCAGTGGTACTGGTTATGCAAGATGATAATGAAGGCAAAGAACATGAGAGGAGGTGTCTACTGAAGATTAGTTAATTGTTGGGATGCATTCACAATCGGTTGTATGTTTTTTAAATTAAAGCCTTGTTTACATATGGAGACTAGAGATAAACAAATTACTTTTTGTTAAAAGAGTCATAATTCTAAAGTCAATACCATTTTAAAAGGTACTACTAACTATACTGCTAAATAATGTAGAAACAGAGCACTAATAAAAGCAAGACCCAGGATTAGCATGAGCAGCATAAACTATGAAATTATTACTGGGACAAATTATGTGCAGGTCAGCTTTTCTATAGCCTAGCAACATTCCCTGGTCTTCAAGCTGTGACATTCTCAAGTCCTGCAAACATTATGCCATTGAAACTTCCTACTTTCTATCTAGAACTGTAATGTAACATAAAAACATTTTCTTACTTTTTCAGATAGCAAGTGAGTAACATTTTGCTGTTGTCTTTTCTGAAAGCATTCATAAAGATCAAGCAACCTGGTGGCCAACACATGTTCACAATTGAAAAGAGAATGATGGCTGAAGACGATACTTGATATGTTAAGATCTAGTTGATAAATTTCACTCTGATCTCCTGACTTAGTTATGATGCAGTTTTCTAGTTCAGGTTGCACTGCCTGTGTTTAAAAAACAACAAACCTTTCCCTTAAAATAAGTAATTTTGAACTGGTGCGATAGGATTTTCAGAATTGCTGCTCCTAGTATGCATATTTTTAGCCCTGGTAAATGGGTACAAAATGGTACAAAACCCTGCAAAACCTGTTTGACCAGAGGAAAGAGAGTGTGTGTGTGTGTGTGTGGTGGTGGCAGGGTGCACAAGTGCACACACACACACCTATCGACAGATAGGTTATGAAGAGCTGGACTAATGATTCCATCTAAAATAGACAATCAACCTCCATGTACCTATATAGGATGTTTAGGCAAGATACATTAAGCATCTCCCAACAAAATATCCCAATCTTGTGAGGGGTTATAAAATGGAAACAAACAAACCTTCCTGTATGTTGTCTTTAACTGTGTGTCAATTTTAACAGGAAAATACACTCTACATTGACTTGATTCTTTGATTGGAGAAGGTAATGACATTATTTCCCCACTTTCTTCAAACCAGCCTTTTCCCTTGATAAAGATAATTCAGAAGCACAAACAACATTGAGCAAATCAACTAAGTTAACTGCTTTGTTAAATGTATTTAGAAAACAATTAAAAAAAAACCAACTAAACATTTACCCCTTCTTGCTGAAGAAGACGATTTTCCATTTTGTGGTATACATTCCTAGAAATATAAGGCTTTCGTGGAATATAAAATCCTTCATCTTCTATGAGTCGTGGCAACCTATCGTTTGGTAGCTTACAGCTATATACAACTGTGAATAATCATTATGATTTTAGAAATTTGTTATATATATATATACATACATACACACACACACACACACACACACACGTATGTAGATTGTAAATTCTGAGTTATGCATTTTTCCTTTTTTTACTGGTCAAATACTGAGACCTGACCCAAGAAAGTACAAATAGGAGACCCAAATGCATTTCTAGCAACCCCTGCCAATCTGCTGCATCCCAAACCCTTAATGCAGTGAATTTTTAAATGAGCATTCTCATTCTCCAACTGCTGCTGTTCTTTCTCTCTAATCTCTCCCCAATTTCCCAGCCCCACCACTCCCACAGAACTGTTCATACTGACATGGGACCCCAAAGTAATTTGAAACTTCTGTAAACTCTTTCAACATTAAACTTACCTATTTTAACACAGAACTACCATGAGATGTAAATTTATAGTAAGACTTTTATACTGTGGCTAATGGCTAGGATATGTCTTAAATCTGTAAAAATAAATTCTAGAGTGGGCTGAATGCACCCCCAACAATTATCAGAAACATTGCTACCATCTTTTTTAAAATGTATGTTCTTTTAAAAGGTACCTATCCATATGTGCCCACATGCTATAAACACCTAAAAATGCTGAGCATACTACAGAAATTACAAGTAATACAGGCTCTGTCCAAATGTAAACACATGACACATTCGGGAGAATAGGAAAGGAGAATCGGTTGGGGAAAGCCAGGGTGAACAGCTGTCAAAACAAACCAATGGAAGAATCTCTTTCTTGCCCCATTCCATGCAGAATTGCTGCCTGCTGCTATAGTCCAAGGAGGAAGGAGGCAGAAAGCAGTTAGGGCAGACAAAATTATGGAAAATGGCTTGTTCTCTCTCTCTCTCTCTCTCTCTCTCATTCACTCCCTATTGCTGATGCATTCCAGAAAATCTTAGAAATCAGCAGTGGATATTGGAATGGCCAGGCTCATTATGAAGGCATTAAAGAGATTCAGGTATCATTGACATTATATATACACCAGTAGTGAATCTTAAGATAATCACCACTGCTGATGCAATTTCCAGCACCTATTAATCAGTGGACAATGTATAGGAGATGCAGATATTAAACATAATCCTCCAACGTGCAGATGGTGATATGCTCATGTGAAGGGCAACAGGGAAGCCTGTCCACTGAATGTTAGTGAGTACAAATTTCCATAATATTACTGAATTCCCTCTCTTTCCAAATTGAGGGAAGTAACTTCTGCATTTGCACCAGCAATTGAACAGATCAGATTACCTACTAGCTACTGTGTAAACAGTTATAAATATCAATGTCACTATCAAATTTTGAAACATACACTACCTGGGAAAGTGCTTGGAACGAAAATTTGATCCCGTTGCTTTTTCTTGTCCAGGTTACTGCAGTCACACTCAGGAGGTTTTACTTCGAGTAATTCTGGCAATAACACTTTTCTCACATGGTCAAGCAAAGGGGCTTGTTCATTTAATTCGCAGACATTTTGAAGACTGTTATTTATTGATTTCTATTGTTTATTCAACATCAAGAAAATCAGTGTGAAATATTGAATTTAGAGAATGATAGACAAATAACTAAAAAATGGAACACAATATAGATAAAAGGGTTAGAATGGATACATGTAATTCCCAGAGAAAATGCTTACATTTTTATCCAGTAATAGTAGGTTAAAACCTTTATTAGGATCAACTAAAAGGTGACAAAGAAGCAGCTTGCTCATTTTTGGTGATCTTTCAGGTGGCCCTAACAAAGGTATTATTATATATGTTATTTTTGTGTTGTTCCTAATCAATCAACATAGGTATCTACAAATTTTGTTATAGTTTATGGTTATCAGCATACTTACAAAAGTCATACTTCAACCTTACAAGTGTAGTAGACCATGTATCAAATTGCTGCCTTCTAACCAGGAATAAATAATTTCTGAACACTTGGATCACTATTTTCTTCTTATAACATGTTGTTGTTGTTCAGTCATTCAGTCGTGTCCGACTCTTCGTGACCCCATGGACCATAGCACGCCAGGCCTTCCTGTTCTGGGCTCTCTCCTAGAGTGTGCTCAAGTCCATATTCATTGCACTGGTGATGCTATCTAGCCATCTCATCCTCTGCCGTCCCTTTCTCCTTTTGCCTTCAATCTTTCCCAGCATCAGAGTCTTTTCCAGTGACTTTTATCTTCGCACTAGGTGGCCAAAATATTTGAGCTTCACCTTCAGTATCTGTCCTTCCAATGAGCACTCAGGGTTGATTTCCTTTAGGATTGACTGATTGGACCTCCTTGCAGTCCAGGGGACTCGGAAGAGTCTTCTCCAGCACCACAGTTCGAAAGCATCGATTCTTCAGTGCTCAGCCTTCCTTATAGTCCAGCTCTCACAGCCATACATTGCTACTGGGAAAACCATAGCTTTGATTATACGAACCTTTGTCAGCAAGGTGATGTCTCTGCTTCTTACTATGCTGTCTAGGTTTGCCATAGCTTTCCTCCCAAGGAGCAAGCGTCTTTTAATTTCATGGCTACAGTCACCATCTGTGGTAATCTTGGAGCACAAGAAAATAAAATCTGTCACTGCTTCCATTTCTTCCCCTTCTATATGCCAGGAAGTGATGGGGCCAGATGCCATGATCTTCGTTTTTTTAATGTTGAGTTTCAAACCAGCTTTTGCACTCTCCTCTTTCACCCTCAACAAGAGGCTCTTTAGATCCTCTTCGCTTTCTGCCATTAGGGTGGAATCATCTGCGTATCTGAGGTTGCTGATAATTCTCCTAGCAATCTTAATTCCAACCTGTGATTCATCCAACCCGGCGTTTCTCATTATGTACTCTACATATAAATTAAATAAGCAGGGCGACAATATACAGCCTTGCCGTACTCCTTTCCCAATTTTGAACCAATCGGTTGTTCCATGTCCGGTTCTTACTGTTGCTTCTTGTCCCTCGTACAGGTTTCTCAGGAGACAGGTAAGGTGGTCTGGTACCCCCATCTCTTTAAGAATTTGCCACAGTTTGTTGTGATCCACACAATCAAAGGCTTTAGCGTAGTCAATGAAGCAGAAATAGATGTTTTTCTGGAATTCTCTTGCTTTCTCCATGATCCAGCGAATGTTGGCGATTTGACCTCTAATTCCTCTGCCTCTTCGAAACCCAGCTTGTACTTCCGGAAGTTCTCGGTTCACATACTGCTGAAGTCTAGCTTGTAGGATTTTGAGCATAACCTTGCTGGCATGTGAAATGAGCGCAACTGTACGGTAGTTTGAACACTCTTTGGCATTGCCCTTCTTTGGAATTGGAATGTAAACTGACCTTTTCCAGTCTTGTGGCCATTGCTGAGTGTTCCAAATTTGTTGGCATATTGAGTGCAGCACTTTAACAGCATCATCTTTTAGGATCTTAAATAGCTCAGCTGGAAGACTGTCATCTCTGCTAGCTTTGTTGTTAGTAATGCTTCCTAAGGCCCACTTGACTTCACTCTCTAGGATGTCCAGCTCAAGTTCAGTGATCACACTATCATGGCTATCAGGGACATTAAGATCTTTCCTGTATAGTTCTTCTGTGTATTCTTTCCACCTCTTCTTAATCTCATCTGCTTCTGTTAGGTCCCTGCCTCCTTTGTCCTTTATCAGGCCCGTCTTTGCACAAAACGTTCCCTTGAGATCTCCGATTTTCTTGAAGAGATCTCTAGTCTTTCCCATTCTATTCTTTTCCTCGATTTCTTTGCACTGTTCATTTAAGAAGGCCTTCTTGACTCTCCTTGCTATTCTCTGGAAATCTGCATTCAGTTGGGTATATCTTCCCCTTTCTCCCTTGCTTTTCGCTTCCCTTCTTTCCTCAGCTACTTGTAAAGCCTCATCAGACAGCCACTTGGCTTTCTTGCATTTCTTTTTCTTTGGGATGGATTGAGTTGCTGCCTCCTGAACAATGTTACGGACCTCCGTCCATAGTTCCTCAGGCACTCTGTCTATCAGGTCTAATCCCTGAAATCTATTTGTCACCTTCACTGTATATTCATAAGGGATATGATTTAGGTCATATCTGAATGGTTTAGTGGTTTTCCCTACGTTCTTCAATTTAAGCTGAAATTTTGCAATAAGAAGCTCATGATCTGAGCCACAGTCAGCTCCAGAGCTTGTTTTTACTGACTGTATCGAGCTTCTCCATCTTTGGCTGCAAAGGACATAATCAATCTGGTTTCGATACTGACCATCTGGTGATGTCCATGTGTAGAGTCGCCTCTTGTGCTGTTGGAAAAGAGTGTTTGCTATGATCAGCGTGTTCTCTTGGCAAAACTCGATTAGCCTTTGTCCTGCTTCATTTTGTACACCAAGGCCATGCTTGCCTGTTATCCCGGGGATTTCTTGACTTCCTACTTTAGCATTCCAATCCCCTATGATAAAGAGGACATCTTTTTTTGGTGTTAGTTCTAGAAGGTGTTGTAGGGCTTCATAGAACCGATCAACCTCAGCTTCTTCGCAGCCTCAGTGGTTGCGGCATAGACTTGAATTACTGTGATGTTGAATGGTTTGCCTTGGATTTGTACTGAGATCATTCCGTCGTTTTTGAGATTGTACCCCATTACGGCTTTTCCCACCCTTTTGTTGACTATGAGTGCTACTCCATTTCTTCTAAGGGATTCTTGCCCACCAGTAGTAGATATAATGGTCACCTGAATTAAATGCGCCCATGCCTGTCCATTTTAGTTCGCTGATTCCCAAGATGTCGATGTTCAATCTTGCCATCTCATGTTTGACCACCTCCAACTTACCTTGATTCACTGATCTGACATTCCAGGTTCCTAAACAATATTGTTCTTTACAGCATCGGACTTTCTTTTCACCACCAGACACATCCACAGCTGAGTGTCCTTTCAGCTTTTGCCCAGCCACTTCACTCTTTCTGGCGCTACTTGGAAATTCCCTCTGCTCTTCCCTAGTAGTATATTGGACACCTTCCGACCTGAGGGGCTCATCTTCCGGCGTCATCTCTTTTAGCCTTGTGATACGTTCCATGGGGTTTTCTTGGCAAGAATACTGGAGTGGGTTGCCATTTCCTTCTCCAGTGGACCACATTTTGTCAGAACTCTCCACCATGACCTGTCTGTCTTGGGTGGCCCTGCACGGCATAGCTTATGTCTTTACTGAGTTACGCAAGCCCCTTCGCCACAACAAGGCAGTGATCCATGAAGAGGTTATAACAACATACTTATTTAATTAATTCTGTAATTCTATGTACATTTACTAGGAAGTAAGCCCTGTGTAACTAAATGGGACTTACTTCAAGTAAGCATGCATAGGATTGTACTGTATTGTTTCACTTAAGCATGAACTTGTGGCTTCACATCTTCCACTGAAATGAATAACAGATTGCACACTATGTAGCGTATTCACATGTGGAAGAGTTGCTAGAAGTAACTGCTAGAAGTAACACTGGAAGTAAGGATAATATATGCACAGCTAAAGCTTCCTTTGAAGATTTTTCAGAACAGCTTCCCACTCCCACAGATGCAAGCTTTAGGCCCTCTCCAGAGAAAAATACACATACAACATTACCAATATATATTAGTTTGAAAATCACGTAAGCCCTCATCTGGAGCGATAACAGCAGATCTAGCATCTGCAAAATGCAGCATAGACATTGGCTATGCTTGCTAGGGCTGATGGGAATTATAGGCCAAACTATCTGGAGGGTCACAAGTTGCCCGCCCCTGGCATAATGGATGGGATGCCTTCTGGAAAGGGGATATAAGATTGCTGAACTGAATAGTCATAAGCCTGTTTCCCCCCTTTTTTAATTAGCTCAGGAATGTATGCAGGACTGGAAAGGGTGATTCAGGAATGCACAGGATGCAATAAAGTTAAATACTTCAAAGAAAGCTGAACATACATTTGTTTTACACATTATTTCTTTGGGTCGTGGTCAAAGACATCCAGTAAACATATGGATAGGACAAGATATTTGAAAGTATAAGAGAGCAATCCTATAGTCCCTGGGTGAGAGTCCCAAGGACCATAAGATGGCTTGGATTTCCCACTCCAACATTGGAAGGGGGAGTCGGAGATCTGCCGTCTGTCCCCTCACAGCCAGCGTGGAGAGAACCGCGCTAGCTGCCTCTCTGATGTCAGGAGGAAAAGAGAGGGGGTGGGGTGGGTGGGGAGTGGTGGAGACCAGAGATTCCAGGATACGATTTATCCGGAGTTTCTTCCAGCCCCTCCCCCTCCAAAGTGCCCTCACTAGAAGGGCTGAAAAGCCCATATAGCAAAAAAAATCAAAGATTGGAGGACAGGGAGGCAAAGATAGTATCCACTGCTCCTCTTGCCTGGCTGGGTTCAGCCCAGCAGGGCAGAGGAAATCTCGGAAGCCTCCAATTTCAAGGGCTTCCGAGTAGCGAGGGTGCAGTCCATATGACTGTGCCCTTAAGTTGTATGAGCAAATGAGAAAAAGCTTATTAAAGTTCCAGTCTTATACACACTCATCTGGGAATAAGTCCCACTGACCGCAATAGGACTTACTTTTCAGTAGACATGCATAGGGTTGCACTCTAAAAGATACTTGGTTGTTTTGTATATAAGTTCTGAGTCACTGAAAATAACTTTTCAACATCACTTCCTAATGTTTCCTTTATAACACAGAAAGTGAATGAAAAGTAGATAAGTACACTGAAATACTGGGAGATCTGTCTGATAGGAGGAGGTCCAAGCCAGTCCAGCAACATAATCCAAAAGAAAAGGTAATTTATATGAAGAGAAGAACAGCAATACCTGGTCAACATTTTGATCTGTATCTTTCATCTTTGAGTGGTCTTCAAAAGTTGACGTAAAAAAATCAAAGGCCTCATCTAAGGGGACTTCATTCTGAAATTGAAAAAGCAAATGAATACATTATCAGTCAGTAGCCCTAACCACTGGGCAGCTTTCCCTTTTCTCCCAAGTTTTATTTTCCTTGATTATTTCTCATATTCATACACCATCACCATCCACCCTGCCACTAAACCTTGACTTTAGCTTTCATTTTCTCCTCCTTTTTGCTTCTCATACTCTGTTACAAAATCAAAACACCTCTTGTATAACAACACTGTGCGTCTTCTCAGCTGAAACTCTCAGTAACATTTCTCCTCAAATTCTCACACTAGGTAACACACTAGGTAACCCTTCTCCCTACCATTAAAGTTTCTCATAGTCATAGCTACCCACCTTTCTACCCATATAATATTTCTAAATATATCACTGCTGATGATCTTATTTCTCAAATCCTACTACCCTTAATAACAGATATCTCACTCTCTTAAAGCCCAAGTACAAGCAAGTATGTGCAATTACATTTGCTCGCATTCTTCCCTAGCCTCTCCACTCCTCTCCAATTTTTGTTTTTACCATTCCCTCTCCCCATTGCAAATTCCTATGAAGAGAAGAGGAACTTGGCTTGTTCGCTACATTTATCTTCCACAAAGGCACAGCAACATTAAGTTGGCACATAATAATAAATAGGAAATATTAGAGACAATAGTAAATGTTTAAACCAAGTTGACTTGATGGCACAGGACATTTACTATGTATATGTATAGGCAGTATAACCATGATTAAATATTCTACAATAAATATGCTCATATTAGGCTTAGTTGTGCCAAACTGAATATAAAGAGCAGTTTTTAGTTCATCATTCTTGGGAAACATTTTTATAAAAGTTTTATTACCTCAGCACTCACTTCAAAGTTGTTTTGGTATCTGTTAGTATGAGGATACTGTTGGTCACAATACTGTTTGTCAGAAAATTCTTCTTGTGCAGCCTAAAACAAAAGATATCTTAGTGTACTCTTTTTAATGTTAAAAACAAAGAGAAAACAAGAACTGAGACCACTTACTGACTTATCATATTCAGCAGTTGACTTCTTTTTTATGAGGTACTCCAATTGGTGTGGAGAAGAAGATGAGCCTTTTAAATTGGTTGAACATTCCCCCTTTCATAGAAACATAAAGACTGTATGTTGCATGTTTCATTTGAATGCCAAATTACAAGTTCAATTAAAAGTATTTATTACCTTGACAGTTTTTAACTTCCCTCTTACTCTGTCCCGTAATGCTTCAGTTAATGTACTTTGTTTTTCTACATCAGCCACAACTATTTTAAAAAAAAAGGACAGACTTATAGAACTTACTTTGCAACAGAATTCTTATACATCGGGCCTATTCACACGTGCATGGAAGGAGAATGGTTGGGGGAACTACGGGGTGGGGAGGTAGCGAAACCACTACATGCGGGCCCGTGAGACAACTGGAAACCATGCAGTACTGCAGAGTTCTGCTACCACTCTCCATAGTTAGCTGGCAAACTTACCGGAGTGGTTTGCTTGCATCCCAACATTCTCTGTGGCGCTAACAGGCTGCTGGTGGCCACTCTGTCATCCCGAATGGTTGCGCAACCATAGAGAAAGTCCATGGTGGCTAGAGTGTCGGCCACAATAGCTGGCGGACTCGATGGTCATGGCCTGGAAGTCCTCCAGAGCCCATTTTAACCATCAGGAAGCCCTACAGATAACACAGTAAGCCTCCCTGGGGACCCTTAACCCTTTTTCAGGGGGTGGTTACCCAGGCTGGCTTAGTAACCAGGCAGAATGTAGTTTTCTCCCCCCCAACATGACATACTAAGCCACCATGGTTACCAGAAATTCCCCAACAACCATGGCTTAGCGTTACGTGTGAATAGGGCCATTCTCTGCAATATACAGCAGAGTTCTTTGGGTGCTTCCATATGGAGGAGTCCTAGTGCTACAAATCAGAAGGCAGCTATTCTGTCTTCTTTAACTTAATGTATTTTCTGCAGAAAGAAAAAAAGATAGAAGAAGCAGTGGGAAACATGGAAGGGCTACAACTGGACGACGATGTCTGGACTCCCTGTAAAATTCCGTGAATGAGACAGGGCAATGGTGTGATAAAAGCCTCATCTCAAAGCACGCTTTATCTGAATCACTCACATATGCATATTTGAACTTGATCCTAAAAGTGCAAGTTCTAAATGAAATATAGATTTAATTTGATACAGAATAAGGATACATAAAATGCATGGTTCCAAATTACATTTTCCCCTCATAACAATAAATACAATATTTTATACGTAACACTGTAAAGCACATTTGAATATTATGATTTTGAACCAGTGCAAATATTGTTAATGTGGAACATAATGCATTAAAGAAGTCAAATGTAGGTGTTGCATTTAATTTTTGTCAAAGAAAATCTTCTTAGGGGAGCAATCTTATCTAGATAGGCGGCTGCCTCCAAACTCAGAGGCAACCGCCTATCCAAAGCAGGACAGGAGAAACATGGAGGGGATCGTTCCCTCCGCACTTCTCCTGCCCTGCTTTTTTGGCTAGACAGCCGATTGCAGCTGTCTAGCTGCAGGAGGATGGCATGGGGAAGGAGGCTGCTGTATGACACATAGGATGTGTCATACAGGCAGTTATGCTCTCCCCGCCCTGCAACACCCCCAGCCATGCCCCTTTCCTGCCGCTCCGTGCTCCTCTTGCGAGCGTGGAGGACAGGGCTGTTCCGCACTGCCTCCAAGGCAGCGCGGAAGTGGGGGGAGGTCGATTCTCTGGGAACCGACCTCAGAGCGCGGGCTCTGAGGTCGGTTCCCGGAAAACGGAATATCCTATGGCCATCTAGCTGCTGTCTGGCAGCCATAGGATTGCTCCCTAAATGCCATAGTGATAAGATCCAACTTAGTAAGGGCTAAAACACTGAACTACCTCTCCGTGGATTTTGGTCTAGGGCTTCTTCTCTTTGTATTCTGTCAACATGTATATTGTCTTCAGTTTGCTGCAATAAACAAGGGAAAAGTTGCAAATAAATTATCATATTCTAGCTCATTTTTAAATATCATTTTTTCAATTATATAATTCATAATCCACCAACATTTCTAAACTGTTTATCACTGAATAACCAAAAAATTCAAATCCTAAACCAGGAAAAAAGAAATCTGTGCCATCATTCACATATTAAAGGGAACATGCAAACAAGATTGAACTCCATATTAGGTAGTAGTGACATATAAAACACTCAGTAAACACTCCAGTCCCAAATACATTTACTAGACCCTGTTAAGAACATAAGAAGAGCCATGCTGGATTAGACCAAGGGTCCATCTAGTCCAACATTCCATCCACACAGTGGCCAACCAGCTGTTGACCAGGAACCCACAAGCAGGACACAAGTGTAATGGCATCTTCCCGGCCATGTTCCCCAGAAACTGGGAACGTGTACATAGGCTCGCTGCCTCTGGTACTGGAGGTACCACATAGCTATCAGGACTATTAGCCATTGATAGCCTTCTCCTCCAGGAATTTGTCTATCCCTCTTTTAAAGCCATCCAAATTGATGGTCATCACTGCATCCTGTGGTAGTGAATTTCATAGTTTAACTATGTGCTGTGTGAAGAAGTACTTCCTTTTATCTGTCCTGAATCTCCCACCAATCAGCTTCATGGGATGAGACCGGGTTCTAGTATTTTGAGAGAGGGAGAAAAATGTCTCCCTATCCACATTCTCCGCACCATGCATAATTTTGTACACATCTATCATGTCTTCCTTTACCCGCCTTTTTTCCAAGCTAAACAGTTGTAGCTGTTGTAACCTTCCCTCATAGGTGAGATGCTCCAGCCCCTTGATCATTTTAGTTGCCTTTTTCTGCACTTTTTTCAGCTCTACAATATATTTTTTTAAATATGGTGACACAAATTGTACACAGTATTCTAAGTGCCATCACACCAAAGACTTGTATAAAGGCAGTATGATATTGGCAGTTTTATTCTCAATCCCTTTTCTAATTATGCCTAACATGGATCTTGCCTTTTTTACAATGGCCGCACACTGGGTTGACATCTTCATTGAGCTCTCCACCACAACCCCAAGATCTCTTTCTTGGTTGGTCACCGCTAGCTCAGATCCCATCAGGTTATACTTGGAGTTAGAATGTTTTGCCCCAACATACATCACTTTACACTAGCTTACACTGAATCGCATTTGCCATTTAGATGCCCATTCTTCCAGTTTGGAGAGATCCTTTTGGAGCTCTTCACAATCCCTTTTTGTTTTAACCACCCTAAATAATTTGGTGTCATCAGCAAACTTGGCCACTTCACTGCTTACTCCGAACTCCACATCACTGATGAACAGGTTGACATGTCAGATGTCATGGCAGCATCTGCTTTTAAATCGTGGGTCAATTAACTCACAAATTGCGGGGATGCACAGCATGCCTGAGCCACACATGCGCTGCTTCTTGTTTGCATTAACCCACAAATGCTGTCTTCAAGGTTTGTTTCTGTAACATCCAAACAGGGGCACTTGGGATTTGTGGGTTAAACAACCCCAAGTTAACCCATAGTTTTTTCTTGGGTTAACTTGGGGTTGTTTAAGCCACAAACAACCCCAAGTGCCCCAGTCCGACATCACAGAAATGACCCTTGAAGATGGTATTCAACGGTTCTTAATACAAACAGGAAGTGGCTCATGAACTGGGCACAACCCACAAATTGTGAGTTAATTAATCCACCATTTGCCATGGGATGCCGCCATCCCATGGCAAGCAAGACCACAGCCTGAGATCCAAAATGCCCCAGGCATTTAATACCTGAATCAATGTCTATAGCAGAGCTCTCCAGATATCCCCTTTCAATGTTAGCACCTTGTGTTGTATTCAAGTCTTCTATAGAGGGCTCTGTACTTCTTAAGTGGCTTTCTGAGAGATGGTTATAGGAAAAGTGATGAAAAGCACTGGAATGCTCCACCAATGACTGTTTGGGTTCCCCCATTTACCATGAGGTTAGGGTAAAACTAAATGTTACAAGAAACAAGTTGCCACCCAAAACAAGACCCCTGTGTCAGGTACTCCATCACCACTTGATAATGCCTAAAACAACTGAGCTTGTGTCCGGATGTCATTATCCTGTGTATGTCCTGCCAATGGCAGTCAATGATGTGGAGTGGGGGAAGGAGAAAAATACAGTATCATGTTATCACAACATAGGACAAGTTGAATTAAACATTACAGATAGTGAGGGAGGAATTCAGCACACAACCATACTTTGGTGGAAGTTCCATATTTAAGATGTTTAAAAACATACAAATATTCGTTTAAATATTTAAAAGTTCTATATCTAATGTTTAAGAATATAAGAACTGCTGGATCAGACCAAAAGCCTATCTAAGACACTATCCTGTTTCCAACAGTATCCAACCAGATGCCTATGAGAGGCCAACAAGCTGACATGACTGCAATAGCCCTCTCCCACTGTTGTTTCCCAGTGACTGATATTCAGAGGCATGCTGCCTCTAATCCTGGAGGTAGCATATAGCCATCATGACTAGCGACTAGTAACCAGCACCCATGAATAGCCTTAACCACCATGAATTTATCTAATTCCTTTTTAATGGAATCTGTGTTGGTGGCCATCACCACATCTCGTGCAAACAAATTCCATAGTTTAACTATGTGCTGTATGAAGTATTTCCTTTTCTCTGTCCTGAATCTCCCACCATTCAGTTTCACTGGATAACCCTCGATTCCAGTATTAGGAGAGTGGGGGAAGCTTCTCTCCATCCACTTTTTCCACACTATGCATAGATTTATAAACCTTTATCATACCCCCACACTTACTAATGTTTTTCTAAACTAAGAAGACCCAAACCTTATAACTTTTCCTTATAGAGGATTTGATCCACCTCCCTGATCATTTTTGTTGGCCTTTTCTGTACCTTTTCCAATGCTACAATATCTTTTTGGAGGTGCAGTGACCAGAACTGCAGACAGTATTGAAATGTGTTTACACCACAGATTTGTATAAAGGCATTACAATCCTGGCAGTTTTATTTTCAGTCCCTTTAATAATGACCAAAATGGAATTCACTTTTTTCATAGCTGCTGCACACTGAGTCATTCAGCTATCCATCATGACCCCAAGACCCCTTCCCTGGTCAGTCACTGTCAGCTCAGACACTTCAGTGAATATTTGAAGTTGGAAATTTTTGCCCCAATAATTATCACTTTACACATACTTCCATTGAACTAGATCTGCCATTTGATTGCCCATTCATTCAGTTTGAAGAGATCCTTTTGGAGTGCTTCACAATCCCTTTTCATTTTTACTACCCTGCAGTGGAGGCTAGCGGCTCCAATTTCAGTGGGACTCTAAATTCACTCTGGGATTCAGTCAGAACCAGCCAGAACTCTAAAGGAGTTATCCAAAGCACTGAACCTTAGCCTCAAAATGGGTTTAGCACCTTGGATAGCTCCTTTAGAATTCTGGCTGGTTCTGACTTAAACCGAGAATGGATTTACAGCACCACTGAAATCAGAGCCACCAGCTTCCATTGCTACCTGTAATAATTTGGTGTCATGCAAACTTGGTCACGTGGTCGTCCCTAATTCCAGATATTTTATGACCTGGATAAAAAGTACAGGACTTAATACAGATCTTTGGGGGAACTCATGGAAATGGCAGGTGGTGGAAGCATGTCAAATGGACTTGGGCTTCTAATCTGTATTCCAGGTGCAGCTTCAGAGTACTGTGTGCCTCTCACCATCCAGACACTCTTAATGACTGTGGCCTTTTGCTTTGCAGGCTTCAGAGTGGCTCAATGCCATTTTAAGGCCATGACAGAGATAGAGGAGGGAGTGAAGGAAAAGGAAGACTTGAAGGAAACAGAAAAAGAAAAGTAAGTATTCAGACAGGATTTTTTGGAAGAATAAAATAATTGAATTGAGAGATGAGAAGGATTCAGAAATATAAGTTTTTGGAGATAACAAGGTTTGGGAGTACGGAACCAGAGACTGAAAAACAGAAGAGAAAGCTCTGTCCTGGGCAAAAGCTAGCAAAAAACTATGAGAGGAGTCAGAGAGCACTAAGCCTAATGCAAATACCTTTCACCACATGATCCCTGCCTATCCTAGACGGTAAGGGAAGTTAACCCATTGTTGGATGCCCTCACACACCAAACTGAGAATTGTCCATTTATTCCTCTTTCCATGTCTTGTACTTTATCCAGTCTCAAGAATACCTGTCCCCTTATCCCATGACTGCTAAGTTTGCTCAGGAGCCTTGGGCCCCATCTACACGAGCCTTTTACTCCAGCTTGGCTGTGAGTCAAGGTCCTTCAGGACAGATGACACAGTCATGACTTTGCAGCCATCCATGGTTTTCTCCCAGAAAATGGGTATTTCCAAGGAGGTGTTTTGCTGCGATGTTCTTGGTTTGCTGTGGGTTTCCCTGCGGTTGAGAGGCATCTGTCCCTTTCCCAAACCAACTTCACGTTTTGCAGTGGGCGTGTTGTAGGCATGCATAGTGCTTGAGTCACTCTGTAATGCCCCTTTACTCCCCACATCCCTTCACAGCTGCGCAGTTAGAGGCACAGAGAAGCGTTTTCATTTATTTAATCACACTTTTGCACATTCTTGCAGCTTCGGTTCTTTGCAATGGTTGCTTTTTGATTCAGTGCCCAAGGGCCAGGTGGGTCTTGGGGGAGAACCAACTTCGCTCCGGCCACCATTTCAGAGCGATGGGTAGGCACGTATCCCTCACGCGAACCATCGCCAGACTCTCAGGTTGGGGAACTGACAAACAGATGGCATGGAAATGGAGCACAGAACACCCACTTTTTACCTAACGAGGGATGGAAAGACACAACAGAACCCCTAAAATACAAAACACTGAAGTGTTGCACCCCCACGCTCACAGGACTGCACAGCTGTGCATTAAAGTATAATGGCAAAAAAAGAGGGCATGGCAGAGTCTGTTAGGGAAGCCTGCAATAAATCATGGGTGTATCCCAGCAGAAGCTAATTCGAAGCTGAAATGCTGTTCAACTGCGACAGGGTGAAGAGTGAACACAGTGCCATGTAGACAGGGCCTATGTCAGGGATTTTGACTTTCAAAAAGCATTTGGCAAAGTACACAATGCCAACTGGATCACTTCTATCCACATGCTTATTCACGCTCTCAAAGATTTCTAAAAGATGTGAGAAATGGGACTTATATTTGTAGAAGCCATGTTGATTCTTTTTCAGGCAGGCTTGTCTTTCTATATGTTTGATAATATTATCTTTAATAATACTTTCCCTCAATTCACCCAGAACAGATGTTAAGCTAACTGGCCTGCAAGTCCATGGATTCCCCCCCGCCCCCGGATCTCTTCTTAAAAACTGATATCATATGCTCTAAGTCCCACTGACTTCAAAGGAACTCACTTCCAAAGAAACTTACTTTCAGATAGGCATGCTTCGGTTTGCAGCCTAAGCATGATCTGAATCCATGGAAATCTATGTAATATATTAGGAAGAAAAAAAGAAATACTCTGAAAGTTAGATTTGTGACTGAAGGAGTGTGAGAAGCTTAAAAATAGGTCACAGTCAAAAATAACTCATTGTTTAAAAAACTCAATAAGGCTGCCTCCACACAGTATTTATTGAGAAGTAGCCATGCCTTATTCACTAACGTTTTACAAGATATCTGTATAATATTGTGAGAAAAACATTCTTCTACCATGTTTGCCTCCTTTCTTCCCCCTCTCAGTGATCAAAAACAATTTTAAAAAATACAATGGAACAACTACACAACCTGATGTCGCCTCATCATGCAGCTGTAAAGTAACTTTTTTTTTTGCCAGTTATAGCCTGCAATGATTGTTCTCACCACTTCCTTCTCTGTGGTCTGTCCTTCCTTTCAAGGAATATACCCGATAATGTTAACCTTCCTCTTTCCCAAAAGTATTGCCTTCACATCTGTTTCTCCCTCAGCCCAAGCTGCACCTGCAAGGGGCTCCCAATTACATTTGGGACTTTGCCCCCATGCCATAGTCCTGACAAAAATCATTCTTCCCAACATCTGGGACTGGACAAAGGGAATCTACTCACCAGGCTACAAAATCTCTTTGGATTCTAGAAGTCCACCTGCAGAGTTGCTATTCCACTTGCAACTTGAAGTAGAGCAACAGAGATTGAGAACCATTAAATTACCACATTGGGAAGTACCCTTAATATGATTTCAATGGGTTGTATCCAATGATGTCATTCTGCTTGCTAGCACAAAGCTTTTACCACTTGCAGAAACCCTATTTTCATCCTAACACAAGTGTCAAATCCAACACGTTGGCTTGCATAAGCAGAATCACTGTGACTTAATTAGGCTACATGTTGTTTGCACTAGCTGATCTGTTAGTAGTTGTGTAACCACTAGAAGAAAAATGCCAACTCTTATAATTTTTCCACTTGGGTAATGTTGTGGTTGACTTCAGCAGTTACAAAATTTTTATTTTACATTCTTGATACCACTTCCCTTAATAAGTTCAAAGCAGTTAATATTTAAACGTTCCCACAAAAATATACATGTGACACACTGACAATGACAGCAATTGTTAGGGAAAAAATCATTTACAAGGTGAAATATTAAGAAAAAAAGGTGTTTTCTAGGAAAGCACTGGGGGACTGGACAATTTTTGAAATAAAGTCTTTCTGAAGTCTTACTTCAGTAAATGGTATGCTATACTTTGACGTAAAATTGATTAATGTACCTTTTTTCTAGAACTTCCTGTCTGTAAAGATGGTTTTTTCCTTGTGATTCTTTCCTGAACTTTCCCTTTCTGGATAATAAGAAAAAGCTTTAAATTATCATCTCTAAGATACAAAACTTCAAAAAAGAAATCAAGGGTGCAATCCTTTGCATGTTTAGATGGGAAAAAAAGTCCCACAACTCCCAAATGCTGTGAGTTGTACGACTTTCTTCCATCTAAACATGCATAGGATTGTGCCCTAAACAAATGAATAAAGTCACATACTTTTAGAGACAACATGTAGATAGGTAGTTTGAGAATTGAAACTCACTACCCAAATTACACTATGTAATCTCAATCTTTCACATAAATTTCATCATCTGGACATACTGCCTTTTTAAAAAACAGATAAGATGATTATATTATTAAGGCTGGGTTTCCCATGGCATAAATGTTCACTATGCTGTTTATCATTTTAAACAAGAAGCACTAATACCATCACTACTACCCCCAAAAGAAAGCATGTGCCTGCCTTGAGTTTTGCTGAACAATCCTTCATGAGAACTGTACCATGCATGCTAACCACACCACAGGTTTAAAAAGACCAAAGTACTATCAAAGTTGGGCATACATAAAGGAGTGGTGGCAGGTTGAAAAGGTTAGAAGAAATCAAATATAAATAAAGCTAGAGTTGCTAAAGGTTGCATCAAAAAGAAAAATTCCACCACATACAAATTCTTTTATGACTGTAGCAATGTGATGGGGTAAACACACCTGGTGAAATTCTTACTTCTATACAATTCTTAAAGGTACAGAAGCCTTCTTGTGGTCTGAGCCTTACAAACCTAACACATACGTTATACATTTGATTCATAGCAATTCTACCACCATTTTCTCACTTTATCCTATCCCCTCATTAGAGCATTCACATGAATTATTTTGATGGTACAGAAGAGAAATTGCTAACCCATTCTGTCCTGCTTTCACTCACATTTTTCCACCCTTTTGCAGCCAAGCAGTAAAACATGCAGAAATTCAGCACATGCAGTTATTCCAGTAAAGGAATTTTATGATAGGGAAAGCTCCACCTGTTGAATGTCTGCTTTTCAAACAGATATCAAAGGCTCCGGAGCCTTGCCAGAAAACAAATTGATACCAATTTTACATGAACTTGGTAATTCCAAAGCTTCAGCCATCAGCTAAATAATTGTCATGTGAATGATTTCCCACTGACAGTTACTAGCCATATCTTGAACATATGCTATGGGTAGTATCCACTGTGAGACTACCACTAACATCAATTACTTTGCACTAGTGTAAGCAACCTCTAGTGTGCCAATAGCGTTTGCTGGCACAAGTTTTCTAGGGAAACCCATTGCAACAGCAAATGCTATTGGCATTGTGCAAGAGGTCACTTAGGTTAGCACAATGTAATTTGTGAACAGTGCCCAATATCTTTGTTTTTAAAGGATACAACACTTGGGGAAACAGAAAATCAACATATCCACATGTATATTATTAAGAATTCAGAATGATTAGTGTTTTTAACTATCTGGAGTACATTCTTGGGTTTCAGTCATAAACGTATGCTTATTACTATGATCATTATCTAATCCAGAATAATGAAACTGATGAACAGATGCTAAATCTAGTAATTAGTGCACCGCAGTTGGAAAATAATGTTAAAACATTTAAAAATGTCATAGCTTGCCTTAGTTTTTCTATCCAGTGATAGTTCCAATTCTTTGTCAGAATCCATTTCTTTAAAAAAAATGGATTAAATCAGTCAATGAACTGGGAAAAATACAGAATATGAAAATGGAACATGACAAAAATGTATCTAAATCAGTATAATTTCCGGTAGAGATCACTTGAAAATGTCTGCACATAGTGCCTTTTCCATATCTCATTAATATGTAGCAGAGCTCATCATATTCTTCTGCCACAGCCTGCTACAAAAAGTTGCTATGTCATTTGTGACTGCAGCTTATGCTGGTGTAGAATATCTCTATACCCTGCAAAAGAATAACATCCTGACATTCTAAATGTTACAGCAGTTTGCACAACCTGGAACACCCCAAGTCAACCACAGTCTACTAACCAACCATATATGGCAGCACAATCAGACTCAATACATATCTTGGTTTGCTGTATGGGTCTATGGAAACTGGGAGTGGGCAGCTGTCAGTCACTTGGCAGCCTACATTACATGGTTAAATTACATTTAATAATGACTCTGCCCATACGTCGTGAAGGTCTCTGTTATAGGAAAAAAATGTAGTAAAGACAACACAGAGACTGTTTCAAGTGAGCTCCATGAGATAAATATGAAAGGCAAACAAGCATAAGACGTAAACACCCAAGCCATCTACATAAACCTATTTTAGAAGTGAACACACTGCTCCAAAAACAACTAATGGCGCAATCCTATGAGGATAGTCGGCCGCCTCTGAACTCGGAAGTGACCAACTATCCAATGCAGGGTGGGTGGAACGCGGAGAGATCTTCTCCATGCTCCATCCACCCTGCATTTGTGGCTAGATGGCCAATTTTGGCTGTCTTCTGAGGCACTTCTGAGCTGGGGGGAGCCGGATAGTGCATAGGAAGCATTGTAATGGCGCTTCCGCAGTCCCCTCCCCCAGGAACGCCCCCTTTTCAGCCACCCTGTGCTGCTCTTACAAGCGTGGAGCCGGGGCGAGCCATGTGGCCTATGAGATGGAGGGGGTGGGAAATCAGTTTGCTGGGAACCGACCTCAGAGTGCTGGCTCTGAGCTCGGCTCCCAGAAAACAAAAAATCCTATGGCCGTCTAGCTGCTGTCTAGCAGCTATAGGATTGCGTCCTAAGGGTACAATCCTATGCTTGTTTAAGCAGAAATAAGTCCTACAGCTCCCAGCATTGTCTAAATATGTATATGACTGAACCCTAAGTTCTGATAATAGGGGTTATGTTTTGGTTCATCAAACACCTTGCTTTAAAACAGAGAGAGCTGCCACTTCCCCTGGCAGGGTTCCTGTGTATGTAACAGCTTAATTACAAGCTAAAATTCAATTGCTTCAGCTTTTCCTGATAGAGATGTAAAGCCTCACTTTTTAAACATCTATTTAGCTAATAAGGGCACAATAAAATTCAGGAAAATGTGACAACATAGAACTTCTTAAATACTAAAATCCATCCTAGATATATACCATGACCTACAGGGATGCAGGTGATTTGCATAAATCTGACAGATGCCCTGCCACTCAGGATGGTGCAGTTCTAGTTCACCAGTTGAGTCTTAATGCAAGTACTGTGGAAAGCAAGGATTATAAAAAGATATATTGTGCAGAAAAATATTCATGAGTATAATTATAATCTTCTGAGAGTTGTATTTTTTTTATTTATATTTACATCGTTCATCTTCACAACTACATTACAATCCAGTTTAGAACTGCACAAAGAAATAGGTTCTGTAGTTTCGTAACTAGAGTTGTGGAAGCAAATTAATATTTGAACGTGTGGAAAAAACATGTGCAGACAGATCCTATGTATGGTGAGTTGGAAATAAGTTTAACTGAATTCATTGGAACTTATTACCTGGTAAACGTGCCAAGGATTACAGACTTAAACATGCCCACTGCTACTTCGCTTCAGGCTAAGGCAGAATGCAATAGTAATTTTGCTTGTAGACAACCTGACCATATGAAATTAAGTATGCCTAACCAACATGAAGGTCAGGAAATAAAATAAAATGTGCATCAATGGTTGATTGGGGATGAGCCCTTTTTTTAAAGAAAAGAATGGGAATGAGCCTTTTCTTTTAAAAAAATCTTTTTTTAACATCCTAGTTGTCTTTTCCTTTCACCCACAGGACTATGTTTTCACATGACACACAACATCGTTCTCCCACTCCTCTTTTATGAAACGGAGTCTGGGGACAGACAGCAAATAAATACAGAAAAAGTAAAAAGCAGTGGGACTCAAGACCACAAATATGAGAGAGAAGAAGAATCTGTAGATTAAGCCACATTTTATCAGATAAAGGCAAATCAATCAGAATGGATATGCTTCAGGATGATTTTAGGCAACTTTTGTAGAACTTGGCTCAAAGCCAAACACTAATCTAGCTACTTCCATTTCAGATAATGGAAAGGATCTTACAGTTCTGAACCCCTTTGCTCTATTAGTAGTTATTAAAATTCTCAAAACATTTACTTATCTCCATTAAAACAGTTACAAAGTAGAAACAATTTCAAGAGGGTAGCCATGATAGTCGTTGCAACAAAAACAACAAAGAGCCTTGTGACACTTTAAAGACTAACAGATGTATTATGACAAAGTAGAATCCATTTCATTACATACATCAGATGTTGTTTTTGCTATAAAATAATAAATAACTGGAGAATACAAAAACAGTATTATGTAATGCAGGAGGAGGACTGTTCTTTGCCTGCACCCAGGTTTTTTTTAATTCCCTGCCTCAAGAGATCTGTCTCACATCTTCCATTTGGGTTTTTGCTGCTTTTTTCTATTCTGCCACACCTTCATGGATCACTGCCTTGTTGTGGCGAAGGGGCTTGCGTAACTCAGTGAAGCCATAAGCTATGCCATACAGGGCCACCCAAGACGGACAGGTCATGGCAGAGAGTTCTGACAAAATGTGGTCCACTGGAGAAGGAAATGGCAACCCACTCCAGTATTCTTGCCAAGAAAACCCCATGGAACGTATCACAAGGCTTAAAATATGACGCCGGAAGATGAGACCCTCAGGTCGGAAGGTGTCCAATATACTACTAGGGAAGAGCAGAGGGAATTTCCAAGTAGCGCCAGAAAGAGTGAAGTGGCTGGGCAAAAGCTGAAAGGCCACTCAGCTGTGGATGTGTCTGGTGGTGAAAAGAAAATACAATGTTGTAAAGAACAATATTGTTTAGGAACCTGGAATGTCAGATCAATGAATCAAGGTAAGCTGGAGGTGGTCAAACATGAGATGGCAAGATTGAACATCGACATCTTGGGAATCAGCGAACTAAAATGGACAGGCATGGGCAAATTTAATTCAGGTGACCATCATATCTACTATTGTGGGCAAGAATCCCTTAGAAGAAATGGAGTAGCACTCATAGTCAACAAAAGGGTGGGAAAAGCCGTAATGGGGTACAATCTCAAAAATGACAGAATGATCTCAGTACGAATCCAAGGCAAACCATTCAACATCACAGTAATTCAAGTCTATGCCCCAACCACTGAGGCCGCGAAGAAGCTGAGGTTGATCGGTTCTATGAAGACCTACAACACCTTCTAGAACTAACACCCAAAAAAAGATGTCCTCTTCATCATAGGGGACTGGAATGCTAAAGGAGGAAGTCTAGAAATCACCGGGATAACAGGCAGGCATGGCCTTGGTGTACAAAATGAAGCAGGACAAAGGCTAATAGAGTTTTGCCAAGAGAACACACTGATCACAGCAAACACTCTTTTCCAACAGCACAAGAGACGACTCTACACATGGACATCACCAGATGGTCAATATCGAAATCAGATTGATTATGTCCTTTGCAGCCAAAGATGGAGAAGCTCCATACAGTCAGGAAAAACAAGCTCTGGAGCTGACTGTGGCTCAGATCATGAGCTTCTTGTTGCAAAATTTCGGCTGAAATTGAAGAACGTAGGGAAAACCACTAAACCATTCAGGTATGACCTAAATCATATCCCTTATGAATATACAGTGGAGGTGAGGAATAGATTTCAGGGATTAGACCTGATAGACAGAGTGCCTGAGGAACTATGGACGGAGGTCTGTAACATTGTTCAGGAGGCAGAAATGAAATCCATCCCAAAGAAAAAGAAATGCAAGAAAGCCAAGTGGCTGTCTGATGAGGCTTTACAAGTAGCTGAGGAAAGAAGGGAAGCGAAAAGCAAGGGAAAAAGGGGAAGACATATCCAACTGAATGCAGACTTCCAGAGAATAGCAAGGAGAGACAAGAAGGCCTTCTTAAATGAACAATGCAAAGAAATCGAGGAAAACAACAGAATGGGAAAGACTAGAGATCTCTTCAAGAAAATCGGAGATCTCAAGGGAACATTTTGTGCAAAGACGGGCATGATAAAGGACAAAGGAGGCAGGGACCTAACAGAAGCAGATGAGATTAAGAAGAGGTGGAAAGAATACACAGAAGAACTATACAGGAAAGATCTGAATGTCCCTGATAGCCATGATAGTGCAGTCACTGAACTTGAGCTGGACATCCTAGAGAGTGAAGTCAAGTGGGCCTTAGGAAGCATTAGTAACAACAAAGCTAGCAGAGATGACAGAATTCCAGCTGAGCTATTTAAAATCCTAGAAGATGATGCTGTTAAAGTGCTGCATTCAATATGCCAACAAATTTGGAACACTCAACAATGGCCGCAAGACTGGAAAAGGTCAGTTTACATTCCAATTCCAAAGAAGGGCAACGCCAAAGAGTGTTCAAACTACCACACAATTGCGCTCATTTCACATGCCAGCAAGGTGATGCTCAAAACCCTACAAGCTAGGCTTCAGCAGTATGCGAACCGAGAACTACCGGAAGTACAAGCTGGGTTTCGAAGAGGCAGAGGAACTAGAGATCAAATCGCCAACATTCGCTAGATCATGGAGAAAGCAAGAGAATTCCAGAAAAACGTCTATTTCTGCTTCATTGACTACGCTAAAGCCTTTGATTGTGTGGATCACAACAAACTGTGGCAAATTCTTAAAGTGATGGGAGTACCAGACCACCTTACCTGTCTCCTGAGAAACCTGTACGAGGGTCAAGAAGCAACAGTAAGAACCAGACATGGAACAACCGATTGGTTCCAAATTGGGAAAGGAGTACAAGGCTGCATATTGTCACCCTGCTTATTTAACTTATATGCAGAGTACATCATGAGAAATGCCGGGTTGGATGAATCACAGGTCGGAATTAAGATTGCTGGGAGAATTATCAACAACCTCCGATATGCAGACAACACCACCCTAATGGCAGAAAGCGAAGAGGATCTCAAGAGCCTCTTGTTGAGGGTGAAAGAGGAGAGTGCAAAAGCTGGTTTGAAACTCAACATTAAAAAAACGAATATCATAGCATCTGGCCCTATCACTTCCTGGCATATAGAAGGGGAAGAAATGGAAGCAGTGACAGATTTTACTTTCTTGGGCTCCAAGATCACTGCAGACGGTGACCGTAGCCATGAAATTAAAAGACGCTTGCTCCTGGGAGGAAAGCTATGGCAAACCTAGACAGCATAGTAAGAAGCAGAGACATCACCTTGCCGACAAAGGTCCATCTAATCAAAGCTATGGTTTTCCCAGTAGTAATGTATGGCTGTGAGAGCTGGACTATAAGGAAGGCTGAGCGCCAAAGAATTGATGCTTTCGAATTGTGGTGCTGGAGAAGACTCTTACGAGTCCCCTGCACTGCAAGGAGGTCAAATCAGTCAGTCCTAAAGGAAATCAACCCTGAGTGCTCATTGGAAGGACAGATACTAAAGGTGAAGCTCAAATAATTTGGCCACCTAATGCGAAGAGAAAACTCTCTGGAAAAGACCCTGATGCTGGGAAAGACTGAAGGCAAAAGGAGAAGGGGACGGCAGAGGATGAGGTGGCTAGATAGCATCACCAATGCAATGAATATGAACTTGAGCACGCTCCGGGAGAGAGCGCAGGACAGGAAGGCCTGGCGTGCTATGGTCCATGGGGTCACGAAGAGTCGGACACGACTGAACGACTGAACAACTATTCTGCCAGCATTCAATCTACATTCGTTGCCTTAGACTTTACCTGCTGTCCTGTCCACATTTAGTTTTAAGTTACTTTAAGGTTTGTTTTCTGAAATTGCTTTTTGATTTTATATTGTTAAGACACCTCAGGTATATAGAGAGGCAGATATAAACTGACGTAAGTAAAGAATGAATAGATTAACTGAACATGATGGGGAGCTATTCATAAATAGCATATACTGTTAAGCATAGTTCTTGTGTGACTGATTACTAGTAACAAAAGCATTATAAGGACTGACAAGAGAATTAACACATTGTGGACTTCTGCATATCAAGTAGACACAAGGACAGGATTGCTAGCTATAGCCCATATTTTATACGGCCCTTAAGGGTGCAATCCTATCCACGTTTAGACAGAAAAAAGTCCTGCAACTTCCAGGCAGGCTGGCTGCGGCATGCTGGGAGTTGTTGGACTTTTTCCTTCCTCGATTTACGATCGAGCCGTAAATGGCTACTCCGTATTACAGGTAAAGCATGAAATTCCTTATTTCAGAACACCACAGTGTCCTTTATGTTTTGCATTTTGATATTCTAGCCTTAAATAACCTAAGCGCTATGGTATCAATACATAAACGCTTTCTCAAGTATATATCAGCATTACTGTGAACTGTGCTTTGCAAGACCTCTGAAAAACAGATAGGGTCCCTCAAAACGCGAATTATCCGCTTAAATTGATCACGGCGGAGTACAACCAAAAGCCACACACCGTTTGCCCCCAGAAACGAGAACAGAAGCTCTCCCTTGCCTAACTCAACCCGGTACTGTCAGGCACTCTTCAACAGGCTACGGCCATTTCCCTCTGAGCGAACCGCCTCCTTATCTGAGACGAATTCTAAACAGATATCTCTTTTTGCTGAAGCAAACCAAAAAAGAAACTGCTCTAAAGCGAGAACTCTCCCGCAGCGGCCTCCATCTTGTACTCGACACACATTCGTTTGGCCGTTAGGCAAAACGAGCATGCGCACTGACACTTCGCTGTCCAACCATCCTGAGGGAAGCGCCGATCCTTCACCGAACGAAGACCTCCCACAGGACCTGCGCAGAAACGACTTGCTCGCTTCTCTTACTGACCCCACCCCGCGCCCCCACAAAAAAAAAGGGCAAACCGGTGCCCTGAGCATGCGTACATCGAGCTCCGTGTCCCGACAGCCGGTGGGCATGCGCTTGCTGCCCTGACCGGTTGCGGAGCATGCGCAGTGCAAAGAGCATTCGGGAAGGGTCCTTGTTGCCGGGTCCGTTCGCTTTTCTCTGGAAAGAAATTCCCGACTCAGGGTACGAGCTGCCACGTTCCCGACCGCTAGCCCCTCGCGAGCCCTGCCTTGGCGGTACACCACGCCGTGGCTCGGTAGCTTCTTGGCTGGAGGGATTCGGGGACTGTACAGTTACACAGCCCCCTTGCCTGTTGTGGGCCGGCGCCATCCCCGGCTGTGAGGTCCATCACCTCAGTGTCCGCCATACGGCAGCTGGGACCTCTGGGAAGTCCACGGCGCCCTTTTTTTTTCTTGCACATGAAGCGGAGGACTGTTGGGCCTTCGTGGGAGAGTAGGAACCGGCCCCTCAGCGTCGGGTTAGCCGGGTCAGCTCTTCCTCCAAGCTGCCAGCAGGACGGCTCCATCCTTTTCTTCAGTGTCGCTTCCTTGGCAGGAGAGTCGCTTTGTCGTGCTGCTGTTTGAAGGGGGAGGCTGCGGAATTGAGCTATTCTCCGCGCCGAGCTCGCCAGCCGAGCACTCACCCGTGGTTAACTGTCCCCGCCGCTGCCGCCGCCGCTTTCCACCCCCTTCGCTGCTTTTTCTTAAGGCCAAACCAGACGTGATGGTGGAAGGCCCTTTTCGCTATTTAAACTCTGGTGGTCTACCCCATTGCCCGAATACATCGAGCCTTGGGGACTGATTTTTAGAACAAAAGGGGATGTGGTAGGAGATGCTAAACCCTCCCACAGTTTATCTCTTCCCGCAGCCTCTGCAGCTTTTCTCTCAACTGTGCTCCTACACCAAGTAAGCTTGGCATGGAGGCAGAGTCTATGGGGGTGGGCATGATAAACAAGGGATATGGAGAGGGTTCAGTTCCCCTCACCCTCTTGCTCCAAAAGCCAGACCCTCTACTCTTTGCTTTATGCACAATTGGGGACAGAGCTAGATTTATACAAACAAGTCTGCCACTGTCACAGCTAATTTGGGCCTTGGGGGCAGCCCTGTGAGAACTAGAGAAAGAGATTGGCACCGTGTTAACTGCGCGGTTCTCTCTCATTTGCTGCAGTGCTGCCCATTTTCTCTGCTGCCTCCTGCTCTTGCCTGCTCCTGCTTTCAGCATGGTAAAGAAGAATACTATCCCTGAAGGGTAAGTATCCCATAAATATCGTGTGGAGAGAAAGGGAGGGGGCTCTGACAGCCCCACCTATTCTCTTGCTTCAGCAGCACCTTTGCAATCTACAGTAAGTCAAGGTAAGTATTTGCATCAACATAGAGAAGACACACTTATCATCCCCCAGGTGAGTATTTTATCCCACACTATTTATGAATGTTCCTTCATCTGGCACAGATGATTCCTGTTCCTCCTTTCTTTATCTTCAAATGTATGTAATATAGAAGTGGGTTAAAACTACATTCTCTCATTATTATTCACTGACCCAAAGGTTGACACTGAGCCTACTTCAGAACAACATGATATCCTGTCACAGGGTGGTTTTGGTCAGTTATGTGGCATGTGAATACATTTGCCCCTTACTTGAACTTGGGCTGTTTGCATAACTTGGTGGATCTGGGCTTATGTTTGTTGGTGTAATTGCGGGGGGGGGGGGGGGTGTCCAATAAGGTTGTCAACACTGAGTTGTGCAACTATCCCATGTTTGTTGAGTGAGGAATGCTTTTGTTCATCACAAAGTTGATCCATAAAATTCCTTTATTCTCCACTTTTGTGACATGTGAAGATGCCCCAACACATTTTCAATGGAAAGGCAGATATTTTCAATGGAAAAGTGTGTTTTTTTTAATGTAGAGATTAGTTTGATTTTTATCTTGAAGCTTAGACAGCTTTATCAAAGTTATGCAGGAAATGACATTAGAAAGCATATAGAAATAGTATTGCTTAGCAGTATTATTTTAAAGGAATTCTGTTGTAGCAATTCCAAAACAAACTTTGTTATTACAAATCTTTAGTTTCAGTTTTTCTGCTCTTTTCTCTGTTGCCTCCCGCTTTTGTCCACTCTCTTGTAATCTAGTATTAAATTACCAATGTAGTATATGCTGCAAGTTTTATTTACCAGATTTAAGGCACAATCCTATTGCAGTGATTGTATGCCAAAACTCGGAGGCTGATGCTCATCTTATGCTGGGTTGGAGGAGTGGAGGAGGCAGTCTTCACCTCCCCATCTTTGCACCCTGAATTTTCACAAAACGGGCTTTTTTGCATGTCAAGAAAAAGCATTTTGGAGGTGGAAGGAAGGAGGCTGGAGAGGCCCCATGATAGCTTGTATCCTGGCGTCTCCAACCTTCTGCCCATCAAAACATCCCCTTTTCCCCCTCTCAGAGGCCATGTTCTCAACTTCGGAGAGGCAGCCGGCGCAGTTCTTTCTGCAGAGAGGGGGGACGGATCGTGGATTATCTCCCTTCCCCACCGCAGTTGGAGCGTTCTCTGTAACCTCGGATCTGGGAATCCATACTATCCTATGGGCCCTCCGAAGCTGACTAGGGGCCATAGGATTGCTCCCTTAAAGTATTAACGCTGAATGTTAGGAAACATTAAAAGGTTTAATATTTTGCTCATTTTGTAAAGAACTGTTCATTAGACATTGAGAATGTATTTACCGGACTGCTGAAACAGGTATAGATTGTAAACAATCAATTAACTCAGTAGCCCAAAGCTCAGCAGAGGAAGAACTGAACTGGAATTAAGCATTGAGAGTAATAGCTTAAAATGGAAGGAATTACTGGGAAGCTTGCTCCCAAATAAAATAGCACAAATAAAGGTAACATGTAACTGTGTTATGACTTTTCTCATGATGTTTGTCAGTATATAGCTGACAGATCATGGACTGTTCCAGTTTGGTAGCATACAAGAAGGCTATGCAGCTGTCACCATTGTGCGCTAAAGTAGGGATAGATATGTTTTCAGCACGGAAGTGATTAGCATTTCTAATCACATGTTAAAGTCTGTCCACACGAACTCCGTATCTACTGGTGACACCCATATGAGCCCTATCAGTGCTTGCTGTTGGCTGGACTCGTAGGCTAAGAAACATTATTTTAAAATCCATTTCTGCTTTGTTAATGAAGCAGCCATTTACATAATAAATAATCATAGCTGACATGATCATAGTTCTAACAGTGTTTTATATACTTAGTTCTTTTTCTTGATCAGAACAGTGACATATTTCATTAACTTTCATTAACTTTTTAGATTGCAGGATCTTTTTGTAGGGGATTATTTTGTCAAAAGAAAATGTTACAAGATAGCTCTCAGTTCTGAGCAATTTGCTTAAATGTCTCTCTTTCCATTCCTTATGACTGAAGGATTTGAGGGATAGTTGACTATTCTTTGCATTACATATTTATGTAATACAGTCTGAAATCCTCAGTCAGAGTTGTAATGAGTTTCTGTTACTAAAACTAGTCCTCAATGTTCCTATGTTTTTCCTTGGCATGGCAAAATGGGTGCTGCTGTTCAGGATGCTTGCCAGCAAGCAAGTCAGTTCTGCCATCCTCCAGCATACTGCATTCCACCCCCACCACACAGTTTTCTGATTTTCTTTTCCAACTGACAGTCAACATTCTGTAGCTGTTGAGCATGCGCAGTTTGCATCAGGCTTGTTTGCATATTTTTCCCAGCTTCAGTTCTTTTAAAATATTTTTGTACTTCTGCAAATGTCAGGGTTCCCATGAGCATATGATCCTACCTTGTTTCTCATTGACTCTGTTTTGACTGTTTCTGTCAGCACTGAGTTACCTGAGTTCACTATTAGAGGGAGTAATCACATCTTACTGCCTCCATGGGGTAGACTTGGTTCCAAGGATCCCACTGCATGAATGGAAGGCACTTTTGGAAGCTTGCTGCACCCTGCAATGACTGCCTGCAGAGGGATGGCTGCTGGGAGCTGCAGATTCAGTGGGGGGAAATTGAAGACACACAGACACCCTAGGTGTGTTTTCTGCTTGTATACCAAGCCACTGAAAGCTTGCCAGGACATCTGAAGATCTGTGTAAATTCACATACAACATATAGGTCGGCACAAGACATATTCAGTGACACAAATCCAAATACACTTCTAACTTCTATAACATTGTAGGCTATTAAGCATAGCTATAGGTAAGTTCTTAGTGTTGCAATGGGCTTTCCTAACCTTTAATAATGTTTAAGCCTCTCCAGTTGTAACTAAGGATCACTTTTTGTGATACAGAGGCAGCCTGAAACTGCTTCCAGGTGGCAGCTGCCCCACATGGCGAGATGGTTTGTTTTCATCATCACTTCACAATGAGAATCGGCCTCCACTGTTTGATTTATCATCATGTTAGTAAAATCTGGAATGTTTGGCATTGGTGTGAGGACAAAGCTGCTTCCAGATGGAGGGCTTCTAGCGCTGCAAATCAAAAAGCGTTGTGCATATATTCTGTCTTTTCCTCCTTAAAAGATTTTTTTCTGATAAGAAAAAGACAGAAAAGCGATGGGAAAACACGGGAGGGTTACAAATAGAGGAAAACTTCATCTGGACCCCGTGTAAAATTCTGAGGCAGTAAATGAGGCAGGGTGCTTACACACTAAGAGCCTTGACTGGAAGTACCCAATGTGTGGGATGCTACCTGAGAAGCAGTTGCAAGCAACAGTAGTGTGGGAAGCTGCCAAAAGATGGTTAATCTGGAAGTCAGGGCATAGCAAGGCACCAAATGTTTTAAAATCTTGCTTTATTTCCAACTTGGGTTCATGAGTGTTACTTAACTCTTTTTCATGCACTAACTTAAAACAGGTTTTGTCACCTATTCAGCTATTTGAAATGGTTCAGATACATTGTTTGCGAATTAATATCATAAAGTCTTCAATTAACATTAATATAAAATCTTCGGTTACCATGCACTGTTTAGCAGCCTAACCTTTTAGGGTGCTCTTGCACTCATGTCCTGTTTGTGTACTTCCTATAGACATCTGATTGGCACTACAGGAACAAAATACTGGCCTTTGGTCTGATCCAGCACAGCTGCTGTTATGTTCTTATTATCTTCCATCAAATGAGTACAGTGATAAAAAAATTGAACTCGCATTCAAATTTTTAAAGGGCCCTGCAGGAAGCTTTCATGCATAGGTTCATTGATGAAAAGATCCGCAAACAGCCAATATGTCTGCGGGTCTTGCAGGTACAGTGCTTAGTGTTCTAACACACTTTGAATATTAGCTTAAGGTCATCATCTGAAGTAGTCAGATGTTTCTAACAACATCAACAAATGAAAGTTAAAAGTCTATATTAAAAAGGGTGGAAAGAAAGTAAAAAAGGGCTAGTTCATTGACTAATGGGGACAATTATAGGGCTGATAGGAGGATGCTGTTAAGGACTGGCATTCTTCATGGCATGATCAAGGTTCCTGAGAGGCTCATATCTTAAATGTTTCCAGAATTAACCCACCCAATTCCAAATTCTAAAACTAGAATTTCTGAACCATTCATTTTTGCTCAGGCTGATCTTGAATGCCCTCATCCAGCAGATGGGATCCACACATGTATCAAATGCAGATAATGTGCATCCCCATCTACATCATAATGCTCATCCAAAGCCCTTTTAAGTAGCGGGATTCATATTTTAATGCACAAGGGGATAGATAGGTATTTCTATCCACAGTAACAGTTGTTACGCATGATTAATTGCCTTTGCCTAAAGCTAGACTGGGGTTTCTGTCTTGTTGGTGGCTTTTTTGTTATCATTAAGAATGTAAGGAATGCAGATAGTACAGTTCTTATAAGTACACACACTATAATCACACAGATCTCTAAATAGATGCTGCCATTTCCTCCAATAGCTTTTAGTGGTACTCTTTGTTGGAAAGAAAAATTAGGTTAAGAGTACAATCCTATGCATGTTTAGATAGAAAAACTTCCTACAACTCCCAGCATTCCTCAGCCAAATGGGGTCCACATCCATGTATCTGTTGCTAATGTCTGTTAAAAATACCATGTCTGAGCTCTGACTTCCTTCATCTAGCATCCCAATTGCCTGTGAGGTTGTCTGTTTATTTGAATTTAGTTATGCTTATTCCTATCTCTGAAATTACTTCTGCTGCATTTCAGAAAAATGTCTTATTTGATTTGAGATACCAGTTGAATAGTTGTTTCTGTGTTTTGCAAAGTATTAAACTGTGTTCTATTCTGACAGCTTCAGGTATTGATATGTATGTATTGTGAAATTGATTTTTTTTTAAATAAAGTTATGAGAGCATACTGTGTCATCTATTGCTTTTAGTATAGAGAAAGCCTCTGAGTCAGTTGCTTCAGTGCAGATATGGAGTGCTGCTTATGCAAGTACTTCCCTTGATTATTTGTGAATAGGAAAAAACCCTACACTCACAATGGGAAAGCCCCATCAAACGTAGACTGGGCCGGTTCGCACAATCAAAGTAAATCACAGTGGCTTATTTGAATCGCAGTGCATGTCAGGTGCGATTTGAATAATCACTGGTCAGATATGGCTTGTCATATCATCCAAACCCAGGTGGCATGGCTTGTTGGAGGGGGAAAATCCACCCTCCAATAACCCATGGGCTCTTGGAGGGTGGTTTCCCCCTCCAACAAGCTATGCCAGCCAGCTTCAGACAACATGACAGGCCACACCTGGGCAGTGATTATTCAAATTGTACCCAGCGTGCACCACAATTTTAAAAAGCCACCATGGCTTATTTTGATTGTGTGAACTGAGACACCGTATGTGAGAGCTGTCTTTGTTTCTTTTCCCTCCCTATTTAGTCTTCCTTTTGTAATCATGTCCGTTAGATTACAATAATTATTCTTAACTGTAAACTGCCTGAAGTACATTGACAGAAAGGTAGTATATACATGTAATAAGTAAATAAATGTATAGTATTTCCATCCAATGGAAAATCTGGCCTTGTAGTTAGCCTTTTGATCACATCAATGTGAAAAATCAAACAAGCTTAATTCTGGTATCATGGCAATTTGTCATTGGATCTTAACTATAAGATAACATGGTGTCTGAATTGACAAACTGGAACTGGAAACAGTGATTTGAAATGAATTTACTAATTCTGGTTTGCCTGGATGTTTTAATTGGGAAATTATAGTTGCAGCCATCAATCTACCTCCAGAAGATGCTGCTCACAGAGACAGGAGTGAATTTATAAAGCACAATGTGAAAGAAGCAGACAAGTAGCTCTAAACCATGGTTCCATGTTGGAAGCTCAGACCATAGTTTGGGTCAGTTTGGCATGATCTTTGAATTAAACCATATTGTTGGGAATGGCATTGGAATGGCTCACATTTGCAGTTACTTCCCCTTTATTCCTATCATGGCTCTAGCCCCAGTCCACCTTTAATAGGTGGATAACCATACAAATATAAGAGAATGGAAGCCTTCCTAAAGAATTAAAAACCAGAGAATACTAGTTTCAGTTCTGGAGTGGGGGATACATAATCTATTTCGTGCAACATAGTTTTTTAAATAAACTACTCTTTAATTTGTGTGGCATTGCTATGTGGGGGCAGATAGTCCTTGCTTATTTTTTGTTGTCTTTAAAGGGCCACACATACAACTGCGTACATGCACGTTTTACTGAATCTTGGAATAAGAGTCCACCGAGTCTTTGAACTAATCTGAAGAAAGCTGCAAGATCTTGCTTAATTTGTATTTCTGACAAGCTGGTCCAATAAAAGACTGGTTCTACCACATCAGTGTCTCTTTATTTCACCGATCAGCAATTATCAGTCTCTTTTTTAATTACTCTTTTAGGCAGTTCAATTGAGGGTGAAAACTGAACTTCATTTAGCTGAAAACAGTGTTTACCAAACTTAAGGGAATGTGGACTACTTTATATATTAGCTTTTTGTCACAGATACCAAGCGTTATGTCTGAAGAAAAGCTGAATTCCTTGATGGCAAATTACAGTGTGAGAAAAAGTTTGTGAACCCCTTAGGATTGTCACATATGTCCAACCTAAAATGTTATTAGATCTTAATCTAACCCCATAATCCTAGATAAAGAATAGATAACCTGATTAAACAAATGACACACAAACATGATGCTTTTTCAACATTTATTTATCCACAACTGATTCAGCTTTCAATATCCATGTGTGAAAAAGTATGTGAACCTTTAGATTCAGTACTGGTGGTACCCCCTTGAGCATCAATGACTTCAAGTAAACGTCTCCTATAACTGTTGGTCAGTCTCTCACATCGGTTTTGAGGAATTTTGGCCCATTCCTCCTTACACAACTGCTTCAACTTGGTGATGCTCGAGGGCTTTCTTGCATGAACAGCTTGCTTCAGGTCCTGCCACAACATTTCAATGGGGTTTAGGTCTGGACTTTGACTAGGCCATTATAAAGCACAGAATTACTTCTTCTGCAGCCATTCTTTTGTTGATCTGCTTGTATGTTTAGGATCATTGTCTTGTTGCATGACCCACTTTCAGTTCAGCTTCAGGTCATGGACAGATGGCCTGACATTCTCCTGTAGAATCTTCTGATACACTGCAAAATTCATGGTTCTGACAGTGATGGCAAGCCATCCAGGTCATGAGGCAGCAAAGCAAGCTCAAACCATCACATTTCCACCACTTTGCTTGATGGTTGGGATTAGGTTTTTCTGTTCAAACGCAGTGTTTGTTTTTCACCAAACATAACATTTCTCATTGAGGCCAAACAGTTCTACCTTGGACTAATCTGTCCAAAGAATATTGTTCCAGAAGTCTTGGGCATCATCTGTGTGATCTTTAGCAAACTTCCAATGGGAAGCAATGTTCTTTTTAGAAAGCAGTGGTTTCCTTCTGGCTATCCTCCCATGAACACCATTCTTGTTCAGTCTTTTTCTGATTGTTGAATCATGAATGCTCACATTGGCCAAGGTGAGAGTGGCCTGCAAATCCTTGGATGTTACTCGGGTTCTTTTTAACTTCCTGGATGATGCGCCAGTTTGTTTTTGGATAGATTTTGGTGGGACGACCGCTCCTGCGCAGAGTGACTGTGGTCTTGAATGTTCTCCATTTGTAGACTATCTGACAGTGGATTGGTGGAGCCCCAAATCCTAAATCCTTAGAAATGCTTTTGCAACCCTTTCTAGACTGATGAGCAGCAATAGCTGGGTTTTTTGAGGTCCTCAGAGATGTCTTTTGATCATGGTATGACATGTTTCCACACAACCATATGGTGAAGACCAAACTCGGAAAGTTTCTGATCCTTTTATAAGGTGGGGCCTCCCAAACTCACCCCTGAAGATCTACCTAATTACTTAAACACCTGATTCTAATTATTCCCTTTAATTGAGCTGATGCAACCAAGGAGTTCACTTACTTTTGCACATAAGTACTCACTGTTTGTCTAATTTATACATTTTATTTCACAAGACATGGAATAGGTTAATGTGATCCCTATTGGATATTTAGAAAAGGACTGGTTTTGATTCACGAAGGCTATCATGGAATTTCAGTAATTATTAGGATTCACTAACTTTTTCTCGCCACTGTATTCAAATTAGCTTTTTATTTCATGTAACATATGCTACTTCTGTTTACTCATGAAGGAGAGTAGATTTGAGGAATTATTTAGGGTAGTGAAACTGAACCTGGTCACTGGAAATAATGCTCAGTCTTGCCCAACCACTCCTGCTGTTCTGAGATTCATCAGGTATTGCATGCACATTGGCGAGTTTTATCTTCATGCCAATAAGGGTTAGGAACATTTTAAAGGAAAGTTGGTATTTTTTTAGGATGCTGAATACAAAGATTAATGTATATCTCATTTACCGAATACGCACAGTTCTGACTGAAGGATGATAGAGCGTAGTTGTGAATCCTGATTTCTGTTTAGAAAATGAAATAGAAGGTTCAAACATTTTTCTTTCAGACAGTTCTCTTGCTGAGTGTTTTTCTCAGTTATATGATGAATCCCTAATAATAATGCAAACAACAGTGATTTTAACATGGCCAGAAGTCCCTGCAAGAATACATCTGAGCATGTATCTCAGATCAGTGTATCCTGTGTTTAAAATGTATCCTATTTCCTGAATTCGTTATCCCCAAAAGTGAAAAACACTATCCTTACAGCATCTACACTAAAAAAATATGTCTTGGCTACAATGCACAGAGAAACATGCACAATTGCACCTCAGAGCTAGAATTATTAGCTTAAGTTTGACCAACATTCTGTGGCTGGTGACCTATTCTATAGCTTAGTCACAAGATACTGATGGGCATTAATTACTTGCAATGGTTCTTGCGAAATGGTGGGTGGGAAAAACCTGGTGCCTAGGATCCCAGCTTGGTCCATGAGATCTGAACCCAATTAACTGTCTGCTCTTTGACCTACTTATGTGGCAATAGAAAGGAGAGCAGTAGAGTTCAGTTTGTATGGGTTTTCTCCAGGCATGCCAGTGTCTGGGCACCATCCATTTGTGTTGCTTGTTATCTTAACAGTGTATTTCCAATACCATCTCTGTAGCCCAGGGCATTTTGTTGATGCTCCTCTTTTTCCCCTAGCCTTACTGAACATTCATTCTCTGTTTTAGCAACATTGAGAGGCATAAGAAACTGTGGACATAATACAGACTTATGGCTGAGAAGTAACTAAATTTTTATGTAGACATTCATTGAGAACATGCACCACTGTTGTAAACAGATAACTGAGCTCACAAACAAAAGCAGAGCATACAGAAAAAGACTGCTTTTAAAAAGTCGAGCTTAATTCAGTTTCTAGACCAGGGTTGGGAAACCTGTGATCCTCCAGATACTGTTGTGCTCTCATAATCATGACCACTGATGGAGGCTGATGAGAGTTGGAGTCCAACAACATCTGGAGGGCTACAGGTTTTCCACCTCTGCTTTAGATAAAGCAGTGCATGCATAAGTAACACATCCAATGCATTGCAGACCCTATTACCACTCCAGGCTCTAACACCACTACTCTTGGCAAAGACACAATCTGATTTTCACCAAGGAAAACAAAGTACTGTATGAAAATAGGAGATGGTGTTCTTTTATGGTCCCATATTTTATCAATTGGCATGTCATACAGAACAAATCATTCAGTAAAGTTAAATAGACTTGAATATTTCATCTACATGTCATTTTTCTGTTCATCCTTTTCTTCATATATTGTAAATTGATTGTGTTGCCTATTTTATTAGTTGGCGAAGGGATAGGCAACTATACTCTAGTAATCAAATACCAGGTGGCCCAAAAGTAGGTATACAGTTGTTTAGAATGTTGATGGGAGGGGGAGAGAATGTGTGAGTAGAAGATGCGTGGGTGGAGTCAGAATGACAGTTGGGAAGAGTGAGTGACAGGGAGTGACAGTTAAATCAGTTAAGTGTAGAGGGTGAGGGGAGTGAGGTCCTTAAGTAGGTATACAGTTGTTTAGTTTTTTAGTGTTTTTTTTACTGATATAGTGAATGATGGCAGTGAACTTGAGTCAAGAACAAAGAAAGTGGATTCTAAAGCAGTACTGGAAGACTGAAAATGCCAAGTGGGTGCGCACAACGTGGCAAGAAGCATCAGACACTCCTCCACCATCACGTCTTGACAATTTATCGACTTAGAGATAAATTTGAAATAACAGGTGCAGTGGCTAATGCGCCGAAATCTGGACATCCTAGAACATCAGTGACAAAGGAAAATGAGATGAGAGTCGCTCTGACATTTGTGAACAGTCCAAAAAAGTCCACACAACGTGCATCTAAGCAGCTATCCATACCTAGAATGTCCTTGCAGCGCTTAATGTATAAACTGAAATTGAAGCCGTACCGTCCAAGACTGTCACATGGTCTTCTAGAGGATGACCCAGACCGTTGGTTGCAATTCTGTGAGATGATGCATAACCAAATCTCTAACAAACCAGACCTTCTTGATAAGATCATCTGGTCAGATGAAGCTTCTTTCAAGTTGTTAGGGCACGTGAACAGGCATAACTGTGTGTATTGGGCAGATGAAAATCCTCATTTGACTATCACATCTCAACTGAACCAGCCAGGCGTCACAGTGTGGAGTGCACTGTCCAGCGAAGGTGTTCTGGACAGGTTCAAGGAATGTTGCAACGTTGATGGAATACATTTCGAGCACTTAAGAGATTAAACAGTGTTAAACAAATGTAAATGTAATAAACAATGTAATAAAATGCAAATAAACTATACTGTATACCTACTTTTGGGCCACTCTGTATACTCTATCTTTCTAGAAATCATTTTGCAAACACAGTAATATGAAATATGAGTATGATAATATTGGAAAAATATGTTGGAAAATACAGATTTTTTAATTAGCCAAATCTATTTTCTTAAGACCATCAGGATACATTTGGCTTCATACAGGCTTCAGTGGACAAGACGAAATGGTACTGCAAGCATCAGCCTAGTAACTTTGGCTCTCTGAACCTTTATGTTGTTACAAGATTGTCACAACAATGTTAATGTATCTACTCTTGGATATTTTCTTGATATTTTCATTTATGTGGTTGTAGGATTGAGCAGAGTAGCTTGGTTATGGCCTGAAAATTTTTGGCAGAGAATGGTAGTGCAATGATTCTGCAATCCATTCCAGGCATACACAACGACTTCTATAGGTAGGCGTCTGTGTGCATGCCCAAAGGCCTCCGAAATGGCAAGGAATTGTTTTCACCTATCATTGTGCAGGCGGCTTCCAATTGTTCTCCCAAGTATATCTTCTAGTTATACGTGCTTGAGTATCTTGTATCAAATGCCAAAAGTCAAAACTCTTTTATCAGTGGGTTCTGTGGGTTTTTATTTTATTTTACTATCTTATCTATACACAAGGTAACTGATAGCCTTGGTTCAGTTATCCATGCTCTGGTACCGATCCCTTTGAATAACAGCAACATTTTGTATATAGGGGCTACCTTTGAAAATGGTCTAGAAAATTCAGTTAGTCCAAAATAGGGCTACAAGATTTTTAACTGGGACAGGATGATTCAGCCATATTACACCAGTGCTTTGTCATCTACACTGGCTTCTGTTCTGTTTCTGGGTCCAAGTGAAAATGCTGGTTTTGACTTCAAAGCCCTTAATGGCTTTGGACCAGCATGTTGGAAGAATTGCCTCCTCCCACAGGTACCTACCTAGACATTAAGACGAGGGCTAGCTTTGGTGTGGCCGTCAGTATGCCCCGGGCCTCCCTATCCATTGTGGCGGGCCCCCTCCGTTCTCCCTTACCTTGCTGTATCAGGTGGAAGCAGTAGCAGCAGTAAGAAAATCTAGCTTCTGAGCTTTGCTGGTGGCAACCACCATTTTAATTCCCCCACAATGCCTCTGGGACCCTGATATAGCATCACTCTAGAGTGATGCAGCATTGGGACCCCAGAGGCATTGTGGGGAAATTAAAATGGTAGGCACTAGCTACAGCCATCCAGGCTCCAGTGCTGAGCAAAGTAACACTGAGAGACCTTCCAGGCCATGGATGCTGTGCCCACAATTTGGGGCTGGTGGCAGGGTCAATGGTGGGCCCTCCTAAGGGCTTAGGCCCTCAGCAACCACTTGATGGTGCCAACCCCCTAATGCTGGTGCTGCTTGAGATCCTCTCTGCATGCACTTCTCTGCATGCTCATACCAAGTAAGGGCCTGTTTGGTGTTGGCACCCCAGCTCTGGAATGTTCTCTCCAGGGAGACTTGCCTAGTGCCTACTTTGTAGTCTTTATGGTTCCAGGCCTTTAAGAAATACATAAAACTTCAAAATCTTGAAACTTTTTCAGTTAAAAATTGGATATTTTTTTGGTATTGCTTGGTATTGCTATTGATGGATTTTATCCTCTGCTGCTGGAGTTTCTGTGCTGCTTATATTTTATTTATATATATAGTTTTTATGGTTAATAATTGTATTACAATGTTTTGATTTGTGCAGGCTGCCCAGAGTACTGTGTTTCTGTACAGCATCCAAACATTGTTAATAAATAATACAAGTAGGAGCACCCTAATATAATTGGAGCAGCACTGGAGACATTATGGCATGGCTGCTTTCCTGTTCCATCCCAGTAAAGTTTATAAGAAGTGACAGTAGATGGCATTGGTGCCATGGAGCAGTATCCAATGCTGCCCACATGCCAGCAGGACTCACTGCTAGCACAGTGGGGAGCTAGTAGTTCTTAAAGCAAGCAGAAATGCTCATTTCTGGAATGGGACAGTTCAGCAGAGCTTAGAAAAGGGAGTTCCGCTTGACCTGTCTTGATCTGGAAATGAGCATTTGCTCGTTTCTGGGGTTGCTTTAAGCAGCACTAACTCCCTGTTGCACTAGCGGTTGTTCCCAGTGGCCTAACAGAATGAGTGGAAACACAGCAGCAGTACTGGATTCTGCCCATGGTTCTTTCCCATACCAGTAACGGTGGCATGGGATGTAACCACGTTTTTAGCCCTTCCCTACAATTGCTTCTTCAAAAACTACCAGAAGTTGCATGTCTGCAACCACATTATAGTGTCCCCTATTTTTTTCCTCCACCAAGGATGGATTTTAAGGGTAGGATCCCACTGCCTGCACACTAGCACAACAGACCGTTAGTGCAACGGGAACTAGAGGTTCATGAAGCAACCAGAAACCAGGGCAGGTCAGCAGAACTCACAGAAGAGAGCACCGCTAACTTGTCCCATTCTGGAAATGAGCATTTTTGCTCATTTCCAGGGTTGTTTCAGATATCACTAGTTCCCGTTGCGCTACTGGACTACTCTGCTAGTGCAACAGTAGTGGAGGTGCTGCAGCAGCAGCGGATACTTCACTAGGTTTTAGAATACCAACTTTGTTTCTAGTGCTATATGATTAACTATATGGTGCTTCATAAAAACATTCACATTTTAACTTTCATCCAGGAGTGTGCCCCTGTTGATTTTCCTGCGTATCTCAGTGGCTTTCAATACCATTGATCACAGTATCATTCTGAATCACCTGTTTGGTTTCAGAGTTGACTTGTAAAACACTTATACATAGAAATGGCCTGTAGAATAAGAAAAATAAGTTATTTGGCTATAAACAAGTTGTTGATACTGATCTCACTCAAAAGTAGAATTTTTTATTTATTTAATACCAAACAGACCATCTCCATGCTATATAAACTCCATGTTTTAACGCAGTTAACCAGAGACTGACCTGCTTAGTTTCTGTGTTTTCTGAAAGCTGACAATTTGTAGATGTGTGATACAATTACATTACAGTCTGCAATAGAACCCACATTCAGTAAACACCCCTGCCCCAGCCCAAATTCTCTGAGAGAGAATTTCTCTCTCACCGAGGGTGCATTTGATAGGATTGTGCTGTAATCCTGTGATTGAGCTTCACTAAGTATGTGAAATTGCTGGGTATAATTTAAGGAGGAATTGGAGGCAACATGTCCATTATTTTGGAATGGGATTATTTTTGGCTACCCTGTGTATGGTTCTCAACCTCCAGTTTCCAACCTCCAGAAAGCCAGTGTGGTATAGTCCTGGGTCTCAGAAGATCCAGATTCTAGTCCCCACTTGGCCATGAAGCTCACTGGGTGACTTTGGGCCAGTCACTGACTCTCAGCCCAACCTAGCTCACAGGGCTGTTGTGAGATGCTTTTGTTGCTCACCTAGCTCACAGGACTGTTGTGAGATTAAAATGGAGAGAAAAATGGGGATCATATAAGCCACCTTCAGTTCCTTGGAGGAAAAAAGTAAAGATATAAATGTAATAATAAATAGTTCCAGTGTTGGTATATTTCTAGTGTTATGTTCCATATGTTCTACTGGCAGATGTAAAAATAATATAAGTGGTGTAAACTGGACACTGCTTTTGTTTCCTGAGATTAGCTTAAGACAGCAGAGTCAATCAACTTTTCACTATCTGAAACCTTAACAAGGAAGAATTGCTTGAGAGCTGAAGTTTAGCATGTGCAATGGCACTAAATCAGAGAGAGCTTTCTGGTTTTGAATGGAAAAACCTGAGGGCAGATGGATGGGTTGATTTTGGTAAAGTAAACATTTCCCATGTATTGATTGATTATACAATTGGTAGTGAATAGGAAAAGAATGGACATGACATTATTTTTGGTCATACGTATATGCAGTAATTGTCTGAACATTCAGAAATGTCTATGAAATGTTATACTTCTCCAGTTTTTTAATTTAACCACCACCGATTCTGGCTCAGACATGCCATAACTGGGTGCAGCTTTTAACCACCCTCAGCAGCATTGGTGGTGATGGCCTTGTCACTGAGCTATGTGGATTTCCAGCACCCAGGTATATCTTTGGCTTTCTTGGGCTTTGCTTGGCTGTGGTGGAGTGAGAGTTTCAAGAGAGGTAGCCCTGTTAGTTTATTGCTGTAGAAACAACAGTCTTGTAGTGCGTTCAAGACTTACAAATTTATTATGGCATAAACTTCCATGGGCTAGAATCTACTTCATCAGATGTATAGTAATCTTGTAGATTTCATCATCATCTAAAAAGATCCATAGTGTATCCTATTACATTGTGTGTAGGGACAATATTATACCTTTAGCAGTGCTAGCTAAAACGACAAAACAGTTAGTTTCTTGCTGTTTTATTATTAATTAATTAATACGTATCACACCCATCAATCACATTATCAGGGCTGCTTACAATAAAACAACAAAAAATAAGCTAAAAACAGCAATTCTATAAAAGCCGCATCAAAATAGTATTAGAGCCAGAATAAATCAGAACACAAGTGAGTGTAACATAGCCATAGAAGTCAGAGCAATTTTTAAAATAAGGAACATCTACATCCTCTTGTCCCCAGTGTTCACAAACACATGTGCACGCTTGGTGTCAGTATTCCGAAATTAGAACACTTTTATTTTCATTACCTAGGTCTTCATAAAAGACTAAAGAAATATAAAATCCCATAATAAATACAGTTACCACATTCTGTTAGTTACAAGTCATGCAACAAATTTAGAGCACAATCTAATCAAAGTTGACCACATGTAAGACCTCTTGATTTTAATAGGACAGTTATGCACTTGTTAACTTTCCCTTTGAAATCAATGGGACTAACACATGGTTAACTTTGGCTGGATCATTCTCTGAGATGTCAGTAAGTGTTACGTGTTTACTTACTTGGAATGCCATAGTAAACATTACAGAAAAAGAGAAAACTTGCAATTTTTCAAAGCAAGAACTGATTCTGGTGCCTTTCTGCTTGCAAAATGACTCTGCTGAGATTTCTACCATGTCTCCTGCTTGCACTGTCATTTTTTTGCACAGGATCTAAAAGGAATCCTTCTCATTAGACCATCTCTGGACAAAGTATTTATTTTAGTATGTAAAGCTTTCCCCTTCCACAGATGGCAGGCAGCTATGGAAATAATCTGTTCCAATGTAACCCTTCCATACACCTGTATTTATTGGCATGACTTTCCAAAGTCATATGTGCTGCATGGACCAAATGTATGCAGTTTTATACTACTCTCATGCTTCTCTGAAGCTTTAAAAAACTATATTGATGTGCTAAGATCTTTTGGTATTTTATTGATAATCATTTGGATGGAAAACTCCTGCTTCAACTCCTGCAGCCTGATGTAGTAAGGATGATTTACCTGGGGGAACAGACTGTTATGTGTGCATCATTTGCTAGACTGGAAATGAAGAACACAAAAGGGCCTGCATGTGTGGCTTCTGAGGCACAGTGGCATTGGACTGAGAGCTACATGTGCAGTATCAAGCAGATGGAAAAACGCATCAGTTTTGGAAGAGCCACTAATGGATTCTATCACCAGGAGGCCCTTAATATTCAGACCCCAGGCCACGGCGCCCCCCCCCCCCCGCCCCGGTGATGGTACAGTAATCTAAAGGCAGACTTCTGCTGTATATACATATCTCTGGATCCAGGCCCTGTAAAACACTAGTCATGAAATTTATTTTTCTAACAGGCATAATTAAATGCAAACCTATTTTGCTTTTGTTAACAGATGGCGGAATGTATCACCAGTTGGACAACCTATAGCAGGAACTCGATTCATTGCTTTCAAAGTACCCTTGAAAGGGGTATGTATAAAATGTTATTTCCATACATTTATGTTCATCAAAAAGCATAAAAGATACTGGGCAGCATCCAGTGTTGCCCGCATACCAGTAGAACCTATCGCTAGTGCAATGAGAAGCTAGCATTTGCTAAAGCAATTGGAAACAAGCTGAAACACTAATGTCTGGAACAGAACAGAAACATTTCAACTTGTATGGTTTCAAAGGGTTGCGTTAGCGTTGGGTCCCACTGGTGCAACACAAACAGTAGAGACACAGTGACAGCATTGGATCCTGCCCACATTGTGGTACATTTTATATAATTAAAGTTTGACTATTACCTTGTCCTTTATTGGATAGCACCATTTAATACAGTATCAAACATGGCTGCCTAGCTGATGTGCCACTCCATATCAGCATGTAACATCTCTGTTGAAGGCTCTGTGCTGGCTGGCCATCATAGAATAGTAGGGTTGGAAGGGGCCTACAACACCATCAAGTCCAACTGCCTGCTCAGTGCAGGAATCCAAGTCAGAGCATCCCTGACAGATGGCTGTCCCGCCTCATCTTGAATGCCTCAAGTGTGGGAGAGCCCACTACCTCCCTAGGTCATTGGCTCCATTGTCGCATTGCTCTAACAGTCAGGAAGTTTTTCCTGATATTCAGCCAGAATCTGGCTTCCTGTAACTTGAGCCCATTATTCTGTGTCCTGCATTCTGGGATGATCAAGAAGAGATCCTGGTCTTCCTCTCTGTGACAACCTTTCGCGTACTTGAAGAGCGCTATCATATCTCCCCTCAGTCTTCTCAAGGCTAAACACGCCCAGTTCTTTCAGTCTCCCCTCACAGGGCTTTGTTTCCAGTCCCCTGATCATCTTTGTTGCCCTCCTCTGAACCCTCTCCAGCTTGTCTGCATCCTTCTTAAAGTGCAGTACCCAGAACTGGACACAGCACTCCAGATGAGGCCTAACCAGTGCTGAGTAGAGGGGAACTAGTACTTCCCAGGATTTGGAAGCTATGCTTCTATTAATGCAGCCCAAAATAGCATTGGCCTTTTTTGTAGCCACATCACAGTGGTGGCTCATATTCAGCTTGTGATCGACAACAATTCCAAGATCCTTCTCACTTGTAGTGTTGTTGAGCCACGTATCCCCCATCTTGTAACCGTGCATTTGGTTTATTTTTCCTAGGTGCAGAACTTGGCATTTATCCCTATTAAATGTCATTCTGTTGTTTTCTGCCCAGTGCTCCAGTCTATCACTTTGAATTATGTTACTGTCTTCCAAAGTATTAGCTATCCCACCCAATTTTGTGTCGTCTGCAAATTTGATCAGCATTCCGTGCACTTCCTCCTCCAAGTCATTAATAAAAATGTTGAAAAGCACTGAGCCCAGGACTGAGCCCTGTGGTACCCCACTCGTTACCTCTCCCCAGTTTGAGAAGATTCCATTGATGAGCACTCTTTGAGCCCGATTTTATAGCCAACTGTGGATCCATCTGAGAGTTGTTTGATCTAGTCCACTTTGAGCTAGTTTGCTCATCAGGATATCATGGGGCACTGTCAAAAGCTTTGCTGAAGTAGAAGTATATTATGTCCACAGCATTCCCACAGTCCACAAGGGAGGTTACTTGATCAAAAAATGAGATCAGATTAGTCTGGCAGGACTTGTTCTTGACAAATCCATGTTGGCTTCGAGTAATAACTGCATTGTTTTCAAGGTGCTTACAGATGGATTGCTTTATCATCTGCTCCAGAATTTTCCCAGGGATTGATGTCAGACTGACTGGTCTGTAGTTCCCAGGTTCCTCCTTTTTACCCTTTTTGAAGATAGGGACAACGTTAGCCCTCCAGTCATCTGGCACTTCACCCGTCCTCCATGATTTCTCAAAGAGAATAGACAGTGGCTCTGCGAGTTCTTCTGCCACTTCCTTTATTACTCTAGGGTAATTTGGCCCTGGAGATTTGAACTCATTCAAAGTAATTAGATGTTCCTTGATCATATGCCTGTCGATCTCAAGCTGCAATCCTGCCCCTTCAGCCTGTACTTCGCCTTTGCCAGGGGGGGTCATAGACCCTCTTTTGGGAGAAGACTGAGACAAAGTAGGAATTGAGCACTTCTGCATTTTCTTTGTCATCTGTTATCATTTTGCCATCCTTATTTAATAGCTGAACCACCATTTCTTTCCTCTGCCTTTTACTATGCACGTAGCTGAAAAAAAGCTTTTTTGTTGCTTTTAGCATCCCTCGCTAACCTCAGCTCATTCTCAGCTTTAGCCTTCTTGACGCCATCCCTGCAATACTGTGCTACCTGCCTGTACTCTTCCTTTGTTACTTGGCCTTCTCTCCACTTCCTAAATGTGTACTTTTTTGTTTTCAGGTCATCTCTAAGCTTTTTGTGAAGCCACATTGGCTTCTTCTGTTGTCTTCCACCATTTTTTCTTGTTGGAATTGTTTGTAATTGTGCTTTGAGAATTTCCTTTTTTAAAAGCTCCCACCCATCTTGGACTCCTTTTCCCGTTAGAGTTGCTTGCTATGGGACCTTACTGATCACTGTTCTGAGTTTATTAAAATCAGCTTTCCTAAAATCCAGGGTACGCATTTGGCTACACTCAGCTTTTGCTTCCTTTACAACCAAGAACTCAAGTATAATATGGTTGCTTTCCCCCAGAGTTCCTGTAAGTGCTACTTTATGCACTAAGTCATCTCTGTTGGTTAGGATCAAGTCAAGGATAGCCAATCCTCTAGTTCCTTCCTCTGTTTTCTGTAGGAGGAAGTTATCCGCCACACAAGTCAGGAATTTCCTGGAGGGGCCATGTTTTGCAGAAATCAGGCCAGGTTTAAGGTTCTTGTACTAGTCTATAAAGCCCTAAATAATCTGGGCCCAGGATACCTGATAACATGCCTTCTCCCTTATCATCCTGCCTGATCACTGAAGTCTTCTAAAGAGGCACTCCTGGTAGTCCTACATGGGTTGGAGATCTGTTTGGAAACCAATAGGAGATGGGCACCCTATGGAATACCCTTCCAACAGTTCAGGCATGCACTTATACTACTTTGATTTTGGTGGTGGTGTTTTTTCTTTCAGGCAAGCTATTTACTGATGAGTAAATTCCAGCCACTGTTTTATTTATCTATTTGCTTTTTGTATTTTGTATTTTGTATTATAATTTATTGTACACCACTGCAATATCTCTTGATATGGATTGGTTTATACATTTTATAACAAATAAATAAGACCAACAGAATAGTTACTACAAGAAAGGGGAAAGCCCTCCTTTCATCTCCATACCACAATCTGTCTGTGATCAAGACTGTCATCACTGCAGGGCAGGGTATTCCAGGGTCTCAAGAATCAGATCTGTCCTTCAGCTGCTTCTGTAAATGTAATTGAGAGGAACAGATTGAAGGCAATTTCTGTGTAAAGGACAAACAATTGGACCTACATACCCTACATCAGAGGTAGGTGACCCGGTGCCTTCTAAATACTTTGGATTACAACTCCCATCATCCCTGACCATCATGCTGGCTGGAGTTGATGGGAATTATGGTCCAAACTGTCTGGTGGGCACCAGGTTGTCTACCCTTGTCCTGCATGTACATTGCCATCGTTTCCAGTGGGTCACATGACAGTTTTCAAGAAATCTGTGTTTATGCAGATTACAAAGTCTGTTTGGCTAACTTGCCCTTTAATGTTGAGAGAAAGGAAGGGGATAATGTGCAAGTTAAATTTTAGAATAGAATAGGTGAAGAGTGGATATGTTTCTTCCAATTTAAGAAGTGCTGTTCACTCACAAACCCAAGAATGGGAGGATCTGTTTGCTGTTTATTATCTGATAAATGATGAAGTTGCACAAGAAGATGCAAAGAGGTGTGCTGTGAAGGATACTTCAAAAGGTGAAAATACATAGATAAAACATATTTACTTCACAGTGATCTACTCTGCCTAGACTATGTTTATCTACTTCTCTTCACAGAAATAGGCTGGAGCCCCAGTGATTTCACCTAGTCAGGCTTATAACAAACATCTGGCATTTGGCAAAGTGCCTGCTTTGTTAGGCTACATTCATGTGTTCAGTTTGGGGTAGTGAAATTTGGGATTTAAACTAGCATTATCCCTATACCAGCCTGGACTGAAAAACAAACAAACAACCAGGCTGGTCCAGGGAAAAAAAACCAAGTACTGAATAGGTTCTTCTTCTGGTCTCTGTGCATCACTGAGGAAAACATTTTTGGCAGGAACCTTCCCCCACGGTCCACTGTGCATGCCTCTGTTGGTTCCCGCCCATCTCCTCAGTTCTCGTTCGACCACCTTTCTGAAAGGACGCCTCGTTGGGAGTTCATCTTAGTAAAAATCTCTCTGTTACTGCTGAGGTAGTTTAGGTAGTTTCTTTTCTTCTACTACTTTCTCTTTTCTCCCCTCCCGCCCCCCAAAGTAGTTAGTGTTGTTTGTGGACTTATTTCTTTTTCGTGATCTTGGAACTCCGAGAGACACACATATGACTGTTAAGGCCCCCTTTCGTAAATGCATTCAGTGCGGCAGCAAACTACCCCCCACTGATGGGCATTCTTTGTGTTTCCTTTGCCTGGGGGAAGCTCATGTGGTGGATACCTGCCATCATTGTATGAATTTCATAAAGCAAACTAAGCACCATTGCTTGGACCATTTAAAGGCTTTGTTGTGGAAAAAGGCACTGGAAACTGTGGACTCTACTTCAAAGACTGACAAATTGCAGCCTGCAGCTATGTCAGGGAAGTCTCAGATGTCCTCATCTCCGCTCTCTAAGTCCCCAGCTCTAAGCACGGGCTGGATGGAGCCTCCTATACCTGGCCGCTCTTTTGCTGTTTCTACGGCAAAGAAGATTGCAAAAAAGGCTAGGACGCCTAAGGCTTCCTCTGAGGTTAAGAAGAAGAAGAAACCTAAAGCATGTGAAACACAAGTCTCAGAAGAGATTATGGCTCAATCTGCTCAAATTGCACCACCCCACCACTGCTGGACTCTCAAATTGCGAAAGCTCCATCGATATTGATGCTGAGGCCTCTACTGGTATCACTACAGGAATGATTGCCGACAGCATCGACCTCCGAAGGTGAAATAAGGGAGTTATCGCCCATGAAGGCACCTCAGGGTACTCCTCAACGTATGCAGCCACCTTCGTTATTGGTACTGAGGGAGCACCTTACACAGGAATTGTCTCCAGAGTCATTTAGATCTAAAATGTTTGATTTTCCGTATAGTGACCATTATGAACGGGACAGACACTATAGGTCGTGTTCACCTGTAAGAGAATATAGTAGACTATATGACTGGCTACATCCACCTCGGGTGCGTTATGCTTGCGATGATTGATAAGATCCTAGAGATTTTTTTTCCGGAACAGACTTGCTCTCTTGGGGCTACCTCCCTGCATTATGCTCAGGTGTCAGAAGCATTACTATCAAGGCCACCACAGGAGGATTCATTTCTTCCTCTTCCAGTACCTCCTCGATCTTCTTCCATGAGAACTCGCTGTCCCACAGGAAACAAAGAATCATCACTCCCTGCGAGACGTACGTCTCCAGGTCCCCTCCAAAAGGAAAAGTCTAGTATGGTGACGCATGAGAATGAGACATCTCCGCAATCTGTAGAGGACTATCAGTCTGATTCTAATTCAGTTTCAACAGCTCCTCCCTCGATATCTTCACCAGATGATGTAGTAAGTGCACAGGAAGGTGCATCTCCTTCAGAAGTTCTTTTTAATTTTTCGGATCAAATTCTCTGGATGGTGCAATCATTGGGGATCGAGACCCAACAGTCTACAGAGAAATTACAAGACCCAGTTTTTGACGTTGTTTATACCAAGTAGTCAGCACCAGTTTCTATCCTGTTTTTGCCTAATGTATTGCAGATGGTCAAGGATTCCTGGAAGGTTCCTTCTTCAATGGCTCCCACGTTGAAGAGGCTGGAATCTCTGTATAAGCTACAAGAGAAGGATGCAGGTTTTTTGTTTACGCATCCTCGCCCTAATTCAATTATTGCCAAGACTTCTCAAAGTAAGTTTCAGAAAATTCGCGCTTCTCCACCTGATAAAGAGGGAGGCATTTGGACATGTTGGGCAGGTGAATCTACTCTTCTGCAGTTTGGGGGCTTAAGGTGGCCAGTTAACAAGTCATGATGTCCTGATATCAGCTTCTTTATGGGAAAAGATTGGGTCCCTCTGCGATTACCTTCCGGAAGATCAGTGAGAGCTAGCAAGAATTTTTCAAGCAGAACTACTAAAGTTTGTCATGTCAACAAATTAGCACTACACAACTTCAAGTGGATTGCGTTGCAAAAGCTATAGTTGGGGCCGTAGCCCTTAGAAGACATGTCTGGCTTCATTTAGTTGGCGAGATTAACTCCAGAGGCATGATCCCATATAGAGGACCTTCCATTTGATGGAGAAGTCCTCTTTAACGCTAAAACCGATGAAGCTATGGATGCCATACAGAAAGCAAAGAATAAAGCAAAGAAGATGGGGATGTCACAACCGACTCAATACACTCCATATTGACATAGGAGATGGTATCAACAGCAACCTTTTTACAAACAGCATCAATATCAGAACCAATATCCTTGTTTTCAGTCTCAGATGTAGAGGCTCCAACAGCAAACAAGTTGCTTTCACCCTTCTCACCCTAAGGGGGACACTTCTAAATGGAGGCTTTGACTTGGACTTAAATCTAATTCATCTCTTCACCATGTGTCCAATGTTTGGTTCAGTCCGCTCCCGCTACCTACCTGTTTGGTTGATGATAACCTCCGATGCATGGGTCCTCGACATTGTCCAGTTCAGATACCACATAGAGTTCGAAGTCCTCCCTCCTCTCGGTATTGTGAAGGTTACTGCTCCATCGCAGGTTCTAAGAGACGAGACAGCAACCCTTCGTGGGAAGGGTGCTATTCGAAGAGAGATGGAGGACTTCAACCTCTTTTGGATCTTGGAAATCTCAGTCTCTTCATCCACACCACAAAATTTCGAATGACCACATTAGCCACAATAATGCCTCTTCTGATTCAAGGCATCTGGTTCGTGGTGGTGGATCTCCTAGATGCATATTTTCATATTACTATACGGGAAGATTAAAAAAAAAATCTCCATTTCATTAACGGGAGTGGGGGCCACCACAGAGAAGGCCCTGTCCTCGTCCTCACCAGCCTAGCTGTCCTGGCTGATGGGACAGAGAGAAGGCCATCCGAGGCTGATCTTGTTGAGCGGCCTGTCTGGTGTCGCTGGAGGCACTCCTTAAGATCCACACTCTGCTCCCTTAGACATTACACTTACCTTCCTGCATATGCTGTTGGAGAGAGAACTTAAACTACCATCAATCAGGGTGTACCTGACAGCTGTTACAGCTTTTCATCTACCCATTGAGGGTTTTTCAACATTTACACACCCTGTTGTTCATATGTTTTTGCAGGGACTCAGGAATCTGTTGCCTCCAGTTAAAAGTTTTGTACCACAGTGGAGTTTATCAGTTGTATTAAAATGTTAACCTCCAAACCATTTGAACCTTTAGCCACTGTGGATTTGAGACTGCTTTCTTGGAAACTGGCATTTTTAATTGCCATTACCATGGCACGGTGATCTAGTGAACTTTGTGCTTTAAGGATAGATCCTCCATACCTTATTTTTCATAAGGATAAGGCTGTACTTCACCCAGTTCCAGTCTTTCTGCCTAAGGTGGTATCCAGTTTTCATATAAACTAGGACACTGTTTTGCCAACCTTTTTTCCTTTGCCAACATCTCAGTTGGAATCCATGATTCATACTTTAGACATGTGTAGAGCACTCACGTTCTATAAAACAAGAACCAAGACATTTCAGAAATCAGAAAGACTCTTCGTATGTTATGAGTGACCAAAGAAAGGTCTTCAGGTGTCTTTGCAGCGTTTTGTGGCTTGGATCGCACAGGCCATCAGTCTAGTGTATGAGTTGGCTGGATTATGCATAGATAGCTCTGTTAGAGCACATTCGACCAGAGGTGTTTCGACATCAGTGTTGAACAAGGACAGAAACGGCCTTGGTCGCCTTGGTATATGATATGAGGAGGGCTCTAGATAGGGGTGAATGCTCCTTCCTTGTTCTCCTCGACCTCTCAGCAGCTTTTGATACCGTTGACCACGGTATCCTCCTGGACCACCTGGAGGGGTTGGGCATTGGAGACACCGTATTGCGGTGGTTCCGGTCCTTCCTCTCCAGCAGGTACCAGAGGGTAGCACTGGGAGAGGAGGTTTCGGACCCGTGGCCACTCACTTGTGGGGTGCCACAGGGTTCCATCCTCTCCCCGATGCTATTTAACATCTATGTGAAGCCGCTGGGGGCTATCATCAGGAGGTTTGGGGTGCAGTGTCATCAATATGCGGATGACACGCAGCTCTACCTCTCATTCAAATCTTCACCAAGGTTGGCCGTAGAATCCCTGTCCAAATGTCTGGAAACGGTGAGTGGCTGGATGGGGAGGAATAAGCTGAAGCTGAACCCTGACAAGACCGAGGTACTTTTGGTGGGAGACAAGAGGAGGCTGGGGGATGTTGACCTGGTGTTGAATGGGGTATGGCTACCCTTGAAAGACCAGGTCCGCAGCCTGGGGGTCATTTTGGACTCCCAGCTGTCTATGGAGGCTCAGGTGCCAGCTGTGAGCTGGACAGCGCTGTATCAACTCCATCTGATACGGCGGCTGCGCCCCTTCCTTCCCGACTATCTGCTCCCATCGGTAGTACATGCCCTGGTCTCCTCTCATTTAGACTACTGTAATGTGCTCTACGTGGGGTTACCCTTGAAGACTGTTCGGAAGCTGCAGCTGGTACAGAATGTGGCGGCTCGCCTGATTAAAGGCAGCCGCCGGCGAGATCACATCACTCCAGTGCTGAAGGAGTTGCACTGGTTACCAGTTGTTTTCCGGGCCAAATTCAAGGTGTTGGTTTTGACCTTTAAAACCCTATATGGTTCCGGCCCAGCCTATCTTAAGGAGCGCCTCCAGCAGCACCAGATAGGCCTCTTAACAAGATCAGCCTCGGATGGCCTTCTCTCTGTCCCATCAGCCAGGACAGCTACAGTGGTGGGGACGAGGGAGAGGGCCTTTTCTGTGGTGGCCCCCACTCTGTGGAACTCCCTCCCTAGGGAACTCCGCCATGCCCCCTCTTTAATGAGCTTTCGTCGTGCATTAAAAACGTGGTTGTTCAGGCAGGCATTTGGGGTGGGTTAGGGTATTTTAGAAAATGTTTTTACTGTAGAATTTTATTGTTTTAAACTGTTTTATTGTATGCTGTACATCACCCAGAGTGGCTGGGTGACCAGCCAGTTGGGCGATTAATAAATTTAATAATAAATAATAAATAAATAAAATCAGTGGCATTTGGAAGGGGCGTATCGTTACCAGACATCTGCAGAGCTGCAACGTGGTCGAGACCATCGACATTCATCTGTCATTACCGGCTCAATGTGCGTGCAAGAGAGGATTGTAACTGTGGCCAAGCAGTTCTGTCTTCTGTCCTTCAATAGGACACCTACCCACCAACAGTAAGCCAACTTGTTAATCGCCCATATGTGTAATGCACAGAGACCACGAAGAAGAAATGCAGGTTGCTTACCTGTAACTGTAGTTCTTTGAGTGGTCATCTGTGCATTCACACAACCCACCCACCGACCCCACTTCAGTGTTGATGTAATTACTGTTGCTGATGCTGGAGTGAACAATTCTCCTTGATATGAGGTCAGTTAGTCGGTCTCAAGGAACTGAGGAGATGGGCGGGAACCCAATAGGACATGTGCAGTGGATGGTGAAGGAGGGTTCCTGCCAAAATGTTTCCCTCAGCCATAGAAGTTTCCCGAACAAGGATCTGTGCACAGACACAAAGCCCATATGTGTGAATGCACAGATGACCACTCAAAGAACTACAGTTAAAAGTAAGCAACCTGCATTTACTATCTGTACCTCCTATTTTTTTAAGTAAATAACTGATGCACTTAGAAACTGTCTGCTAGTTCTGAATGTGTTTCATTTTCTGATTTTCAGTTGTATGAGTCAGATTTTTTCATTTGCATAGGAATATTTTCCCATGTGTAATCTCTTTTCTCCCCATCCTAGGCCATCAACCAGCGACTGACACCAACTCAAAAGTTTACACCAAAAGATCTGATCGCTGCAGTAAAAGCTCTAAATATGGAACTTGGCTTAATTATTGATTTAACATATACAACAAGATATTATGATGTTAAGGTAATAGTAAATTGGTATTTGCAGAAAGAACTAAATTTTTGCTCTGTGCTTTTTAATGCCAAGCTAGAAACAGACAATCCTCCATTTGGAGGATTGTGAAACAGTGAAAGAGTTTGATTAGCTCTTCCATGATGCACGTTATTTATTTATAGGTGTCATCAGTGTGCATGGTGCTTTACAGAATATAACAGGAGAGTTCCCTGCCCCCTGCAGAGCAAGGGAATTAGAAGAAGAGGTAAAGAGGGGAAGAATTTGTGTAACAGGCAAATTAGAAACAAAATTCCTGAAGCCAGTTTTTTTTCCAGAAAAAAAGGAAATTTGGGGGGGAAATGAAATATATGCAATGCTTATTTCTGATCACACCTAAACTTAATTTACTGCTTTAACAACATATAATGTATCAATTATAACTTAGCATACAAAATTGTACTATTTGGCATATTTATGAAGTTCACCGAGCAAATCTATGCATGTTTCTCAGAAGTAAGACCCTCTCTGTTTAGTGGAGCTTACTTCCAGGTAATTGTGCTTAGGGTTGCAGCCTCCAAAGCCTAAAGCCTTAGTTTTGTACAAGCAAAATTGCCAATATACCAGAGAAAGCTACAGAAGTGGTGCACTGCATGCTTCCTAGGCATACATAACTTAGCTTTTGCTATCCAAGAAGGAGGAAAAAATAAATGTTGAAAACAGAAATCACAACATTTGTACAAAACAAAGGTCACCGGAAGAAGGCAAGCAGCCATTCACAAGCACCAAAGGCCATATATAGTTCTCTTATGAAGATGGTAGCACCTAGATGCAGAAATGTATCTTGGATTTGAGTGTTGCATATACACAAGAATGTACAATTCCACCGTGCAAAAGAATTATCATTCTCTAATGCTGTAGATAATTTTACATTAAAATCTTCATGCTATACAGTTTGAGTGTGTTAAACTTAAACCCTGCCTTGAAAAGCATTTCACTCATTCCAAAAGAGAAACTATTTCATGGGAGTTTTTTTCAGTGGTACATTAGGATCAATGGCTGGTTCTAGAGTGGCCAATTATACGTTGCCAAAAAAGAGAGCCTGCACCACCGAAAAAGGGGATAGCAATTTGCATAGCATTTGCATATGGTCAATTTAGGTATATATGTACATTTGGAAATAATTACTGGGATTTAAATTTCACAGAAAACAAACTAATTAATTTTCCATCCAAATCACCAGCCAAAAGTCTTAAATTAATTTGCACCACACTTACGTCACCCAAATCAGTTCTCTTACTCCATTAATTTGCCCCCAGCTGATCAAGATCCAGCTCCGAAATAAATTTCTCTTCAATAAATTACCCCCTTTCAGTTCAATTATTCATATCGTTATCCCCCCTAAATAAAATAAAATTAATGATAAATAGGGTCCATGCTGCAATTTCCTTCTGGTGGTGGTGCTGGGATTCTTACTATGAGATGAGGACACAAGATGGTTGGGTGTGTAGCTGATGTGGCTTTCCTTTTTTTTAACATAATAAAGGCAACCAAAGGCAAGGCACTGAAGCAGCTCAGCTGAGCTGAACTGCCTATATCATGCAGCAAAAACTGAAACTTCAAATGCCCCTGGATAAAGAAGGAAATGACATTATTTCCAATTTCTTTACAGGGACAATTGTCCAGAAAAAGAAATGGCTGCCCATACAGTATGCCCAGAGGAGCAGCCATTTCTTTTTCCATACAATTGTCCCTGTAAAGAAAATGCAAATTATGCAATTTCCCTTCCCTCCCTACCCAGAGGCATTTGAAATCAATTCATGCCACAGGGCAGGATGCTCAGTTCAGCTCTCCTGCAGCACCTTGTCTTTGGCTGTTTAATTATGTTTAAAGAAAAAGGGACAAGGTGTCTGGGATACCACTTGTTGGATACCACTTGTTTGCTCGATCATTGCCCATCCTGGCTAAGTAAGCCAACCAGGATGGTACTGGCCATATGGCTAAAGGAAATGTTTAATGCCTCCTTGCAGGAAGGGCATGTTCCCTTTTGCTTGAAGGAGGCAGCAGTAAGACCCTACAGATCTTGGAAGTTACAGGCCAGTCTCAAATAGTCCATTCTTGGTCAAGGTGATCAGAAAGGTGGTGGCCTTGCAACTCCAGATGCATTTGGATGATATTGTTTATCTGTACCCATTTCCATTTGGGCTTTGGACCTCTAAGTGGTTTTCAGTACCATGAAGCATAATATCCTTCTGGACCACCTGGCAGAGCTAAGCTTTGGAGGCACTCTATAGAATGATTCCAGTCCTTCCTGTCATATCATGTCCCAAAAGTGGTGTTGGGGGACTACTGTTCAATACCACGGCTGGTGGTCTGTGGTGTCCCACAGGATTTTGTCCCGTGTTCAATGTTATTTAACTGCTAGGAGAAGCCATTGGGAGGTTTGGAGTGAGATGTCATCAATATGCTGATGACACTTAGCTCTATTTCTCCTTGTTAAGGAAGCAGTTGCTATCCTTGAACATTGCTTAAATGTGATAATGGGCTGGATGAGGGTGAACAAGCTGAGATTACATCCAGAAAAAACAGATATGTTGTTCATCAGTAGCCTGGCTTGGGGACTGGGATTCAACCTGTTTTGGATGTGGTCACTTTCCCACTGAAATGTCAGGTTCGGAGTTTGGGAGTGCTCCTGGATTGTATGCTGTCCCTGGATCTTCAGGTGGCAGAAGTGGTGAGGAATGTGTTTGCACAACTACATCTAGTGCACCAACTGTGGCCGTTCCTGAGTGAGTTTGATCTGGCAACTGTTATCCGTGCCTTAGTTACATCACAGTTAGACTACTGCAATGTGCTGTACATGGACTGTGTCTGGAAGCTTCATCTTGTCCAAAATGTGGCAGCTAGGCTGCTAAACAGTGCACGGTATTGGAATCACTACACTCCGATACTGAAAGATCAGCGCTGGTTGCCAATTGTTTTACGGGCTCAGTTCAAGGTGTTGGTTTTAACATTTAAAGCCCTGAATGGCTTAGGCCTAGCTATCAGAGGGACCACATATCTCAATATGAACCTGCTTGATTCCTAAGATAAGCAGGAGAGGTCCTTTTGAAGACACTCTCACTTACAGAAGCCCATTTGTCAGCCACACTGGAAAGGGCTTTCTCCGGTGTTGCTCCCAAACTCCCTCTGGAGTTACTAGTCCCCACGCTCTCTGCATTCAGGGAGGGTGTCAAGACACATCTTTTTAATTTGGCTTTTTAAACTGTTATGGTTTTAAAGGTTGTTTTTAATGTTTTATTATGTTTGTATTTGTTTATCATTCATGTTTTCTGAATTTTTGTAAACCAGAAAGACAGTATAAAATGCAATAAATAAGATCAGCAGCCAGCATTAATTTTGTCCAGAACTGGACATATTGAAACTCTTCAAATACTGGGTGGTCCAGTAGAAAAGATGACACCAGGCCTCGCCAGCTGGTTCACTTTAATGGATTGTTGTGTGATTGGGAGACATCCAGTGTAGTGGCTCACAGTGATGGGTCACAAAAATATGATTTGCCTAGTTTGATACTGGGATCATGCTATTCATTTTTTAAAATTATCAAGATCAGAAAAAGAGACCATTTGAAGACTACAAACATTTCATTGTGACGTGCTAAAATTCACATGATGAATTTGTGAATTCATCTGCTTAAACTCTCCAAATGTTGAATACCGAACGAAGCACCGATTATTTTCCCAACTGACAGCAGTGTATCAGTCCAAAGAGCCCTTGGAAGAATTATTCACTTGACATACTTGTGTACTTCTCATTCCTGCAAAATGAGTTTTACTCTGAACCTGTATTTAAAATATTGTGTCTATCTTAGAGATATACAATAATTGAATGACTAATATTTCCTGCACTTTTTACACCTTCTTATTGCTAGGATTTGCCTAAAAGTATGGAGTATAAGAAACTTTTTACTGTTGGACTTGAAGTCCCAGATGATTCTACTATTCTACAATTCAAAAAATGGGTCAGGAAGTTCCTATGGGAAAATGCAGAAAATGGTAATTAACATCTTTAATTTTGTTCAAGTTGGGTAGAGCAATCTTAAGTGGGTCTGGGGTTAAGTGGCAGGTCGTCCACCACTTCCAAAGCCCTGCCATTGTGCACCGGCCAGGGCAGATGTGTGTGTGTATATGTGGAGGAGTCATCGTTTTCCTTCTCTGGCATTTCTAAAAAAAACTTTGATTTTTTCTTGCTGATGGTTTCAACAGGAGGGAAGATACCTACGCCATGTCCAAGCTGGCATGGGCAAAGAGCTTAACCTAGGGCCTCTCAGATAAATGAAGGGACCTTGGATCCAGGAGATCCAAGGCCGCTTCTGCCCCACTCCTAGAACACTCCTTTTCAAGGCCTACTACCGAAAGTAGAACTCCACCCACTGAGCTTACTGGGGGTTACTGGGATAGATGTGCCCTCCCTGCCATCAGAGCTCCCCTCTGCCGATGGATGGGGTTGTCCAGCCCATCCTAACTCCCTCCAGCCAGCGAGTTTGAGTCTTAGAATTGTGCTCAGAAATATTATTGACAGGTACATTTATGCTTTCAGATTTGCTGCTGGTATCTTTGAATGTGGATTCAGAGTTCTCAAACGTTACTAATCAGGAATTGTATATTGTTTTCTTTTTTTCTTACTAATAGCAATTTTAAGAATCTAATGATATTTGAATTCTGAAGTGCTTTCATTAGAGTGAGATTGGAGAGATGTGGGAGGATTGGAACAGGCGTTTTTCTTTAGAATGAAAAGGAAAAGAAAAGAAACCTATAACTGTGTGCATACAGGCTCTTTTGTTTGTGCAAAGTGAATTGTGGTTACTGGATTAGATCCTCAGAACTACAAGCAGAGTTCTGCTTGTGCAATGAGGTTTTCCCATTTCTTTCCCACTGCAGCCCCAGTCACCTCCCAAAAAGCCAGTCCTGAGGGTCAGGGGTCAATCAAGGATGGGATTTGATGTGGTGTTGAGTTCTGCAGCTGCAGAGAACAATCAGCAGAAATCAGAGACAGCCCCATGTGCAAAGTGAAGCGGATCCAAACCATTAGTTGCTGTCTAAAGATTTACTGCAGACATGCCCAAGGGATTAGGCATACCCAGTTGGATTTTTACTTTTTACTTTGAATGGAAGATCCTTATTCCATTTCATAAACTGCGTTTCAAAGTCCTGCCAGTAGATGAAAGTAGACAGAGACCAGGTTTGGACGACACACTGTTATTTAACCCACAATGAGCAGTGATGCCTGCAGGCACCACATTGCATGTGCAACCCCCACTTTGGGGTTGTGTCATGTGAAACCACCAAGAATGCGTTATGTGGCAGTTAAACAACCCTCACATAACCATAAATGGACTAAAGGTTAAACAGACTTGTTTAAACCTCGCATAACCCATGCTCGCCGAGTTCACGTGACATGACAACCCCTGAGCACGTGTTGCATATTCAAAATGGCAGCCGCACATGCCGCACACCTGTCGCACACCTGTCGCAGCTTCACCATGGGTTAAAAAACCCACAGTGGGCTGTCATGTCATGTAAATAGCCCCAATAAGTTAAATTTGTGCATTTAATATGTCTGACTTTTCTTATTTAAAGAGCAGTTGAGAGGGAGATATCAGTATTGGGACCACAGCATGCAGGGAGGAGGGTTTGATCGTTCCCCCACCAAGCTACAATCCTGAAAATCCTCCCCCTTAGTTATTTGCCCTGGGAGTATGCTGTCATTGTTGCCAATGGCAGTTTTCCTCCTAGGGCGAATAGTAGCACAAAAGACACAATTTTCATTGGGACTGTGACATGGGAGAAAGGGTTAATAACCCCTCCTCGCATCCTGTGGTTCCCATCCTGATTGGGGGACCTCCATGCAGTTGCTATTTAAATAAGAAAAATCAGACATGTTCATTACATTGCTGCTTATTTGTTCAGTCACTTCCGACTCTTCGTGACTTCATGGACGAGCCCATGCCAGAGCTTCCTGTCGGCCGTTGCCACCCCCAGCTCCCGCAAGGTTGAGTCCATCGCCTCGAGAATATCATCCATCCATTTGCCCTTGGTCGGCCCCTCTTCCTTTTGCCTTCCACTTTCCCTAGTATCAGCATCTTCTCCAGGGTATCCTGTCTTCTCATTATGTGGCCAAAGTACTTCAGTTTTGCCTTTAATATCATTCCCTCAAGTGAGCAGTCTGGCTTTCTTTCCTGGAGTATGGACTGGTTTGATCTTCTTGCACTCCAAGGCACTCTCAGAATTTTCCTCCAACAACACAGTTCAAAAGCATCTATCTTCCTTATGGTCCAGCTCTCGCAGCCATAGGTTACTGCGGGGAACAGCATTGCTTGAACTATGCGGACCTTTGTTGTCAGTGTGATGTCTCTGCTCTTAACTATTTTATCAAGATTTGTCATTGTTCTCCTCCCAAGAAGTAAACGTCTTCTGATTTCCTGGCTGTGGTCAGCGTCTGCAGTAATCTTTGCGCCTAGAAAGACAAAGTCTGTAACTGCCTCAGCGTTTTCTCCCTCTATTTGCCAGTTCTCAATCAAGCTGTTTGCCATAATCTTGGTTTTTTTGAGGTTTAACTGCAACCCAGCTTTTGCACTTTCTTCTTTCACCTTCGTCAGAAGGTTCTTCAGCTCCTCCTCGCTTTCAGCCGTCAAAGTGGTATCATCTGCATATCTGAGATTGTTAATGTTTCTTCCAGCGATTTTAACTCTAGCCTTGGCTTCATCAAGCCCAGCACGTTGCATAATGTGTTCTGCGTACAGTTTGAATAGGTAGGGTGAGAGTGTACAACCCTGCCGTACTCCTTTCCCAATCTTAAACCAGTCCGTTGTTCCGTGGTCTGTTCTTACCGTTGCTACTTGGTCGTTATACAGATTCCTCAGGAGGCAGACAAGATGATTTGGTATCCCCATACCACCAAAAACTTGCCACAATTTGTTATAATCCACACAGTCAAAGGCTTTAGAATAGTCAATAAAACATAAATAGATGTTTTTCTGAAACTCCCTGGCTTTTTCCATTATCCAGCAGATATTGGCAATTTGTTCTCTAGTTCCTCTGCCTTTTCTAAACCCAGCTTGTACATCTGGCAATTCTCGTTCCATGAATTTCTGGAGTCTACCTTGCAAGATCTTGAGCATTACCTTACCGGCATGTGAAATAAGTGCCACTGTTCGATAGTTTGAACATTCTTTAGTGTATCTCTTTTTTGGTATGGGGATATAAGTTGATGTTTTCCAATCTGTTGGCCATTCTTGTGTTTTCCAAATTTGCTGGCATGTGGCATGCATCACCTTGACAGCATCATCTTGCAAGATTTTAAACAGTTCAGCTGGGATACCATCATCTCCTGCTGCCTTATTATTAGCAATGCTTCTTAAGGCCCATTCAACCTCACTCTTCAGGATGTCTGTGTCAGGAGCACCCTAGATGCCTCTTGCAGTCCCCTCCAATAGCCAACTCAGGACACAGACGACGAGGATTCTTTCCAAGGCTTTATTCCTTTATGACTCTTTCAGATACTGATCACTAGTGACTAAGCAAGAAACAGCACTGGGGAAAGATAGCAGAGTAGCCTAAGCTCCAGGTAAGGCAGTTGGTCCCCGTTTAAAGGGGAACCACGGGAAGACTCTGAACTTATGGGCTATAGAGAGATCCTCCCTCTTTTTCTTGGGTCCTCGGGACGCGACCGTTGTTTGAGCGCCAAACGAGCGGAACGCCTCCTTTCGGCGCCCTCCATCTGTCGTCGCTCCCTGCGTCTGCGCCGAGCATCCAGCAAGCCCCCCTCCAGCGCTCTCTCACTGCGAGCAAGCTCCTCTCCCACAAATTGCTGTTCTTCCTCAGAATCAGAACTGCTCTGGGGCTCTGTGGGCTCAGTTTCCACCCTGACAGTCTGGCTCTAACTCACTGACCACACTGTCAAATCTATCCCCGATATTATTATCCTTCCTGTACAGATCTTCCGTATATTCTTGCCACCTTTTCTTGATCTTTTCTGCTTCTGTTAGATCCTTGCCATCTTTGTTTTTGATCATACCCATTTTTGCCTGGAATTTACCTTCAATGTTTCTAATTTTCTGGAAGAGGTCTCTTGTCCTTCCTATTCTATTATCTTCTTCCACTTCCACGCATTGCTTGTTTAAAAATAATTCCTTATCTCTTCTGGCTAACCTCTGGAATTTTGCACTTAATTTGGCATATCTCTCCCTATCACTGTTGGCTTTTGCTTTCCTTCTTTCTTGGGCTGCTTTCAGTGTCTCAGCAGACAGCCATCTTGCCTTCTTGGTTTTCTTTTTCTTTGGGACGTTTTTTGTTGCCGCCTCCTGAACAATGTTGCGAACTTCTGTCCATAGTTCTTCCGGGACCCTGTCTACTAAATCTAGTCCCTTAAATCATTCTTCAATATTCTTCGTATTCTTCTGCATATTCATTAAGAATATTAGTGAGCTCATATCTAACTGATCTGTGGGTCTTCCCTATTCTCTTTAGTCTGATTCTAAATTGTGCAATAAGAAGTTCGTGATCTGAACTACAGTCAGCTCCAGGGCTTGTTTTTACCGACTGTTTAGATGTCTGCCACCTTTGGCTACAAAGGATGTAGTCAATCTGATTTCAGTGTCAACCATCTGGTGATGTCCATGTATAAAGTCATCTTTTAGGTTGTTGGAAGAGAGTGTTTGTTAGGCACAGTGAGTTGTCTTGACAAAATTATATCAGCCTATGTCCCACTTCATTTTCTCCTCCCAGACCATGCTTGCCTGTAATTCCATCTGTCGTTTGACTACCCACCTTAGCATTCCAGTCTCCTGTAATGAAAATAACATCTCTTTTTGGCGTATTATCCAGTAGGTGCTGCAGATCCTCATAGAACTGATCTACTTCTGCTTCTTCAGCATCTGTGGTTGGGGCATATATTTGGATCACTGTGATGTTAAATGGCTTACCCTGAATTTGAATTGAGATCATTTTATCGTTTTTTGGATTTTATCCAAGCACTGCTTTAGCCACTTTATTATTAATTATGAAGGCTTCTCCATTTCTTCTGTGGTCCTCTTGTCCACAGTAGTAGATCTGGTGGTCATCTGATGTGAAGTGGACCATTCCAGTCCATTTCAGTTTACTGACACCCAAAATGTCTATATTTAATCTTGACATCTCCCCAATAACCACATCCAATTTGCCCTGGCTCATAGAGCTTACATTCCAGGTTCCTATGGTGTGTTGATCTTTAGAACATCGGATTCGTCATTCACCACCAGCGCTGTCGGCCGCTAGCCATCCTTTTGGCTTTGAGCTACCTGCATCATCACATGTGGGGCTAGTTGAACTTCTCCTCTGTTCCTCCCCAATAGCATTTTGACCATCTTCCGACCTGGGAGTCCCATCTTCCGATGGTATACCAACATATCTCTGGTTCATTACATACACACATTTTATGCATCGTATTGTTTGGGCCAGTTTTAAACAGGTTTTCCACGAAGCATAGGGAGGCTGCTGTTCAAGAAAGCCAAAGCCAAAGCTCCTGTGGGCATGCAGAACTATTGACGTGTTTCTTTGGATCCCACTCATTGAAATTTTGCATCTGCATAGTTGTCCTAGAGAAGTCAATCCACATGCAGAAACAGGTGCAGAAACACATGCAGAAACAGGTTGCTGCATAGCATGAATCAGCTGGGGGTGGGGGGAGCTGCATAGTCAGGCCTACAGTTGCAAGCATAATGTATACTATACTGCATGCAGATCAACTAAGTTGTCCTTTCTGTGGTCTACTCTGACAGCACCAGTCACCATTTAAGTAGAACAAGAGGAAGAAGCTGGCTGAAGACTTCATCCAGTCAGCCTTCTACGTCTCCCACCATCAAACAGGTGGTCGGTCCTGCCAGTTTTGGCAGTGCTTAATCACATCTTAATGGGGCTTTGACAGTGTAGCAAAGGGCATACAGCTTTCTGCTGAATTCAGGGATTTCTCAATGGGACGAATGTGTCCAGAATCAAGATTCCAGAGATGTATAATTGTACCAATTCTGTGAAGAGCAACAATGCTTTTAAAACTCGCTTGTTTTTAAAAAGCACTAACACTATATTTGTATTGACATTATTTAATTCCTTTTTGCTTTTTAAATAGACAAACTCATTGGAGTACACTGTACTAATGGAATTAATAGAACAGGTTACCTTATATGTAGGTAGGTATCACATCAGAGGTTAAATAATTTTTTTCACTACAGTTATATGTTTTGATTGAGTGATTCACATATGTGTATATATTCCTTTAGATACCTTATTGACGTTGAAGGCTGGGATCCTGAAACAGCAATCCAAGGTATCTGTGTGCCACTTGAACAGAATCCAAGGTTCTGCATACATTACATAGTTGTATCAGTTGCCATAGCTGGGATCCAAAAGGCCACCTCCAAAAATACCACACATGCAAGTGACTTGTCTGGCCTTGCTTCCCACTGCAGTCTCATGCCACTCAAAAAGTTGCTTGTGGCGGTCAAGGGAACAGCAGGATTCTATGCCAGAAGTGGAAATGGCTAACCTTTCCATATATGCACAGAAACACTTTCCATTTGTGTATGGTGTGGGATGGAAGGGGGCGGGGAATGGAGCCTGGACTATGTAATTTGGTTCTTGATACTGTTCAGACACTGTCTGCATCATTTGTGTGTGTTGATTTTGTGTAGTCCATTTGCATGAATACCTAGGATTTGATATCAGATACAACCGCTTCCATGATCTCAGTCTTCAATATGTATCGACTGAGGTATCAGAGATCATAGTGCTATGGATGAGATCTGGGAGGAACTGGTTTATATCAGATTGCTTATGCAAATGGATAAGTCTCATAAGTGAAAAAAAAAATTAATATATACCCCATTTCTCTGAGAGACAATGGCCCAGTTCAACAAGCCATGGTTTGTTATTATTAGAGCATGCTTGTATGAACCTTGGGCTCGCATGACTTCCCCACCTTTCATATATGTGCATGTGAGGAGGAGATCAAAAGCTTCTGCTTCCACTTTTGAACTAACCACAGTTCCCTGTTATATCTGAATACACGGAATGGTGGTTTGTTCTAGCTGTGGCTAGTTAAAAACAAACAAGAACATCAATTGTTTGGTCATAGATTGTTTTAACTAATCAGTTAGAACAAACCATAATTCCCAAGTACAGATGTAACCATGAACTATGGTTAATTCAAAAGTATGAGCTTTCAATCTCCTTTTATATAGGGAGGAGGAGGAGAGGGCTATTGCCTTCATGGCCTGCTTTTGGGCTTCCCATAGGCATCTGGTTGGCCACTGTGGGAAACAGAATGGTGGTCTAGATAGGCTTTTGATCTCATCCAGCAGGGCTGCTCTTATGTTTTTATGGGAGCATGTGAGCTTAAGGCTCCTGCTGGCTCATACCCATAATGACACACGATGACTTGTTACATGAGTTTCAGTTACTGAGGCCTGAGGATGTGGACAAGGTGCTTGGCCAAGTCCGATCGACCACTTGTGTGCTTGACCCTTGCCCTTCATGGCTTATTAAATCAAACAAGGAGGGGATGGCTGGCTGGGTCCAGGAGGCTGTAAATTCCTCCTTGAGAGAGGGAGTGGTGTCTGCCGCTTTAAAAGAGGCGGTAATTAGACCACTCCTGAAAAAGCCTAACCTGGACCCAGAGGATGTTAACAATTATAGGCCAGTGGCCAACATCCCCTTCCTGGGCAAGGTGCTTGAGCAGGTGGTTGTAGGACCGCTCCAGGCACTGTTGAATGAAACGGATTATCTATATCCATTTCAATTGGGCTTCAGGCCTGGTTTTGGAATGGAAACTGCCTTGGTCGCCCTGTGGGATGACCTCTGCCGGGAGAGGGACAGGGGGAGTGCGACCCTGTTGATTCTCCTGGACCTCTCAGCGGCTTTCGATACCATCGACCATGGTATCCTTCTGGATAGGTTGTCTGGGTTGGGAGTTGGAGGCACTGCACTACAGTGGTTCTGCTCCTACTTGGATGGCCGATTCCAGAAGGTGGTGCTGGGGGATTATTGCTCTGTGCCATGGCAATTGTGCCATGGGGTTCCACAGGGCTCTATTTTATCCCCTATGCTGTTTAACATCTACATGAAACGGCTGGGGGAGGTTACCCGGAGGTGTGGGCTGAGGTGCCATCAATATGTGGATGACACCCAGTGCTACCTCTCTTTCTTATCGAAACCAGGTGAGGCAGTGGCTGTTCTGAATCAGTGCCTGGGCACAGTAATGGACTGGATGAGGGCCAATAAACTGAAACTCAATCCCGACAAGATGGAGGTACTGTTAGTGGGTGGTTCATCTGCCCAGCTAGGTGATATTCAACCTGTTCTGGAGGGGGTTGCACTCCCCCCAAAGGATCACGTTCGTAGTTTGGGTATGCTCTTGGATCCAGAACTGTCACTTGAGGCACAGGTGAACTCAGTGGCATGGAGCACTTTTTATCAGCTTAGGCTGGTATACCAACTACGCCCTTATCTGGACAGAGATAGCCTAGCTACAGTTATCCATGCTCTGATAACTTCTCATCTGGATTACTGCAATGCGTTATACGTGGGGCTGCCTTTGAAAACGGTCCGGAAACTTCAGCTGGACCAAAATAGGGCAGCAAGATTGTTAACAGGGACTGGCCTGCGAGCTCATATTACGCCAGCACTTTTCCAGCTGCACTGGCTGCCAGTCCATTTCCAGGCCCGATTCAAAGTGCTGGTGTTAACATTCAAAGCCCTTAACGGCTTGGGGCCAGGTTACCTGAAGGATCGCCTCCTCCCATATGTGCCTGCCCAGACCATAAGATCATCGTCAGCGGCCCTTCTCCGTGAGCCTCTGCCAAAGGAAGTGAGGCGGGTGGCTACTAGGAGGAGGGCTTTTTCTGCTGTGGCACCCTGGCTCTGGAATGAGCTCCCTAGTGAGGTTCGCCTGGCACCTACATTGTATTCCTTTCAGCGCCAGGTGAAGACCTTTTTATTTTCCCAGGCATTTTAGCATTTTAGCTTTCTAAATTTTTAGCTTTGCTGTTTTAAATCTGTATTTTAAACTCCTTCACTGCTGCTAGGTTTTATTGTGGTTGTATTGTTATATTGTGGTTTTAATGTTCTATATATTTTAAATTGTTTTATTGTGTGCTGTTTGGTTTTAATTTTTGTGAACCACCCAGAGAGCTTCGCCTATTGGGTGGTATAGAAATGAAATGAATGAATGAATGAAATAACATTGAACTGAACACTAACAGAACATTAGGGGTCAGGGGGTGGGGGTGTCTTTTTTTCTTCTATGAGATTTAGGCTACAATCCTATACCTAATTATGAATAAGCCCCATTGAATGCAGTGGGACTTATTTCTGAGTATACATGTATAGGATTGTGCAGTTACTATATTTTCTTTGTAGTCGCAGCTGTAAATAACATCCAGTAGGCCACTGCAGATGTAACTCTGGCTCCCTGATAACCATGCTGAAGTAATAAAGGACTAGCCTTGGGAGCACCTCTTTCTCTTACTTTAGCAAATTCCTCCTCTTAACTGAAGTTTCATATCATAGTTAAATAAGAACCCTGGTTAACTTTAACTGCAATTAATATTGGTGTTGATGAACTACTTCATTGTGGTTAGGCAGGGAGGGAAGTATTTACCTTGCTGAGAGAAGGGGCAGTGGGAAGGCTACCTCTTGAATTATTAACCACAGTTAACAAGAAGCCAGTGTTATGTCAGCACTGTCCTGCTGTAGTTACTGTTGCCCAATGATATGCTTCCAGCATCAGTATGATATCAAAAGGAATGCAATATTAGAAAAACATTAAAAGCCAAGTTTTAGTATGCTGTGCTGTATTTGAACCCCCACCAATAGCTCCTTGCATTTTTCATAAAATGACAGTCCTTATGGCTAACATTCTCATATCTGTTTAGCTTTTGGGGAGGCTCGTGGTCACCATATGGATGGTAATATATATTTGACAGATCTCAAAACTCAACCAATGAGAAGGTAAGTTAAGACCTATTTTTGTTCAATGTCAAGTACATTGCATTTCTGTTGTTACAGATTTTATCGGAGTTCAGTGCTTTTTTTTCATACTTTGGATCTGATAGGTATAACAAATATTACACTTGTTCTGTTCACTTTTTGAATGTATCCCAAGTATACATTCTGATAAACTGATAAGTTCTCAAGTGCTGAAATAGATTTTGGGTATCCAACATCTTGACTGAGCACACCTATCACTCTTATTCACAAAAAACACAACGGTAATTGCAGGGACCGGCTACCTAGAAGTACTGTAACACACATCCATGCATAGGGTGCAGAACTAATCCATATATACAGTTAGGAACCTTCCCCTTTCTTCATTGGAATTAGTACTGTCACATTGGTTTGTCTTTTACCAACAGTAATTTTAGCAAATAAAATTTCTAATATTCTCTTGGAATTTTCTAGCAATCTGGGAATGAATTTGTGGGATGCTGATGGAGATACTGTGCCACCACCAAATGATATGGATGGGCATATTGATAGATTTTCAAATGAAGAGTTTCCTAGGTAACTTGCATAAATTTATTTGTCTTTAATTGAAACTGGTAGGAAGAAAATATTTGTTAGAATAGTTAGATTTGTATAGCTCAATTTTCAGGGCTAAATCCCCAACCCTCCAGAGCAAATTTGGAGTGCATGCGTGCTACTGAGGGGAGGGAAATTCAATCTGCCTGTGGTATCTGTTCGGCTGATGGAAGGACCTCATTAGATATAATACAACCCTAAGTGCTCGCACTTAAGCAACTTAATAAGAATTATGTTTTCAAACTCTTGACTTTCACTAAAAGCCATATTTATTCTACCCAAGGATTTCTTCTATATTTAGTGGGCTTAAGTGGATGTTTATTAAGATGTTTATCATCTATAAAATAGTCAAAAATTGACTTTTGTTTCTTTATACTTTGTTTTTGTTGGATGGTTTTGGCACTTGCTTTTCTTAAAAGAGAACCTTTTAAATTTCTAAACAGGCATGGGAAAAGATTAAGAGTTTATGATGATGACCACAGTGACTTACCAGAACAGATCCGATTGAGAGAGTTTGATTTTATTAATAAAGGTCCAGGACAACGGCGCAAACCATATCATGATCATGAATTTCAAGACGATTTGCAGCCACTAGTACAAATGAGGCAAAGACGTTTTCCTGACCATCAGTTTTATGATGGCTACCAAGAAGAAATGCAGCTGAAGGATTTAGATTTTGCCACCAGGGGATCAGGACAGAGGCTGAGACCTTTCCATGATCGCCAGCTTTGTGATGACTTTCCAGAAAGTGCACCACCAGAAGACATTGTTAATATGGGCCGTGGACAGAGGCAGAAACATTTTCGTGATACCCATCCTCACAATGATATGTTAATAGATTCTCAGCTCAACTGGGACCGTGGACAAAGGCAAAGACCATTTTATGACCCGCAGTCTAATGATGAATTTCAACCACACATGCAGTTAAAAGATCTAGCTTTCCTCAATAAGAGACCTGTGCAACGAATGAGACCATTTCAAGACTGTCCCCCTCATGATGATATGCAACCACCCGTGGGAGACTTCGAGTTTGTTAGTAGGGGCCACGGACAAAGAATGATACCTTTGCTTGATCACCAGCATCACAATGATTCACAAAGAGAGATGTCACTAGAAGATTTTGATGACAGAGATTCTGAATCAAGATGTAGACCTTTTTATGACCATCAGTCTTACAGTGATTTCAGTGAGCAGCCAGAATTGAATGATTTTCTAAACAGGGGATCTGAACAAAGGATGAGACCTTTTAATGACCATTCAATCCATGATAACATGCGATATGAAGGGTATTTAGAAAGGTGAGATGAATTATCTTACTAGCATTGACCATATGTCTACCAGTTTCCTTTCTTCTTTCAATATTAGTTTCCTGTCCTTGACTGGGTTCGCAAGACACAGCAGCCCATCATGAGTTGACATTTGACAACAAGCCACGATGGGTTGTCATGTTGGGGAAAGGGGGTCAAAATTGCCCCCTTAGCAAGGTGATCTCCAGTAACTGTAACTGCTGCGAATTGGAGATACAAAAAGGGGGTGGACCCTAGATCTCTCTTAAAAGGACTTGCTGGAGACTCAGGCAAGTGTAGAATGGAAGCAGGGAACACCCAAGTGTCTGCTCAACACTTAAAACTCTGGGGATCACCTTCCTGACAGCTGAAACAGGCAAGGCAGGGTGTGTGTTTGACAGCTGCAAGTGTGCACTTGCACAACTGTGAAAAGCTGACCAAAAAATTATGAAGAGGTTTGTGCAAATTCCTGGGACCAAAAAAATAATATCTATATATATATATACCATCCCCATTTGCGCAAATGTTGGGGCATGAAAAACAACTGGGGAATGAAAATGGGTCATGATCAGAGCAGGGACGGGGGGCAGGAAAGGCAGAGAAGACTGGTTCTACCACAAAGTCATCTGGGATACCTGCTGGAGCTGGCTGGCGGACCAGGGGTTAAGGAGGAGGAGAACAACCTATGGTAAGCCCGATCATCTGTGTGGCTTGTTTGCCTGGGTAGGTTGTCATTTCATGTGAACTCACCCTTTGAAAGTAATTACTGACCTGGTTCACACATAATGAGAAGTCACCATGAGTGAATTTACCCACGAGGCCTGTTGTTGTGGTGGCAGCAACCATTTTGAATATGTGGGGCACAGTGGGGGAGCACAGTAGCTTCTCGTCACATACAAACTCAGCAAGGGTGGGTTGTTGGGGTGGTTGACAAGCCACCCAGAGCCATGGGCTGTTTTAGAATTGTGGGTGGCTTGTCAACCACCCCAGCAACCCACCCTTGCTGGGTTTGCACGTAATGAGAAGCTGTGGCATGTCCCTATCGCACGCCAAATATTAAAAATAGTGGTGGCTGCTGCAACAAGAAGCCCCACAGGGAAATAACTCAGTGTCTTCTTGTTATGTGTGAACCGGGCCACTGAAGAATAGTATGAAGCAGTTAGGGAGATTTTATTCCTTTTTGTTTTCTGATGGATTTTTGTTGTCAGAGGTACAGCAGCCTGAAATCCTGGCTACAGCCTTTTTGATAGTCCTGTCTGCCATTCATTTCTATAAATCTAGTGATATTAGCAAATTATAATTTTGATAATTTCTGATATAGCGTTGAGAACAGTAATAATATGAATGATGGTAATGATGAACAAATTACAAATACTGTTTTTCATTGGTTCCATACCGTTTTGGAAAACTGATTAAAGTTTAGACCGCATCATCTTCATAGTACAAACACTTTTTTACATTATGCCTAGTGCTATATATAATTTTGTGATGTGGATGATCCTGCAGGCAGAATGGGAAGAGGCAGTTTTCACCAATTGATTGGAAGATCCTCCAGAACAGTGCGTGAGCTGGCACTGGAGGTTGCAATGGGAAGGAGGAGGAATCAAGGAAAATCGCCAACCTGTCCCTTCCCTCCACCAACAGAAGAAGCCCTTTTGTTTGCAGAGGGGCAACTTTGGATCCAACCCAGTATTTATACCCCATCTTTTTTTGTTTACTTTACACTATTTTAATATGTCTGTTTTACTCCCTTCAGAGGTCGTCCTTTTCTTTCTCGTGAGCACTTTCCAGAATCTTCCTTACTTCACAGAGATTATGGCTCTGATAAAGATGACTATAATAGAAATTGCAGGTAACATTGCAATTGCCATGGCATACATGCAAAGCATGTCACTAATTCACACTTAAAAGTATAAATTAAATGACAGATAATGTATATTAATGTACATATGTGTGTATGTGTATATATATGACCAATAAGCTGTATATATCCCTGCCATTTTGTATTTTCCAAGAAGACAATCTCCTGTGAACATGATACATCCTTTGAAAAAAAATAATCTATTCTTTGGGAAGTCAGCTTTGAGAATAAAGATTTTTCTTTGGGGGATAGAGCAGTTATGACACCTAGTACTCTCTTAACTGCAGGGAAGAGATCAGAAGCAGGATGTAGCGCCCACAATTTCTGAACTCCAGAGTAAATTCCATTCTCCCATCTTAACTGAAGTTAAGGGACACATCAGCAAGAAACTTTTTACGTTTTCCTGTTTAACCAGGATTTCTAACAAATATTAAACTGTAGTTTCAAATTTTGATTAACTGAAAATCCTGGCTAGCATTAGCTGTGGTAAAGGTCAGTTCTGATGTATTCTTTAAGTGTAGTTAAGGGTGCAATCCTATGGCCACTGGACAGCAGTTAGACAGCCATAGGATTGGTCATTTTACAGGAACCAACCTCACAGCCTGCGCTCCAAGGTTGGTTCCCTGAGAAGGTTGGTTCTCGCAGGCAGCGTGGATCGTCCCCAGGCTCTGTGATCGTAACAGCAGTGCTGAGCAGGGCAAAAGGGGGCATTCCCGGGGGCAGGGAGTGCAGAAGTGCCGGTATGACGCTTCCTATGCATCATCTGGCCTCCCCACCCTACGCTCAGACATCCCACAGTTAGACAGCTGAAATCGGCCATCTAGCCACAAATGCAGGGTGGCTGGAGCACAGAGGAGAGGATGCCCTCCGCGCTCCAACTGCCGTGCATTGGATAAGCAGCCGCCTCTCCACATAGGATCACACCCCAAGGCAATATTTGCTCTCAAGTGTGGAGGTTTTGGGAGGATGATCCCATGACCCAAATGACAATCCAAGTATCCATACTTAAATTACATTGATTTCACTGTGATTTAAGCATGTATAATTGGGCTCAGGATTGTAGCCATGAGAAAAGAGGAGTATTTATTTTTCATGATGCTCTTGTCAGAATTTAAATAGCTTATTGGGATGACATGACAGCGAAAGCAATATAGGTCTGAAAGTCAAACAGCTTTAAAATATGTTGAGATTTGACATCAAATGAGGTCTTCGCAAAGCAGGCCTGAAGTCAGCCATCCTTGATCCATACAACAGACAACTGCCGCACTAGTTGTAACCTAGATGACTATTATTTATATACCTGAATCAGAAAGTAACAATTCCAGGTTGGCCCAATTCAGTATAAGCTAATTTAATTTATGGTGTGGCATAAAGCAGCAAAATAGTGATATATCTCCAATAGAGAGCAGATCTGTTAGGGAATATTTTTATTGAAACAAGATATTTTATTAATTTCTATAAAGATACTTGATCATCTGAACGGAATGACAGAAGGCAAAGCAAGAAAAGGATGTGCATCGTATATCATAACTTGAATATACTTTAGAATATGAAGGGGGTGATCCTATGCATGTTTAGACAGAAAGAAGTCCTACAGTTCCCAACATGCCCCAGCCAGCATAGCTGGTTGGAGGGATGCTGCGAGTTCTAGGACTTTGTGTCAAAACATGCATAGGATTGCATCCTAAGGCTGTAATCCTATATACACACTTGCCCCATTGAAGTCAGTAAGGCTTACTTCTGAGTAGACATATATAAGAGTATGCATGTCTACTTAGCAATACACCCCATTGTGTTTGATGATGCTTGTTTCCAGAAAAATATGTATAGGATTGCTGCCCAATAGTGTATTATATCAACAAAGTCTAAACTTCTGTGAGGGCAGAGGTACACAAGGAGCTCAGCATGCACAAGGCTTCCTCTTCTTATTTATGAGGACCAATATTCCATGTACATTCCATGATTGCCCCATTGCATGCGTGGAGCATGTTACCAAAGATACTAGAGAAATCCCTTCTGGAAGGGGGGCTGAGCAAATCAGAATCCTCCCATGCACTGAGACCTATACTGATAACATCTTTTTCTATAAAATGTGTTGAAACTAAAAAGCCACTGGGAGGGAATTTAGCTATCTCTCACACAGAGACTGCAATAAACATAATTTGGAGAAAAGCAACTTTTCCATTTTTACTTTGAAAGGTTTCTTTCCAAAGAAATTTGAGGCAAATCATATATAGTTCTGTTTTTCTTATGTTTCGCTGAACTACCCCTTACTTAAGTGCAACCTTTTAATGCTTGTCTATCTCACTGTCATTAATCACTCCCTGAGAAGTTTAAGAAGCTTTCAACTAATAATTGTTTTCATATTATAGGCCTGATTACCCTGAAGATTACAAGAGAATCCACCCTTCAGATGAAATTAACAGAGGAGGGAAAACTAGATTTGCACCATATCCCTCACACCCAATACATCACCCTTCATCTACACACCAGGAAATTAGTTCAGTTTCAGTGGACCATGGAAGGGAACCTCAACATGAAATTACAAGGGAGGTGGGTCAAGGGAAACGATTACCATTTGTAACAATTGATTACAATTATGGTTTACCTTTAGACTATGCATCTGAGGAGGAAGATAGAACATATTATGATTTACATCCAAGAGAACGCTACGTTTGGAAATGAACCAGATACATGTGTGCATGCATGTTTCACCCATTTTCCTTTGTGTGTGGACCAAACCTTTTCCCAAACTGGGGATGCATATCTTTCAAAATTACAAAACTAGTAACTGTAATAAGACTCCACAATTGTTTGTGTGTTTTTAAAAAACATTTAGATAGTGGGTACATTTGTTAAGTGTACATGGAGACAAATGTCCACCTTATGTGAAATAAAAAGTGTGGTTACTTTTAGTGAAATTGGAAGGCCATCATATAAGGCACAACAGAAGCTGTGTTCTCCCGTTCCCCATTTTGTAATGCATATAACTATTTCAACTTACAAAACTTGTAATAAAATAATTTAAAGACTGCTCTCAATAAAGTCTTACTATGACATAGAGTAGGATTTGAAAGTAAGGAAAAGGAATCTGCTGTAAATATGAAAATAAACTAGATATAATAACATGGTTCATTCTTTTGGTGGTAGCAATTTGGATTTCTTAAATATTTCCTGTTTTAAAAATATGAAGGCAAGAGTTGTTTCAGAATGAACCTATCACACTGGGGGAAAATGATGAACTTCAGGACTTGTGTTCTAATAATATCCTACCTATGTAACGTAAGCAGATGTTTCCCTTCACTTTTGAGGTTAGATTCCTTGTTTTATATGATGGATATACAATGGGCAGGTTCGCATGTCACTCCAAGCCACCCTGTGAATAAGCCAGAAGGGGTTGGTTGCTCACTGAACTACCCACAGTACTCCCAACAGATGATTGGGTGCTCTGTGGCTCGTTTCCCCCTCAGTCCTCCCACTACCTCCAGCATGTGCCACAAAAGCTCCTGGGACACAACTCCTCGTTGCCTCAGTCCCTATGTCACCACCTTTTCTGTAATTGGTCTGCTGGGGTTGTTGGCTACCAAGGCAAACTCTCCCTGTGCTGCTGCCACATCAAATCGCTGAATGGAATAAATTTTCAGAGCCCTTATAAATGTGGTAATCGTTCATACATTCTCCCCACCCCCCACCCCTGAGGAATGTCATTCTTGCACAAGACAGCCTCTCTGCTATTTATCCCAGCATATTGACATCCCTCTCTTGTCAATGCCCTTGTCAATTTCATCCTTCATTTGGGTGCTAGCAAACATCTTTTTTTTTTAAAGTCTGCTTCATGTTACACTGAAGCAACAACACCCGCCTGCAAAGCACTTTCTCTCCTTCAGCTGCCAGCTGCTTTCAGCTCCCTCCCCTGCCCCCCCTGTCCAATCACAGAAATAAAATAATTTTCTGAGCCCTTACAAACACAGGAACATGTTCGCCAACTTTTTTTTATTTTTAGAGACTTGTGCATGTGTGCAAGTCTGTCTCTCCCATATTTCATCAAGCATCCCCATATACCTTCTTGTCAATGTCCTCCACTGCAGTGCTTCCCTTCCTAGCATACACCTTTTTTTGTACAGGCTGCTTCATGTTACAATGAAGGAATAACATCTGCTGGCAAAGCACCTTCTCTCCAGCTGCTTTCAACTCCCTCCACACACACCTTCCTGCTTGTCACTTCCTTCTTTTGCTGTCACATCTACATATGGGTTACAAAGCAGTGTGCAAGATCGTAAAACATACACAAATGTCACAGCAGAGCAGTAACAAGAAGGGAAAATTGTGCAAATCTCAAGCAGAGCAGTAACACAGAGATGAAAATTGCAGAAATCTCAAGGCAGCTGCCATTCCTGCACACTTGCGCAGGACCAAAAATACATTTTTTAAAGTTGCCAAAGTGTTCAGGATACCTTCTAGTGTCCTTTCTTTTACTATCTTTAAGAGCATGGGGTGGAGGGTGCAGAAAAGGGATGAGGGAGGATGGTGGCAGCACTAGCAAGATTGCGAGGAACAGCAGGGGTTTTTTTGCCACTCTGCAGCTGTTCTCTACAACCCACAATGAAGTTGCCCTGCTGGATTCAGACAACAAGCCACCATGGATATCAACAAACCTAAAACCATGGGTTCTCATCATTTGTTCATGAAAAATAAGCCGCCCTGCAGAAACCACATTGGGTTCGCACAACACAACAATCCACCATGGCTGATCACACATGACGGGTTGTTGTGTCATGTGAACCAGGTCAATACCTTTTCAAAGACATGGAGGTGGTATTGTAGAGCCATCAGTGCCATTGCATGTTTGAGCAGATACCACAATAGTATCTAATCAAACAAATTTTGATGGCTTCTTAAGTACCTTATGCTCTGTCTAGACAAAGACAGAACGAGAACCCAAAAGTAAGGCTAGCAGCAACTAAAAACAAACTACTCCCATAGTGTGTATAGCAACTACATTGCTCCATCAATCATGGATAATTTTTAAAACCCAATTCTCTGGGTTCAAACTCTAGCATCCATTCTGGTGTGACCAAGAAACAACCCAGGCTGGAGCTATGCAGGTTAAGGGATGGGTCCATGCAGCTAGGGACTGACTCAATGCATTATTTATTTATTTAAAATGCCTCTATCCCACTTTATAGCCCTGAGAGGCTCATAAATCAGCTTACAAAGAGTCTCACAATAAAAGTACATTCATGTCAAGTGTCATGAACAGAAATTAACATGGTATCCATATGGCACTATGATTATTTAACAGCATTTCCTGCCCTCATCTTCAGTCTTATCTGATTGTCAAGCTCTCAACCAACTGGAACCCAGGAGAGACCTCTTCAGAGAAGGATTGGGATTCCACAGCAAATCCCATTCCCACAGACAATGTAGTGCAGCATGAGGAGCCCCATCACAGGGTTGTCTCACCTAGGGTCCTGAAGAAAACCTTCAGCCCCATCCTGAGCCTTGCATTGGTTTTCAACTCTCCTCCCTCATCCTGCAGCTCTCCAGAGCTCAAGCAATGGTTGGCTAGATGGGAGACTTGGAGCAGACCCAGCTGTAACCACTGAATCCATTCCTACTGATGACCTTTGAGCCAAAAGGGTGGAGCTGAATAGCTGGAAAGTTCGTAATCTGTGGTGGAGGCAAGATTTCCCTTGATGGCTGTAGGCTCCTACTGAAAACATCTGAAGCTCCCATTGAATTGCAATATAGAGCAAGGTAGAAAAAGGGACAAAACCTGCCCCTCACCCCCAAACTCTGAATTTCCAGGGTGGGGGGCAGTGTATCTCCTGCACCATTTATATCCCCTTTACTTTCTCCAGTGCCAGTGAATGGCTGATGCTGTTTTCTATGGGGAAAAGTAAAGCACTGCGAGACAACTCTTGCATGAAGGACAAAACTCACCTTTCATCCCTGACATTGGGTGACCCAGTCTCCATCAACAGGGAGGTAGAAAGCATCTCCATGATCATCCCCTCTGGGTCCCTGCATAGCCATCTCTCAAGGTTCTTGGCAACATAGTTCTTCCTCCACATCCTGTTCCAATATAATACTGTAAGGCTTGGCATTGATAAGGGACCAAAATCCAACACTATGCAAGTACACTTCTGCCCAGTTTGGAGAAAACCCTTTGGACGTCTTCACAGTCCCTCTTTGTTTTAACCACCCTAAATAATGTGGTCTCATTTACAAACATGGTCTGCTCACCCAGAACTTCAGATCAATTATGAACAAGTTAAAAAACACCGGTCCTATTATAGATCCTTGCGGACTCCACCGTTCACACCTTTCCATTGCAAAAACTGATAATTTGTTCCCACTCTTTGCTTTCTGTTCTTTAACCAATTACTGATCCATAAGAGATCTCTCCTCTTATCCCATGACTGCTAGGTTTGTTCAGGTGTCTTTATTTAGGTGTCTTTGACTTTGTCAAAAGCCTTTTGGAAGTCCAAGTAAACAATAACTACTGGATCACACCCCTGTCCACATGTTTATCGACACTCTCAAATAACTTTAAAAGTCAGGACTTTAGTGCGTCAGGACTACCTTTGTAAAAGCCATGTGGATTCTTTTTCAGCATGACATGTCCTTCTATTTGCTTGATACTATATTTAACAACACTTTCAACCAGTTTACCCAGAACAAATGTTAAGCTAGCCAGCCTGTAACTTCCTGAATCCCTTTTTTCAAAAAATGATACATTGGTCACTCTCCAGTTCTCTGGTATAGAGACCAATCTCAGGGGCATGTTACACACTTTTATTCAAAGATCAACAATTTCACATTTCAGTTCTTTAAGAACTCTTGGGTCAATACCATCTGGACCCAGGGATTTGTTTTCAATTTATCAGAAAGATCTAGGAGTTCATCTCTTGCCACCACTATTTACCTCAGTTCCTCAGATTCCCTTCTTGAAAACATTAATTCAGGGAAGAGAATCTGTCCTCTATCTTCTGCAGTCAAGACAGATGAAAAGACTTTCACTTCTCTGCACTCTCTTTATCCTCCTCTTAGCTTTGTTGTCATCCAGCAATCCAATTGCCTACCTAGCCAGTTTCCTGCTTCTGATGTATTGAAAGATTTCCTTATTGTTGTATTTGACATTATTAGCAACATGCTCTTCAAAATAAATTTTTACATCCCTTATTGTTGCTTGTGTTCCTTTGTGCACATGTGTGTTCCCTTTTGTTCTTGTTTGGTCAAGACTTGTAACACTTGTATGACTAGCGCTTTGTTTCTAAATGTTTTCATGATTAATGAGATACACAACACCTGGGGAGCAATGAAAGTTGGAATCCTATACCCAGTTACGTAGGAGTAAGTCCCATTCAACCCCATGATACTTAGTTCTGAGGAGACACGTATAGGATTGTGTTGTACAGCTGTAATCCTCTTCCACTTAACTCAATGGGGCTTATTTCTGATTACATTCTAATTAAGGAATTCCAACCTCTGATGAGTTCAAATTGCACAATGATTAGTATTTGAAGAGATTGTGAAGCTTTGTGTGAAAATAAATTAATTGGTTTAATGTTCTGTATATAGGAAACATGCCCATGTGCGATGTTCAAACCATAATGAAAAAGAATTGCAAGAATTATTCAGTTTCCAGAACAGAGGTGACTAATTACTACAAATAAGAGTACACACATCTATGGAGACATTATAACAATATGTTTTGTTGTAAATTATACTGGTACAAGACTCATGGTTATTTAATGTTTGTAACAGTCTTTCCCATCCTGGTACCTTCCCAATGTCTTGCACTACAATGCCCATCATCCTCAACAAGCATGGCCATGCAGGTTGGGGATTATGGGAATCGTAATAAAACACATCTGGAGGGTGCCAGGATGGGCAAGTCTGATCCGAAACATTTCAGGTTTATTTTTGTACAAGTTTAGTAGTCAGTGTATTTTTATGATCTGGTACAAATGTTTCATATGATTGTACGGACAAAAGCCTGCAATTTTATACTAGCTGGAGGCTGCTTCAATCTTTGCACATTTCCTACATCTAAAGTACTTCTACATAGGCAGAACCAAGAATAACATCTATAGATCATCACATGCATCGATTGCAGGCATGTTGATTTCACTATAGGCACATTCAGACGATCATGGGAGGAGGGGAACTGCACTGCAGGGAGGGGGAAGGGAACTAACGTGTGCCCCCCCCCAAACCACAGAATCACACAGGGCAGTGTGATTCCCTTATCCATCCTTGCAGCATGGTTCCCGCGTTGTCCTCCCACAACTGCGGCTGCGTATCCCAGCAGCCACCGCAGCAGGAATCGGGTCACGCCAGCTGCTGTAACCTTTGCTAGGCAACATCTACCATAGAGATCGCCCACACCAGCTAGAGCATCACCAGAAGTTCTGGGCACTCTAGGTGGCCATCTCTATGGATGGCCGCATTTATCTATGGGGAGGCTGGATTTAACAATGGCACGCCCAACAGATGACATGGTAAGCCATCACAGGGCCACTTACCCCCAATGTAGAGGGTGGGTACCTGGGGTGGGTAGTTTACCAATCATGGCGGTAAACTATGCTAACCCATCGTAGGTTGCTCCTGAACATGACCGACAGTGGGTTAGTGTACTGTCTGAACCCAGCCTGTGTGTACATCAGGCCTGCACAATTTGTGAATAACCAAGCTGAACTCAGAACATCAACTAGGTATGGCAGTCTGCAAGAGGTTCAGTAAATCTCTTGTATTTCATGACTTGAATTGGAAAAACATGGTTTGCCAAGCATCTGGCAAGCTATACTACATGGCCAGAGGATTGCATTTGGCTTGGTAGGTCACAAATTGTACCCAACAGGTGTTGCACTAAGAAGTCATGGTCACACATGGCAGTCTACACAGCATTTAATGTGTTTTTCCCCCTATAGAAAAGTGCTGTTCATGTATGAAAAGCATGGACAGCTTTTGTATGCAGCCCTGGAACAGCCCTGGAACAGCCCTGAATGTGCAGCGAATAAACAGAAAAGCACTTTTGTCATCAGGAGAGATAAGAAATAATCTGTAGTGCTGAATACACAGGGCCAGAGGTTTCACATCTAATTCAGCTCTTTCCAAAGGCTGTTGTATTTGAAACCAGAAAATAAAACTATATTAACTAGATTTGCAGTAGAGATTAAGTAAACATTGTGGATGCATATGGACATTGTCAGGGACAATTTTCAGTTGCAAGCGTTATTAATATTAAAGTCCATTTCCTTGCTCTTTAAATAATTTGGTGATACTTCAATCATTTCATCCCCATGTTACCTGTTTAATATACAGGAACCTTGCCAGAAAAAAAGGTGTGTTATGGTATATTCAGTAAGGCACTTGGTTTAGGAGTGCCTAATAGCGTGTAATAGACAAAGGCTATAATTCTATGCATAGTTACTTGGGAGTAAGACCCACTGAACCCAACAGGACTTACTTCTGAGGACACGGAAGTAAACAGTAATGACATTTCAGACATTCCCCAGGTTAAAAAGTTTAAGATGATCACAAGAGAAGGTTACCTCTTTCAGCAGATCTGCTTTTCACCTCAGAATGTAATCTAAATGGGTTAAGAGAACAAAATAGTTTTAACTAGCTTGTTCTTCTGTATTTGTCCTGTAATGGCTGGCACATGTGGAAAACACTAATGATCATAGAATTGGAAGGGACCTTTAAGACCATCAAGTCCAACCCCCTGTTCAGTGCAGGAATCCAAGTCAAAGCATCCCTGACAGATGGCTGTCCAGCTTCATCTTGAATGCCTTCGGTGTGGGAGAGCCCACTACCTCCCTAAATCTACATGCAGCCAGTAGTATCAGAGTCAGCAAAATAAAGTCAATGACTGGTGAAATGTATGGCTGGGCAGAGTTAATGTTAGCCTATAAATTGCATTTCTCACATGTTTTATATTAAGAGAGATAATATAGTGTGGATTTGTTCTAGAGGCATTACTGGGGGAGTGACTGAGTGACTGAAGATACCAGACTGGCCATAAGCAAAAGGCTATGGTTGAACATGAAACTATAAAGTAGAACTGCCAGACTAAAGCAGCACTGCAAGATAGTTCCCAGAAAAATGCATCAGCTGCCCAGTTCCCAGTCTGTTACTGAAATCTGAACTAGTAAGGGTACAGACATATATGCACCTTCTAAGGAAAAAGCCCCACTGAACATAGCAGGACTTACGTCTAAGAGTAAGTAGGCATATAATATAGCATGTAGCACTGTGGTAGGGAAGGGTGGATAAGTATCCTGATGTACTTCAGGGCAGGGACTATCATCTCTTACCTATTTTTGGTAACTTAGCTGTTTGCTGCTGCTGTTGCTGTTTTACCTGTAATCCCCCTTATCCCATGTACCCTGCGGCCTAAGCCTATGCACCTTGATTTGAAAGTCTCAGTGAGAGTGGAACTTACTCCAGTCCTAAGCATGCATGCATAGGACAGCAGCCCTAGCCCCAATTCTTCCTGTATTTTAACCATATGACTGGTAGGTAATGAGTAGCTATAATAGGGTGGTTGAGGCTGGAATCCTATACCCCTTATGTAGGAGTAAGCACCTCTGAAATCAAAGGAACATAATCCTGAATAAACATACAAGGGATTATGCTGTAAGCAGCTTGGCTACTATTAATTATGGCTATATATTATCCACAGTATTAGAGGCCCGTTTGTTGAGCATGTGTGAAAGGGCTTTCTCCTGCAGTCCTGTTCATGGATTACATCTGTATCCCACTTACTCTCCAAGGAGCTCAAGGTGGTGTATATGGTTTCTCTCCCCCACTGCCACTTTATCCTTCCAACAGCCCTGTGAAGTAGGTTAGGCTGAGGTGGTGGCTGGTCAAAGATCCCATACACAGGATTGCATAGCATGTTTCGCAAGTGTAGGTGGAAAAGAAACATCCTTTTCAATAGGGGGGCTCTTATTCTTTAAGGACAGCAGATGAAGTGAGACCTTGATGTGAGTTTGAAGCATGCATGACCTAAAGATGAGCAGGGATCTGAAACGGCCTTTTCAGATGCAGCTGTATTCTTCAGGATTCGCTGCTGGAAGCCCACCTGAGTTCAGTTCTTCAGGCTTGGGGGAAGCAGTATAGAAGCATTCTTATTTACAATAAAGTCTTATGCATTTAGCTTGATATGCAGCTCTGAAAGCCTTTTTCGTTTAAGAGCAGAATAAAAATGCTATACATAGGTAAATAAATACTCAGCTGCAGATATTATTGAGTTCAATGGGACTTACTGCCAGGTAAGAGGGTCAAGAAGCAACAATAAGAACCGGACGTGGAACAACCGATTGGTTCAAAATTGGGAAAGGAGTACGACAAGGCTGTATATTGCCGCCCTGCTTATTTAATTTATATGCAGAGTACATAATGAGAAACGCTGGGTTGGATGAATCACAGGTCGGAAGTAAGATTGCCGGAAGAATTATCAACAACTTCAGATATGCAGACGATACCACCCTAATGGCAGAAAGCAAAGAGGATCTAAAGAGCCTCTTGTTGAGGGTGAAAGAGGAGAGTGGAAAAGCTGGTTTGAAACTCAACATTAAAAAAACTAAAATCATGGCATCTGTCCCCATCACTTCCTGGCATATAGAAGGGGAAGAAATGGAAGCAGTGACAGATTTTATTTTTTTGGGCTCCAGGATCACCGCAGACGGTGACTGTAGCCATGAAATTAAAAGACGCTTGCTCCTTGGGAGGAAAGCTATGGCCAACCTAGACAGCATAGTAAGAAGCAGAGACATCACCTTGCCGACAAAGGTCCATATAATCAAAGCTATGGTTTTCCCAGTAGCAACGTATGGCTGTGAGAGCTGGACTATATGGAAGGCTGAGCGCCGAAGAATCGATGCTTTCGAACTGTGGTGCTGGAGAAGACTCTTTCATTGGAAGGACAGAAACTGAAGCTGAAAGCTCAAATATTTTGGCCACCTAATGCGAAGAGAAAAGTCACTGGGAAAGACCGTGATGCTGGGAAAGATTGAAGGCAAAAGGAGAAGGGGACAGCAGAGGATGAGATGGCTAGATAGCATCACCGATGCAATGAGTATGAACTCGAGCACGCTCCGGGAGAGCGCAGGACAGGAAGGCCTGGCGTGCTATGGTCCATGGGGTCACGAAGAGTCGGACACGACTGAACAACAAGTATAGGATTGCAGCCTTAGCGGCTTTTAGAAGTCCAGTATACGTATTAGCTGCTCAACTTTACTTTCTTAGAAACGGTTTTTTTTTTTTTTAATTGTGCTTAAAAAAAATCGGTGCGTTTATCTGTAGTCTGTAAGACTCGTCAAACTTTTAGGAGAAGGCTGTTAAATCTTAAGCTAGCCTTTAAATGTTTCAAAGTGTGGAAACGTCACGGGGCAGTTTGCTTTTGAGCAACTTTTCCCGTACACACGGATATGTCCGTGTTCTTACGCAGCTGGCCTCAAACGGTCGTATTTGAACTCAAAAGCATCCCACAGCCTGTTTGGATCTGTCTAGCTAGAAGACAAGTCCGACCACTCCAGGCATTTATGGTGTAACGAACACTGGGACTTGTAGTCCTCCCATCCCCAGCAACAAGGCGTAGGCCGCACAAGACCTGCTCTATTGACTACCTTCGGCCATGAACGGTGGTTTGTTCCATTGCACGTGTTCGCGGGGGAGCTCAACGGAATGATTTGTCCTTTGAGGTAACATATTCAGGGTTGTATTTTCCAAACGTATTACACATGTCTGAGAAATGAAAACTGACGACTCCCCGCCACCCGCGGTTGGAAAATGGATTTTGCTGTCGAGAGATTTTTTTTTCCAAATCCGATTGGGTAAATGGTTCTGTCCGCGGCGGCAGCGGCGGCCTCCTCAGCGGGCTCTGCGAGCTCAATGGTAGACTCCTATTTAGCCCCGGTTTATTCCCGCCCTCATGCATTTCTTCAAAGCGCGCATGCTATTGGCTGCGGTTTGGCGTCCATGCCAATCAGGAAGCGGCTTCCATGGAGGAAGGGAATAAATACAAGATGGCTGCTCATATAAAACCAGGCATCGGGCTTCTCCCTGGTGATGGAGGAATAGAGGCTTTAATCCTCGGGGCTGGTATTTCGTGTCGCTACTGCTCTCACAGACCGCTGAAGCGGGGAGGGGGGCTCGAGCCGCCGCTGGCTACAGCCGCGACTAGTCGCCATTCTGCTGGTGGGCCGCGGCGCGCTTCCCGGAGGCCCAGGCCAGGGCCCTGCCCCCCTCCTTCCTGCCAGAGCCGTGGCGGCTTCCTCGCTGCTCCACCAGGCCCCGGCCCCGTCTCTTTCTCGTCATGGCCGTCTCCAGGTCGGTGGGGAGGGGGGTGGAGGTGGTAGTGGTGGAGGTGGGGACGTGGGCTGGGGGAGTAAGTGGCTTATAAGAGTCTACGTAGTCGTCGTAACGTCGGCCCCCTGTGCCTGGCTTTCTTCCTCCGGAGCGAGACAGGCCTCGTGGGGTCGCGGTGGTGAGGCTGCTCATTGAGTCCTGGGTAGGCAGGAATTCCCTCGGCCCCTGAAAGCAAGGGGAAATGAAGTCCAGAGGAGCTGGGCCCTTCACCTCGAAGTTAGGGAGAAGCTAAGAGAGCCCCTGAGTGCAAGGGGCCCGATGCGTGGAAGCTGCCAAACTCCTCCGCCCCGCCTTCAAGATAACTTTAAAAGGTTTCTAATGGAAGAACGGCTAGCTAAAATGTGATGAGTGAGGCGCAGGAAATGTTAGTTCTTGAAGGATTGGTGTCAGATTCTGGCTTTATGGAAATGAATGAGAAGTCATTAAAGCAGTTTGCATAGCCCTGTTTGTCTGTGTACGCCTGTCCACGCATGAAGTATTCACACCGGCCTTGAGTGTAATAAAGAAGCACTCAACATCGCTCTGCCTTTCTCTTGCTCGTGTTTAAGTAGTTGTGTTGCCCCGAACTGCGTTTTATAATTCTACTGCACTTCTAGGACGTAGCTCTGCATCTTTGTTAGCTAGTTAGACTTTTTAGTATTTCACTTTCAGCTTATGTATCTTGCTTTCTGCTAAGCTATGTGAATGTATTTACAAACGGGATTTTTGTGCCAGCAACTAGTGTTCTTTACTTATGGGGATTTTTGTGCTGGTGACTGGTGTGCTCTCTACACATCAGTAGTGGCTTTGCTACTTGCTGCAAGCTATTAATAACTATAATTCAGGATAGGTTAGACGTGAAACTTATCAGGATATGTGACTTGCTATCTGCTTGACACATTTCTCAGTACATTATTTGTTAAGAAAAAAAGCTTAATGTTTTGATATCTGGCAAATATGACTGTATAAAGCTAATACCTTGTTCCAGAGCCATGAAACCTGTACCCATGAAGCTATAAGGTAGATACTTATTAAAACCTTTGTTTTTCTGTGTGTGTGATATATGCAAGTACAATGCTACTAGTAAAAGGCAATTGCTACCAGAACGTTGGTAAAATATTTGCGAATGGTAATCATGTATAGCACTACTGTAGTATAGTGCATTTTAAAGTGGTTGAGCATCTTGGTGGATGAGGCCTCTATGATTTGGGTCTGCATGTGGCTGCAATCCTAAGCACACTTACTAGAGAGTAAGCCCCATTGAGCCCTGAGGTACTTATGGCTGAGTCCATATGCTTAGGAAGCTGTTAATTTGTTGTGACCCATTTTGCTTCGAAAGTTCTTAGATTGCTATTTTGTATATCTTCTTGTTAGTCTTCTGGTAAGCAGCAATGCTGTACTATAGTTTCCTGTCTTCATAGGAAAGCTAATTGAAGAGCTTCTGTTTCCGGACACGTATACATTAAAATGAAGCCCCCTTATGTTATGTTAGCTTATAATCGCCATAGCTGCTGAGCTTTTGCCACCAATTCTTTTCTGTTTTATTTCCAGAAGTATCCATTTCCCTTTTGTATAGTTGTTATGCTGTGGCTTATTATAGAGTAACCATTTTAGGAAGTCTATAGCTTAGTGGTAGTGCATGTACTTTGCATGCAGAAGGTTTTGGGTTCATTTAAGCTTTAAATGAAGATCCTAAAGGATTGAACTCGAGACCTTCTGCATGCAAAGCATATGCTCTACCACTCTGCTATGGACTTCCTAAAAGGATGTCTGATAGTTGGTCTGGGAAAGACCTATGTTGGAGACCCAGTACCAGTTTGGTATTAGTGGGCTAATTAGACCAATGGCCTAGCTCAGGTTAAGATTGCTTTATCTTAAGGTTACAGAAAGTGGAAGAGATGATAAACTGAGAAAGAATGTGTTGAGGACATCACTTCCAAAGTAAGACCATAGCTTTGCGTTAACCATAATAACAATTTAATGCCACAAAGTGGCTGTCTGTGTTTCATACAGACGTTAGTGCTGACTGGTAGCTGAAGAAAAGCAGTCCCTTATCAAACAGATACAAGTAGAGCATTTGAAAGGTTGAATGATTGGATTGCATTTTTCCCCCCTAAGGTTTATCAGATGTGAACTGACTTCCTGCAGGGCTAGATAATGAATGACAAGAAAACTTAAGTTCTGTAAGGTTACAATCTTAACGTATGCTTATCTGGGATTCAGCCCCATTGAATGCAGTGATATTTATTACAGAGGATTGTGGCCTAAGATTATTTTATTCATAAAACATCTAGGTTTTCTAGTTACAAAGATTAAAAATCAACATAAGCCTGGCCTCCAGATTTATAGTCTAGAACTGCCTTCCTCAACCTGGTACCTCCCAGATGTGTTGGACTGCAACTGCTGTCATCCCCAGTCTGCATACCTATGCTGTCTGGGGGTAATGGGACTGGGATGGAGGACACTGGGATGGGAAAGGCTAGAAGACACAACACAAGGAAAACATATGGATAGAGAAGAGGAAATGTTGCATTCATTGAAATCAAAGTACGTTGAACTGATAATTTACAGCTAAATAGAACCTTAATCAGGAAAGATTGTATTTATCAATATAAATTCTTTCATTGTGCTTTTTATTATGAGTCCAGATAGTGCTTAAAACCTTGAGCAGCTTTTCCTCAAAGGAGCAGTTCAGTGTTTTGTAGGTAAGGAAATTAAACTAGGAGTTGGTGATGCCTAGGAGTAATCCAACAAAATACTCTTGTATTAGAAGTTAACACTGTACTAAGGGTTAAAACAAGCAAGATCAGCACTACTTTAGCTCCTGGTGAATGACTCATATACTATCAAACCATATGTCAAAAGTCTGTTAGTACTTAAAAATGTATACTGCTAGACCATAGAAGATAGTAAGATCTATTAGCCAAGTGTGGTGAGTATGGCTACAATAACGAGCTCAGTTGAGATTCTTACTGATCCTAGGCCCTAATCATATGTGGGACATTATAAAAACTGATGGGCAACTTAATATAAACTAACTTTCAGAGATAATAATTTTGAAAATGTGCATTGTTTTGGCTATATGTAAAAACACATTCTGAGTCAATTAAAATAAAACACCTTGTGTTTGGCTAAATTGTAAACCTGAGTTTTATCACTTGCCACTGTAAAGTTAAAACGTGTTTTAAGCTGAGTTTGTATTCTAGGTCAATAGGTAAGGTGCTATGGCTACTTTTATAGCTTTTCCAGTCAGCAGTATTCTGTGCTTGGATGTGCAGTCCAATACTACAACCATTTATTCCTGAGTAATTCTGTTAAATTAGTGGGTCTAGCAGTGGGAAAGTATTGAAAAGAGCCTTATTGTTTATAGTAGAACTAAAGGCAAGAGAATGGAGCCATGGATATTTTACACTGCATTCCCTCTCCATCCCTTTAAAACATCAAAAATCAGTTTACCACTCAAAGTGTTATGTGCTATAGAACAAGTATAACCCATACAAAATATCATATTTTAGACTTATTTATTTAGGGTGCAATCTTATGATGCCCATCAGCCTTTGAACTCAGAGGCTGACAGGCATCCTATGCAGAGCGGGAGGAGTGTGGAGGTGATGTTCACCTCTGCGCTCTTTCCACTCTGCATTTTTGCTAGACATGCTTTTCTGCTAGTCTAGCTGGGGCTTTGCGGAGCAGGAGGGAAGGAGACTGGGGAGCTGGAGAATGCTTCATAAACCAGCTTCCCCAGTCCCCTCCCTTCCCCACCCACAAAGCTGACCCCCTTTCCCTCCTTGCTGAGGTTACTGGCGCAGTTCTCTCCATGCCAGGGGAGAGGGGGTAGGGAGCTCAGACTCCTGGTCCTAGTGCTGTCTCTGACCCAGGATCCAGTAATCTGAACTGTCCTCTAGTCTCTCAGATACTGTTTAAGTGCCATAGGATTGCTCTCAATTTTTTTTTTACAATTTGCCCTTAATGGCTCCAAAAATCTATTGCCTTAACTGGCCATCTTACTCTTTCTTGGGGTGGGATCAGCTCTGTCTACATTTGAAAGCAAATATGGCAAAATAAAAACTTAATAACCTTTTGATTTGGAGGGGTTGAAAAACAGAACCCTTTTGTGCATTGGGATCTTAGCCTTAACATCTGAATGGAAATACATTTTTTGTAATGGAGAGTTAAATAATATAAAATGGCAAACCCAACAGGTTAAATGGTTGTCTGTCAGGGAAACAGTTATTGAATATAAAAGTAATCAATAAAACAAAATGTTTAGAAATCGTAGATCACAAATAAGGTGCAGGCTCCACCTTCCCCTTAAATTATGATGGAGAGCAGGCAGGCAGAAGGAGTAGAGAGGGAATTTAGTATGTATATAAGTGTAGCATAGGTCCTCAAGGAAGAAATCCTGTTGATTGCTAGTTAATATAAAGTGTAATTGTTTATGGTGATCATGCCTTAAATGTAACACCATGGGTTTAGGCTGTTTGAGCCAGCTGTAAGCATTCAAATAATAAGATGAGTTACTTAAATATGTATAAAGTGTACTTGTTCTTCATAGAGTGAATGACACCTTCAGAAACATGTGATTATAAATTGCACAAACTTCTATTTCTGTGATATGGGTACTCAGAAAAACTGTGTATGTGTTTTTACAATGAAGTCTTGATATCCCATAAAAATTATATAGGAACCAGTTTCTGGGTTTCATTTTGTCAAACTCTGTTGGGACCAAGAATAAAACTCATAGTGGAACTATGTAGATAAGAATGGGCTCAATTCTCAGGAGCGAAATTTGCCCCCTTCCTCTAAAAACAAACTTGTATCACCATAGCTAGGAGATTGAGCCTCCGCCTGAATACTGTCCTGGAGTATGCATGTTTACTTTCTCCCATATAAGTGTGAGACTATCATTCTTTCCCACTTGAAAAAGTGAAATGCAGCACTTAAGAAAACTTAACAGCAAGGACAAAAGCTCTTGCCCCCGAGACACTGGGTGAACTGGCCCTCATAAAGGGCAAACACACACTGTGGCGTACATATAGACATTTTGCTTGTGGACCATTAATTTTTATTTACTTACAACTCCAGGCTATAGTGATCTCAAGCAATCATAGATTTCTGGTGAAAGTGTTATGTGCCTCTGTTGAAACATAAGTCATAAAGGCAGCAGATATTTAGTGTGTAATCTAGTCCAGTTTGCTGGCTTAACACAGGAAGTCTGCATTTTCCAGTCTCTTCAAAATTTCCACTAGAAAAATTTCCCTAGTGCTTAGGTTAAAGCTATCTCTTTAAAACTCAGGTTTCCATTGCTGCGTATCCCTTTTTGGTGTGCAATGAGTAATTGTTTGAAACAGCTGGGAAGTGTGAGTATACACTCCCATATTGGTTTTTCTTGAGTCGGGTTTCTCAGACTTGGTTATAATGTGGCTGTATTTCTCATAATTAAGAAATAAATGGTTTGTTCCTCCCCATCTGCAATGGATGACTGGGTAATCTTTGTTTCATTCTTGACTCAAAAAAAATAATCTGTAGGAAAGGAACATACAGACCAACTGTAAATGAAAATAATAGAATAATACATTGGTTTTATTATTTTGGCAACATTTGTTTAACACTATCACCTTTATGTACTGATTGGGATATTAGAGGAGAGATTCAGGTCCATCCTCTACATCTTGCTGTAATAAAGACCTAAAAGAAACATGATCTTTTCAGAAAGAGCTTGCCGTTTTGGCTTTTAAAACTTCCTTTATTACATTTATATCACACCTTTTTTCCTTTTGCAAGGAACCTAGGGTGGCTTACATGGTCCTTCTCTCCACTTTATTCTCACAACAACCCTGTGAGGTAGGTTAGGCTGAGAGGCCCAAAGTCACCCAGTAAGCTTCATGGCTGAGTGGGGACTAGAATCCAGGTCTCCTGAGTCCCAGTGCACCTCTAACAACTACACCACACTGGTTCTTTTATTAGGCTCCTAGGACTTTTAGCTGGTAGGAATGTCACAGTAAAAGAGGAAATAATAAGACTTATGGACCATGGGGGAGAAATAATCTGATGATTGAGCAAGAAATAGTGGTTCCCATATGTGTTTAAATTGTTGTGTTTGCCTGGTAGTTATCTAGAAAATATTTGGTGACTAGATATAATTGGGAAATTGCAAAAATGTGCTAATTCAATTGTGGTTGAAAGTGGGTAGACATTTTTTTAGGAAAATGTATAGTGCATCTGTCTTGTGTGTCGGGGGTGTCTTTGTATGCTTGTATAAGTAAAACCATAGATTCTGTATGCTGATAATGCTTATCTAGAATTTTGCTTATGACTTACTTTTCTGACTTTATACGTTTGTCTTAATTTCTAAAGTAATTAAAATGTTTTCAATTCTGTCATGTTCTTTGGGTATAATTAGGAGAGTTATTGAAGAGACCAGAATTCTTTTCTGTCCCTTTTCTTCAAACAAATCCCTGGATCAGACCCAGTGTGCTTCCCCAATAAATGTTCTGCCATGTGGAGGCTTCCCTTGTATAGGGAACCTTGGCTTTGGGCTAATAATACTTGGATTGTTTAACTCTTATATTCCTGTACTACTTTAATTTCTTTCCATCTATGCCGCATTCTTGAACACTTGCAATTTATATCTTATTATAGCGGACTCTAATCAGCATTGCTTAGGGTTGGTTTCTTATTGTTTAAAATGAAGATGTTGCATGGAGCTAGGTAAAAAGGCTTATAAAGTCATACTATATGATGCCACTAATTTCCTTCCCTACAGAATGACTGAGTTCATAATCTTAAAAACCGGGTTATGAACCTGCACAACCCTAAAACAGACCATGGGATATGCGATGGTTGTTTAACCCTCACATAACCCATTCTTACTGGCTTCGCACCTGAGGAGACAGTCAGGTGCAAGCCTTAAGCTTATGCTCCCAGTACCATTCACCCCACACTGAAAAGAGAAATGAAAGGATTTCTCTGGTTTGTTCACTTACTACTGTACTGTGATTAGGTAAATGTGACCACAGGGTCTGATCCTGAGGGTAAAGTGTATTAACTAATCATACCAAATTGTGCCAAACTGTTCTTCAAGTAATATTCACTAGTAGCTGTTTTCATCTTATGATGTGCATTGGGGGGACAGGGTCAAAGGGAGACTGTGGAAGACTACTGGCCAGCTTCTGTCAGGCCACCTAGCTCCAGGGAGAATTGATTTAAATTTAATTTAAATCAAGTTTCATATTGATACTATTTAATACATCTAAACAGTGCAAATCTGAACTAATATAGTACTGTAAACTTACAGCTAGGCCTTGAATCTCTTTCTCTGTGTCCGTTTCGCATGCTTTACCTATAGAGGGGGAAGAGGGGGGAATATCCTTAAAATGTTTCCATATAGAATTGTCTTAAGACCAGCAACGAAGACAGTTTGTGAGGTTAACAGCAATCCTATGGTGGAAAAAGAGAATCCGTGGCAGAGCTACTACCACCTCCTGAGCCTTGCTGGCTTGTGGCAGATGGTGGGGGACAGATTTTCCCCCTCTCTCATTGACCCCAATAGGAAGGAAATTATTACACCAGCCACAGAGCTGACGTAGGTCTTTACGCTTTTTTGACAGAGGGGAATGAGAAGAATTGTGCAGATTGTTGGCTGCACTCTGCCCCCAAAGTTCCATTTTGGCTCCTACCACTGTCAGAACACCACCAGCAGGATGTTCACACCCACATAGCTTTCCCTGGGTATACTGGGGTTCTTCAGCAGCATAAGTGCCATCCTGCTTGCAGGCCTCTCCACCAGCAGAGTGACACTTAAGCTACTTCCTATAGCTTCTCAGCCAGTAGGATTGCAGCCTAACTATGGGAATGTAGGTACCTGTACACTGGACAATTTTGTCTTCTCTTCTTTCCGGTGTTGCTCCTTTCTGTTTCACTCTGCCTTGGCCTAACCCCACCCTCACAAAAACGAAAGTAGCAAATAAAAAAACACCTGTGACTGATCGGTAGAATAAGGTCTACTAGGTATCTGACAGACTAAAGCAGTTTATTTTTATCAGGTGAAAATGAAATGCCTATGTTTGGTAGGTAGAGTGTAAATTGAGAAATTATCAAATAGGCTCTTTTACTTAGACAAAACCTCCTTTAACTCAGTGTATCTGGTAGAGGCACTGATTCTGTTTAGAGATTAATTATAAGGCTAACATGCTTTATATTCAGATTATTTAATATTAACCAAGTTATTCTTTAAGAGAAACATAATACTTAAAATTATTAAGAAAATGGGTTTATAAAATTATATATGTATATATAAATCAATTTTTACCCAGCCTGCCCAGCAGCTGCTAGTTGCTAGGATTCTTGCAAAGAATGCTGGGCAAAACTGGACCTTAGTCTGATTAGCAGAGCCAGCCCTCTCAAGAGGCGGGGTGAATCCCCTGCCCCAGAGTGGGAGGACTGGTGAAGTGCATGTCGTCATTGTCCCCAAAGCCAGGAGGAGCTGCTGCAACTGTGTGCCACCTGCCCACCTACTCACCCACCCCATTGCTGCCATGCCTCAACTGTCCTCCCAGCCCATTACTGCTGCAACTGCCCATCACTCATTGCTGATCTGTAGGGACACCTTCTCCCACAATGACCATACAATCATTTTCAGCCATGGTGGCTTAAATAAGCTACTGTAGTTTGCAGCACGTGCTGGGAGCCTGTGGGCTGCTGTTCCATAACGCAACACCTGCTCGTAGGTTGTGTCATCCAAACCAGGTGAGGGTGAGTTGTTGGCATAGTTAACCTACCCACAACCCTAAAACAGCCCATGCCTGAAAATGGTAGTGCGCATGGCGATCACTCGTGACCGAGTAAGATTGTCTTCCAAGAGTAGAGTCTTAACAGTGGGTCTGCAGGTGGCTGTGAAGGCCAATTCTGGATCCACACAGCCTCCCACAGTGAGGACATAAGTTTCCAGGTGGAAGGCGATCACTGTGAGGGTTTGCTTGATGTGCCTTCCACTGAGCTCGTTTCTCCCTTTCGCCCTGTACTTGTGCTTCTTCAAAGTCCATAGCACTTTAATATAGGCTGACCTCCAGCTGGAACGCTCATGGGTTAGATGATCCCAGTTCTTAATGCTTATGTAGTGTGAAGCTGCTGTGGCTCTGAGGACAGCCCCTTTGAGCCAGGCATTTGGGTTTGGCTGGGTCTCTGAAGGGCTGTGCTGGCTGCTTTTCCAGCTGATGCAGCTCTTCAGAAAGCAGCAATAGTGTCAGATGCAGTGCCAAGGGGAGAGTGGGCTGGGTGTGGTGTGGTGGGAGGGAGATGGATGCTGTGAGTGCGCTGGCAGGGCAGATGGAAGACAGACACAGTTCAACAACATTTTCATCTCATCCTAGGTCCTGGGCCACACCATTTAGGATTAAATCCAAAGTCGCCTCCCCTATGGTCAGTTCCATGACCAGTAAAGAGTAAAAGATCGATACTTCCAAGATGCACAAAGCCACCCCATGCTGGCTGGCTCATATCCATGTATGTTGCCTACCGCTATTGTGTGATTGGCCATTTTTCAGGTCTCTGTGCAGAAAACCGCCCCTTTTATTGGTCATTTAATCTAGAAAGTATGCAAAATCTAGGAAATCTCTGCCTGTATGTCTACTCTCTATACTACTTAGCCATATTTTAACTAAGCAGTATAAAATAAGTGCTAGGTTAATTGAGCCTAGTTTAGCTCTAGCTTAATACTGCTTGTGAATATGTAGCGTTAAAGCGTATTTGCTATGCTAAAAGTGGCTTTGTGGAGACAGTCCTACATAGTTTGACTAAGAGAGGATTAGCCCATAATTGGAGAGAAGGGAGGAAATGCAAACTGCTTGAAGTAGTATCATGGATAGGGAAGAACTAATTATACTATGCATGGACACTCCCACCCTGAAAATGCCCCAAATGGGCGTTGTGCAATTGGGACCTTTTTCCTAAGGCTAATTGGCACATTGGGAGGAGGGGGTCATTTTCAAGGGAATGGCAGCTGGGGGGAGGGGTTAACCTTCCACTCCTCATGCACTGCCAGCTGCCCCAAATTTAGGGAGGGAAGGGAAGGCTGAAAACGTTTCTTTGGCAATGCCCACTACTGTTATGCAGCACCTGGAAGGTTATGTGCAAGCCTGTGTGACCGTTCTGAAAAAGGTTTCCCTGGTCTATTCCTTAGTAGCCTCACAAGGCATTTAACTCTCATTTGAAATATAGCCAGTTCAACATGCTGTATTAAGCCAACCAGAAATAGAAAGAGCAGCAATTTCACTAGGTAGTCGTGTGATTTTCATAATGTATAATCATAAAGCAGACTAAAAATATTTTACATTTATTTTTGTTATCCATACTAGGCTTGATCGTCTCTTTATTTTACTGGACACTGGTACAACACCAGTAACAAGGAAAGCCGCTGCACAGCAACTTGGGGAGGTTGTGAAACTTCATCCACATGAACTAAATAATCTTTTGGCTAAAGTAAGCATTTTATTGGGTGTTTTGATAAGTAAGGCAATGTTTGAGATATTCCTGGTCATCAGAATTAGCCAAATGTGAATTTCTGCAACATTCAGTCCATGGAGATGATGGTTCTCATGTAAGGAGTGCCACTTGAAGAATTATCAAATGTGTTTAATCATGGCCTTTCACTAATTTATGTAATACTGCACTGCTGTCGACAGCATATAAATTTGCATGTCATTATTTAATGTGTTCATTCTTTGCATAGGGGCTATTTACTATGGTACTAGTCCTAAAACACTTGAATCATTACTGGAAATCAGTAGAACTGTCAATTTTTTTATGGGACATAATCGGTGATTCTTCTGTGGCATTCTTATCCAGCAAATCACTGTCATAGCACACTTGTGGACTTGGTTGCAAGGATATTGTTCAGGTTCCATGCTATTGTTGCTTCTGTTCTCTAAGAGGTTAAAGGACATGCCTGAATATTGACAGTCTTCGATAGAAATAGGGAGCCTTATGCTGCCGAGCTATTTATGTGTAAAAATAACTATTAAATCCTTAGGTTTGTTAATCCAGTGTCCTCTGTCAGTAACAAACCCATGAAACTTTACTAGAGAAAAATCTTACAAAGTTCAAGGTCCCACATTTTTGAAAAGTCAGTGAAACTAGACCACTACTTAGTGTTGATGTAAAAAAAAAATTAATCTTGCCAGATTACTGAGTTCTTTAAATTTTATAGATAAAGATGATCTGCATTCATCAACTTCCCATTTTCAACTCCTAGGGCAGTATCTAATGGTGTCATTCTACAAATGCAAAAAACACTAGCTGAGCTCCACTGAATCTTTCCATCATGCAAGTGGTTGTGCATTACACTTGCACATTACACTTGCGCAACTGCTTATGTAACTGGTCGTACAATTGTAAAAGCTGAACGATTTATACGACCTGAAGAGAAACCAGAGTATTGTAATGCACAATCATAACTTCAGTAGGCTTCTCCTCTTGTGCATAGCTCAGAACCTAGTTTCCGCTAGCACAGCATTTACGCAAGCAGAATGACGGTTGGATATTGCCTGTAGTTTTTAATCCATCGTACTTCATAAGCTCTTCAGTATTGTCCAGAATATAGATGGCTACTGAACGAATGACTGTTTTAAGATATGAGACAACACTAATTCATTGTTGAACTTCTTAAAGGTATTGATACACTTAAGGAGTGCAAATTGGGATACCCGCATTGCAGCTGGACAAGCTGTGGAAGCAGTAGTGAAAAATGTACCAGAATGGAATCCAACTCCACGACCAAAACAAGGTGCTTCAAAGAGAAAGAGCTAGAATTATTGTGAACTGCATCTTTTTTTTAGTCTTTCTGTGCAACCATCTTTCTAAACATGCCCTGCAACAGCTTTTGGACTGTATTATATGCTTGGCTGTTAACAAAGAAATCAGTAACAAATAATGTTCCTCCTCTCTAGTAGAAATACATCATTTGGTTATTACCTATTCCTTCACCTTGCTTACATGTGTAATGCTTCAACACATTATTAAAATAGAAGGCTTTTGAATTGTATTTATGTGCTGTTTTCTTCAGCAGCACTAATCTCACTAAGTTTTTGTTAAATCTAGAACATGGCTGTGAAAGTCCATTGGAAGAGTCATCTGCCTCTGATCGCCTGCGTTTTGACCGATTTGATATCTGCCGTCTTTTAAAACATGGTGCTTCTCTTCTTGGGTCTGCTGGTGCAGAATTTGAGGTTCAAGATGACACATCTGGTACTTGCTTATTTAATACTTTAACTGTTTGATACATTTAAGAAACACTGTTTTCATCATGTATTGTAGCATCTTGTTTTGTTTTGAATAATTAAGCAACTTCAGTCTTTCAGTTTTTGTGATTTAATCAGGTGCTTTTGTTCTACCACTAGATGAATAGTTAGCTGAGCTTTCATAAGTCAGATATATATTTAACCATGTTTGCCACAATCTTTCTACTTTAAGTAGGTAAGCAAATGAAGAATTTACAAATAGCATAAAAATGGAGTGTGTTCTTATTCTGCACAGACAGAAAGTAAATAATTCTTTAGCAATTCTACTGCTCCTCATTTTGGATGCAAGGCTACTACTCATGGTATATCTACTTAAAAGTTCATGAGACATGTCTTCTCAAAGCCAAAGAACTCCTCCATGTATAAGTCAAACATGCAGCAAAACATTTACAGGAAATTATTTAAATTCTTATGTATTTGATAATATTTTCAATATAAATCAACTCCTCAGTAACACAAATATAATATCACTGCAGTATTGATACTGGGTTGGATCCAGGATTTCCCACCAGCAGCAGAAGCCTGCACTGAGCAGAGTTCCACTCACAATGCACTGACTCGTGGGAAGGGGGAGTGAGATGGTCTTTGCTGAGTCTCCCCTTCCTTTTCAATCCCCAACACCACCTCCCATGCTGGTCCAGAGGATCCCTATGGAGCAGATTCTCAGGCATAAAAGACTGCAAGGGGAGAGAGGAATAGGTGAAGATTACCTCCTCCCCTGTTCCACCAATGGGAATGCATCACTTGAGCAGAATCTTTACGTGGAAGGAAGTAGCCCTTCCGTTCATGGGACACAGACTCTGGATCCAAGTAGTCTGTATCTCCAGTGTAACTCTGAGTTAATGTTAAGTGTGAGTCAGACAATTTGCATTCTGTCATTATAACCAGAAATTAGAGGGGCAGGAGGTTCTAAGGCTTATACTCAGGAAATGGCTGAGAAGATTGATCTGAAACTTGGCAGTGTAGGAGAGGTCGTTTTGAGGATGGTTTGTGCTGATTTTGAGGGAGAAAGGGTAAGAAATTGCTTATTTATAAGAGTTTAAATTTTGACAAGTGTCCTCCAGCAGTTTGACAGATGTCTAGGTTTTTTTTCATAAATTTCACTGGGATTAAACTTTATGGCTCAATCATCGCTTGTTGTGTCATCTGAACCTGGGCAGCATGGCTTGTTGGAGGGAGAAAATGACTCTCTAAAACCCCTACAACAAGCCGTGGGTTATTGTCATGGTGTCCAGGTTCAGACAACATGACAAGCCACACCCAGGTGGTGATTATAGAAATCATGCCCCGCACATGCCTGGTATGCACCATGATTTAAATAAACCACTGTGGCTTAAATAAGCAATGGTGACTTAATTTGATCACGTGAACTGGCCCAATAACTCTCTGCTCACCGCTCCTCCTGACGACTGCCTAAAACCTTAACTGACATAAAGACCTGGTTCGCACGATCAAAATAAGCTGCTGTGGCTTAAATAAAATGGTGGGAAATGGTGAGGTTTTGAGGGGAAATAGGAGCTGCAGCATTCATTCTACTTTAATAAACATATATGTTATTTATGTTTGTTACACTAAAGGATGAAGAACTGAACTGTGGCTCTTTTTTAAAGTATAACTTAAAAGTGAACTCCTTTTGAAAGCCAGCTTTCCCAGAGTTTTCCTTTATTGAAACCCTAGGACTTGTTTGAGAAACAGAGTTGTATACCTTCCTGTGAGACATGGTCTGTTAAGAACAACAACACGTTCCAGAATTCCTTAGTTCATGCAGGCATTTTATGTGCACTTGCAAGGAGCCATTTCTGCTGTTAAATTTAGAGGCCCCAAAAGAAAGTTTTCAATTTACTAACCTCAAAAACACACACCCCTTTTTGGCCCAGAATAAGCTATCCTTATTTTATTATAAACCTAGCAGAGATTTATGCCACTGGGATTCTATGATAATTCTTTCAGAATTCTGGACACTTACAGAGTAGTGCTAAACTTCCTGAAATAACCAGTAGTTTATATTAAAATACGTGCATTGCAATATTTATTTGGACACTGTAATGTGGATTGATAGCTTCAGTTGCATAAACTCCATGTGTCTTATTCTGATGATCAAAGAAAATCTGGGACTTAAGCCCACCACTCTGCCACCAACAGCCATCTAGCTCCAAGGCAGTAGTGAAGCTGGAACTAGTCACAGCATAGGATACCAACCATATCCATATCACCTAAATTAGGGATGGGCAACCTCAGGCCCAGAGGTCCCAATCTGGCCCAGGGTTCTCCCAGATGACCACACCCCTTCCCCTGGCCCTACCCCCTTTCCCCCAACCACTGATTGTTTGGTGGCTTCCTGGCTTTTGCGCAGTTTTTTATCTTCTAAAATGCTGAAATGCCTCTCCTGGGGGTTAGTTACTGACAGTAAGAGCTTTAAGCTAAAATATGCTAGTATTGTATTAGCCCTGCCCACCACTGGAATGCAGCCCCTGAGAGCTTCTCCAAAATTGAATTAGGCCTGGGGGCTGAAAGTGGTTCCCCACCCCTGACCTAAATAATATGTCTGTCAGCTGTAATTTCCCAGCTTTTTGGAGCTTCAGTAAACATGGAAAGCCCTTAACAGAACACATTAAACTGAAAGGTTTTTGTTAATCGAATCAGTCTTTAGTCAGCCCAACTGTCTTGTCAGTACTAGTCAAGTGTAAACGCTAAAGGTAGTATCCAACGCAGGCCTTCTGTGGGCAGTCCAGGGTGGCCAGTAGTGGGGCACATGTGGCCCCTACCACTAGCAGTTGCGATGTAGCACTTCCAGGGGGAAGTGCCGAAACAAGCAGAAATGCTGGTTTCCGAAAGGGGCAGGCTCAGGGTTCCCCCAGATGACCACGCCCCTTCCCCTTGAAACTAGCATTTCGGAAACTACCCTTTCAGAAACCAGCATGTCTGCTTGTTTCAGTGCTTCTCCCTGGAAGCGCTACATCACAGCTGCAAGTGGTAGGGGCTGCATGCATGCCACCGAGGCTGCCTGTGCGTGCTGCTGCCAGCCTCCCTGGTCTGCCTGTGCAAGGCTCTTGTTGGATACTACGCTAAATCTGAAAGGGCAAGACAGCTTTTTCAGATCTTTAGGCATTCAGCGGTAAATATGTAAGCATATTGATCTTTACTTAAGAATTCTGCCTTGAACACACTAGTGGATTGAAATACGAGTTTTAACTATAAAAAGTAATCTAAATTGTTGAAGGCTATATATTAATACTTCTCAAAAGGCAGAAATTTACCTCTTGAAAAAAAAAGTCTAATCTTTTTCCAAACCAAGCTTGCTACACTGGTCAAGAGGCAACTTTACATAGGCAAAGTGCAACTAACCTTGATGAAGAAGCTAAGTTATTATTTTTAGTTAATTTTTGCTTCTATATTTATTGTGTTCAGTGCTTTCATTTTAGCACAGCATAAACATAGTTTTAAGCACTTGGACTGTTTCACTTTTAAGGTGAAGTTGATCCCAAAGAGAGGATAGCACGACAGAGGAAACTGCTCCAAAAGAAACTTGGCCTTGATATGGGTGCAGCAATTGGAATGAATACAGAAGACCTGTTCAATGATGAAGATTTGGACTACACTCCTGCTTCATCGTTTCTGGTACACAAACAACCTGTAGGTAAAACTTCAAGCTGTTTCACTGCAAGGACTTATACAGTGGATTTGTTTTGTGCTTCTGCAATTAAGCTTCAAATTCTGTGTCATAACTTCAGTGTTATGAAGATATTTTAATGTCACACAGTAGCGTTATTTAATATATTGTAAAAATCATTGCTAGAGATGATATGACAAGTTATGGGGTGGGGGGTCTGTATCCCTTAAATTGCAAATGGGTGAGATCAAAATGGCCCCAGTGGTCCCTGATTCCCAATAATCAACCTCTTCAGCAGCGAGCACACATGCCAATTCGTACACTGTTCCAGAGTTCCCTGACCCTTGGGAGCGGGGAGCCCAAGGGACTGCAGCAGGAAGGAGGAGGCAGGAAAGTATTTTTGTGTGAATGGAACTCTGGTCACTCTCCCTTGGATCTAAGCCAGAGTAGCCACTTAACCTTTACATCTTTTCAGACTCTTCAGGCTGCTGAGTTGATTGATTCTGAATTTCGAGCTGGTATGAGTAATAGACAAAAGAACAAGGCTAAAAGAATGGCCAAGTTGTTTGCGAAGCAGAGATCAAGAGATGCAGTGGAAACGAATGAGAAGAGGTACTGTAGTAGCTTGAAGCTATTTTCCTTTTTAATTAAATACTTGCCAATAAAGTACATTGTTAAAGCATAAAAGTCAAGAAAAAAAAAAGATTCCCTCTATTTTCCAACTTCAAGGGTGAGTGCTGTTCCTTGAATAACCAAAGTGGTACCACCCATGCACAAGAGGGAGGTAATGGTAATAGACTCTGGGGATACCCAAGGTGTGCAGAACCATAAATCTTTTTGGAGAAAATAAATTGTAGGGGGGGCAGATGGCCCAATATGGATTGAGCATGTTCGCTGAAATACTGACTGACCGGTGGGGGAGTGGCATGTAGTATCCTGGAAAGGGGAGTGGCTGCCTCACTGGAATTCAGCAGGAGTACTTCATACCTGCAAAATTTTGTTGTAAGACGTCTAAGACTAAAGAGCCATCTTGTCAATTCATTTTTGATAATCACAGCACCATGTACATTATCTTGAACCTTATCATTCCAGAACATTACATAGATTAAAACATTCTGAATGAAGCAGTTTTCCATCTGCTACCCCTCTCTGGCATTAATTATAGTAATCGTATGTCATGCCCCACTCTAACATCCATTCCTTAAAGTGGGGGCATCCATATGTTTGCATGTCTGATTTATAGTAGGTGTGTACGTTGGATTTGGCCATACCCTGAGCTGAGTTGGGCTGCTTCAGAGAGATTGTGTGCCTTTCCAAGGTGAAGAAAACAAAGCATGCAGAACTCAATCTGGACCTTCCCAAAGCTTTGTGGGCACTTCAGTGCTTAGGGGCAGGGGGCTGCAGAAAGGCTGGCAGTGTACCTGCAAAAAAAAGGCTACTTTTGCTTTCACTATTCCATATATGGAAAATGGTAGATCCGGGAGCGAGAATGGGGTTGCGTAATTGACCGGTCTTCCTTCTAATTCAAGGAACTGTTTATCCAGGCTCTCCAATCATAGTGATTCTTGGGAGGGATGTAGAGTCTTACCCTTTGCTCAAGTCTGCTCTGTGCTTTTTTAGTTCTGTCTCATCTGACCAGGAAAGTTTGAAGAGCTTTGGTGGAGAGAGACAGGAGTTGTTTGTGGCTTGTGTTCCTTCCTGGTTTCTTATAGTTGTTCCAACCAATCTTCACCCCAAATTTCCCAGTCCTTTTTTCAAATCCTTCCTTTCCCATTCCAGTCCATTCATTCACACCCAGATCTTTACAGTAGAAGTTAAATTTCATTTATTGTTGTTGCTAGTCTGTCTTGTATCTTGTTGTATAGGCACTGTCGTCTGCATCCCAATTTTGGCCTTAGTTGTATACGTTAGGTTTTGTTTTGAATCAAGTTCTCTGTTTTATAGTGTGCGTGTGAGATCGAGAGGGAGAAATGTATTATACTTTACTGTTCTGTATCACTGTGTTCTTTGTGGGGTGCTGGTCTCTTAGTTTGTGTGTACACTATGGTGTGTGTGCATTTTTATTTCATACACGCCAACCCATACACTGCTATGAATGACTTAATGTGCACAAGCACACTTACTAAAGTGTATTATAATGCACATTATTCACAATGGATATGGAACCAGTTTGTGGTGCCAGCAAACTATGTGGTCACCCTAGGGAGAGAAGTTGAGGAGGTAGAGGCAGAGTTTGTACTGGTGCTGCCCATGTCCAGCTGAGTTCTTTCCCTCCCAAAAATCAAATGTCCAGTTCTGAGACTGCTACTAGTAGAAGGCACCTCACTCCCACAGGAAAAAGGGCTCTTCTTGTAGAGCAAGGTGGCGGCAGCAGGACTGGCAGCTCCAGTGGTGAAAAGGAGAGGAAGGCATCTTGCAAGACACTAAGATTCCGAAAGAGCTCTCTGATGTGGGGATGCTGGCACAGGAGTGGGATAATTTCATAGCCCTAGTAGCTCTCCTGGAGGAGGCAACAAAAGCACATTTGTGATTAGAGTAGTGGAGGAACAGGCAGAAGAACAGGTGCTCCTTTCTGATGCTCCCTCCCACTCCTGTGGTGATGAAGGAGACAGAGTTTAAGCAGTGGTTCTGGGTCACTGCAGAAGAGGCAAAGCATGTTATGGGATCACTTGGAAGTGGTAGTAGATCCCAGCTATGCAACCTGCCTGGACTGAAGGGAAGTTCTGAGCAGCATGGGGTAGAAATGTGGGCACTATACCATCACAAGTCTGCTCTTGCACTTGACAAGGCAGCACCAGTCTGTCTGTTAGGGGTAGGGAAGTCAGGAAGCAAGGACAAGACTGACAGAGCAGGGCATACAGAGTGTGAGGAGTCCCCCTCTTAGTCAGCCCCCCCCCCCACCCGAAGCAGAAGCTTAGACAGGCCACTATGGAGGACAAAGTGTGGGGCCATGAGATAACCAACTGCATTGGTTAGATGTTGGCACTGGATGACCAGCCATTCAGCGTGGTGGAGTTCATTGGGTTCAGCCACCTAATGGAGCTTGTCCTATATTACATACTGCTGTTACATGCCATTGTCAATAAGACAGTGGTGCCCTCCCTGTACCAGGCAGCCAGCGAGAAAATGTAGGCTCAACTGTGGAGAGCAGAGCCACAGATGGTGCACTTCACCTCTGTTATTTGGTGCAGCCAAATTTTACAGCTTGCCCACAGACTTAAAGGTTGTTTTTGTATGTGTCCATGCTTAACCTGGTTTGGGATTCTTCCTTTATATTATCCTTCCTATTCAGGCTCCAACTTCCAGTCCTTTACAAAACGCTTTCCTTTTTCATTCCAATACATTCTACAACTTGGATGTATGTAACTTGAATTTTATTCATTGTCTACACAACCCATAGGGTTGGTGGTAGAAGCAAACCCCTTATAATTCCCTTCCCACCCTAAAATCAGCTTCAGCACCTAGCACAAAAGCCCCTGCATCTATCCTTCTGTAATTTGGCAGGTTTCTAATGAAAGGGCATAATTACAGTGTCTACTGTTTTCATAGGAATTGCCCACCAAACAATAAGGGGGTGTTATCAAGCTTTTCTAACCATCACAAAACTGGAAAGACTCCCCTTGCACAAAAAAAACCATGCACTTGTCTGAAATTTGCCAAGCTTTATCCTCACAGAAGGGGCAACTATGACTGCAGATGTCATGTCGTTCTGTCAAAAAACAAAGTTATAGGCACTTAATTTTTTTAAAGAGAAAAATGTTAAGGAGCTGAACACCAAACCCCTTCACTTATTTGTGTAAAATTTGGTAGGCTTCATCCCCTGAGATCGGTCTACAATGCCTGCAAATGTTACCCAATTCTGTTAAAAATTAAGGAAGTTACAGCTGTTTAGGCACAAAGGTTCTGCTCCCTGAATCTCACTTTGGATTCAGCTCTGTGTTGAATCAGGAGAACTCCAAATCATTCTGTTTTGACTTGGACTATTTTCCAAATCACCAAAATGGGATTCGAATCAAAACTTTTGGTTGATTCATACCCCTGATTTATAGCTATCCTAGCAGCTGTTGAAAGGCAAACAATCATTCCCATTTCTTCCTGTGATCTCCTTCTGCATTCTGTCAGCGATGCCCGGGTACATGGTGGTGCCACCAGAGAGAACTTCCAGTAGAACTTTGATTTCCTGTAACAAAACAGTATCACTAAGGGATCAAATGTTAAATCATAAGCTGTCATCTCTCCTGTAGTTTCAAAAATTATGATCTGGAAGTTGTTGATCTTCCCAATAGATATTATATCTGCACCTACATTTCCCCCATGCATCATTTGCTCAGGATAAGTCGGTGCCTATGAAGAAGCTAACACATCATTTAGTACAATGAATCTTGAGATACTAGCATCATTCCTATTTGGAATATAAACACATATAGTACATTATATGGTAGGTAACTCTTCTGTTAAGTGGTGTGATATGACACTTCACAGATATTTCAATGTTCCTTTCTAGCAATGATAGCACTGATGGTGAGCCAGAAGAAAAGAGAAGAAAAATTGCAAATGTTATCATCAGTCAACCTGCAACTGACTCCAGACTTTTGGTAGAGAATATTCCAGAAGAGGTACAGTATACCCTTATAACCACTTTAATTGACAGTGCAATCCAACCTTTTAAAGTCTAGTAATTCAGTAATTCAGTAGGTGAATTATGGACCTAATCTCTCACCCCTTGAAATCAGCTATATTTAAAGTAGTGATGGAGGTGAAGTCTGTATTGCTGGAATTTAGAATCCAAACGTCCTCAGTTTGAAATACCCTGTCTTAATACAAAGTAAACACAAAGTAAGCCCAGATCCTCAAAATTTACAGGGAGCACATGACTCTTTTGATACAGCAGCTTCACTGGCTACCAGTTTGTTTCTGGGCAGAATTCAAGGTGTTGGTTGTGACCTATAAAGCCCTTTATAGCTTGGGATCAAGCTATCTGTTTCCCGCCTCCCAGCTGAGCAGAGCAAGCTGCTCCAGCTGGTCCAGGGACTACAGAAGCAAGCAAGCTCCCAGAGAGTGAGCGACCAGGGGGAGCGAACAGGGGGAGCAAACAGAAGTTGGCCAGGGGAGTTCGGCAGGGAAGGTCAAGGAGGAAGCCCCTAACATTATTTTTTTCTTTTTTAACTAACTTTTTTTCATTTATTTGTCTTGTAACACACACTTCCACATCATGTTTTAAGGAAGCATGATGTAGTAGTAATGGGGGACTTCCAATTTCCCCAATATTTGTTGTGAGACAAATTCTGCAAAACATGGCCCCTCCAGGAAATTCCTGACATCGTAAGCTGCCTTGAGTGCCATTTTTGGTAGAAAGATGGGGTTCAAAACAAATAAATGAAATTTGGGCCCAGGCTCATTACCAAAGTCAAAAAAGAAACAGCTGCACCAATTGAATTCCCAACATGTTTTGACACTTGATCTTTATCAAGGGAACTTGGGTATTTTACATTTTGTATTCTTCAATTCCCTTGATAAAGTCCAAGTGTCAAAACGCATTGGGAATTCAATTGGTGCAGCTGTTTCTTTTTTGACTTTGGTTTCCATCCTTACAGCTGTTTTTTCTGGCCCCTATTGGCACTGTTGCCCAGGCTCAATGCCTTCTATTGGTTTTCATCTATTGCTGCAAGCCCTGTTCCTCTTCCTTTCTCCCAAACTTAACTTACAGTGGGGCAGCAGAAGCAGCAAGGATAGTCTTCCACTCTCTTCCTTCCTCTGTGAGGCATATTTTATCCAGGATTCCTTGTGCCTCAGGTGTTGCTATTGCAGCACTCTAGGATCATGAGGGAGGGAAGCAGGCAGAGACCTCTAGGGAGAGTGGGGAGAAGGACACCTTGCAGCCCCTGCCAGGTTTGTTTTGTGAGAAGAGAAGTGTCGGGGCCGGGGGGGATTGGAGATTTTTCAGACCTGCTCATCTTTGTGATCTTTCATTGCAAGCACTCAAAAATACTTTTTTCAAATGCTTACAAGGAAACATTGTAAAAAGTAAGTGGCAGTCTAGGTGACCTGAGGAGTTTGCCTTTTACTCATTTAAAGTCATAAACATTAGCTGGCTGCAATCTGACAGAATGCAATCCTGTTCCTGAATTACTTGGTTATGCAAGCAATTTCTGTGAAGTGATAAGGGGAAATTATTTCAGGGATACTTGGTTAGAATTATAAACAAAAGGGCTCTCTGAAATAGTCTGTATGAAAGCAGGTGTCTTTGGAAATGGTGTTCATGCCAGAAGCATTGTCAAGGTTGGGGCCAGTCCAGGTGTGGTGGTGCTACTAGGTATTCTCAGCTGTCAAGGGTTTCTTTTGCAGTTGAATTGAGATCATTGCATACTCTTTATCAAAATCAGTGGGATTTAAATATGTATAACTGGTGCATAGAATTGCAGTTTTTGTCATTTTGATGGTGGTTATTATATCAATTTTATGGAAGTGAAGGATCTTAAAGAAGGTGCAGTGCAGAAATTAATTTTTAAAATAATAGACTCTTACCCACAGAATTACAAATGAAGAAAGGTGTGAATGCTAGGAAAGGGGAGACACAATGAAGAAAAGGGAGAGGCAGAGATTAGAGGTCAGAGGCTCATGAGAAGAGATGTGTTTTCAAATGCTTAATTTAAATATTTGCAAGAAAGCAGAAGTGGGAGTGGCAGGAGCTGAGTTCCAAAGAAAAGCAAGAGTTAAAGACTTCCAAAAAGAGCAGTGAGAAAGAAGGGAGCAATAGTTACCCAAGTCTAACCAGAAGGAAATTATCAGCATAGTAAGGACAACAAGAAGGCAGAGACAGTAGAGATGAAGAAGCCAAAGAGTGAAGACTGTTAAAAACAAAAAGCAGTAACTTGAACTGAATTAGATAAGAAAATGGAAACCACTGAAGAGAATGTAAGTCAGGAGAAAGGTAGACAAAAAAGAAAAATCAACAGGCAGCAGATTTAAGAATGGAGACGAGAAGGTGAAATAGAGGCAAAACAAAGCCATTGAAGTTCAGTCCCAAATTTTCTCATAGAAAAATGGCTTGACTTTCTGATGCACATAAATGTTGACTAAATGCTTTATCCATCCTAGCCCTTTAGATTAGAAATTCAGTATTTTGCTTACTGTAGAATTACTTTACTATCCCTTAACTATATCCAAATGGTTATTTAAATGTAGATCGAGGTTCAGTGTAATAATGTATAATCAAGCACCTTTTATCTTTTTAAAAAATAATTTGGCAGGGAAATCAGCTAAGAAATTGTTGACCACGTTATTTTTGTCTCTTTTAGACCAATGAATGGCCTCTAGAAAGTTTTTGTGAAGAAGTGTGCAATGACCTCTTTAACCCGTCATGGGAGGTAAACATTTGTCTTACTGTCTTCAATAATACATAATTGGAAGGAATCAATGCTTCATATACACTGTGTCCTTATTTTTTAAATGTGTGTAGTACAGTTTTTCTCTGGCTGGTGGGAGGAGGCATCCAAGGATTGGGTTATCTCTTCTCATTGCCCAGGAAGGCAGGGATCACATGATTAGTGATCCTTGAAGGAAGTCCTGGTCCTCTAGCTCCCCCTCTAGTTTTCTTCCCTGCCTTTGCCCAGGGCAGGCATTACTCTTTGAGCTCTTCCTAAAAAAATCCTATTTTTTTTCCTACCCTGATTGTTACTTATTTCGTTTTCAGCCTCTCTGGGATGGCAGGGGAGCTTTCACTTTCCCCATCCTCTATCCTCATGGCTCTGGTGGGGAAGGGATTTCTCTTCTGCAGCCAAGCCTGTATAGTGGGAAAAAAAGACAACATCAGTCACAGATGTACACCTGATTTCAACCTGCCCTCCTGGGCATCCCACCCTGACACAGAGGTTGCTCAGAGTGTGCAGTCTCGTTGCGCTTCAGCCTGACTTATTTATTGGTCCAGAGCCTCCAGAGCAACTCCTACAGGAGGATCCACATAGCAGTGGCAGTGACTCCGTAGCAGCATGGGGGCTTGATTGTAAAGGCAGCTCCCTTGACCCTTAGAGGTCTTGATTCCAGAGAGTGGTCTCTGCGCATTCCATGTTGCCTTGCCCTCCAGAGCAATGTCTTTTGCCTATTGTGTTTATTTTCTTGCTCTGCTGTTCTGTCCTCCCCGGTCTTTCTTCCAGTATTGTGTCTTCAGTTTGGCCATGTTCAGAAACTGGAGACGAAGCTGGGGGACCAGGGCTTCCTTCAAAGATCACAAATCATGTGGTTCCTGCCTTCCTGGACAGTGAGGAGATAACCTAATCCTTGGATGCCTCTATCCCAACAATCCAGAATGGGCTTTCACGTTTCATTCTAGCCATGTTTCCAGTTTAGTCAATACATTTATTTCTATTGGCCATAACAAATCTGTAGCTCAGTTGCGTTCATCCTGTGCAAAGTTGTAGCAGTCCGTAACTTGACATGTGAGACCAGTAATGCCTGTTGCAAATGTTGCATATACATGCAGTAGAAAGATTGTGTAGGGTTTAGCGTTTGAATGTAAAGGCTTAGTTCATATGTCACAAACATGGCTTGGCTGTTGGGAATGTGTGCAGTCTTGGGTGCACTGTCCTCCCCTCACGTGCTGATTACTTCCATTTCCTGCTTTGGTAACCATAGCTTGCCTTGATGTTTATAAAGTCATTTAAAAAAAAAATTGCCAGGCCTTTCATATAAATTTAATATTTACCTGCTACTCTTGTTTTATCTGGCTCTGTATTTGTGGTGTTTAAGCTCCTTCATTGTTTATATTGAATTGTATTATAATGGTTGTTGTAAGCTTCTTTGGAGGGCATTTTAGCCTGAAAGGTGAGACATGAGAGTTTTAAATAAAAATATTCCAATCAGTTGAATTCTGGTTTGAAGCCTATGATTAGTGGTACTCAGAGTTCATTTCTGGACCACATCAGACTATGGTTAGCTGCCCTGAGAGCTAACCTGATGCGCTATGAGTGCGCATGCGTGTAAATGAACCTTGTATCATGAAAAGTCTGTTCTTAAATAGACTCTTAATCTGTTTGTTTTTTTTCAACTTTTTAGATCCGGCATGGTGCAGGTATTGGATTGAGAGAGGTACTTAAAACTCATGGGAAAAGTGGAGGTAAAATAGGAGACAGCACTATAGAAGAGGTAAGATCAATATGCAACTCTAGATAATGCATAGTCAGCGTTTGTATGTTCACTTGCAGTGCTGAATTTTCAGTGTTTTTCAGTGTTAGCAGAAATGAATTGTTGAGATAGATTAAGGAAAGTAGAACAGTAGGGGCTTCCATCCCGGTACACGTTGTGAGATGTGTTCTTTTTTGGTCTCTGCATCATGTGTATGGGTCCCACGCCTGGTCCTGGGTGCAGTTCCTGCCTTTCCTTGAGTTCCTCTTCAAACACTGCAGCAGTAGCATTGTGAGGAATGTTCTCCAGATCTCCTTAAAATTGTGAGGAGATTGAACTGTTCAGCTGTGTAATTTCCATCCATTTCATTTTGTTTTATTCAGTTTCTTTTCAGTTATTTCCGTCTCTTGGCTTTGTGTTCTGTTTTTACTGTGGCGCTTGGGCATTTATTTTCTTGCATAAGGTCTTGTGGCCTTGAAGTCTTCCTTCAGGAAATATGTGGAGTGTGGTGACTAATGTCCACCTTCTGATGGATACTCTTATCTCCTTTATTGGGGATAAGAGTGCCTAGTAGATTCACATCAGCACCGCCAAACAGTTACTAAACAACTTAGAACTGGTCATCCTGCTTCAGAGCAGTGGTTTGGGAGCAAGCCTTGAAGGCTGTGGATTTGGCAGTCTGCTTCTTCCCAGCATTCACAATCATGTCCCTCACTCTGGGAACGCGGGCCCATCCTTGCAGTGTTTCCAATGGCTTTGGCCTCAGTTTCAACATTATCAGAGCCAAGTGTCTGTATGTACATCTTGCTCAGGCGGGTACTCTTCCATGACAGAGATGGTATCCACCTCTGCCTTTTGACACCTGGAAACTCCCTCAACCTTGGGACATACAAGGAACCCAAGGCCAAGCTTCTTGCCTTTCTCTTGCTAACAGAGGGCAAAAAGAAAAGAGGTTGTGTGAACATAAGATAGCTTTGGTAACATCAGTTCAGACTTGGCTACCTTCGGTGCTGATGACCTCTATGGTCCCAGGCTCTCACACTTGTCTGGCACCAGAGGAGTTGCTGGATCATCTAACTCTGTTCCTGATGCCATTATCTTCTCAGATCTGGGAGAAGATTAAAGAGATTCTCCCGTTCTCCAGATGTTCAGTTCAGATCATAGGCTCCACTATGTTCAAATCATAGGGTGCTGAACATATTAAAAATGATCATAACTTACTTTGCACTGTTACTGCATGTGCTCTCCTTCTGTCAGACTTATTAAATATATTATTAATAATAGTAACATATTACCCAGTGTAGCTACAAACATTATTTGAGTAGTACAGAAGTGCTTTCTTTTCCTGAAAAGTGGTGTCAGTTTGTCACTAATTCTCAGGCTTTTCAAAAAGAGTAGTGATTAAATAATATGACTCAACTTGACACTGGTTCTGACTGAGGCCTTGTTGAAACATGTAGCAGAACGAAGTGATAAAATAAACTGCCATTTTGTTTTGCTGGGGGGTGGAGGAGGGAGGATTATATTTTTTAATGCTCGTGTTTGTGAGTGTAGTTTTTTTTTTTAAAAACCCTTCAGGTAGAAAATACTAGCACAGCAAAGAGCTGGGCTAAAACATGGAACCTTTCATCCTGATGGCTTTTTTACATGCGGAAACATTCAAAAATGACACCTCCCACCTGCAGTCTGAAGTGGTATCATGCATGCTACCTCCTCATGGTTTGATCATTTCATTCTCATGCATGTATAGACCAGTCCCAACTCTGGTGGTTCATCAGTGAAATTCCATGTAGTTTCATAAAATGTGCACATCTTTTCTTTGTTTTATAAGCTGAGTAAGAGTAATTCTTCTTTGTACGCCTTGCAAAGGATTTAAATGTTTAATACACAAACAGTGAATTAACTTTTTCCTGAGAAATCTTCCCTGTGTTCCAATGTTGGTTTTCTACAACAACTTCTACTCAGTGCAGTGCTGTTAAACATTGCTGTTGGCTCACCAGCAGATAAAATGTATAACGTTAACTTGGCATTTATTTCACATGTTCAGTGGAGCATATATGCTTTTGTAAGAGCCTCTAAATGGAAGGAGGTTGAGAATAATTCAACATTTGCCAACTCAAAATTTACTGTTTGTTAAACAGATGACACAGCAACACCAAGACTGGCTGGAAGACTTGGCTATCAGGCTTCTTTGTGTGTTTGCATTAGACAGATTTGGTGATTTTGTTTCAGATGAAGTAAGTATCAACTTTGAAAGCTTACTGTGTGTATTTGGTCTTAATTTCAATGCCTTTCTACTGTTCTATTGAGGGTTATTCTCCTTAAATCTTAGGTTGTGGCACCAGTGCGAGAGACTTGTGCTCAGACTTTAGGAGTAGTGCTGAAATATATGAATGAGAGTGGAGTTCATAAAACTGTGGCTATCCTGCTAAAGTTACTTGCACAGGAACAGTGGGAAGTGAGGCATGGTGGTCTCCTAGGAATAAAGTATGCTTTGGCAGTTCGTCAGGTAATGGTTTTAAGTTTCTAAGTTTCTTCAGTCTGGCATTGTTTATTTCATGATTTTGGAATTGTAGGAGCCACTTACACTTGGCACTTTCCCATTCTGTTGATGTCCCATTGTGTTGGTGTGCGTGAGTGAGACTCTCCACAGAGCAGTACCAGGGGCTTTCCTGTCTATATAGCACCAGCCAGGAGGGAGGGTTTGTCTTTTAATACGTATCAAAAAATGAACACCTATAAACAGATTCTCTAGGCATTGTACAAATCAAATGTAAAAAATAATACAATAAATCAGACAAAATCCAGCACAACATAAACCCTAAATAAACACATACTAATATACCATAATAAATACAGATTACAAATGCTAAAACCACCATCGGGTATAGGAGCTAAAAAAATCACACTGCTGGGACTTAGGCCTTAAATTACTAAAAATGCTGAAATGCTTACAATACTTAAGTACTTTAAATGTCTGGGAGAACAGAAAAATCTTAGCCTAGCACTGGAAAGATAAGAATGTCAATGCGAGACAAGCTTCCCTAGGGAGAGCTGAGGGCCACCCCTGAAAATGTCTTTTTATCACCTTCCAAACCTCAGAATTAAAGTGCACTCAAGGGGCTTCCATATATGACCTTAAGGCACCTTATGGGAGGAAATCAGTGGTACTAAAAGCCCTTGGAAGGTGAAGAACAATTATTAGGGTTGCACTAGCCCTATTTCTCTTCAAACAGAAGTCATTCTGCAGGGTGATCAAGGCTCTTTTGGTGCCAAAACCAGGCCTAAATCCCAGTTGAAATAGGCGCAAAAATCAGACTCATCCAAGAGAGCCTGGATCTGGTCAGTCACCATGCACGCAAACATCTTGGCCAAGAAGGGGATATTTGCCACTGGTCTATAATTATTAATATCTTCCAGTCCAATGAAGGTTTCTTTTGGAGTAGTTTTGCTACTGCCTCCTTTTTTTAAGGAAGCTTGGACCACTCCCTCTCTTAAAGAGGAGTTGACTACCTTCTAGACCCAGCCTGCTGTCTCTTCCTTGCCAGATGTAATCAACCACAAGGGGCAATAGTCAAGCAAACGTTGGCTAAACCTTATCAAGCACCTTGTCTGCATCCTCAGGCCCCCCAAAGTGACATCCATCCAACAACATAGAACCAGACAGTGCTTTGGACACTCCCTGAATTGACCTGGGCCAACTGTGGAGTCCAAGTTGTGGAAGATTGTATTGCCCTCAAAATGTCTTGCAAGCATGTCACAGCATGCTACTAAGGTTTCTACTACCATTAGGGCGAGATTTTAAAAGGCCCTGGGTTGCAATCTTATGCAATTTCAGACAGAAAAAGTCCTACAACTTTCAGCATTCCCCAGACAGGATGGCTGGCTGGGGCATGCTGGGAGTTGTAGGACTTTTTTCTGTCTAAACATGCATAGGATTGCTCCCTAAAGCACTCAAAAGCTTCACTGGATGACTTTAAGAAGGCATAGTGGTGGTGGAGAAAGATTGCTTCACTGTCACACAGCAGGCTTGATAATGAGCTCTTACTAGTGTCAATTGTATTCCCCCTGGGTTTTCCAACACTTTTGTTCTAGATGTCTCCCAGCTTTCTTCTTCCCCCTTAGCTATGGGGTATAGCAAGGAGCTGAATGAGCTCTGCTGAGTAGGAGAGGTTGCTTAGGAGTGGTTGTGTCCACTGCCTGAGTGTGTCTAGATTCCACAGATTGACCAGGGCGTCAACAGGAGCACCAGTCATACCAGCCAGAACCGCCCCCCCCCCCCGAGCCTTCTAGAATTCATCGTAGTCTACCAGCCTCCAGGGCAGATAATCCTAATAGGTCTCCCACCCATGCAGCCAGAGCAACCACTGCCAAGATATTGCTTTATTTTTAAAAAATGTATAGAACAATTTGCAGACAGAGCTTGGAAGCCTACTGTATGACAATGAGACTAATGCTTGCTTTATTCATAATAATTAACAAGTGAGCTCTGCAGCATGATTTTGCAGTGTATCCTCACTTCCTAAGGGGAGTGTTCTTGTTCAGGGCTCTAGACAGTGTGGAAGAGCAGGAGACTTGTACTGCTGTTTAGACCTCTCTGGATTCTGGGGAGGGGCAGAAGGGGAGATCTGGAATTTGGAAAGGGATAAAGGACATTTTTTCTTTCCCAACTGTGAAGCTTTCTCATGCTGTGCTACATAACACAGTAGAAGCTTGCCCATGTGAAACCTGAGTATTTTATAACATGGGGGAGGGGGGAAATGTCTATCTTCCTCCCTTTCCTCTCCTTCTAAAATATCTCTGTATAGTGGGGGGGAGTGGAGAGGGATAACTTTGCAATACGCAACTCCCTCCCAACTTTCACCTCATAGGTACTTATCATATAAGCTCTTAGAGGCTTGGTCGGTCATATTCACCTCCCACGCCCAACATTTTGTCTCTCACCTGCTCTCAACCATAGACTTAACTGATAGACTAATATAGTCTACCTGAGTTTTGGTTCCTTTTAGGCCCTCTTTTTCCTGTCTCTCAGCTCAACTGTCACCAACATTGTGTAAATCTTGGAAGTTCACAGATCTTTGTCAGGCCTTTTGGTGGAGGGAGGGGTTTCATTTTCTTTTTCGTTTTCTTTTAATTTGCAAACTTCTGCTTTTCTTAAGGCATCTCCTGAGTATGTAGAAACCTTTATTTTGGGGTAGTTCCATTTCACTTTTAAACTGATAGGCTTTCAACTACTCGACTTCAATATTAGACAGAATGATATTAATGTCTAAAGAGGACATGGGTTCCATTCACTTGAAAAGAGACAGTAGTCCTGCATGCAGGCTTACACACTTCTTTATCCTTTGATCTTAAGTTTAACAGTTCTTGCTTTTGCAGGACTTAATTGATACTTTATTGCCTAAAGTCTTGCCTGCAATAACTGAAGGTCTGCAAGATTTGGATGATGATGTTAGAGCTGTTGCTGCAGCATCTTTAGTACCAGTAGTGGAAAGCCTTGTCCACCTTCAGCCAGAGAAAGTGAGTAGGGTACATTGACACTTGAATACTTCCTGGTTTTGTTCTGAACAAAGGTCTGAGCATTAGCAATCCATGTTCGTTGAACTATCTTGGCATCACAAATTTTTTCATCTCTGCTTATAATTTAGGTACCCTTTATTCTTAATATCCTATGGGATGCACTTATGGATTTGGATGACCTGACAGCTTCCACAAACAGCATTATGACCCTTCTTTCATCCCTTTTGACTTATTCTCAGGTCCGAAAATGCAGGTAATTCAGATAGTTTACTGGAAGGTCCCTATTTTTTTTTTTCTAGGATGTCATTTTGCATTGTTGTTTAGATGGTGAAAAATCCATAGTAGATTTGTTTTGATCGTAGAATACAGTAAACATGTTCTTAAAATTTGATAGCCGGCCTGTATTGTCTGAGCTGCCTGGAGGTGTAGAAAGGGTAAAGGAAAAGGATAAGGGTGCTACAAAGTGAGCAAGGTTGAAATAGGTAAAGGATTGTCAGTTCCTGTACATATACTGTAGTTCTGTTCCAGGGAACTTGGACTTGAAGTAATGAAGTGTACATTCTAGTGTTAGATTCTGAGGGGAACCCTCCCACTCACCACAGGGAGTATTTATTTATTTCATTTCTATACCACCCATTAGTCGAAACTCTCTGGGTGGTTCACAAAAATTAAAACCAAAAAGCACACAGTAAAACAATATAAAATATAAAAGCATTAAAACCACAATATAACAATACAACCAGAATAAAACCTAGCAGCAATGCAGAGATTTAAAACAGCAAAGCTAAAACACTAGAAAGCTAAAACGCTAAGACGCCTTGGAAAATAGAAAGGTCTTCACCTGGTACTGGAAGGAATACAATGTAGGTGCCAGGCGAACCTCACTAGGGAGCTCATTCCGCAGCTGGGGTGCCACAGCAGAAAAGGCCCTCCTCCTAGTAGCCACCCACCTCACTTTGTTTGGCAGGGGCTCACGGAGAAGGACCGCTGAGAATGATCTTAAGGTCTGGGCAGGCACATATGGGAGGAGGCGATCCTTCAGGTAACCTGGCCCCAAGCAGTTAAGGGCTTTGAATGTTAATACCAGCACTTTGAATTGGGCCTGGAAATGGATTGGCAGCCAGTGCAGCTGGAAAAGTACCGGCGTAATATGAGCTCGTTGGCCAGTCCCTGTATGTAACAAATTTATACAAACAAGGGGGACCTGCAGTAAAATATAGCAGTGTGGAGTACTTCCAATCACTGTTCCAGTCAGTCAGCTGTACCCCCCTCTTCAGTCGTCCATTCCATTTCCCCTCTCAGCCAGTTTTCCATTTTTTTCCTTCAACAGTCAGTCAGCATTCTGTGCCCACTGAGCACACACAGTCCTCACTGGGCTGTGTTTGGGCTCCCTCTACTTTGGGTTTTTTCTAAAGATTTTTTAAAAATGTGTAAAGCTTTGGATTCCACTGCATCTGCTGATACCTCCCTATTGTGTGGGGTGATGCCGTTTCGGCTATATAAACATTAGCGCTCTTGCCACTCTATTTGTCCTAGGAAGGACAAAACTTGTTCAAATAAACATGGTTTGGTCCAGTTCATTTTAATTTTTTTAATTGCTTTTCTCCCTGCAGTAAGTGGGATTAGTGCACAATTGAGACTCATGCCAGGTGGGGACTCTGCTTTGTAATGTTCTTGTAGTCTATAATTGCTCCAATCTCTATTTCTAAATAATCATTAATAAAATTTCATGCCTTTGTCCATTTCAATATTATTGAAATACATTGTAGGTTTTTTCTACCCCCAATATCAGATTACTAAAGAGCTTTTTGCAAGTATAGAAGGATCAGCAGAAGTAGTATGGCTGAAAAAGATCTTGCTTGAAATCTTGGAGAGCCATTGCCAATCAGGTTAGATGGTACTGGGCTGGATGGGCCAAGAGTCGTACGTTATGTAATACACTTCCTTAGGGCACAATCCTATTGAGATCCAATGCATGGATTCTCACCTCCATCCTCCAGCCACCCTGTATTTTTGGCTAGATAGCTGATTTCAGCTGTCTAGCTGCGGCTTCTGGGAGGGAGAGGGAAGGAGGCAGCATGGCGCACAGGAAACTGTGCAAAGTGGTTTCCGCAGTCTCCTCCCCACCCACCCCCAGGACTGCCCCCTTTTCACCATCTCTGTACTCCCATTTCTGAGCACAGAGATGTAGCCAGCGCAGAGAGGACTGTGCCTGCTGGGAGCAGGAGGGGGCAGGGAGAGCATTTTCTGAGAACTGTGTTCGGAGCCCTGGTTCTGACCTCTGTTCCCAGTAGCCGAAAAATCCCATGACACTCTAGATGGTGTCTAGTGGCCATAGGATTACTCCCTTAATATCCTAACTTTATAATATATAGAATGCATTCTGTTTGTTAGTATAGGCACATAACAATCATATTTTTATTTTAAAACATGAGTATGAATTACGGGATAGAATTTGACCTTTTCTTGCTCTTTGTTTTCCCTTCACTCGTACTTCAGTATTCAGCAGTCGCTCTCAATTCTGGTACCACGTGTGTGGCCATTCCTACATCATACAATATCTTCTGTTCGAAAAGCAGCATTAGAAACTCTGTTTACCCTGTTGTCTACTCACGATCAGGTGAGAGCTAGTTATCTAATGGGTTACTTTAGAAAGAGAAATGTGGATGTATTTATCTACTTATGCAGAATTGTCATATTTCATTAAGTTTTGGTACTGCTTTTCTCTGAAATGTTCAAAGCATTTTACAAAATTATTAAGACTCTCACCATACAGAAATATTTAAACACAACTGAAGTAGCAAATTAATATGCAGCACACAACATTGTACTACAACATCTTTCCCAGATTGCTTTCTTAAAGTAATGTGTTTTGGTACTTATTTTCTGTTTTTAGAGTTCTGCAGCCTGGCTTACTCCCATTTTGCAAGACATGTTAAGACATATCTTTCAGTTCTGTATTTTAGAAAGTAATCAAGAAATTCTGGAACTAATACATAAGGTATGTGCCTTTTTGTAACTTAAATATGCCTTGCTTATTTATATCTCTGGTTGTGTGCTATGGTTGTTTCAATGTAGCTAATGTTTCTATTTTAGCATTTGCTAATCTTATTTGATTTTCTTTGTACAATGCAGTGTAAAATACTGCTATTCAAAATGTGTAGATGAAAATTGTGGATATATTTTGCTTCTTAAATCAGTAATGAAACTTGAAGATCACGTATCTTTAAACTGCCAATAAATGTCTTATTCCCCCCTCCCTCTTTCGTAGGTGTGGCTTGAATTGTTAAGCAAGGCTTCTCTACAATATGTGGTAGCAGCTGCATGTCCGTGGATGGGAGCCTGGCTCTGCTTAATGATGCAGCCTTCTCATTTGCCTATTGATTTAAATATGTTGCTGGAAGTGAAAGCCAGATTGAAGGTAAAAAAAAAAATGAAATTGACAACAGATATTGGGAAACAAAATACTGTTTTAACAATGACATGGCAGCTAGAATGGAATATTTGCAGTATCTGGTCAGGTTCTTTTAATTTAAGAGATTCAGGATCACAGTTCCATACCAAATTGTTCAAATAACCATACATTCTGTATGCCAGTACTTCTGTAGTAATGCATATTGGCACTTCCTTGAACAGAGCCTCGTGTGGCGCAGAGTGGTTGGCGGCAGTATTGCAACCGAAACTCTCCCCACGACCTGAGTTCGATCCCAGCGGAAGCTGGGTCTCGGGTAGCCGGCGCAGGTCGACTCAGCCTTCCATCCTTCCGAGGTCGGTAAAATGAGTACGCAGCTTGCTGGGGGAAAGGTAGTCATGACTGGGGAAGGCAATGGCAAACCACCCTGCCATAGTCTGCCATGAAAATGCCAGCGCAAGCAGGCGTCCCTCTAAGGGTCAGTAATGACCCGGTGCTTGCACAGGAGGAACCTTTCCTTTCCTAGTGCTTGAAAACCCAGCATTGGTCCATATGAAAATCGCTTGAATATTTCTAGCACTTTTGTAAGTATTTATTTAAAAAGCACTTGTCAGGAATTCAAAACCAGGGGTAGGGTAGGCAACCCGGTGTAGTCCAGATATTTTGGGATACAACTCCCATAATCCTTGACCCTTGGCCATGCTGGTTGGGGCTTATTGTAGTCCAGAACATCTGGGGGGTACCAGGTTGCCTACGCCTGTACTAAATATTAAATAGCCAAATTATATTTAAATTATTTTGTTACTGGGCCTGTGTTATAGTTTCCAAGCTTATTGTTAACACCAAAATGTCTACATATGCTTCTAGGGGCTGTACTCTCTGATACTGCTATACCTTATCTGCAGTACACTGCCTATACCATTCCCTCCAGTTGCACTGTTTAATCTAAATAGAATTGCATTAGTCGTAATGAAAAAGTCACTTGCTTCAGCTGCCTGTCCATGTACATTGCAACTCTCAACTGTTTTAAGCACAAGTCTCCACAAATTATATCTGTGCCTTTCCCTTTCCATCCAGCAAGTGGCAACCAGCCCCTCCCACAGTACTAAGGAGAAGGGCTAATAACACAGATGGCGTTATGACCCATAAGACTTCTTCCCCTACATGTCTCTCAGAAAATTAAACATGGCCCTCACTTCCCTGGCAAGCCTCAGCCTAGCAAGTATCTGTTTTCAAAACCAGGGTTAAAAAGGCTAGGAGATGGTTTCTCCCCCAACTAAATTCACTCCCAGATTTTTCTTTGCAGCAGCTCCTTTCTGGTGCAATTTACAAAACAGGCCTTTTTTGTTCTTTAAAAGGTCTACCTTAGTCTATAAGGTAGACCTTTTCAATTAGAATGGAGTGGCATAGGAGCTTGTTGACTGGTAGGCATTTGGAAGGAATATATTATAATGGTGATGGATGGAGGCTGGGGTTACCTGCTACTGCTGAGTGCCAAGAGAAAGATAGTGCTGGAGATGGGAGCAAAAGGAGCTGCGTTGGGGGATGTAGCGTTGTACATGCGGTGGGAGGGAAAAACACTTAGCGGCACCTAAGAGAAATTGCAAATAGTATGGCAATGTGCTTTTCTCCCCACTCCCAACAATCAGATCTGCAGTATTCCCAGGAAGGAAAGTGAGGGAAAATGGACAGAGACCTTGCAGATGAACTAGAGAACACAGACCCTTACCGAAAAATCTGCTCCAGGTTTTTCTGGCAGCCTAATTTAGCTGCTGTAATTGCAGCCTCCCTCCTTGAACATTCTTACTGGTTAATATCAAAGACTTTCTCACCTCTTGCCTGTTGGAAAATGGGCTTGTTGAAGGCGGTTGAAGCATACTTGAAGGTTTTTGCTATTTTGGAAGGCCATTGGATGGTCTGAATAGCTTTCATTGACTGTTCTATAATGTATTTTTTGTACTTCAGCAGCTTGACACAGTCAACCCTAATATTGTTTGCTTTTTCCATTTCCTTTGAAATGTAATTAAACAAATGAAGCACAGCATCAGTGCAGTTGAAATTAAATAGACCAGAGTTCTCAAATGTCGTCATAGTGTATCTCTCTGAGTAGAAAAAAACAAATACAGCCCAAACATTATACATTTAAAGGCTTAGGTTTAACACAGCCTGGGTTCAGATGATCAGCAGGGGAAATAACACAGTGTTGCTTGTTCTCTGCTTCCGCCAGTCACTTAATCAGGATTACCCTAATTACCTGTTCTGCGTTGTGGGTTGCTGTGTCGTCCAGACCCAGTGCACTGCATGGGCATACTGCATTTTCACCCACCCTACAATCCACAGCTTGCAGTATGGGCCATAGAGTGGGTAAACATGTACTACACCGTGCTGCGCACCAGGTTTGGACAACACAACAACCTACGACACAGTGCAGGTAATTAGAATAATTCCGGTCATGTAGCCAGCACGTGTGGAGATGGAGGAAACAACCAATGCTGCATTGTTTCCCCCGCCGATCCTCTGAACAACCTCACAAAAAGAAATAGTAGATCTGGATCTAGGAAAAGGAGTGGAATATTGCGGGCTTAAAAGCCTTCAAAGAAAGGGAGTCCAGGGCATTCAGACTCATTAAGGAGAAAGGAACTGCTCCTTTTCACCTTCTGAAACTTCCTGTAAATGCCTCAGGTGCAGTTTGCATATGTCTTTATACGTTGGAAATGAAAGAAATTGGTACTTTGCTCATTCTATCTGTGCATGCATACCAACTTGTACTCTGTCACTCTCTTGTCTACATCAAGAGCCTAAGTGCATTCTAACTAATTCTTGCACTTTGTAGCAAGAGCTGCTTTGTGGGTTGAGAGGTTAGAACAGAAGGATCAGGTGTATTGAAAACCGAAGGCTGTGAAAAACATATGTATGTTTAGAAATTAACTACCTTCTCCAAGAGTTAGGATTATTTTATAAATCCGATTTCATTACTGCAAAGGATTAATCTGTGATGGAAATATGTATTCATTCCTAATATTTGTAGCCCAAGCTTAAAAACAAAAGTATGACTTTTGAAAGCAAATGAGACACTTGCCTAAACAGGATTTTATCTCTCTTTCACAGGAAAAAACAGGTGGCAAGGTGCGGCAGGGTCAAACCCAGACTAAAGAAGTGATACAAGAATACATTGCTGGTGCAGAAAGCATTACTGAAGATTCAGCAACCAGGGATTATGTTGTTATGAGAGCCCGGATGATGGCAGCAAAGTCAGTTCGTTATTGAAAATCTTAAAACAATATTTAAAAAAAAGCAATACATTTATTAACCACAGCTCAGGTTAGATTGTACAGAACATTGTGTTACTTGAAATGTAACTAATATAAAATTGATTGTTGTTCCAGATTGCTCGGAGCACTCTGCTGCTGTATTTGTGATCAGAGTCTGAATGCCATTTCTCAAGAAATAAAGCCGGCTGAATCACTAGCCCAGCTATTGCTTTTCCACTTGAATTCCAAGTCTGCTTTGCAGAGGCTTAGTGTTGCATTAGTAATCTGTGAGTGGGCTGCCTTGCAGAAGGTAGGACACTTACCACTATTAAAAAAAAAAAATCATTCTTAAAGGTAAACCATTTCTGCCTCCATTAGAAACTCCAGCTTGAGTTCTAGTTTTGTAGCAGATTACAATTTTCTTTATGCTGTCAAATACTGATACGCAAGATACTATTTTTCAGGTTGAAAGCATGTAACTGACAGGGCTGTGGTTTAGTAAAAGGACTGGTTTGAGGGGGTTTTGTGTGACCTGTGGATTCCTATGCTATATCAAAATCTTTTTTCAAAACTTCCTGAGACTTGGAAGTGACCGTTTGAAAGCCTACAGTCCTGTTGAACATATAGAATTAGTTTCAGGTGTGCTTTGGTTGCAGTAGCTCAGATTCCATATAAGCACTTGGAATCTTTGGTATTGATTTATTACAGTAAGGCTGCAATCATGTACACACTTACCTGGGAGTAAGCCCCATTGAACATAGTGGAACTTAACATCTGAGTAATTATGCATTGGTTTGTGCTGTAAATCACTGAATCACAAATAAAGATCAGTTTATTGTTGGCAATGTATAAATGTGTTCATAGTTTTTATGGAGAATAAATTAACGATCTCCTCTGCTTAATATGTAAAAGTTGCACATTTGATAGCTAAATTATTGAACTCTGTGTTTTCAGGAAAATAAAGCGGTGGCTCTTGCTGTCCGGTCACGTTTACTTGGTGTCCTTTCTGAGCATCTTTACTATGATGAAATTGCTGTTCCCTTCACCCGAATGCAAAATGAATGTAAACAACTCATCTCTTTATTCACTGATGCAAACATTGACATAGCCAGCAAAGTTAACTGCAGTGTGTTTACAATAGATCAAGCTAACGAATTGGTGAGTGAATCAGTAAAAGGGCTATCTTTATTTAATCTTTAGGTGAGTGGTGTGAAACTTACCTGAACAGCTTTGGTGGCTGAGTGGATAAAAACATTAAACTTTCTCACTGAAAGTGGCTTTTAAAATAGTCCTGTTGATCCACACAAATAGTTATAGATCTCATGCACGTTACTAATCAGAATACTGCAGAAAGCAGGGCCAGTCTTCAAGGAGAGGTCCCTTTCCATTTTGGCAAGGGCTTTCAGCTCTGTGGATGTAGACCAGTGGTTTCTACAGATGATGGATTACAACTCCCATCATCTCCAGCTAGCATAGTCAGTGGTCAGAGATGATAGGAGTTGGAGTCCAAAGCATCCGTAGGGCACCAAGTTGGGATCCACTGAGGATAACTCCTTCCTGAGTTCCTTTTTAAACTCTGGCAGTGCCAAGGTAGATCTTAATTCCACATGAGAGGCTATGTTAATTTTCCTTTGAGTTCCAGAGTTAAGATTTTATTGGTATCTAATGGTGGTGCTCCTGAATGCCAGGTCAAAATAAAATCTCCCTCACCCATGATTTCATTATGGATGAGAAGGCCGACCTGGTATGTGTTACTGAGACCTGGGTGGCAGAACTGGGAGGGGTTAGTCTCTCCCAGATGTGCCCCCCTGGGTACTTGGTGCAACACCAACACTGACTTGAGGGCAGGGTTGCTGTGGTTTATAGGAATTCTATCTCCCTTTCTAGGCTTCCTGTTCATTCGAGTGTGGATCTTGAGTATCTGTACCTTCTGTTGGGTACCTGGGACAGATTAGGGTTTCTTCTGGTGTATCACCCACCCTGCTACCCATCAGCCGTCAGACTCCCTGCCTGAGCTGATGGAGATGGTCTTGGGTTTGGTGTTGAGGATCCCTAGGATAATGGTTCTGGAGGATCTCAACTTCCATGCTGAGGCTGCTGGATTTGGGGCGGCTCAGGACTTCATGGCCGCCATGACAACCAAGGGGCTGTCTCAACATGTTATTAACCGAACACATGTAAGAGGACACATGTTTGATCTGATTTTCTTGACTGGACAGGAGGATGGTGATCTGAAAGTGGGAGAATTAACATCTACCTCCTTGTCATAGTCAGATCACTTCCTATTGATATTTAGACTTTCAGCCGCCTTTCCCCTCTGCAAGGGTGGGGAACCTATTAAAACGGTCTACCCATGGAGGCTAATGGATTCCAGCGGGCTCTGGAGGATTTTCCTGCTATTATGGCTGGCACTTCTGCTGCAGCCCAGGTCACTCTGTGGAACTCAGGCCGTTGACACAATTGCACCCAAGCACCCTCTCCCTCTGAGCAGAGCCTGACCAGCTCCTTGGTATACACCTGAGCTGAGGGCAATGAAGCAAGAGGGAAGATGGATAGAGCGCAGATGGAGAAAAACCCGTGTCGAGTCTGACCGAACGCAGGCTAGAGCTCATTATCAAGCCTACTCTGTGGCTGTGATGGTGGCGAAAAGGGAGTTCTTTGCCACCACCATTGCATCTTCGCGGTGTCATTCAGCAGAGCTTTTCTGAGCGGTTCGTGACCTGCTACAATCTCAGCCAGGGAGAGAAATGGTGGAACCCTTGATAGCACACTGTGACGAGTTTGCATGGCACTCTGAAGACAAAGTTGCTCAAATTCATCATGCATGGGACACCACAATTAATGTAATTCCATTAGCAGAGGTGCCTAGAGCACCAGTCCACTTCTGTTGGATGGGTTTCAGTTGTTGAGGCCCGAGGATGTGGGCAAGGTTCTTGGCCAAGTCCGGTCGACCACCTGTGTACTTAACCTTTGCCCTTCATGGCTTATCACATCTATTGAGGGGATATCTGGCTGGGTCCAGGAGGTTGTAAATTCCTCCTTAAGGGAGGGAGTGGTACCAGCCTTCTTTAAAAGAGGCAATAATTAGGCCACACCTGAAAAAACCTAACCTGTACCTGGATGATGTTAACAACTATAGGCTGGTAGCCAGCATCCCCTTTCTGGGCAAGGTGGTTGCTGGACAACTCCAAGCACTCTGAAATAGATCTAGACAATCAGTTTCATTTAAATCGGACTTCAGGCCTAGGTTTGGAACGAAAACTGCCTTGGTCACCTTGTGACCTTTCCTGGAAGAGGGACAGTGGAAGTGCAACCCTGTTGATTCTCTTGGCCCTCTCAGTGGCTTTTGATACCATCGACCATGGTATCCTTTTGGATAGGTTGTCTGGGCTGGGAGTGAGGCACTGAGCTGTAGTGGTTCCAATCCTACTTGGATGGCCAATTCCAGAAGGAGGTGCTGGAGGATTATTGCTCTGTGCCTTGGCAGCTATGCTCTGGGGTTCCATATGGCTCTATTTTATCCCTGTGCTGTTGAACATCCACATGAAATTGCTTGGGGGAGGTTACCCAGATGTGTGGGCCAAGGTGTCATCAATATGCTCATGACACCTAGCTCTACCTCTCTTTTTCATCAAATCCAGGTGAGACAGTGGCTGTTCTGAATCAGTGCCTTAGCGCGGTAACGGACTGGATGAGGGCCAATAAACTGAGACTCAATCCAGACAAGTCGGGGGTACTTTTAGTGGGTGGTTTGTCTGCTCAGCTAAGTGATGTTCAACTTGTTCTGGAGGGGGTTGTACTCCCCCTAAAGGATTAGGTTCGTAGTTTGGAAGTGCTCTTGGACCCAGAACTGTCACTTGAGGCACAGGTGAACTCAGTGGTATGGAGCACTTTTTATCAGCTTAGGCTGGTATACCAACTATGCCCTTATCTGGACAGAGATAGCCTAGCTACAGTTATCCATGCTCTGATAACCTCTCATCTGGATTACTGCAATGCATTATATGTGGGCTGCCCTTGAAAATGGTCCAGAAACTTCAGCTGGTCCAAAATTTATTTATACCGCCCAATTTTTATACTGCCCAATAGCTGAAGCTCTCTGGGCAGTTCATAATAAAGCCATAAAATGCAAGACAAAATAGAGCAGCAAGATTGTTAATGGGGATTGGCCAATGTGATCATATTATGCCAGTATTTTCCATCTGTGCTGGCTGCCAGTCCATGTCTAGGCCCTGATTCAAAGTGCTGGTATTAACATTCAAAGCCCTAAATGGCTTGGGGCCAAGTAACCTGAAGGATCGTCTCCTCCCATGTGTACCTGCCTAGACCTTAAGACCATCTTCAGTGGTCTTTCTCTGGGACTCCCTCCCAAAGGAAGTACAATGGGTGGCTACCGAGAAGAGGGCCTTTTCTGTTGTGGTACCCCAATTGTGGAATGAGCTACTCAGGGAGGCTTGCCTGACGCCTACTTTTCTGGCACCAGGTGAAGACCTTTTTATTTTCCCAGGCATTTTAGTCCTTTAGCTCTGGTTTAAATCTGTTATTGTATTCTAAACCTCTGCATTGCTGCTAGGTTTTATTCTGGTTTTTACTTCATTTTATGCTGTAGTTTTATACTTTAAATTTTTATAATGTTTTTATCATGTATTTTATGGTTTTAATTGTTGTGAACTTCCCAGAGAGCTTAGGCTATTGGGCAGTATAGAAATAAATAAATAAATAAATTAGAAAGAAAGAAAGAAAGAAAGAAAGAGTCTAAGATAAACTGATAAGCCTTAAATATAGTTGGGTCAATTCTTTGATAAAGAGGATTTTAATTCAAGCATACCATATACGTACTAAACTTAAAGGGGAGCACTAGTACTCTATAGCATATTTCATTAAGGCGTAATTTGTTTGAGATAACTTATCAAAGGTGTTTGCTACAATCACTTCCATTTGGGAGGAAAAAGCACTACAGAGTAGATCAGAAAAGGTGATATCCAAGTTTGTCCAACTGTAAATAATTGCATTGATACATTCCAAGTCTATTAGCCACATTTTCTTGTGAACGATAGTATGGCGGTTTTTCTTTTCTGATTGTAATGGGCTAGCTGCCACAGAAAAAGTAAATGAGTTACTACTGCCTTAACAAAGTACTTCTATTGCCAAAGATGAGTGGAATATGGGTCAGGGTATGGCAGCAGGCTGGTTCACACAATCACAGCAAAGGAAATAAGCCACAGTGGGCTATTTCCCCTGCTATGCATACTGGTTGCATACCAGCCAGATTTCCCTAATTGTCCTTGCTGGCATGCTTGTTGTGTTGTCCGAACCCAGGTAGCATGGCTTGTTTGGGGGAGGGGGCAGCAACCCTGAAATAACCCTACAACAAAGGATGCAGACAAACTGGAGAGGGTTCAGAGGAGGGCAACAAAGATGATCAGGGGACTGAAAACAAAGCCCTGTGAAGAGAGACTGAAAGAACTGGACATGTTTGGCCTTGAGAAGAGAAGGCTGAGGGGAGATATGATAGTGCCCGTCAAGTACTTGAAAGGCTGTCACAGAGAGGAAGGCCAGGATCTCTTCTCGATTATCCCAGAGTGCAGGACACGGAATAATGGGCTCAAGTTACAGGAAGCCAGATTCCGGCTGAACATCAGGAAAAACTTCCTGACTGTTAGAGCAATACGACAATGGAACCAATAACCTAGGGAGGTGGTGGGCTCTCCCACACTGGAAGCATTCAAGACAAGGCTGGACAGCCATCTGTCAGGGATGCTCTGACCTGGATTCCTGCATTGAGCAAGGGGTTGGACTCGATGGCCTTGTACACCCCTTCCAACCCTACTATTCTATGATTCTATGAATCCACGAGTTATTTGAGGCCTGTTTCTCCCTTGAGCCATGCCACCCGGGTTCGGATGACACAACAAGCCATACCTGGTTAATTCTTTGATAAAGATGATTTTAATTCAAGTATATCATATACATAATAGTTGCCCAGCACATGTTGCATGTGCTGAGGATTAAAACAAGCCACCATAGCTTATTTTGATCGTGTGAACTGGGTCAATGTGTATGCATGCAGATAGAGCTATTTTAATATGCTACATGTCTCTGGCTGTGGGTGCTACTCTTTGTAAAAGTCCACACATGGTTATCTCCCATTATGCATATTGTGTGTTTGAACTGTAACATGACTTTACCCAATATACTTTTACCAATGTAATAGATCATCTTCATTAGAAAATATGGTGGAATTTCCTTTCCTTGGACTAGTGAACTGGTTTTTCTCTTGCACTTTTACTACTGTGTAAACATATTTATGCTAATCAGTCTCTTGAGATTGCTCTAGACACCATTGTCCCATCAGGTGAAAGGTGCTGGAGGAAGAAGTTCGCTTCAGACCTATCTTTATACACACTTGTTCTCCAAATGCTACTTGGCTACTGCTTATTTATTTCAAAGAACAGCTGTAGAGAAATGCCTCTGAATGTTTGACCACAGGATAACTGTAAGTGCAGCTTTGGGGTTGTACTGTGCCAGTTATGTTTTAAGATGTGGTCATTGTTGGAATAAGCAACAGCCATTAGTTAAAACCCTCTGTATTGGGGTGGGGAGTATTAACTGGTTGAAAAGTCATTAAATGGTAGTTGGGGTGTCAGGATCTGCTCAGTCTGGGAAGCTCTGCAGCTCCACCTGGGGGCCAGACATAGAAGACAGCCTGGCTCACAGTATTTGCAGGATTAGGCCCTGGCCCTGGCCCTGGCCCTGGCCCTGGCCCTGGCCCTGGCCCTGGCCCTGGCCCTGGCCCTGGCCCTGGCCCTGGAGGTGCTCCCACGTCCTCTGATGCAGACCAGCTGGGAGCCTCAGGGCGCCTTATAAAGAGCTTCCTCTTCCCTTCAAACCTTGCTGCAGCAACATGAGTCATCATGGTGGCAGCAACGTGTTCCAGTTGCTTGTTCCTGTTCTTTGCTGCACTTTGCTGGATCTTGACCCCTGCCTGTTTGGACTCTGCTTTCGCCTCTGGCCCTGCCTTACCTTGTTTGGGTATGACCCTTGCCCAGGTAACCTCTGCTCTCCGCCCACCTCCATCTCCCACCCAGTCCTGGTATTCTCCCCAAGGATGCCTGCTGCCCACACCCCGGACCTGACAGTTTGCTGTGGCCAAACCTACACCCTGACCAGGGTTCAGAATGGAGGTGGATCTGCCAAACATCTTGCAAATTCTGCAGGCCCAGATCTCATCCTTGCAAGCTTAGGTCCATGGCTTGCGTGTAGCTCCTGCAGCCCCACAGCTCCAGCACCCCTGCCCCTTCGAGCCCCAGCTGCTCCCTGCCTGAATGCTTCAATGGTGAACAGAAGAATCTATGGGGTTTCATTAATCAATGTCAGCTGTTGTTCTAGCGGCCTATCCTACACAGCGCAGCTGGGTGTATCTGATGGTGAGCCTATTTTCAGGGGTTGCTGTGACGTGGGCCTCCCCATTGCTGGAGGCCGATGACCCTGAGTTGGGGAACCTGACTGACTTTGTGTGGGCCTTGGAGGGCATGTTTGGAGATATAAACCAGGCCCACACAACATAGCTGGTCCTCCAGACCCTAAATTAGGGGTGCCAGACAGTTGCTGAATATGCTGCTGAGTTCCGTTGCTTGGCGGCTGACACGCTGTGGAATGAGGCGGCCCAGCAGTACCATTTTCATCTTGGCCTGAACTCCACCATCAAGGATGAGCTGGCCCGAGTAGACCTTCCTGCTACGCTACCAGCATTCATCACCCTCTGTGTTAACATCAACAGTTGCCTGAAGGAAAGGGATTCAGAACAACATGATTGGCAAGTCCTGGCAGAAATTCCCCTGTTTGGGTCAGGGAACCAAGACACTGCCCCCCAACCAGAACCCATGCAGGCGGTTGGCTCCTGGTGCCAGTTGACGGACATTGAGAAGCGGCAGCGAGCCCTGGATCTTTGCTGTGGCCGGGGCGGGGGAGCATTATGCTTCCGCCTGCCCTGCTAAGGTCTGGCACCAGGGAAAACGGCCCACCCCGGCAGCGTTAGGAGGAAGTCTACCAGGGTCCCCTACTTCCAACCCCCCATTTTTTTATTCTGATCCAGCTTCTGCTCCCGCAAGGCAGGCTCATCCAAGTAGAGACCAAGGTAGACTCTGGGGTCTCCTCGAACTTCATGGACTTGTCCTTTGTGAAGGATTTCCATATCCCTACTCAAGCCAAGCCCACTCCTGTACCAGTGGAGGGACTCAGTGGCTCACCCCTGTTGTCTGGGTCTGTCACACATGAGGTGTGCCCTTTGGTGATGCTGTCTGCTCCCAGTAATCGGGAACTGTTGCCTTGCGACCTCATCAGGACCCCACATTATCTTGTAGTTTTGGGGATCCCATGGTTAATTAAACATGACCACCATTTCCTGGAGCCAGCAGGCCCTCAAGTTTTAAGTCTCCTCATTGCAAGGAGATCTGATTCCTGTCAGTGCTTCTGTCCCCAGTGAGTATGGGAGCAGGGAATCCACAAGCCCCGGAGACACCACCCATGCTCCATGGTACTGCTTTGGGGGAGCTCCTGCCCCAAGATCTAGTCATCCTCCTAGCTCAGTACCAAGACCTCACGGACATCTTTGAGAAGAAAGGGGTTGAGACCCTGCCTCCACATCAGCCCTATGACTGTCCCATCAATCTGCAGCCAGGTGTGGAGATTCCATTTGGGTGGATATACTCACTTGCAGCCTCCAAATTAGCAGCTCTGCGGAAATACCTCCAAGATAACCTGGCCAGGGTGTTCATACACCCTTCGACCTCCCCAGCTGGAGCCCCAATCTTCTTTGTGAAAAAGGACAGGGAGTTACATCCCTGCATTGACTATCAGAAGTTAAATGAAGTCGCAGTCAAGAACCGGTACCCCCTGCCCCTTATTCTGGTGCCCTTCGAATGACTACGGGGGGCCAAGATTTTCACTAAATTGGATTGGGGGGAGCTTACAATTTGGTGACAATTCAGGAGGGCGACGAATGGAAGACGGTGTTTCTCACTCGGTACAGCCATTTCGAAATCCCACTGATGCCTTTTGGATTTTGTAATGCCTCTGTTACCTTCCAGCACTTCATCAATGATGTCCTCCATGATATGCTAGATCGTTTTGTGGTAGCCTATGTGGACGATATTTTGATCTCTTCTGAAACCCCTGAGGAATACCTCCAGGATGTCCTCCTGGTCTTGCAGCGCCTCAAGAAGCACTATATGTGAAACTAGAGAAATGTTGCCTTCCATCAAGAGACCATGGACTTCCTAGGTTACATTGTTTCCCCTGCCGGGCTCCAAATGGACCCATGGAAAGTCCAGGCCGTCATGGACTGGGATTCCCCCAGGGACATGAAGGGGGTTCAGAGATTTGTAGGTTTTGCCATTTTCTACTGGCAGTTCATCCAAGTCTTCTCCCACATCATTGCCCCCATCACAGCCCTGCTCAAAAAGGATGCCAAGTTCAGCTGGATGCCTACTGCTCAAGATTCATTCAAACTTAAAGTTAAAGACAGCCTTCACCACAGCTCCCATATTTGCGTATCCAGATCCCAGCCTCCCCGTTGTGGTTGAGGCCAGTGCCTCTAGTCAGGCTCTTGAAGCAGTCCTGTCACAACATCAAGGTCCGCAGTGCCTTCACCCATGTGCCTTCTAGTCCTGCCAGCTTACTACTGCAGAAAGGAACTATGATGTCTGGGACAAAAAGTTGCTGGCAATCAAGATAGCCTTTGAGGAGTGGTAGCATCGCCTGAAGTGAGCACCACATTCCATACAGGTGCTCATGGATTACCAGAATCTAGAACGTTTCCAGACCATGAAATGCCTCAAGCCACGCCAAGCTCGTTGGGCCCTGTTTTTTTATTCACTGACTTCCAAGTCACCTACTGGCCTGGCACCAAGGATGGAAAAGCCAAAGCACTCTCCCGAAAAGAGGAGGCTCCATTGGGAGAGAATGTCACCCCCGCACTATTGCTGACTCCCTCCAACTTTCTCCATGGAACCGTGGATTGCAAATTCATTTTGCAGGTTCATCAGGCTCTGCCCGGAGACCCTTACACAGGCCCCGGCTGAATGGGGGAGGACAGCCAGACCGCTCTGGACATCCTACACTCAATGTGCAGGTGGGCTGCCTATGCTACAGTGGGTGGCTTTACATCCCGGAAAGGCCCCTGGGGATCCAAATTCTCCAGCAATGCCACCATGCAAGTACAGCAGTCCATTGGGGTTACTCAAAGACTCTTGACTTGCTCTCGTGGGCCTTCTGGTGGCCAAGCCTGTGGCCCAACATCAGGAGATACCTCCAGTCCTACGATACGTGCACTAGAGCAAAGGTTCTTTGTCAGAGACCCCAGGGACTCCTGCAGCCTCTGCCCACCCCTGCCAAACTTTGGTCCACTGCTTCGCTTGACTTCGTTGTAGACTTGCCCCCATCGCACGGAACATCACGATCTTGGTGGTTGTGGATGCCCTGGCCAAGTGGTGCGCTTCATCCCAACCTGCAGCATACCCAACACTCCACAAACTGCCCACCTGTTCCTCGCCCACTTCTTCCACTTCCATGGACTCCCTGATGCTGTGATTTCCGCGGGATCACCCATGTACGCCTGCTGCTTCCCTTGCCCCTTCTGTCAATGACCAGGTAACACATATCCAAAGGATGCAAGCGGAGCTCACCCGCCACTTGGAATGGGCAAGGCCGCCTATAAGGAACGAGCAGATTGGCGTTGCCAGGAAGGGCCCTGCATCCAGGTTGGGGATAAGGTCTGGCTCTCTATGGAACACTACTGGTCCAACCACCCGTCCATGAAGCTGGACTTTCGTTATCAGGGCCCTTTCCCAGTACGGCAGCAGCTAAACCCCGTCACATACCAGCTGGATCTCCCCAGAACCTTGAAGATTCATCCAGTCTTCCATGTCTCCCAATTGAAGTTATACCACACCAACCCCTTTCCAGGCTGTCCAACTCTGCCACCTCCGGTTCGCAGACACAATGAGTACCATGTGACACAGATCCTCAACTCTAAGTGGCTCTGTGACAAACTCCACTGTCTAGTCAACTGGGAAGTCTATGGCCTGGACTGTCAGTTCTGGGAGCCTGTAGAGCATGTCCATGCCCCCATCAAATTTCGTGCCTTTCATCGGGCCCACCCTGATAAACCTGGACCCTGAATGGGGGTGGAAACCCCTTCCCGGTGCAGGGACTTCCAGTTGGAGCCAATGTCGCCCTGGCAGTATTCTGCGGAGGCTCTGTGGGACGCTATCTCAAACACCTTTTAAAAGGTTGAAAAACCTTTTCATCTTCCCCTGGAATTAAAAGGGGAAGCAAGAGTACCATCTGGATGAAATCTTTGAAGAGTAGCACCTTTTGCGGAGCAGCAGAAGGGCTGGACTTCAGGGTTAGTTTTCTAGAGCAAAGACAGTCAAAGCTGTTTTGAAACTCCTATCTAATTAGGAGAATACGGAGCTGATGAGCTCCAAATGTAGTTTTTAGTGTTTATGGATTAAAGATTACCAACAATATTTGAGGATCTGCAAAATTTGTTTAAAGAGGATGGCAACATCAAAGGGAAGGAAAAAAGGAACGGGACCATCGCCGACCCCCCCCCCTCCCTTGGCAAAGGCTCCTAGAAATGATGGAAATATAGAGGAGCTGCTTGCTCTGATAAAAACTTTGTCTTAACTGTCAGAACAGGCTAAGAGATTGGATACAATCCAAGATTCCATTACCGCCCTTCAAAGGGCTGTGGGTTTAATTAATACTTATCTGCAAAAGACGGAGTCCAAAGTTAATGACCTGCAAGATCGGGTGTCAGCTCAAGAGATTGCAATGCAAGCTTCTTATAATATCCTGTCTACTAGAATTTCTCAACTGGAAGCACTCACTCAAAGAGCGAACCTACGTATTATTGGCATCAAAGAACTACCCACTGATGTAAGCCTGTCTAAATTCTTGGATAAATTCCTGCATGAACTACTTGCTTTGCCATCTGATTATTTACTTGATATTGAGCATGCATTCTGTGTTCCAAGTCCGGCGCGTAGTGTTAAAGGGACTGCTGTTACTTTTATAGTTCAGTTCGCAAGAGTTTCTACAAAAAATTACATCCTGCACTTGGCAAGAGATGGGGGAGATCTTTTTGGGGGGCCAAAACAAGATAAAGTTATGCTATTTCCGTATTACACTAAAGAAATTGCTGATAAAAGAAAGCAATTCACTAAGGCAAGAAACCAGGCAAGACAAATGAATTTACAATATCACATAAAATACCCTGCCACATTTTGCATTCTCTTTGAAGGCCAGATGAAAAAGTTTTTAAATCATGAAATGGCAGAAGCTTGACTTGTTGGTAAAGCACGGAAACATCTTCAGTCCCATGAGTTAGGAACGTATAAACAATTATCACTTGTCGGTCTGTTTGGGTTACAAGATCCAGGCAGTATGCCAGAGATGATTGTTTACATATATCCAGGTTTTTTTACTTCCATTTTCTTTTATCTCCTTTTTTTAAAGAATAGAAATGATATACTGTATATAAAATTCCGGTTTGTGGGTGTATAGAAATGTACACACTCATATACAGTACTGTGCAAAAGTCTTAGGCCACCATTAGATTTGTTGTTTTAGCAATGGTATAATGACTATATATAATTATTTCTCAGTCTCTTCATTAGAATACAATCAGAAAGTACAGGGAATTTGTATGCGGTACTCAACAATAGAAAAAAAAATCAGAAAAAGTGGCAAGTATTTAGTGTGACCTCCCCTTACACTAGAGTAACAGCAGGCAGCTGGCCAGGAATGGTCTTCGTGGAAGGGTAGCAGCCAGGAAACCACTTTTGCGGAAGGGGAACAGGGTGAAAAGGCTAAGATATGCTAAAGCTCACAAAGATTGGAATGAGGATCAGTGGAAAAGAGTAGTATGGAGTGATGAATCCAAGTTTGAAATTTTGCGGTCCAATCATCGACAATATGTGAGAAGAAGAGTTGGAGAGAGATGGACGAATGAGTGGTTGCAGCCTTCAGTGAAACATGGGGCTGATCTACATTGCAGTCACATCACAACTTCAAATCTTCAAAGATCATGCCTCAATTAGAAAAAAAAACATCACGGAGAAGCCCTGATTCTGCGACGATAATGCCTGAATTTTTTAAAAAAACATCCAGAGCGGGGGATAGGACGGGGTAAAACTTTATCTTATTTGAAGGGATACAACACCCCCCTGTTCAGTGCAGGAAGCCTGATTCCCAGGCGGTCTCCCATCCAAGCACTGACCGGGACCGACCCTGCTTAGCTTCTGAGATCAGACAAGTGCGTGCACATCCAGCCCTTTGCTTGTTGCTGAGGAAACGGGGGCTGCTGAGGAAGCTATGCGATTGGTAGCCGGAAGAAGACATGGGGCCGTTGAGAGCTGTGATTGGACAGGAGGGAAATACAAACACCGCTGCATATGGACAGGCGGGTGAGGGGACTACGACTGGATATGGTAGCGAAGGCAGAAAATCAGAGCACATTAAGGTGAAATACCAGGATATTAGTGTATTGAAAGTGGGAGCACAGAAGTGGGAAATTCCGGTTCCAATTCGAGGTGGCTACTGCGTAGTGTGAAAGGCGGGCGATGAAACCTCATTGGAAGCGAAAAAAGGCGGTAAGTGTAGATCCAGCCATGGTGGAGGGTCTGTCCTGGTTTGGGGCTGTATTTCTGCCAGTGGTGTTGGCGATCTTGTCCGTATTGATGGGATCATGAATGCTGAAAAGTACAGACAGGCTTTAATTCATCATGCCATTCCTTCTAGAAAGCACCTGATTGGGAATGGTTTCATTTTCAGTATGATAATGATCCCAAGCACACTGCTAATGCAATGAAATCATATTTAGCGAGGAAAACAGCTGATAAAACACTTGACAGTCATGGACTGGCCTCCACAGAGTCCAGACCTGAATATTATAGTGGCAGTATGGGATCACCAGGACAGAGAAAGAAAAAAAGACAACCTACATCTAAAGAAGAACTCTGGGAAGTGCTGAAAGAAGCCTGGTATAATATACCAGAAGATTACTTCAGAAAACTTCAGGATAGTCTCCCCAAAAGAGTTCAAGATGTGCTTAGAGCCAAGGGAGGTCACCCTAAATACTGTATTTTCTGTTTGTATCTTAATACAGAGACCGAAAAATAATTATGGATGGTCATTAAAACTTTGCTAAAACAACATAGCTGGTGGTGGCCTAGGACTTTTGCACAGTACTGTATATATTTAGAAATACTATCTAAAATATAGATAGAATAAAATATACTAGTGATGTTGCGTTTTTCTCTTCTCCTTAATTTCCTTTTTCTTTTAATTAGTATTCGTATTTTGAGAATATGAGTAGTAATATTCTTGGTTGGTTGATTTTAGCTTTACCGTTATATGTTAATTGGAAAGCATTTTATGACTAGGGGAAAAGAATTGTATGCCTGTTTCCATGCTATATAAGTCTGAGGATATGTTACTGAAATAAGATGGATTACCTAGGCTGTACTGAATTTTAATATTGGTAATGGTATAATCTTTTAAGTAGAGTGATACTTGAAGTTTATGTGTAAGGGAGTTTAAATTTAACCCTTTTATGTAACTTTTTTTAAAATACTTTTTCTTGTTCCCTTTGTTTCCCTGTTCTTTCTCTGTTTTCCTTCTCTTTCCCTTTTATATATTTTTTTTTATTTTTTGGTTGTTGCTGTATCCTCCAAAAAATACTGTAATGTTGGAAACTGTAGATGGTGATTATGTTGTCGGTATTCTTTATTTCATTTATAAAGGTAAAAAATAGAATAAAAAGTATAGATCAAGAAACCTCTTCCCGGTGTGGGAAGGTACTGTCAGGATCTCCTCAGTCTTGGAAGCTCTGCAGCTCTACCCGGGGGCTAGACATAGAAGACAGCCTGGCTCACAGTATTTCCAGGATTAGGCCCTGGCCCTGCCATGCCTTGTTTGGGTCTCACCCTGGCCCAGGGAACCTCTGCTCTCCACCCACCTCCATCCCTCCTGGTCCTGGTGTTCTTGCATGCCTGCCGCCCACACCCCGGACCTGACATGGGATGCTGGTTTTGCTTTCACTTTCCCCTCTTTTAGGTATAACAAGAAGATGGCTGTTAATATTAAGTAAAGCTGATGTTTAAAGCTTACAGTTGTCTTCTATCTCAAGTGTGGTGAGACAAAACTTACTCTGCAACATTCATAAGGTTTGGGACAAATGTACGTCACAAGAATTCCCCACAATATTCTGAATGAGAAATAAAGGGAAAAAATTCTGATTCTGAAGTGTAATGCAGGGAAGCTCTAATGCAACAGTTTTTCAATTCAATGAACTTGGGAACATAGGAAATATGTTTGTCTAGTAATGGATATATCTGGTTGCTTTAGGGAGCAATCCTGTGGCCACTAACCATTGTCTGAGGGGCCATAGGATACTAGGGATTCCTCCCTCTGAGGTCAGAGACAGCTCTCCAACTTCAGAAGGGAGTTGGAGATCTGACCCCTTCCCCACCCCCTCACAGCCAGCATAGAAAGAACCACACTGACTGCCCTCCAAGGTTGGAAAATTGACCTTGGAGAGGAGGGAAAGGGGGCATTCCAGTGGGAAGGGAGGATACAAGTTATCCTGACCCTCTGCCAGCCTCCTTCTCTCCCCCTCTGAAGTGCCATCACTAGACAGGCTAAAAAACCCATCTATGGAAATCTGCAGGATGGGAGAGTGGGGAGGCAAAGATTGCTTCTGCCGCTCCTCCACCCCTGTATTGGATGATCAGAACCCTCCGAGTTCAGGGGTTTCTGATCGAGGATGCAATCTTAGGGATTGCGCCCTACGAAAGTCTTGTCTTGGGTACAATGGGACTTACTCCAATTGACTACTGTCTACTTCCCATCTTTGGCAATGTTTTGATCATTCTGAGCACTGCGATGGCTGTGCCAAGTGCCCTCCAACTTCCTCTTCATATTTCATAAGTGTGGTCTTATTTTGAGCCTGGATATATTCTTGGCTTCCTTGTTTACATCTGGAAACACAGGTCAAAAATAGACCAAAAGCATTGATGGGTTCCAACTTTCAGTTCCATGTGTTAAAAAAAGATGTAGTGTCCTTTCTGTCACATATAGTTATAGCAATTCTTCTGTTGGCTAATTTTCTTTTTCTTAGGTCACTACTGTCTTCAATGAAGCTACATCCCCTCTTAATATAAATGAAAAAGTTTTACAGCAACTAGAAAGCAAACGACAGCAAGTCCAAATTACTGTTGCAGAAACAAATCAAGAATGGCAAACATTGCAGCTAAGAGTGCATACTTTTACTGCCTGTGCTGTTGTGAACCTGGGACAGCTTCCAGAAAAATTAAACCCCATCATAAAACCTCTGATGGAGGCTGTGAAGAAAGAAGAGAATACATTAGTACAAAACCATTCAGCTTTGTGCATAGCGAAGTTACTTCAGCAATGTACAACCAGATCTCCATGTCCCAACTCAAAGATAATAAAAAATCTTTGCAACTCGCTCTGCGTGGACCCACATCTTACTCCTTTAGCATCATGTCCTGCACAACCCCAGAGCAGCCATGAAAACTCAAAAGGTATGTTGACAAGCTCTGAAACTTTAGAATAATGGAAGTTTCAACCCTTGGGAACTGTACAACTTTGGGAGCCTGAAGGAAGGCTAGACGTACGTACTAAGTTACTCAGTCACAGTAAACTACAAGTGAAGAGGCTGTCCAAAACAGTTTGGGGAATTTATGATTGAATAACCCTTGATGAACTGTCACAGCAACTTCCAGTTAACAATGAAATTGGTATCTTTGCATTGTAATGCTGTCTGGATATTAAGTCTGGCATCTGGAGAATCTTTGGATTCTAAGAATAGGAAAATATTACAAAAAGTCCTACTTTGTAAGTCCTTGATATTGTGTACTATCTAGTGGTCACTGGTTTATAATCATCTTTTAATACCTGTTTATGCTTCTCTGGTGTTTAAAGGGTCTCAATTTTTAAATGAGAAACATTTTAAATAAATGGTTCCATTGTGCTAAACTTTTAGTGCTTCTAGTTTCTCATTCCTGTTTTGAATGGGCTTCTTCCTTGGGAATACCATTGGTTCTGATCACATGCATGAAGTCAGCTGTTGATTTTCCCCAGTAATCTGCCTATGGAAGGATTGGGAGTGAGATTTGGCCTTTCTCTACTTCTCATTGTGGGGAGAAGAAATGGCTGTTCCACAGTTACCTGAATTCTCTCACCCTGGGAGAGTAAAACCTCTTTAAAGTGTCAGGGGAAATCCATTGTTTCAGTTACTCTGGTTCAGTCATTCACTCTTTCCCATAGTGGAAGGAACACATGTGTCAGAGTCCCTCTTCCAGGGACAATCAAGGCAAGGGTGTGGGGACAACTTGCAAACACTTCATTTCTCTCTAGGAGTAACATACACCTGGTTTTCCTTGTTCCCTACCAATATGCCACTTTGTTGTAAAGCTGTATATTTGAATTTGGTTGTTCTAGTGACTGTACTCCTTTCTGTAGTTCAGCTTCCACATTTATTAGAGAATATTTCAGACTCTGTATTTCTCTTCTCTCCTTCCTGTTTTTTTCCCTCTGCTTTCCCTTCTGCTTCTAAATTCTTACAGGAAAACATATGTTGCTGGCTTTTCCTGCTGGTTCTATCAGCACAGTTGCTACCTAGTCATGAAAGTATTTTTAATTACCACCTTTATTTATTGTAGGATCTAATTCTGAAAGAGATGGGATGCATCACACAGTCACCAAGCATAGAGGTATAATCACACTATATAGGCATCAAAAAGCTGCGTTTGCCATCACAAGCCGACGAGGTCCTACGCCAAAGGCCCCCAAAGCCCAAATGGGAGATCTGCCTACAAGCAGTAGTGGAAACATAACTACAGAACTTGATGAAGTGGGTACAAACTTTAAATTTCAATTTTGCAAGTGGCATCATGCTCTGTTCCACTTTAGATGCATATAACCATACAGTTTTGCTTAAGTATTCAGATTTTTCTGTGGAGACAAAAGGGATCATGTAAAGAGGAAAGCATAGTTTTTTCTATGTATGACTTTAAAAAAAAAAAAGGATTGCATCCTTTCCTTACCCATAACTACCCCCTACTGTCTCTCCTTTAAAAAATGAATCGAGAGAGAAGTTTCTCTGTATGCTGGTTTAGCTTGCTTTCTGCCCATTCTTTCCCTATCTCATGGTAGAAGGGAAAATGTGGCAGTTGCATATATTTGTGTCGATTCCTTCCACTTGTAGGATCAATTTTAAAAGAGCATTAGAAAAGTGGTGGGGGAGAATAATGTTCTGGCAGCTCATCTTTCTAGAGCCTGTTCCTGGTTCCTTTTAAACCTGATGGCTGAATCACACACTTGATGACTGGTAACTGTTAATTAGCTTCATTAAAAAAAATAAAAAAGCACTGTGATCTGAGGTGGTAATGTGATATGAAGTTCTATCTAGTTGTGTTCTGTTTGCAAGCCATCAATGATGAACATACGTGAATAAACTGGTCCTTAAAGCTGTTTTGTGAATCTCATTTTGACTTTGGATAAATTTAGCTAGTTCTGTAGGTTAGTACAGCTATGTGTTTGTTAAAACATATGAACAAGTAATAGTCTTAGTCACCAATCTAATCCTTGTTTATATCATATTTGTCTCTTTTGGTTGTGATTCTGGAGAGAAGTGTTTTATAGTTATAGTCTGCTCTGAATTTGCTGGTTGATCATTGGCAGTTATTGCTCCTAAACCTTGCTACTTTTACTTTGGATAGTCTTTGATGTATTATGGGTTGTAGCTTTCTATTACCAGCTTGATATGCAGAGAGTGTAGGACAGCCCCCTAATTTATTCTGGCGAGATAGATAGATGGAAATGTATTTTATTTTGCATCATAACCCTTTTATTGTCCCTCCTATTACATTGTAGGCTCAGAAGCCCTATGTTGTTCAAAGGAGAGGAGCAGAATTTGCTTTATCCACTATTGCCAAACATTTTGGTGGTGAAATGGCAGTGGGCTTGCCACATCTCTGGGATGCTATGGTTGGTTCTTTAAGGAACAATATTGATATAAACAGCTTTGGTATGTATATGTCTTAGGGTATGGGGTATTTATAAGTTCAGTTTTTAAAGTTCTCTGATATGGGGTATTTCCTCTAATAGATCGAAAACCACTCTTGGAAAAAGGGGATGGTCCAGCTCAGGAACTGGTGAACTCTCTGCAGGTTTTTGAAACAACTGCAGCTTCTATGGATGTTCAACTTCACCCTTTGGTAATTATATTGTTTTGAATGTAACTTCTAACACAATTGCTATTACAAATGTGGGTGTTTTAAATTGGCTGTATGATCGAGCATATGATCTTTGTCTTTACACATTTCCTAAAGTAGGAGAAATGTTTATAACTGCAGTCTGCAATGACAATAAATTATGTAAGTTAAAACCCCAGTGTTTAAATGGCTATTATTTTTTCAAAATGGGGCACTGGCTAGTTGCATAGTTCTCAGCATTGCTGTAACATCTGTGCTTTAAAAGATGCAAATTACTTCTAGAAGCTATTTTAAAACTGATTTTCAGTAGTATAAGAAATGACAATACAAATATTTTGGCTGGTTTTGTTTTTTTTTTACTGGGAGGAAAGTATTTATTAAGTGATGACTGTCTTTAGAAATAAGAGCCAAAACTTTTAAGCTGCTGAATACCTAATATGTTCTTTTTCACTTGTGTTCTGAAATACACACTGACTTTACTCATTTTTCTCCTGTATTTGTTTCCAGGTGCAAGTAGATTAGAGGCATCATACCTCTAATATATTATATTAATAATATAATAAAGTATTTTTGAATTTTGCAGGTCACGCTATTTTAATGAACTAAAACAGTCTCTTAAATAGTACCCAGTATATTTATAAAAACTGATATATTGTTTCTTTTTACAGTTGATACAGCACTTGCCTTATCTTTCTATGTGCCTTCAACACCCCAGCACTGCAGTGAGACACATGGCTGCTCGTTGTGTAGGTGTAATGAGCAAAATAGCTACTATAGAAACCATTCACATTTTCTTGGAAAAGGTTCTTCCTTGGCTGGGAGCAATAGATGACAGTACAAAGCAAGAGGGTGCCATTGAAGCTCTTGCCTGTATCCTTTCCTAATTCTTAAGGAGAATTACTCATGTGTTACCTTCCTTAACTACCAAATACTCTCCTAATATATGGTTTAGTGGAATCATTTCATAAGCTTTGTGAAACCTGGGGGTAAAAAAAAATGTTAAATGCTTCTCCAGGATTGTATTGGACTAGAGTTCTTTGCTTCTGACTAGCATAGTATGTGTGATTATTTGATTCCAGGCTTGGTAGCAGAAAGAACTTTATGAAAATGCACAAGAATTGTTTGAGCTTCAGTCCAGTGCCTCCCATCTTGCCCAGAATTACATCTGGTAGTGCTTTGCTACTGCATAGAGAAGTTTTCTAGAAAGAGTACTATACCCAGTAACACTGATACTGGTGATCAGAGGCTGTCCCTTCCTTGACAAATACATGAGAGTATGTTCTGTAGCTTACAGTTGAGCATATTCTCAAGGTTTCTGTTACGACATCACGGAAACATCTTGCTCCACTAGTTGGGAAGATCATCTGCGTTGTTATCTAGCTGGCTTAATATGATTCCAATTTCATTTGATATTTTTTAAAAATAGTTCATCAGCTAATTCATTTGGCCAAGATTGTGCTATGCTGGAAGCCACGCTGGAGATCCCCTGGCCTTCGTGAGCAGCCTTGGTGTCGGGGTAGGCTGAAATGTCCTGGTGCACAAGTAGAAGTCTACATGTGGATGTTTGAATACCAGCAGTTATCTGAATAATTCTAAGCAGTGTAACATTAGCAGTATGTTATGTGACGAGACAACAACAGGGGTCCACATTTCCCCTTGCCATGCTTACTTGCTACTCTGAAGTAGCAAGTAAGACAGTCATCCTCTGAAGGGATTACTGTCTCCAGTCTTCCTCCCATCTGTGGAGTTGGGTAGTGGGTGCCAGGGGCACAGTTCATCCTTACAGTTGTGTGGGGACAATCTCTATGCCCCTCTTGAACTTGAACTCCATGGTTAGCAGAAAGGTTTCAGCCAGAGGTGCCTAGGAAGTGGAGAGGTGGAATGGCACTCTGGTGGAATCCCACTCTGAGCTGGGATGAGAGGCTAGAGCTTCTCATTGGAGCTCCAAATGCATCAGAAACAATGTGTCAAAAGAAGCTTTAGCCCTAGAAAAGGAGGCAGGGATCATCCCCACAATTGTGCTGGGCTTATGAGCCCCCGCTGTCATCTCTGAAACACAGTGCAGCAACTGCAGGGACAATCCAGTCATCCTTCCTTCCTTCAAACTTGGAGCTGGGTGGAGAGCAGTGAATTAATTGTATTTGGTGTCAAGAGGCAATGGGATGGTTAGAGTATGCATGAGAGTAGTGGTAGTAGCAGTTGCTGTGGCTGTACTTGGGCAAAGTAGCAGCTGAATGGCAAGGAGAAAAGCTAGTGCTTGCAAGATGCATCAGGAACAAGAAAGGCCTAGAGTTCTGTTCTATTCAGAGAAAACAGAAGGGAAATAAAACCACTCAGAATGAGCCTGGGTGGCTGCAGGCTTAGTACAAGACTACAGGTGACTAGATTAAAGTAAATTTTAAGCTCTCAGCTGCAATGCATCAATATGACATGTTAAACTGCAGTGCCAGTGTGCCTTGAATTCCTTGAGCACTAATGCACATTAAAGGAAGTATTTCAATTGAGAACTCGTTAACTGTAATAATTGTGTCAGTGGAGTACTACAACTACTACAAAGGGCTTTAAACTTTAAAGGTGCTTAGCACAATCCCCCTGTATCTATTGTTTGACATTTAGCATGCTTCATCCCCTCAGAAGGTGATACTGTGCCTGCAAATTTCATCCAGCTCTGCCAAAAAATAAAAAGGTATAGATGTTACACTATAATGGGGAAATCAACAGTAAGGAAGACACTTAAGGCCTCAGAAAGCGAGGCGAGGCTCTACCTTGGAACTGAGCTAATGTGCAAAGTCATTCCAAGTACACTGAGTCAAAGCAGGTTTCAAGGCAAATATTTTTTCTGTGCACAGCCCTAATATCCAGTGTCTCATGTAGTACACTGGATAGAGTGTTGCGGTTGACTAAAACCAGAGGGGTGGAGAAGGGAGATGTGCAGCCTTGCACTCCTGATGGATAAAAGGGATAAATAATCTAAAAGTGTATGGTAGAAGAGAAGTAAGCTGAAGTGAAATACCTATTAGTGCTTGTGGGGATGAAGGAGGGAATTTGTGCAGATGAGGGGAAAAGCAAAGCAGCAAAGGAATATCTTCAGCATTATAAAAGCTGCAGCGTTATAAAAGGGCTTATGAGAACTCGGTGGATAGAAATACATACTGACCTAGTCACAAGTTCACAAGTCATAAAGAGCTTCGGCTATTGGGCGGTATAGAAATGAAATAAATAATAAATAAATAAGTAAGTAAGTAATGAGAAGCTACCGTAGGTGAATTTGCCATGGAGCTTCTCTTTGTGGTGACAGACACCATTTTGAGTATTTGGGTGTGCCATGGGCACTTATGCTTCTTGTTACATGTGAACCTGGCGAGGGTGTGTTGTTGGGGTGGTTGACAAGTCACCCAAAAACCATGGGCTGTTCTAGGGTTGCGTGTGGCTTGTCAACCACCCCAACAACCCACCCTCACTAGGTTTGCACGTAACGAAAAGCTATGGCATGCCCAGCCATGCCCCGAATATTCAAAATTACGGCTACCACTGCAACAACAAAACCCCACAAGGAAATTCACCCATGGTGGCTTTTCGTTATGTGCGAACCAAGCCATTGATTTTGTTACATTTGAATCCTGTTCTTCTGCCAGCTCTGAATCAAAGCCATATACATATGGATGTGTGTATCATATTTTACGCTGAAGAACTGTGACCAGTATGTTAGACTGAGATGTGGCAGTGGGCAAAAGGCTGAGTGGGAATTTAATCCCAGCTCTCCTTGGTAGAAGTCAAACAGGCTACTACTACACCACATTGACCTGGAAGTTAGAGATTCAGTCTAGTGGGTATTATAAGCCTAATGTAACTTTTATTTAGCTTTCTCTGTGCTGCTTGCATACAACCACATGCTTCATCTGTGCAATATAACCCTTTCTCTGGTAGTTGAAAGGCCAATAGTGGGATTTCTTGTCCTAATTCCAAAGTAGCTCCAATCTTTTTCCTCTTAAAATCAAGCTTGTTCTCCATTAAGATTAATACTGCACAATATATTATAAACCATTAAAATTCCACCTTGTTGCCATTTTAATCCATTTTCTTAGTAAGCAGAGCTGAGCTGGAAGGTTTTTTATGTACCCTGTGACCTGTAAGAGAGGGAATGTGTGGATAAATAATACAGAAAATATTGAAGTGTTCACTGGTCACAAATTCTGTTTTTAGTTGGGCTAGTTGCATCCTAAATCTCGCACATATGTCTTTCTTAGGTAATTATGGCTTAGGTCCAAATGTACCATAGTATGAGCAGAAGGTACCTACACTTGTGCAGGTATCCCTGATTTTCTGCCAATGGCCCCATCCCACACCCTTACAGAAGGTACCGTAGTCCTCCTGAGTACCATTTCAGGGGGTGCAGCAGGAAGGGGGAGGCAAGAAAGCCCTGCTTCTTGAGCGGAACTCTGCTCATAGAAATTAAGATCCAAGCCTATATAATTTAATCATTCCTGTTTAGATGCATTTATGATTTTAGATCCTTTTGGAATTAGAGGGGGAGCCATGTTATAAACCCAAAATAAGCCAGAATTGTTATTAGTATATTAGAAATGCCTCTGAACCTGGCAAAATGGTCCTTAATTACTAATCCAGCTGTAATGGAGCAGCTAGATGTTGGAATTATTCCCTACATAGTTCTTCTCGTGGTCCCAGTTCTGGGCAGAATGAGCGATCAGACAGACAGCGTACGCTTCATGGCCACTCAGTGCTTTGCAACACTAATTAGGCTAATGCCTCTTGAGGTAAGTCCAAAGTCCTCTCCTGGCTGATGTATATTCTGTCTTCTCTACTTCCTGGATGCTTGAACCTGTGGAACAGTGATTGCTAAGATTCAAGAAGGGTCTGCTGTGCTTGGAAGTCCAGCAGCAGCTGGTAGTGGGTACAGGCATGTCAACTTGTTCTGTGGAACATATTTGCTCAGGGTCTGGACAAGTGGAAGCTCTGCAAGTAACTAGAGGAAGGATATGCTCAGTTCCTGTCCTTTGGTTCTGTACCTCTTCTCTACATCCTGGCCCTGTATGGTCCACTCACCCACCCGCTCCATCTGGACAGAGCAGCTTTCCGATATTGAACTCAGAGTGTGCTTGATCTGAATGGGATCCAGGCAAGAGAGTGGGGATGAAGGGAAGGGGGAAACACTCCTTTTAGAACTAGTTTCAATATCGCTTTGAGAATCTGTGATCCAAAGCATACAGAGCTATGGAATACACATAATTGTTTATGAGGATCTTACTCCTCCTCAAACAGATGGATGGTGTTAGGTTGAGGGATACGTCTTGAACGGTTGAGTAAGTTTTCAACTTGGGTTCTGTTTAAATAACAGTGAGATTGAGCTAACTACATTAATGCTTTCAGAAAATCTGTACCAGAAACGTTAGCAATGTAGATGCAATTCCAGCTGAAGTCACTAGAAGGTGTACTGGTTTTAAAGGAGGATTAGACTGGATGGTGCCAGATTTGTATCCTGTTTTATTCATACTACTACTTCTTTCTGGTCAAGTAGAGAATTCATTTGAGTCTATGTCACTCGTCAGGCAGTAAATATTTGCTTTTATGTTTCAGTACTCTTATTTTTCATGTGGTGCCCTTCACTGGAAGTTAGAACTTACTAATCTTCACTGAATAATTTAAATATTGCAGTAACCTTTAAGAGCAAGGGTTAGCCAGCATTTAACTCACATTGTAGCCATCAAGAATTTTGGGTTTTTAAGATGAGGGCAAGTTTGCAAAATGGCCAAAATACAATTCTTCCAAATTGCTCCAAAATGATATTCCTCTATTATTTAACATAAACATAAATAATGTGTTAAAATAGTAGTATGTGTTTTTTTTAATGTAACAAATATAGCAAGGGTGGATGTAAAGTTAGATGATAGTATCAGTATCAAGTAATGCATTACGTTTTCACTGTAAAGCCTATAAACAAGATTCTTCATTAATAAATTATGAATATTAATGAGATACTATATCTGAGCCCTTCTTTGGGAAAATTCTGTCCTCCTATCTTCTAGCTGAAGAACTATACAGGCATGTACCTTTCGTTGTGGTCACAAATTCTTGGTAGGGCTAGTTTGATCTCCAGGGCAGACTGCTGCAATGTGTTCTCCTTGGGGCACAGTGCAGCAACCTGCCTTCTGACAGGAGTAGGGCTGTTTTGCAGAAGCTATATTGTCTGAACCTCTTAGCAGTTTCCTAGAATACTTTAAGATGCTGGTATTATCTTACAAAGCCCTGAACAGCATTGCACCTGCAGGTCTTGGTAAGCATTTCTTACTAGAGGGGTGTTCCTGTGCATTAAGATTTGCCAGTAGACAAACATGAGTTTTGGCCTGTTGGATTCTAAAACCCTGTTGCAAAAGTATGGTCTTAACCAGCCTAGAGTTTTTCGAAAAGAAGCTTGCAATAGCTAGGGAACCAAGTATTTAAGAAAGTGAAGCTTGTAAAAAAAATGTATTGGGATATAATTCTAGAAAGGGGTAGTCTTTAGGCATTACTTTATTTAGCTTCTAGCACCCATTCTTGAAGGGGAAAAAAAACAAAAAAGATTTTCCTGAAGAAGTGAAACGTTTGTGTGGTTTGTGTTAGAAATGTGTGAGAAATTTTCTCATTTGCTTAAAATCAGATTTTTATGATCTTAAGATGGTACTTGAATTGATTACTCTCTTTCAGTTATAAATGCATCCTTTCATTTATGCTTCATCCTATAACTTTTCTAGGCTCTTAATAAATATGTATTTTGTGCATTGCGAACACTGAAATTATTTCCAAGATCATAAATAACACTGAAATATCAAGAAACCATTAATGAATATTTCAGAATGCTTTTTTAGTAGAAGATACTGGTAGAATTGATATATGAATTAAAAGAATCTTCTGGGGAAATCCTGAACTGCATTTTACTTTTTCTTGTTTCAGGCTGGCATTCCAGACCCACCAGATATGTCTGAAGACTTAATCAAAATTAAAGCTAAGGAGCGCCATTTTCTGGAACAATTATTGGATGGGAAAAAACTAGAGAACTATAAAATTCCAGTACCAATTAAAGCAGAACTCAGGAAATATCAGCAGGTAAGTTCTTACTGGAAGTTCTCACTTTCCTCCTCTCTCTCTCTCTCTCTCTCTCTCTCTCTCACACACACACACACACACACACACACTCACACTCACACTCACTCACACTCTTTTCACATTTGAGGTCCTTTTTTCTAGATTTGGATAGTTTATCTGATCATTATTTAAAAATTTGTTTTATGTAACCTTCTCACATGATGAAAAAGTGCCCGGTTTGTAGTGTTCTGTGCTCGTTTTTAGCCATGATTTAGATTTGAGAACCTTAACCTATTTTCTCATTAAATACCTACCTGAAAATAGAGAATGTAGCTAAAGTTATATTGGCTCTACTGATCAATAAAAGTACCTAATAAGATTGCTGAGATTAATCAAGAAATGGATGAGCAGGGGTGGAAATACATTTTTGTGTGCTAGCACCAGCACTGAGTGACATGTTTTCTAGCACAGAAGGCATTTTAAGGAGAAGCGCACGGTAGCATCATTTTGAAGTATTTTTCAAATTCAGGGCTCTGATCCATATTTTGACTGTTGGCGTATTTATGCCGTGGTTTAGTATTAACATTAAAGTGTGCGTCCCAATTGGGAGGAGAAGACTTAGCTTTATTCCTAGTAGACTCTTTCTCCTCCAAGTGGTGTTCCACTGGCAAGAGAAGTGTGGTTGGTGGGGATGGGAGAGAAGGCTTTTTTGATGGTGGTGCCCAACTGGGGAATTCTACTCCAAGGTAGGTACAAATTGGTCTGTACCTACCTTCTGTTGTGTTTTGTTTTAGGCAGGAAGTTAAGACATTCTTCTTCCGTTGGGCATTTAGTATACTTTAATGTTTTCTATTGTCAGATTAATTTTATTAGCTTTTTATTAGCTTCCGTTATGTTCTCCATTTAAAAAAAATGGTAAAGATATTTAAACTGTTGTAAATGACAATCAGGGCCCTTCTAAGAACTGAAAGGCGATATATAAATGTGTGTTTAAACAAGAGAGGCCTAAGTTACATTCCTTTCCCCCTGCTCTAAGGAGTGTTTTCCCTTTCCATTTACAGGAAGGTGTAAATTGGCTGGCTTTTCTCAACAAATACAAGCTTCATGGTATCCTCTGTGATGATATGGGCTTAGGAAAAACCCTGCAGTCCATCTGTATTCTTGCAGGAGATCACTGTCTCAGGTAGCCTACACAATGATTGTGGGTCAATCTTACTTCAGCATTTTCTCAGTATAAAACATATCCTGTAATGTGGTTTTATTTTCCAAGGGCCCAAGAATATGCAAGGACTAAAATGGCTGATAGTGTTCCACTCCCATCCTTGGTGGTATGCCCTCCCACACTTACAGGCCATTGGGTGGATGAGGTGGGCAAATTTTGTTCCAAAGAATATCTGAATCCTTTGCACTACACTGGCCCTCCCACAGAAAGGGCAAGGTAAGCAATACATTGTAGAAGCCTGTTTTAAGGTGTGGCTTGAAATTATGTGTCCTCCTTTTGGGATTATTTGAGAAGTACTGAAATTACTCATCTACCTAAAAATATTTCTATAGAGATGGTTGTGTTTGGTTTCTGTACAGTATTTAAAGACCTAATTTGTTTATACTTTGTCTTCTTAAGGCTACAACACCATGTAAAAAGACACAACCTAATTGTAGCTTCCTATGATGTTGTAAGAAATGACATTGATTTCTTCAGGTAAGAGCAATTGTTCTTTCTGTTCCTTTTAATATATCCTATGCTTTACAACTGTTTAAAGTTGATTTGTTGTGTTTTCTTTCCTAGAAATATTAAATTTAACTACTGTATTCTTGATGAAGGCCATGTCATAAAAAATGGAAAAACAAAACTGTCAAAAGCGATAAAGCAATTGACTGCCAATTATAGGATAATACTCTCTGGGACGCCAATTCAGGTAATCCACGTCTCTCTGTTGAAAGGGGCTAGAGGTGGCAGTGAAAGATTTCTTAAAACTTGTTAAAAAAAAAAAAAGGCCAGTTCTGACGAGGTGCATTTGGTGGGGGAGTGGGATCACAGCCATCTGCCACGAGCATCTCTGGGGCTGCTAGATATCCATACATGTGCATCTCTTTAAAGTAGTGAAAAATACAATGTCTTGAGGGTCCAAACCATGCACTTGATGGTCAGCCGTTACATGGGAAATTGATTGGACAGTTTGAGCTTATGTATGTTAGATTTTTTATCTAACATAAAGTAGGTCTTAAGCAGACACGACATACATGCCAGGGCATCTATCGGACTTAGAGATGGGAGAGGTGCTTGCAGTGGAATGGGACAGACAGTCATGACGCTACTCCGGTATCATGCAGTAAATTCATTAGAACTGGTCTAGTTTGTTGTGATTACGGTTTTTCTAATGAATGTTTATCCTGTGTTCAGAACAACGTCTTAGAGCTGTGGTCGCTGTTTGACTTCCTTATGCCAGGATTTTTGGGTACTGAGCGCCAATTTGCAGCTCGCTATGGCAAACCTATATTAGCAAGTAGGGATGCTCGGAGCTCCAGTCGAGAACAGGAAGCAGGTAAGAAACAAATTCTCATTTCTTAATAAAGCAGTATTGCGGTTGGAGGACTTCATGTTTTGCTCTTGATGTGCCAGTATATGACACCAGAAGAATCTTGTTCATATTAATGGCTTCACTAATACATGCACTTTTTCTGTTGTGTGCATTTGCAGGTGTACTTGCTATGGAAGCATTGCACAGACAAGTCCTGCCATTTTTGTTGAGAAGAATGAAAGAAGATGTGCTACAAGATCTTCCACCAAAAATTATTCAAGACTATTACTGCATCCTTAGTCCTCTACAGGCAAGTTCCTTGATTTGCATTACATTAGCATTACTAAACAACAAAAAAGCTAATTGTGGATTCCTCAAATTTTAGACTTGTTCTAAACCGGAATATTATTGGGGTTTTTTAATGGTCCTACTTGGAAAATATTGCTGGGTTTGAATCCAACATAAAAGCATAGCATGCTCACAGACTAGTTGTCCATAACTTCTCAGACTCAAAACATTTGAGTTGGATCCAGCATTTTGTCTCCCATGAATGGAAGGACTCTTTCCATCTGCTGGAGGCCTCTGATCCAGCAGAGCATTTCTACTGGCGAAATGGAGGAGGACACAATTTTCCTTGATTCCCCCCAAGAATCTGCTCTGCGGGGGTTGGGAGAATATCCAGAACAGTGGGAAATTGGCAGAAATTGCCTCCCCACTTCCACCAGTGGGAGTGTTCTGAACAGAACTCCATTTGGGGTGCTACCCCTGTTGGGGTGAAACACTGGATCCATCCTTTTTTTTTTTTCCTGGATTATTGCAGTAGCATTTGACTTGTACCATAGTTTACACTTTGCATACTGTCAATAATTTGCCTTCTGATGTGTTTGCAATAGCAGTTAAGCACTAATATTGGAGCAGTCCATGGATGTACAGGTAGGGCTTGGTAGCTACATTTAGTTTAAAATCCTTTGAGATCCCTAGGGGAATAAAAACTAAGGTCACAGTTCATGCTCATCTGGTGTGGAGCAACAACTTTTGTCTCCCTGGGCCAAAATGGTTGAGTAGAGTGCCTTCTTCAAGCAGCAATTGCCTTGCTTTGTGCTTATGCTGAGAAGAAAGTAGTAGTTCTATATTCTTTGCAAAGAAGAAAAGCAATGGCTTAATCCTGAAATGGCCATGTATAAAAGAGTACAATAGTAGTCCTTGGCTGCTGAGATTAAGGTGGGAGTAGATTTCTATTTTGAGAGGGTAGATATTGTTGAAGGAAATTTGAAGTTAACAATGCTTTATTAAGCATATATTCCTCCCATTTTTATAGGTTCAGCTTTATGAAGATTTTGCCAAGTCGCGTGCCAAATGTGATGTGGAAGAAACCGTTTCAGCTGCTTCACTGACTGAGGAGACTGAAAAACCAAAGCTTAAAGCTACAGGACATGTATTTCAGGTTGACATTTCATCATATTTTGTTATGCCTTGTTAATGAACATTAACAGACTAGCAACTTTTCTGTAATTGTTGCAGGTACAGTAGAAACATGATCAGACTTCGAAGCATACTGGGAATTGTTTGCTAAAGCACTATAGTTAAATTGAACCAAGTCAGTGTGCTACCTCTGATATAAATTTCCAAAGTGAAAATGTATGATATATAAACTTACAATAGAAAGTATTTTTCATAAAATGTATATAACTTTGCAAAGATAATATGAAGTATTCTGGTAGGTTTTAAACCAAGTAGTCTTTCTCCTCATGTGTTTAAAATAAATGAACTAAAACTAGTTATAGATAGACCTCATACAGGAGATTTGTTTGAGCATGTACCTCCTAGTATTCAGGAGAGACTGTAAAAGCATTTGGTTATAGGGCTGAGGCTCAATTATGAGTTATCTTACTTATATATTTCTGTGCCAATGGGCACTGATTTTGATATTCCTTGTACAGTATATGATTTTAGATGTGAGCAGAGGTGGGATATAAATATCCTAAACAGACCCTTTTGGTTTCAAGGAGGGATGCTCATTATCTTTGTATGGTCTGCATTTCAAAGTAAACCAACCTGATCCACACCTCCTGGACTACTGTGTGAATCAGAATGCATTTATCTTTTGGATTTTCTTCTCTGAATTTTGCTATGCAGCTACCAAAAATGCTCATAAAAATGCACATTTTAGGATGAAATGTGTAGAAATCTGTATTTTTGGAGAAAATATAGAAATTTTATGAGAAAATACATTCAAAAGTGCATATTTAAATATTAACTTCTGTGCAATTTTTAAAATCACAAATTAACACAGAAATAAGACAGAACGGACTTAAAAATGAACACATTTTAAACTGACACTGACGAGAAACTGTCTGAGCCATCGTTGTTCAGTCGTTAAGTCGTGTCCGACTCTTCGTGACCCCATGGACCATAGCACACCAGGCCTTCCTGTCCTCCGCTCTCTCCCAGAGTCCGCTCAAGTTCATATTCACTGCATCGGTGATGCTATCTAGCCATCTCATCCTCTGCCGTCCCCTTCTCCTTTTGCCTTCAATCTTTCCCAGCATCAGGGTCTTTTCCAGTGACTTTTCTCTTTGCACTAGGTGGCCAAAATATTTGAGCTTCAGCTTCAGTATCTGTCCTTCCAATGAGCACTCAGGGTTGATTTCCTTTAGGATTGACTGATTTGACCTCCTTTCAGTCCAGGGGACTCGGAAGAGTCTTCTCCAGCACCACAGTTCGAAACATCAATTCTTTGGCTCTCAGCCTTCCTTATAGTCCAGCTCTCACAGCCATACATTACTACTGGGAAAACCATAGCTTTGATTATACGAACCTTTGTCGGCAAGGTGATGTCTCTGCTTCTTACTATGCTGTCTAGGTTTGCCATAGCTTTCCTCCCAAGGAGCAAGTGTCTTTTAATTTCATGGCTACAGTCACCGTCTGCGGTGATCTTGGAGCCCAAGAAAATAAAATCTGTCACTGCTTCCATGTCCTCCCCTTCTATATGCCAGGAAGTGATGGGGCCAGATGCCATTATCTTAGTTTTTTTAACATTGAGTTTCAGACCAGCTTTTGCTGGTTTCACCCTCAACAAGAGGCTCTTTAGATCCTCTTCGCTTTCTGCCATTAGGGTGGTGTCATCTGCATATCAGAGGTTGTTGATAATCTCCCGGCAATCTTAATTCCGACCTGTGATTCATCCAACCCGGCGTATCTCACGATGTACTCTGCATATAAGTTAAATAAGCAGGGCAACAATATGCAGCCTTGTCGTACTCCTTTCCCAATTTTGAACCAATCAGTTGTTCCATGTCTGGTTCTTACTGTTGCTTCTTGACTCTCGTACAGGTTTCTCAGGAGACAGGTAAGGTGGTCTGGTACTCCCATCTCTTTCAGAATTTGCCACAGTTTGTTGTGATCCACACAATCAAAGGCTTTAGTGTAGTCAATGAAGCAGAAATAGATGTTTTTCTGGAATTCTCTTGCTTTCTCCATGATCCAGCGAATGTTGGTGATTTGATCTCTAGTTCCTCTGCCTCTTCGAAACCCAGCTTGTACTTCCAGTAGTTCTTGGTTCAGTGACTGCACTATCGTGGCTATCAGGTACATTAAGATCTTTCCTGTATAGTTCTTCTGTGTATTCTTTCCACCTCTTCTTAATCTCATCTGCTTCCGTTAGTCCCTGCCTTCTTTGTCCTTTATCATGCCTGTCTTTGCACAAAATGTTCCCTTGATATCTCTGATTTTCTTGAAAAGATCTCTAGTCTTTCCCATTCTATTCTTTTCCTCTATTTCTTTGCATTGTTCATTTAAGAAGGCCTTCTTGTCTCTCCTTACTATTCTCTGGAACTCTGCATTCAGTTGGATATATCTTCCCCTTTCTCCCTTGCTTTCCGCTTCCCTTCTTTCCTCAGCTACTTGTAAAGCCTCCTCAGACAGCCACTTTGCTTTCTTGCATTTCTTTTTCTTTGGGATGGATTTAGTTGCTGCCTCCTGAACAATGCTACGGACCTCTGTCCATAGTTCCTCAGGCACTCTGTCTATCAGGTCTCATCCCTTAAATCTCTTCATCACCTCCATTGTATGTTCATAAGGGATATGATTTCAGTCATACCTGAATGGTTTAGTGATTTTCCCTACATTCTTCAATTTAAGCCAAAATTTTGCAATAAGAAGCTCATGATCTGAGCCACAGTCAGCTCCAGGTCTTGTTTTTACTGACTGTATAGAGCTTGTCCATCTTTGGCTGCAAAGTACCTAATCAATCTGATTTCGATATTGACCATCTGGTGATGTCCATGTGTAGAATCGCCTCTTGTGCTGTTGGAAAAGAGTGTTTGCTATGACCATCGTGTTCTCTTGGCAAAACTCTTACTAGCCTTTGTCCTGCTTCATTTTGTACACCAAGGCCATGCTTGCCTGTTATCCTGGTGATTCCTTGACTTCCTACTTTAGCATTCCAATCCCCTATGATGAAGAGGACATCTTTTTTGGGTGTTAGTTCTAGAAGGTGTTGTAGGTCTTCATAGAACCGATCAACCTCAGCTTCTTCGCGGCCTCAGTGGTTGGGGCATAGACTTGAATTACTGTGATGTTGAATGGTTTGCCTTGGATTTGTACTGAGATCATTCCGTCGCTTTTGAGATGGTACCCCAGTACTGCTTTTCCCACCCTTTTATTGACTATGAGAGCTACTCCATTTCTTCTAAGGGATTCTTGCCCACAGTAGTAGATATAATGGTCACCTGAATTAAATGCGTCCATGCTTGTCCATTTTAGTTTGCTGATTCCCAAGATGTCGTTGCTCAATCTTGCCATCTCATGTTTGACCACCTCCAGCTTACCTTGATGCATTGATCTGACATTCCAGGTTCCTAAATAATATTGTTCTTTACAGCATCGGATTTTCTTTTCACCACCAGACACATGCACAGCTGAGTGTCCCTTCGGCTTTGGTGCAGCCGCTTCACTCTTTCTGGAGCTACTTGGAAATTCCCTCTGCTCTTCCCCAGTAGTATATTGGACACCTTCCGACCTGAGGGGCTCATCTTCCGGCGTCATATCTTTTAGCCTTGTGATACGTTGCATGGGGTTTTCTTGGCAAGAATACTGGAGTGGGTTGCCATTTCCTTCTCCAGTGGACCACATTTTGTCAGAACTCTCTGCCGTGATCTGTCCGTCTTGGGTGGCCCTGCACGGCATAGCTTAAGGCTTCACTGAGTTACGCAAGCCCCTTCGCCACAGCAAGGCAGTGATCCATGAAGGGGTGATCCATCCGTAGTTTCAAATTAATTATAAAATATTTCTTGTTAAACTGTTCACTGGCAAAACTTCCAAGAACAGCTTTAGTTTGGTTATTACAGTGGTGAACACAAACATGTGCAATTATTTTATCCCTAAAAACAGTATTTGTTTTAGGATTGAGAGCGACTTTACTAGAATGCTGCCCCACAGCCCATCGGGCTCTCCGGGCTTATAGGCCAAAGAAGTTTAAGATAAGCTGGAGAGGATATTATTCAAAGAGAGTGAATAATCCTTATTCAAGTTGCACAGTCAGACATGCTCAATTATTGGAAGCCAGGACAGGATAATTGTTCCATGGGTACCACATTTTTTTTCTGTCTTCCACAATGTGACTATGACAAAGTGATTAACATTAGCCATACATTGCAATAAGGATATCACCGATCTCCTATTTTTGGCAAGGTTTTCACATGTAAGAGAAGTACACTGTGTTTTGTCATGTGTGTATTAAATATACCTTTAATTGTTATGTGTACAAAACTGCTTACTTCATGGCTTTATTTTTTTCAGGCATTGCAGTATTTAAGGAAACTATGCAACCATCCAGCATTAGTTTTAACTGTTCATCATCCAGAACACAAGAGAATCACAGAGAAGCTTGCAGCTGAGAACTCTTCCCTTAGAGACATTCAGCATGCCCCTAAGCTCTCTGCTTTAAAACAGGTGGGCAAACTCTGGATTGTATACCTGATTTTAAGAGAAGGACTTAAGAGAATATCTTAAATCTTCAAAAGGATGTTCTTTCCAGTTTCTGTAGCCTTCATTATATATTGCACCAAGGGAGGAGGGTGAAAGAGGGAATTGTGTTACAAATTATAAGATAGTAAGAAAACTTAGAGTACTTAAAATGTTAAAAATGTTCAGCTGTTAAAAATAAAAGTGTACAATACTGTTATAGAACTGTTATATAAACATATGTATGGAAAATATGACTTTTCCCACAATCACAACGGAAATTAAGTTCCCGTTTTGTTACAATATTGGATTTAAAGTCTTTTATGAAAAACAAATGCCCTTCTTGCTCCGTTAATGGAATGCCAGTATAGTTCTTGTTTTGACATAAGCCTTATTAATGAAATACCAGAGATTAATACTAAGTAGATTTCACCTGTAAAAATTAAAAAATGCCTTAGAAGGTAGCTGATTTCATACACATGTGCATGTCAAAGGGTCTGAGAATAAAAGATTTTTAACTTGACCCTGCTATACAAAGTCAAGTACAGCCCCATCTATTTCAAGTTGTGATCTCATAGTATAAGACAGCCCTCTCCAACTTAGTGCCCTCCAGGTTATTGGACTTCAGCTCCCATCAGCCCCAGCCAGTATGACCAGTGGTCAGGAATGCTGGGAGTTGTAGCCATATCTTGGAGGGTACTAGGTTGGGAAAGGCTGGTATGAGGTGCCATATACCAGATCAGATTATTTGCTCAGCTGACCCAGTATTGTCGTAAACAGAGGTCATTCACACTTGCTACCTGACCATTTAACTGGAGATGCTGAAGACTGAACCTAGAAACTTGTGCATGTTTTATACTATAGAGCTAAGATTCATCCCTAGTGGATGAAATCTTATCAGACAATATTGACGAGAGGATATAAACTTGCTAAGTTCAGCATCTGATGGAATGCTTTTATATTTGGTCTTTAAGTTGCTGTTGGATTGTGGCTTGGGCAATGGTGGTTCCTCAGAAAGTGGCACAGAAACCATAGTTGCCCAGCATCGGATACTTATCTTCTGCCAACTCAAGAGCATGCTGGATATAGTAGAACACGACCTTCTCAAGCCCCACTTGCCCTCCATTACTTACCTGCGATTGGATGGCAGCATACCTGCTGGTCAGAGACATTCCATCGTTTCACGGTAAGCCAATGTCCTCTACTTTCTAACAGAAAGGGTTTTGCACTTAACTCCCATTGTTGCTGAAATGCAGGAGATTTTAATTAGGGCCCTCCCATGGCTAAACATGCAAATTAAGAGAATTATACTAATCTGAATAGTTTACAGGTCACATAATTCAGACTTTATTGATGCAGATTTTTATTTGGTTCAGAGTATTCAAGGTAGTGTATTGTGCAGAAAGGCAATCACCTTTTAATAGTAAAATGGTGCTAACCTTCTTTTGAAGGAATGTTGTGTGGCTTCCAAACTTCAGTAGTCGCTAATGAGTTTTAAGGTTACTTGCATCCATTGAATATAGTTATGAAAGTAAAAGATCGCAAGGGTTGTTACAGCTGAATCTTTTCAATCTGCTCCAGCTACGGTTGTGCAAACAGTAGTTTTTTCATTATAGCAAATGTGTCATTCTAGGCTTAGCCAATGATGCAGCACCCTAAAGTCTGTTCCCTTGCCATAAGAGCTATTGATTAATACAAACTTGAAGCTGCACTCAGTTACATGGCTCCATGGCCATTCAGATTGCTCTTAGGATGCCTTCTCTCTTCTGGCCTAAGCAATGCTCTGCAGGTATCCTCACAGTTCCTTTGATCATACAGTATCAAGAGTAGGTATGCTACTATTCAGTTCTTGCTTAAGTATGGCCTTCCCCAACCTGGCACCTTCCAGCTGACTGCACTGGCTGGGATGATGGGTGTTGTAGTCTAACACATCTGGAAGGTGCACTGGGTTGGGCAAGGCTGCTTTATTGCATTGATATAAGCTTAGTTCCTGACCCAGGGGCAGAAGAAAGAAGGATGTAGGGTAGTTAGGCAGTGGTATGGCTGATTAGTAGCATGCAACTTGGTCCATGGCTAGCCACATGCAAGCCCTATCCACAGGCCAGTGGGTTCTGTGTTTGGTATGGGAGACTTCCAAGATGAGTTTTCTCGTCGTCCTTGCTCAGAAACCAGGGAATTACATGACTTAGCTTCACGTACTGTGCTGTCTTAGAGGAAGCTCCTATCCAGTTTTTCCATGCCTGTGATCAGGAGCAGTGCCAGATGCCTCTCTTTTCCTCCTCTGTTTCTTCTTGGTATCAAGGAACTTTAGTTTTCCCTCTCTAATATTTTTTTAAACACAAAAAAACCTTCCTTAATTTTCTCTCATCCTCACTTTTTTTTCCTTCCTTCCTCCATACTACTCATAGTACCCTCCAAGCAAATCTTCAAAGAAGACATACATCAGAGTTGTTAGGCAGAGAAAGCAATAGTCTCCAACTCTTCAGACTGCAAAGGAAATTCTTGCTTGTGGAATTCTTCTCAGCGCGAGTAAACAAACAGCAGCAGTACAATTGGAGCATCTCTCTCCATTTTTTGTGGAGTCTACTGACCGTAACTGAAACTTTCAGCACAGCAGTTTTCTTGGGGAAATTTTCATACCCCTCCTTCTGGCAGAGACTGGAAAGGTCAGGCAGGGAGAAGTAGCACCCATGTTTGGGCCCTTGCTTTTTCCTGCTGAGACATCATGGATTCACCTGATCTTGGAAGCTAAGCAGAGTTAGCCCTGGTTAGTACTTGGATGGGAGACCACCTGGGAATCAGGCTTCCTGCATGGAGCAGGGGGTTGGATTCGACGGTCTTGTAGGCCCCTTCCAACCCTATGATTCTATCTCAACTGAAATGTCATTAAGCTTTATTGAAAATGAAAGGATTTCTCCAGTATGCCACTAGATGGTGAACCAGAGCACTGGATGCAATCCCAGTAACTTCTAAATAATAGAAGGTGTTGCAGAATCTGCAACAGATTTTCAAGTGACTTTACAATGGGAGGGGACTCCTCCCTCTCTCTCCCACCCCCAAATAGCAACTTCTGGTTTTCCTCTTTTCTTTGAAAATCAGTTCATGCAAAAAAAAATAAAAAATGAAGGAGGCTATAGCCAGTGATATTACTAACCAGCTGCTTGATAAAAGGGGACATAAGGACTCTCATAAGAGGCATAGACACTCTCCCTCATCTTCTGATTCCTCTCTTCCCTCAGTCCTTTAGAGCAAAGGGAAAGAACAAATCAGGAGACCATATCTAAAATTAAACTTCCTCACATTGCTCTCTCCCATTCTTCCCAGGGGTTTGGCAATGATTCAGCTGAACCTCACCACCTACCCTCAGGAAAAAAATCCCTATAATCTAGGGAAGGGCCAGATAAAGATCAAACTTCAGAGATAGGTTTTATGAAGTCAAATAGTGTGTCTAAAATCCAGAGCATCATACAAGGCTGTGATTTTCCCAGCTTCATTCAACTACAGTCATATGAAAAAGAAAATACTCCCTCTTTGAGTTCCGTGGTTTTACATATAATAAAAATCATCTGGCCCTTAGCAGGTCTTAAAATTAGGTAAATACAACCTCAGATGAACAACATATGACATATTACACCATGTCATTATTTATTTTACAGAAATAAAGCCAAAATGGAGAAGCCATGTGTGAAAAACTAAGTACACCTTATGATTCAATAGTTTGTAGAACCACCTTTAGCAGCAATAATTGGAAGTAATTGTTTTCTGTATGACTTTATCAGTCTCTCACATTGTTGTGGAGGAATTTTGGCCCCCTCTTCTTTACAACATTGCTTCAGTTCATTGAGGTTTGTGAGCATTTGTTTATGCACAGCTCTCTTAAGGTCCCGCCACAGCATTTCAATCAGGTTGAGGTCTGGACTTTGACTGGGCCATTGCAACACTTTGATTCGTTTCTTTTTCAGCCATTCTGTTGTAGATTTGCTGGTGTGCTTGGGATCATTGTCCGGTTACATGACTCAATTTCAGCCAAGCTCTATTTGTTGGACAGATGGCCTCACATTTGACTCTAGAATACTTTGGTATACAGAGGAGGTCATGGTCGACTGAATGACTGCAAGGTGCCCAGGTCCTGTGGCTGCAAAACAAGCCCAAATCATCACCCCTCCACCACCATGCTTGACAGTTGGTATAAAATGTTTGTGCTGATATGCTGTGTTTGGTTTTCGCCAAACGTGGCACTGTGCATTTATTTACTTATTTATTGCATTTATACCCCGCCTTTTTTCCTCTTGCAAGGAACCCAAGGCGGCTTACATTATCCTCCTCCTCTCCATTTTATCCTCACAACAACAACCCTGTGAGGTGGGTTGGGCTGAGAGTGTGTGACTGGCCCAAAGTCACCCAGTGAGCTTCCATGGCCGAGTGGGGACTAGAACCCGGATCTCCCAGCTCCAAGTCCAACACTCTTGCCACTACACCACACTGGCCTACACATTATGGCCAAACATCTCCACTTTGGTCTCGTCTGTCCAAAGGACATTGTTCCAGAAGTCTTGAGATTTGTTCAGATGCAACTTTACAAACCTAAGCCATGGTGCCATGTTCTTTTTAGACAGAAGAGGCTTTCTCCTGGCAACCCTTCCAAACAAACCATACTTGTTCAGTCTTTTTCTAATTGTACTGTCATGAACTTTAACATTTAACATTCTAACTGAGGCCTGTAGAGTCTGAGATGTAACTCTTGGATGTTTTGCAATTTCTCTGAGTATTGCACGGCCTCCCCTTGGGGTGAATTTGCTGGGATGTCCACTCCTGGGAAGATTGGCAACTGTCTTGAATGTTTTCCACTTGTGAATAATCTTTCTCACTGTAGAATGATAGACTTTAAATTGTTTGGAAATGGCCTTATAACCCTTCCCAGATTGATGGGCAGCAACAATTGCTTCTCTAAGATCATTGCTGATGTCCTTACTCTTTGGCATTGTGTTAACACACACTTGAATGCTCGAGACCAGCAAACTCCTGAGACCTCGGCTTTTATAGAGATGGTCACACTTGCTGATGATCAATTAATCAAGGGCATTTGATTAGCAGCACCTGACTGTTACTTAGCCTCTTCATACCTATGGAAGCAGTAAGGGTATACTTAGTTTTTCACACATGGCTTCTCCATTTTGTCTTTATTTCTGTAAAATAATAATGACACGGTGTAATATGTCATGTGTTGTTCATCTGAGGTTGCATTTACCTAATTTTAAGACCTGCTAAGGACCAGATGATTTTTATTATGTCCTGATACGTAAAACCATAGAACTCAAAGAGGGTGTACTTTCTTCTTCACATGACTGTAGATATTCAAGTCGTGAATTGTCCACATTGTTAAACTGTAAGAGAGCCAATAATGTTTGCTCAGAAACGTTACACTCTAACAGAGGGGTGGACAAGCTGTGACCTTCCAGGTGTTTTGGCCTACACCTTCTGTGATCCCTCACAATTGGCTAGACTGACTAGGGCTGATGGGCCAAACATCTAGAGGGCCAAAGGTTGCCCATTCCTCCTCTAACACAATCAGCTGTGCATGATCTTAAGGGCCTCCTAGTCAGTGCTCTAGTTGCTGCTCTTCTCTCACAAGCCATTGTCCCTAAAGATTAAAAACTCATGCAAAAAACAGATGTGGTACCAAAAAGGGCCCTCGCTTTCAGAATGGCGTCAGTCTCCTCCATTTTTTCCAGAGCTTCCCTCTTATGTCTGGAGAGCCTTATTCAGAACCTTATCTTAGATCAATCTAAACTTTATTGATTTCTACAAAACGCTACAGAAGTGACAGGCTATTCTGGTTAAAGCCTAAATTCCTGTCGAGAAACAAAGGCCCTTCCTCCAACAGGAACAGCCTTGACTTCTGACCATTGGGCCTTGAAGACTATAAGGGAGGGTTACAACATAGAATTTCAGCCGATCCCCAGAAACATGTTTTGCCCATTCCTGACTTCCAGATAGAGAAAAAAAATAGAACTAGCCATCTTTAACCTCTTGGGAGATCAGAGTGATAGAACAGACAGATTTTCAAGCATATCCTCAATTGTCTTCATAGTACCCAAGAGCCGAGGAGATTTTAGAGTGATCCTAGACCTAAAGTATTTGAACAAGTTCATAGTATATGCAAGCTCCACATAGAAATTGTTCACCAGCAAGGAAGCTCTGCAGTTGGGAGATTTTTTCTTCTCTATAGACCTTACATTAACATATCTACATGTTCTGACCAACCACCACAAATTCCTCAGGTCCTTGTACAAACAGAACCACTACCAGTACACAGCCCTCCTGTTTGGGCTGTCTTTTACCCTGAGAATATTTACAAAAATCTCCCTAGTACCGTTCTTCACCTTCAGAGCACGCACATATATCCCTACTTTCATGATCTACTGCTCCAGTCATTCTTGCTACACAAAGCCAAACAGGACCTCTGACATGCCTGTAGAACCAAGGTTTTTTAGTGAACCTACAGAAGAGCTATATTCATCTCCAGTCACGTTCAGCACCAAGGGACTACCTTAAACACTGACACAGGACACTTTTTATCCCAGGAAAGAGTACAGAAAATCTTGTCAGATATCAAACCCTTTTTATCCCACAAAGCAGTAAACTTGATGGCCCTATCCCACATCCTAGGCCTCATCTCATGCATACAGATCCTCCCTTAAGCATGCTTCCACTCCAGATTTCTCCAGCGGTTCCTGTTGCCCTTTTGAGATGCCATTGCCAATAAATGTCACCACAGACTCCCTTTACCACCCAGAATGAAACAGTCACTCAAATGGTAGATGAATCCCTGCAGCACTTCTTGGGAGTACCTCTGAAAGACCCTCCCAGGAATCTAGCAACTATGGAAACCAGCCTCAGACATTGGGAAGACTTTGCAGGGGCCAAGTAGTCAAAAGCACCTGATTGAATCAGGAAGTTAGGCACACCGTCAGCTGTCTGGAACTTCACTCCATCAGACTTTTTACACCTGATCTACATTCATATAAGAATGGACAATACAACAGCCAAAGCACATGTCAGCAGATGGGGCGAGGGGGAAGCTAGATCCTGTGCCCTTCATGAGGAGGTGGAGGCTCTCTTAACCTGGGCAAAGGGCCACTTGTTAACCATAACAGCTTAAGTCTAAGACATTTTCAACATAAAAGCAGATTGGTTGAGTTGCCAAGATCTCAGTCCAGAGGAGTGGAGTCTCAACCAATCTGCGTTCACAGCAATTTAGATGCAGTTTGGCCTCCCTATCATTGACCTATTTGCCTCCATTGTAAACCACAAAATACCAAGATCCTTCTCCAAATTCCTGCTGGAGTGTATGTCAAGGTCAGCTCGCTTAAGGGTCTACCTCTCCCCTCCAATTCTGCTGCTATGACACAAAATCCAGTTTGAGCAAGCATCAGTAATTCTTACAGAACAGTAGACCCGTTCTGATCAGGGAGACTGGTTCTCTGAAATTCCAGCTTGTTTTATCCCAACTATGATCCTGCCCAGCAAGAGACCTGATTAAAAAAAAACCTGTTTTCTATGCAGACCCCACATAGTTAAGCTTAGCCATGTGGAAACCATAAGGAAGACCTTCCTAAGATATCTGGAAGACTTGGCAAACACCCTCTTTACCTCCAGGAAAAGATCCATCAGTGTCTTAAGAAATCTCCTGGAGGGAGTTCATCAGATGGTGCAAAGGGTTAAAGACTTAACCATGGAGAGACAGATCTTAAGGCCTGCACCTAGGACATATGCTGAATGTGCCTGCCACAAGTTAGATGTATGTATATTTTGAGTCCTCTGAACAACTCACAGCCACTAAAACATGATCTCCCTCCATCATAACACAGCCTCCTAGGATATTCCAAAACTTTTACATATCCCACCTTGGATACCTTCCACACCCAATAGAGAACAGAATGTTAGTGCTTACCGTCAAGGTTCCTTTTGGTCTGGCGTGTTGATATATTCAAGACTACCCCCCTCACTAATTTTCAGTGGCTATTTTCCTTCCTTTTTTTCATCCGGGGGTCACAGTCTTATTCAGTACAGCTTCACAACAGACCCTCAGTACTCCAGGACCTTCCCTCACAACTTACACTGCCTTTTAGTTCTTATTCATGGTCTCCGTGCATCACACATATGGGCTGTGCACCTGTTCAGAGCCTCAACTTGGGAAACTGCTATACCTGAGGAATTTGGGGCAGGAGCCTTCCCCTACCATCCTTGTGCATATGTCCTAACAGTTCCTGCTTATTCCCTGAGTTCCTTGTTGACTGCCATTGTGGCAACCTCATCAGGGATTCTCTAGTCACTATGGAGTGAACACTCAATTTGCTGAGGTTTTATTCTGTCTTTATCTTCATCTGCTATCGTTTTTCATTCTGTCATATTAGTTTTGTGTTTCTTCATTTTCATCTTGGAGTTTCTTTTCCTTTTGGCGATTGCTGATCACCTTCAGATGCATGGCCCTGAAGGCATCTTTTAGAAAGTGTGTTTGCTGTGGGAGTAAGCTACTGCCCACAGACGGGCACTCCCTTTGACTTTTTTGTTTTGGCAAAGCACATGTAGAACTGTGCCATCATTGTCAGTCTTTTACTAAGCAAGCTCGCCATTATCAGGCAGACAGGCCTAGGGCCGAGCTGTGGAAGAGAGCACTGGTGGCAGTAGATACACCAAAAAAGCTTTATGGCAGCCACGAAGCCATCGGTGAGGGAGATCTCAGAGGCAGGTGCATCTAAGTCTGTAGTGCCTCCAACTTCACCTCCTGTAGTGGCTCTAGCCACAGGCTGTACAGATTCCCCCCCCCCCATGCCAAGCCATTCTCTAGCGCTCATGATGGTGAAAAAGTTCTCAAAGGCCTGTGTGCCTAAACCTTTTGAATTTCAAAAGCGGAAGAAAAAGGATGCGAAGCACTTGGAGGATAGAGTCCTGGAGCCACGCATGCCCACCCCACCGCCAGTGTTGGAGTCCCTTATCCTGATGTGGGTGGAGCCATTGGTACTGATGGCAGAGCCGTTACTGGTGGCGTCTACATCCAAGGGAGAGATCCGGGGTCCAACCCTTTACAGGACACCAAGCATCAAGATCTCCCGTATCGATCTCCAACTCGGGACCACTGTCGAGATTGACCTCTGGATTTGATGAAGTAGATTTATTGTCACTACAGCTGCAGGGGTGGGGAATGTATGTTATGAGCATGAGACTGACTGAGGGTACCTCAGTTGGATTGGGACTGGAGATTGGAATGGTCGCTACCGCCCAGACAGCACTACTACTGGGACGACTGGCGTAGCCGTCGATCCAAGGAGGAAAAACTTCATAGATTTGGCGACTTGACAGCTATAAACCTGAGCTATAGATCGGTTCCATCGGCTTCTTTATTGCGGAGAAGATATACCTCCACCACCGCCTATGGTGTCGAAGTTGATACTGGTGCCTACGCAAAGTCCGTTACCACCAGTGCCTGCGCCACTGAGTATGGTACCTCAGAGAGCAGTTACACCACCCTGGTGCTTCCTTTATTGGCTCAGCTAGCTCCCACAGAGCATCAACGAGACAGGTCACCTCGGTCAGCAACTGATGACTGCCAGTCAGACTCAGCTTCTCTGTCTTCAGTGGCACCTTCAGTTTTATCCCTGAATGGGGCAGTGGGTTCGCAAGACCTAGCTTCCCTATCAGCGGCCATGGGTCATTTTTCTGAACAGATCATGAGAATGGCTCCATCTCTTAGGCTTGAGGCTCGAGGCTCAGCAACCCATGCAAGTAGTTAAAGATCCAGTTTTTGATACCGTCCTTCTGGAGTCATCCACACCCATTGTGATCTCTTTCTTGTCAGCACTCCTACAAACTGTACAAGAATCATGGAAGGGCACCTTCTTCTATGATGCCTACGTTTATGCATTTGGAAAACATGTACAGAGTGCAGGAAAAAGATGTGGGATTCTTGTTTACACACCTACCTCTGAATTCTATCATAGTTGAATCTTCTCAGGGCAGATCTCAGTAGGTGCATTCGTCTCCGTGGACAAGGACAGCGGACGACTTGACTTGATGGGATAACTAATCTACCCATCAGCGCTGGGCCTAAGCTCCCTGTGCTGCTATCTGCCAGGAGATCAACAGGAGTTAGCAAGGGTATTTCAAGCAGAGGCGACACGCTTTGCCCATTAGCGGATTAACCCAGTGCACCATCAGGCTGACAGTGATGCTAAGGCCATGGTGGGGGCAGTGGCTCTCAGAAGGTACACGTGGCTGAGATCTGCAGGACTGTCGCAGGAGGCATGAAATCGAATAGAGGATCTTCCATTTGATGGGAGAGGTCTTCTTAATTTGAAGACTGAGGAGGTGGTGGATACCATTCAGAAAGCGAAGACTGCAGCAAGGAAAATGGGGCTCTCACAACAGCCCCTACCTTTTAAACAATGTTGTTGGTACTGACAATCATCTTTCGGTCAGAGCCCTTCTCAAAGCTATCAACAATTCCAGCACCAGCCTCGCTTGCAACTGAAACATCAGGCTTTGATTTCTAAGTTTGAGCCCTTCCATGGGCAGGGTGACTACGGCCAAAAGCAGATACTTTTGACTCCCCATTTGCTTACTTTGTCCTCCTGTCTACTGTCCCCTCTTCCACAATCATCTTTCTACCTTCGTTCAGACCTGGACAAGTATAGCATTGGACTCCTCGGTCCTGTCCGCTGTGCAGAGGGGCTACAGGATTAAGTTCAATACCCTCCTTTTTCAGGTACTGTGTTACCAAACCATCACTCAGCAAGGGATTCCTTCAGGGGATTACGAATATCTCACCCCCAGTGAGACATCCTGTCTGCAATGGAGTCTGTCCATGGTTCTGCATGTACTAACTAAGCCACCTTTTGATCCTTTTGTGGGAAAGTGGCGTTTTTGGTGGTGATCACCTCAGCCAGGCACTCTGGTGAGTTATGTGCATTAAATGTGGATTCACAGTATATATATATTTTCATAAGGATAAGGTGGTTCTTAGACCAGATATTTCCTTTCTGCCAACAGTAATCTCCAAGCTCCACTTAAGTCACAAGATTGTTCTCTTTGTATTTTTTGCTTCCCCTTAGACTCCATAGAATCTGCACTTCACATGTCCAATGAGCTTTGGCTTTTCATAAATCTCAGACAGAGTCATTTCAGAAATCTCCTCTCTTCACGTGTTATGGGAAGAACCAAAGGGTTTGCCCTGTCACTTTTCAACAATTTGCATCCTGGATAGCACAGATGTTAAAGTTAGCATATGAGCTTTCTGGACTTGACTTAATGGGACTGGTATGATCTCACTGTACAAGATTGATGGCAACTTCAGTAGCTTTTGGTTGAGGTGTTTCAGTGGTAGACCTCTGCAAAGCTGTGATGTCGTCACGACTGTCCACGTTTATCCAGCACTACTATATCAATGTTTGAGCTTGAGCAGACTGGTCCTTCAGGCAATCAGTCCTATAATCTATTCTTAAATAACAACACTGCCCCTCCTCCAGGTGAGTGAGCTTGGTAGTCACCCATATGTGTGAGGCACAGAGACCATGAAGAAGGCAGACAGGTTGCTTATTTGTAACTGATGTTCTTTGAGCAATCATCTGTGCATTTACACGACCCACCCACTAACCCCACTTTGGTGTTGATGCTGGTAGTACTATTGATATCGAGGTGGTCACTCGATTTCAGTGGGGGCACAATAGGTGGTCTCCTGGGAACTCAGGGAATAGGCAGGAACCATTAGGACATGTGCACCAGGATGATGAGGGAGGGTTCCCTTCCAAAATTCCTCAGCTATAGAAGTTTCCCGAATTGAGGCTCCTCGCAGGCACAGAGCCCATATATGTGAATGTATAGATGACCACTTGAAGAACTTCAGTTACAGGTAAGCAACCTGTCTTCTGCTGTAGCTATGTTTTTTCTGTCATACACTTGGCCATGGTACTGAACTGGGTAGGAGCATCCTTAGACAGAACATAGTACAAAAGGCTAAGTAATATGATTCCCTGCCTTCTGAACGAGTAGGAGATAATCCATCTTCGATACCTCCACACACCAAATCAAAAGGAACATAATAAACACCAACATCCCATTTGCTGGACAGCCATTTGTCAGGGATGCTCTGACTTGGATTCCTGCATTGAGCAGGGGGTTGGGCTCGATGGCCTTGTAGGCCCCTTCCAACCCTACTATTCTACGATTCTATGATCCCATTCTGTGCTGGGTGGTGGGGAGCCTGCGCAGTGGGTACTCCTCCCCCCTCCCGGTCTACCCCTGAGCTTTAAATTGGGTGATGAGCCAGGTGTTGGCCAATGTGTTCTTGCCTACCCTTCTTCCCATGCCAAGCTGGCTTTTTGTTTGCTATGGACCATGAGTCAGTCACTGGTGGAAAAGACAAGATATAATTCTACACTCTTTGGAAACTATGAGAAAGAGTTTTTGCCTTCCTGCAAACTGATTTGGTTGGAACTTGTTCTTATGATGCTCTTATTGCTCTTTGTCACCAATGGGCTGTGGTGCTTGGTAATCAGGATAGCGTTTCACAAGTCAGCGTCTCATGTGGTCCTAATGGGGGTTGCTTTTAAGGAACGTTTGATGTAAGGCAGGGGTGGGCAACATGGTCCTCCAGATGTTTTGGCCTACAACTCACATCATTCCTAGCCAACATAGCCAATGGTGGGGAATGGCAAAAACATCTGCTATGATGTCCTGTTGATACAAGGCCAGACCATCTTGGTGATGGCAGGTAGAAGCAGCTCACACAATTGACCATGTTAAACTAGCCTTATTCACTTATTCTCTCTCCGCCTGCCCCACACTCTCCACCCCCCACACACTTTCCACCCACCCCCCAGGAACAGGCAGGCTAGGGGTACCACTATTAATAAATGGGCTGATTTTAGTGAGACTGATTCCTGCTCATGCAACACCAAAATATCTGGAAGCTGGAAGTAATAAAGTTGTCACCCGTTTTTAATTCAGTCCAGTGTTTGCTTCTGTGTTTTCTCTACTGTCCTCTTCCCCACTCCCAGTCCTGCTTCGCTCCTGGCTGTGGGTACAAGCTCTGTTGTGTGCGTGTATAACCAAGTTAAGTTTTACACTGTTTTTCTTGCACAGGTTTAACAATGACCCATCCATAGATGTGCTCTTGCTTACTACTCATGTTGGTGGACTGGGTCTTAACTTAACTGGAGCTGACACAGTGGTATTTGTTGAACATGACTGGAATCCAATGAAAGACCTTCAAGCAATGGATCGAGCACATCGTATTGGGCAGGTAAAAAATAAATTGCTGCCAATTCAGAATCCGTTAAAACCTCTTTGTTAAGTCCAAAATTGGTTAAAGCTTCCAAAGCTAATGGTTGAAGCTTCACAAACAAATCAGGAAACCATTAGAGCAGACTAGCTAACAAAGAGAAATGCAAGATAGGAACTCTACATTTTATTCAAATCTCTTTCAACTTCTACAAGTTCCTACTTTGTCTACTTTTTACCCTGTCGAAAAATTAGACATTTACTATTAATCAGTCTCTTTAGCTCCCAAGAGATTCTCTTAGGAAATATGGTATTTATGTCTAAAATAAGGCCTTGCCATTTCTTTTCTACTCCTTAACATCCTCATTAGTCTGCTTTGAGATTCAGCCTCTTGAGCTGAATCAAGCTGGGCTGGTACTCTTATGCAGTGAATTACTGTTCAAGGCCTGGATGAAAGCACTGTGAAAATGAGCAGTCATCTAGCAAAGAATATATTTCTTAATTGTTTCCATGTTGGCGTAATTGCGCATGTAATTGTATATGAAATGTCTCCTATGTTTTCTGTTTCCATTTGGTGGTTTCTTATGGCTGGCATCTGTATATTAAATGCTCACAAACATTATTTCCTGCAGAAACGAGTTGTTAATGTTTATCGCTTGATAACAAGGGGAACATTGGAAGAAAAAATAATGGGTCTGCAGAAGTTCAAAATGAATATTGCAAATACAGTGATTAGCCAAGAGAATACTAGTCTACAAAGCATGGGGACAGATCAGCTTCTTGACCTCTTCACTCTTGACAAGGTAAAGAATAGCTCATAGCTAATCTGGAAATGAGCAACTAATGGTACAGCAGTTTTGTTTTTGATTAGTCCATGAAGTTTGGTGAGATTTGAACTGCAATTATAGCCGTCTCCCTTGATGATAGGAGTCCCCTGTTAACTTGATGATGGGGGAAACATAAATACGTCCTTGCTCCTTCCTATCATATCTTGTAATGTACAAACCACCTTAGGATTGCTGGTTTTTAAGTATTGATTTCCGTATTATTCCCACAGTTATGAACCCACAAAGTTTCTGGCTCTTAAAACACATAAGTTTTAATGTGCTTCTCTCTCTCTCTCTCTCTCTCTCTCTCTCTCTCCACCTTTCCCTACAAGGATGGAAAAACAGAAAAATCGGATGGTGCCACTTCGACCTCTGGAAAAACAAGCATGAAGTCAGTCCTTGAAAATCTTGGAGATCTTTGGGATCAAGAACAGTATGACTCAGAATATAGTCTTGAAAAGTTTATGCACTCACTCAAATAACCATTCTTAATACAATGGCTGGTAGCTGGCATTTTCAGCTGATATTCAGCAAATTTCAAAGCATTTATAGTGGACTTCTGGCATAACATGTAAATATACTTGTGGAAAAAATATGAGGAAGGAACATGCATTGAACAGAGCCACCTTCTTCACTTCTGGATAGTTAAGTCTTAAATATTTGCATTGTAAAAACGTAAACTATAAGGTAGTTCTGAATTTCCAGAATAGCTACAAATTCCAACTCGATAGAAAATAAAACCTCCAGCGGGTTTTGCACATGTTGACAAGTGTTACTTCTCTTTCTGAAATACGTATGTCACTCCCCCTTTTCTGAAACTATAACAACTTGTACAGATCGTTTTGAGTACTTTGTTCTTTTAAATCTTGCTTGCTTCAATGGTACACTTTAAGGTTGTTCAGTTTAACAAGTTAGCGCGATGCTTAGTTCATTTCAGGATGTATATTGACAAAATGGCAAAGCCTACCATCCCGGAAGAATATTGGGGAATTAAATGAAACTTCAAGTATTAAAGTTCCCACCTTTATATATTTAAGTATGTGGTGCTCTTTAGTCTTCTGACATTTTCAGAGCAGTTGACTTTTTAATAGGAATTACAGGCAGTGGCTTACTTTAGGCCATTTCCGCATCCTGTTTAGAGGGTGCCATTTTTAAATTTGCGTGTGTATATATAAATATATGTATGTACGTATATATATATACATATATATAGCCCAGTTCAGAGATCAAAGTATGCAGTAGGTTTCAATCCTATATTTTTTTTAACTAAAAGAGAAAATATATGAACAGAGCTTTTCCAGCAGTAGGTCTTATAAAATTGGGAATCCATGGTGGAAAGACTCTCTAATGCACTAGTGCATGAACCTCTTAAATGGATGAGGGGAAATGCTTTATTTAGGGATCTAGATATAAACATTGGGTTTATCCAATGTTAGTTCTACTTAGAGTAGACCCATTTAAATGAATGGGACTTAGTCTGATATTGGATGCAACCCACTCTGCTTAGAAATGCCTACACTGCATCAGGGGAAATGAAGTATTTGAGCTGAAATCATGTAATGGAAATTTTAGGAGTCTATAATAAAGAAGATTAAGAATAACAATAGTTGTACATTTTTTAAGTGTCTTCTAAAAGGGAGTCAGTAGTGACATATGTCTGTGCATAGATGTGCATGTCTTTACCAAATGTGTACACAATTTTCTAAGTATATTACAGGCAAACCTACATAAGCTGTCTAAATACATACATAGAATATATGTATAGATGTCATAACTAAAGTTTGGAGCTTGCTGTGCACTTCAGCATCAGAGCCTGATTAGCCATGAGACCTCAACTATGTAAAGTAATCGTTCTGATTCTTTTTAAGAGGAAAAAATGTTGGCTTATGGAGCGGGATTGTTTTGAAGCACTCAAATATGAATGGACACGTGTCATATGTAGATATATGAACTGCCATACTGTAACATTAAACTAGCATTCCATAAGATAAAATTAAAAAGCCAAACCGGCATTAATCACCCCTTTACATGTCGCATGTAGTTCTTTCTACATTTTCAGTCATAAACTGTACAGCTGCATGGAAGAAAAATAAAATGACATTTCTTTAGGTTAATGAATAGTTTGTATGAGGAAACACAGCTGGTAACACATGTCAGTGAACACTTCTGTTGCTTGCGTGTTCTGGCTTTTCCACTGTATGTTTGAGTAAAAGCAAACTGATGCAAACTTATCCTGGCTTGTGGATCCTGGCTGTTCTAGCAAAGGATGTTTATCAGATCATAGTAGACATCCTGTCCATCCTCACAGGCTAACACAGCATCCTATGAAAAATTATGATAAAATTATTTCTGATTGCAACATATATGCAGAGTTTATAACAATGCCTTATTTTTGTTAGAATTAGTTTATAAAAGTGTGTATTCTATAAACTTAGATTTTATTGAGATTTGGTGTTTTATGACACATACAAATGGTTTTCCCCTGCATCCCTGAACTGTTCCAGGTATTACCACCAGTGCACACACCAGGAAAAAGGGTAAAAGTAAGGAGTTGGAGTTTAAGTATATTTCGCTGTCTTGATTGGGTTCCCATTGTATGCTGTGCTAGTAACCTCTCCCTTACCATTTCAGCAAGAGCTGATCCTCAGCAGTGTGTTTAGAAATGATGAGTTTATTTGGTTATGCTCTCTCTTGCCATCCTTTAAAGCTGCTGGCAGTGACAATAGAAATATCTGGCTATTTATAGAATCTGTAAATACTGCTCACAGTTTTTGGAGGTGGCTTGCTTGCTTTTGTCTCTTCTTACCCTTTTAATCCTTAGCCCTGGTGGCAAAACAGTGGGTCCGTTCACACAAAATGGTGACAAAGGTCACATGGGTCAAAGGTCCCAGGTTCAACACCAGGCATCTCCAGTCCAGGTTGGGCTAGGAAAGACCCCTGCCTGAAACCTTGGAGAGCCACTGCCTGTCAATGTAGATGGTACTGAGCTGCCTAGACCAATGGCTTGATATGGTAGAAGGCGGCTTCCTGTGGCACATTTACCTGGAAATGGGTCTCATTGAACCAAAGCGGAACTTAGGTCCCAGGAAACATCCTTGATGGGAACCCCTCAAACAGGCTGTTAAAAGATCCTTAAATAGAGGTGAATTTGAAACAAAAAAGAATCTTGGAATAAACAAGCAAGTGTTTTTGTTGTTGTTTTTAAAGTGGACATTGCAATCTGAAGAATGATCCATTCTTCCAGTCCACAGAGTGACCTATCCTTGCTTTTCAAACAAGACTGGTTTTAATGCAGGGGATGAATTACAATGGTTGTTTTTTTAACAGAGGCCTTTACTTCTCAGGGTGAAACTACATGTTTATTGCATAGCGTGTAGCTGATCATCATCTTTTTGCTTACTTTAGAATAACTTTACACTGCTTCAACCTGGGTTATGACCAGTGCACACCAGGAGGGGAGGATTAAACCTCCCCACCCACCTGTTTGGTTTCCTAAAGCTATGGAGTCAATAGAAACATCTTTTTTTAATGTGTAAGAGGTCAGAATTTCCATCAGCAAAAAAAATCCTCTCCTGGGGCACTCTGGCCATGATTCAGATTGGGGCTAGATGCAGTTACTCTAGGCAAAAGTATAAGGCTCAGCTACATACAATGCAATTAATGTAACATGTAGTTTGACCCTCACTGAGTTCCCAATTAATTCCGTACTCCATTTCTGCCTAAATACTTAGATTGGTTTTGCATATGTATATGCAACCAAACATTGCTATGAGCTGTACCAAGAGCACTTAGGTTTATTTCTCTTATTTCATTTGTTTAGTTGTTGTATGTGTTGGCATAGCACAACTCCAGTCTGGCTGCTTCAGAGGCGAATAAAATGTTTCCTTCCCTGTTAGTGGGCGATTTGCCTTGTCTTCAAGTGAGAATAATATCCCTGGCAAGGGCCTTTTCAAAGCAAGACATGACTTTTGCAGTCATTGATTGCTTTGCTCATCTTGGCCTTTAGCTTTTAATCAGCTGCAAAAGCTGTTTATTGCCTCATATTCCTCTGCAGCAAACATTATCCCTTAATTAATCTCTGCAAATAATTAGGCCTGTGTATCTAAGTTATTAAGCACCTTGCAAATAAGGGAGCCCTCCCTTTTCACCCCTTGCTTGTTTTGTTGGCACAAGTCCAGCATTTAGTTCAGCCAGTGGTAGCTCAGCAGGTTCGGTTGTACAAGCTCTTGGAGGAAAAGAAAGGACATTGCCTGCCAGCATACGCTAGCAAAAGTAGAAATTGCTTACAAATAGAAAGCCAGTGATAGCATTATTTATGCCATATAAGAACGTAAGTACAAGAGGAAGAAAAAAGTGGAAAGCTGCTAGAACTGAGCTAAAGTATAATTTGAATCAAATTCATGTGTCCAAATCAGCCATGCCTGTTTTCCTATAGCATAATTGGATATGTCCTTCTTTATAACTCCACAAAATTGTGTGGATGACTTTATTATCCTTTTACATGAAGCTATAAGCCTAAGGGTTCAATGTTCTAGTCAGCTGTGGAATTTTTATGTTCAAGGGTATATAAACTTGTACAAAAAAAGGGTTCAGGTCCTTGTAACACTCACAGCATGGCTGGCTGAGGGATGCTGGGAGTTGTTTTCCAACACATCTGGAGGGTACTAGGTTGGGGAAGACTGTCTTATTGCATGGGTTGACTTTCACCAGGATCATTGTAATACTGTTATACTTGTACCAAGTCTCCCTAGCAGTGAGAAGTTCCAGGATTGCAGTGCCTACCCAGGTTTAGTTTCCTTTGGTCACTGGAGGATTATAGTATATTTGTAATATTTGAGTTTATTTAGAAATATACAGGTCGGCATAGATGGAGGCAGGCAGCTTAAACACTCCCAACAACAAAATCCACTACCAATACGTCTCCAGAGCATGGTAGTCCCCCAGAAGGCACTTTCCAGACATTGTCAAGCCCAAAACTCAACTCGCTCTCTCTCTTCCAATCTGTCTCATTCCTTGACTTAAAAAACTGCAGTTGCTATTATTTATTTTCACACAAAGATCTGGATTACCTTATTAGCTGGGGGTGGGCAGGTATGCCCCCTACGCCTGTTTCTGATCATTTTTTCCTATCTAGTCAATCCCAGTCTGTTCCTGTACTTAGAAGATTTCTTCTAGCAATTGGCTCCCATAGAGACACTTCACCTGTACTACTATTTTTCATTCTTCAGTCTATTTTTTTTTCATTTTCTTCTCTCCCCTCCTACAACTTTTCCCTAGCACTGAATTTCAGCATGGGGATGGTGAACTTGCATATTTTGCACTCCCTGAGCTGCTTCTGAACCAAGCCCAGCTCCTCTCCTCACCTTTCAGGCCTGACAGATCCAGATGTAGTCATACTCATGAACTGACCCATTAAAATTAGTGAGGTTTAAGTTAGTCATGACTAACATACGTTGCATTGATTTCAATTAGTCTGCTCATAAGTATAACTACATCTCGATCCAACCCCTGGTATCTTGTATCCTTCCTCAACACTTCCCTCCCTTTTCCCACACAGCTAACAGGGTGGCCTCATTGAAGGACTCCATTATTTATTTATTTACTTACAATTTTTATACACCGTCCACATCAAAAGTTTGGAGCGGTGAACGGTAAAGATAAAAGAATAAAACACCATGTTAAAATAGTTAAAACATTTTTAAAAAGACAAATTCTAGTAAGGCTGGATTTAATAAACCTCAGCTAGTCACTCAAGGAAGGCCTCTCGAAATAATGTCTTCAGGAAGCGCCGGAAGGAACACAATGCTAGTGCCTGCCTGACCTCCAAAGGCAGGGAGTTCCACAGGAACGTGGCCACCACACTCAAGGCTCTTCTCCTGGTGGAATCCAACTGAGCCATGGGTCCATTTGGAGCCACTAGGAGAAAGCCCTCTGATGACCTCAGTGACCAGGCAGGTTGGTAAGGAAGGAGGCACTATCTTGGGTATTATGGTTCCAAGGTGTTTAGGGCTTTGTACACTAGCATTAATACCTTAAAACTGGCCCAGTAGCGAATAGGTCGTTGGTGGAGTTCCCTCAGCAAAGGAGTTGAATGCTGAAAAGGGGCAGCTCCTGACAAGTCGAGCTGCTGCATTCTGCACTAGCTCCAGCTTCCAGACCAGCCTTAAGGGCAGCCCCGCATAGAGTTCATTGAAGTAATCCAGGCTTGAGGTTTCTAATGCCTGTACCACAGTCATCAATCTATCCCTGTCCAGGAGAGGCTGTAGCTGGCGAACCAGCCAAAGCTGGTAAAAGGCACTCTAAGCCACAATGGCCAGTTGGGCCTCCAGCAACAATGATGGATCTTGGAGTACCCCCCAGACTATGAACCTGATCTTTCAGAGTGCAACCCTATCCAGAACAGGCAATGAGCCTACCTCCTGGACTCAGGAACCACTCACCCACAGGGCTTCCATCTTGCCAGGATTCAGCTTCCATTTATTGGCCCTCATCCAGCCCATTACTGAATCCAGGCACTGATTCAGGCCTTGCACAGCCTCTCCTGATTCAAATGTTACAGGGAGATAATGTGTGTCGTCAGCATACTGATGGCAATTAGCTCCAAATCCCCTAATGACAGCTCCCAGCAGCTTCATATAGATGTTAAACAACATCGAGGACAAGATGGTAGCCTATGGGACCCCATAACTCACTTGCCAAGAGGCTGAGGAAAAGTCACCCAGTGTTACTCTCTGAAATTGGCCCCATAGGTAGGACCAGAACCACTGTAGCACAGTGCCTCCAATACCCATCCCACGGAGTCAATCCAGGAGGATACTATGGTCAATGGTATCAAAAGTGAATGAGAGATCGAGCCAAATTAACAGGGTTGCACTCCCCCTGTCCCTCTCTCAATAAATGTCATCCATCGGGGCGACCAAGGCTGATTCCGTCCTGTAACCAGATCGAAACCCAGACTGGAATGGGACTAGATAATGGGTATCCTCCAAGAGCTCCTGCAGTTGTTCTGCCACAACCCTCTCAAGTACTTTCCCTAAAAAGGGGGTATTTGCGACTGGGCGGTAGTTGTCTAATACCATTGGGTCCAGAGTGGGCTTCTTCAGGAGTGGTTGCACTACTGCCTCCTCAAGCACAGCAGGGACCACCCCTTCATGTAGGGAAGCATTTATCAATCCCTGAACCCACCCAGTCAGACCCCCTTTATTAGCCAGGAGGGGCAGGGATTGAGTGGGCACCTGGTCATATTGCTGCAAGCACCATGTTCACACCATTAGGCTGCAACAACTGGACCTAATCAGCCCAGGTGAGAGATGGAATGAGCATGAATGAAGGGAAGTAGGTTGAATGGCTAGGAAATAAGCACGTTACTTGTTCTCTGTTTGTTTGGTTGGTAAGCCGGATGTCCTAGATGTGACCAGCAGCTGGTTATAACCACAAGCTACAAATTGTGATTGTGGTAATTTGGCTGGGAGTGATTGTTGGATGAGTAAAGTGTATGCGTTGAATGGTTGAAGGTATATTTGAATGGTGGGTGGGTGGAGTGTGTGGGTACTTCTGCTACGGTAAGCATGTGCCTGGGAAACTCTGACACAGGGAACCATGGAAGGAGTACTATTCCAGTGACTTGGGGGAGAAGGAGATACGGCAGGAGGAGGGGGTTGGGACATCAGAGTAGAATGGGTCACAGGTGTTTATACAGTTCCCCTTCTTCACAGGGCCCTCCTCTAGCTCTCATGTACCTGGTAGCTCATCCACTGAGGCCTCCTGTCTTGCGATGCTGCTATTTAACAGCAGATCAGTCCACAATCAGACCTCACTCATTCATGATTTAATCATGGATGAGATGGCCGACCTGGCATATATTACTGAGACTTGGATGGGTGAGCTGGGTGGGGTGAACCTGACTCAGCTCTGCCCACCTGGGTACTTCATGCAGCAACAACATAGGTTGGAGGGGAGTTGCTGTGTTTCATAGAACTTCCATCTCTCTCACCAGGAAGCCACTCCACCTTGGAGCAGGCCTTGAGGGGCTGCACCTGGTGTTGGGCCATAGAGACAGGTTGGGGATGCTGCTGGTGCACCGCCCACCCTGCTGCCCAGCAGCCTCCCTGACCGAGCTGGCAGAGCTCCTGCAGTTGTTCTGCCACAACCCTCTCAAGTAATTTCCCTAAAAAGGGAGTATTTGCGACTGGGCGGTAGTTGTCTAATACCATTGGGTCCAGAGTGGGCTTCTTCAGGAGTGGTTGCACTACTGCCTCCTCAAGCACAGCAGGGACCACCCCTTCATGTAGGGAAGCATTTATCAATCCCTGAACCCACCCAGTCAGACCCCCTTTATTAGCCAGGAGGGGCAGGGATTGAGTGGGCACCTGGTCGCATTGCTGCAAGCACCGTGTTCACACCATTAGGCTGCAACAACTGTACTTAATCCCACAAAACTGGGCAGATAGTGGCATCAGACACCTCGACTGGAACTGCACTAACAACAGCATCAGGTTCACTGCAGAGATGAGCAATTTTGTCTTCGAAGTGCAATGCAAAGAGGTCACAGTGGGCCCCCAATAGGGCCAGGGCCCCACTTCCTGGGAAAGGTGTTAACAGCCCCCGGACCACGTGGAAGAGCTCTGCTGGACTGATACTTGAGGATGTAACGGAGGCAGCAAAATAAGCTGCCTTTGCTGCCTGCACTGCCACTCAATAGGCACAATTATGTGCTCTAGAGCATGCTTAGTCATCTTCACTTCAAAGCTTGTGCCATTTGCGCTCTAGGTGACATCCAGCCTGTTTCATTGACTGCAGCTCCCCAGTATACGAGGGAGCAGAATGGGCTTCACAGTGATGGAGAAGGCACTCGGGAGCAATCAAGTAGATGACCCTCCACATCTCACTGTTAAACAGTGAGGCTAGGGCCTCGGCTGGACCACCAGTGCTCTCCACTGGAAACTCCCCAAGAGCATTCAGAGATCCATTGGGTTCCATCACTCCTGGGGAGGACCATCCAAATAGGTCCCCCACTCTTGCAGGAGGAAAGTAATGCTGTAAGTTCGAATCTCACTAGGAAGCGACAATGACCATGACAATGGGGTTACTTGGACACACCTATCTTCAGACTACCCATCTTACAACTTGGAGCAAAAAACAAATCAAGGGTGTGCCCTGCTTCATGTGTTGGACCGATGACATATTGAGACAGCCCTATGGTTGTCATGGAGGCCATGAAGCCTCCCAGAGACAGCCTCAGCATGGAAGTTGGAGTCACCCAGAACCACCGTCCTTGGTTCCTCCAACACCACACTTGTAACTGTCTCTGCCAGCTCAGTCAGGGATGCTGCTGGGCAGCAGGGTGGGCGGTGCACCAGCAGCATCCCCAACCTGTCTCTATGGCCCAACACCAGGTGCAGCCCCTCAAGGCCTGCTCCAAGGTGGAGTGGCTTCCTGGTGAGAGAGATGGAAGTTCTATGAAACACAGCAACTCCCCTCCAACCTATGTTGTTGCTGCATGAAGTACCCAGGTGGGCAGAGCTGAGTCAGGTTCACCCCACCCAGCTCACCCATCCAAGTCTCAGTAATATATGCCAGGTCGGCCATCTCATCCATGATTAAATCATGAATGAGTGAGGTCTGATTGTGGACTGATCTGCTGTTAAATAGCAGCATCGCAAGACAGGAGGCCTCAGTGGATGAGCTACCAGGTACATGAGAGCTAGAGGAGGGCCCTGTGAAGAAGGGGAACTGTATAAACACCTGTGACCCATTCTACTCTGATGTCCCAACCCCCTCCTCCTGCCGTATCTCCTTCTCCCCCAAGTCACTGGAATAGTACTCCTTCCATGGTTCCCTGTGTCAGAGTTTCCCAGGCACATGCTTACCGTAGCAAAAGTACCCACACTCCACCCACCCACCATTCAAATATACCTTCAACCATTCAATGCATACACTTTACTCATCCAACAATCACTCCCAGCCAAATTACCACAATCACAATTTGTAGCTTGTGGTTATAACCAGCTGCTGGTCACATCTAGGACATCCGGCTTGTCAACCAAACAAAGTAGAGAACAAGTAACGTGCTTATTTCCTAGCCATTCAACCTACTTCCCTTCATTCATGCTCATTCCGTCTCTCATCTGGGCTGTGGCAAAACGGTTCTCTCCCCATCCCCTTGGCTTTCACCCAGGGGAAGCACCACTTCTAATTATCACAGGCTCCCACCCTGGGCAGGGGAGCAGTTCTGGCACATGAAGCCCCTATCCCCTGTTTCTTATGCAGGGTGGGCAACAATGAGATATGAAAACAACTGTTGTTAGGAGATCCCTACTCTCATTCAGGGACATGCCACTCACACAGTACAGGTGATTGACAAGCAGGAAGTAAACAAACCAAAGAGGAAAGGGAAAATAAGAGGCACCCTCATGGCAAGCGGTTCGGGGGCAGCCCGCCACCTTGTAGCAGGGCAGTTTTTAAGTCTCCATGATGCCTGAAGGTCTCAAAGGCTCAGAGATAGCACTCTGATTGGCTGGAGAAACTTTGGCAGGTGTTCTCACTCACTTTGCAATCCATGTGAGGATGACACAAAGCAGGTTACTGGTGGTGGTGGGTAGTTGCAGGCATCCAGCAGCCAGCTGTAAACAATGGAACAATCCTCTCCACTGTCGTTCTCTTACCAGTCCAGCAAGGCAGAGTAACCAGTCCTGTGCCCCGCCCCACCCCGGCCATGAGCCTGTTGTGGGTGTCAGAAACCACAGCACCTAAAATTCGATTGCCTGGGATACTGCCACAGCAATGCCAAAGATCTAATGGAGATTCTGCAATGAGACATTGCTGCCAGATAAGTTTTAGGAAAAGGGAAGGTGGTGACTTTGGACTCATACGCAGCAAGAGCAATTTCCCTTGCTTGCATCGCAGGCCCTGTTGCACCCCCATATGATATAATCAGGAGCAGATGGGAACAAACTTCTGAAGAAGCTTGGCTATTGAATAAGGGGCTTTTTTCCAGCTAAAAAAATAATACGCAAGCCCATTCTAAATTGATCTGGGGCTCCTTGACAATTGCTAATCCCTTCTCACTGAGTTAAGCAGCAGTGCCACTCAAGGTTTTCGCTCTCCTGGAAAGTTTCATCCTGAGGTAGACCTAGCTAGAAGTGGGCCATGCCATGGGCTGGCTGGTTGACTGCTGCCTCAGGATGGAAAAGCCTATGCCATCTCCACCCTTCTGAACACAAAGAAAGGAGGGTCAATGCTAAAATGTCGTCGCCACTGCTGCTTTTGATTAGTTTGTGAGGGCTTTAGATGTTCCTACACCAAGAGGGGGTTGCTAACAAATGGGTATTTGGAGTTTAGGGTGGCCACTTATGAATTACCAAAAAAAGAGGACAGTGATTTGCATAACATTTGCACATGCCAGTTTATAGGCCTAGATGCAAATTTAGAAATGCTATAATGTACTGCATCTCTATATACATCTCACTATAGTGCAGGAGATTGACCAGGTGACCTACGTGTCTGCCTGTTTATCCTGCTGTTCAGGTGCTCACTGTGGATGGACAACAGGTCTGATGGTTCTTTAACCTGGAATTGACCAGGCCAGCCCTTCAAATAGAGGACTGTTCTCTGTAAAAAGAGGACACCTGGATGCCCTATAAATTCCTTGGGGGTAAGGGGCTGCAATCAGCCTGTGGGACTTACAGTGAGCAAGACTACTTGACTGTCAGAGGTGATGACAGCCTTTTTTTGCATCACATACAGCAGGTATTTAGATGGTAGGAGACAGACAAAAGGAAAGGTGATTGCTGAGAGTTAACAGAGAAGGGTTATGCAGAAAACGTTCAGCCACTAATTGTCTGTAATGCAGTTGAAGGCAATCAGAAGCTTCTAAACAGGGTGTATTTCTGGAATCTGAGCGATGACATCAGAAATAAAAAATAAGTTGAAGCAAGGACTGATGCCACTGGGAGAAATGTCCAAGTTGCCATTTTGAAGGAGAAAAGAGCGATGGTCTGTATAAAAAGAGGCACGCGAAAGAGTGCTTACACAGCTGAATTGAATGGTGGTGGTCTAGATAACAAGGAGCATTATCTATCTGTCTGTCCTTCCCATTAGCTGAAGCTTGGCTATAGTTTGAGCTATACACTTGAAGTGAATACAAGTCTTGTATAAGATTAGCTTGCTCATTGAATTCCAAAAAGTGGAATGAGTACTTCTGTGCCTTTGTAATAACCTTCCCCAAGCTGGTGTTAGACTACAATTCCCATAACTGTAGTTGTTGGACTCTGGGAGTTGTAGTCCCAACACATCTGGAGGAAACCCACTTGGGGAAGGCTGCTTTACAAACTCTGAGGAAGACAGAAGTCCTGCAAGTGCAGATTCTGTCCTTCTAAATACTGGCTTTAGAGCACTTCAATGAACAGAAGCTTTTGCCCTGTTGATGCTAATCTCCAATTGGATGCTATCAGGCGGAGTGCTTCTCTTCAGTGTTTCAGCCAGCCATGCCTTCTTTCAGATACGCCATTCCATTCCCACTCAGCACTCTGTGGCCACCAAGCATGCTCAGTCCTTATTAGGCAGTTTGGGGTGGGAGGATTATCCCTTAGGTTTTCCTCTGCACGCACAAATATTTTGTCTGCTTCTATAGACATGGGGCTCCCAGCCATGCTGATAGTGATGCCTCCTCTTGTTTCTCAATAGCTTTGGTTTAGTTATGTGGCTACCATAACCCAGCACCTGAATTTGATATTAATTTGTATGATGATTTTCATGTTGTCTTCAAAGCAACTATTATTTCAAAATTCACTGTCCTTTACATTCCAGTAGCTGAGGCATCACCAACAGTCTACAATATGTAGACCAGCGAAAGCTTGAACATAGCGTCCTGTCTGATAGTTGCATTAGGAGGAAATTGCCCGCTGGTGTCAAGGGCGGATTCCCCCCAGCCCAAGCAAACACTAGCTTCAGAAGAGGAATTTCACTCATGACCACAGCAGGGAGAAAAGGGGTTAAATTCTCCCCCACCTGCTGCAGTCCCAATAACGATCATTGGGTCAGCGTTTATGCCACTTGATCCCCTGTTGCTGACAAAGCAGGATTTACACTGACTGCATGCTGCTGTTTCACTTTCCCTTGGCTAGTTTCCACCAGTGCTCAGGCTGTTCCAGAAAGAGCTGAGCTGAATTTAACATTCACATCGCCATCAAAATTTACAGGCAGTCGGACCCTAAGAGGTTGTTTTCGCTGCAGTAACACAAAGCAACGTGATAGGCATCAATTTGTCTGCAATGCCCCGTTTGTCAACAACGCGCTAAACTCTGAAAAATCAACTTGCAGGGTCTGTTCTGTGTGCTGGATTTGCATGTTGCACCTGCAGAACATCGCTGTCTGGGACTTGTGGGATGTCTGAATCACATGGTTACTTTCCACATGAGCCCACTTATCCCATAGTTCCAGCTGTTGCCATTACAGCATGACATCCATCAATGCAGTTGCAGTTCTCATATCATAGAATAGCCCATAGTTGTGGCCATGAAAGACATCACAAGGCCATGCTCTTACCCAACAGAAAAGCAGGAAAACTTTTAATATTTGCATCAGCATTCACTACTGAATTTATTTATTTATTTATTTATTGCATTTATACCCCGCCTTTCTCCCTCTCGCAAGGAACTCAAGGCGGCTTACATTATCCTCCTCCTCACCGTTGTATCCTCACAACAACAACCCTGTGAGGTAGGTTGGGCTGAGAGTCTGTGACTGGCCCAAAGTCACCCAGTGAGCTTCCATGGCCAAGTGGGGACTAGAACCCGGATCTCCCGGCTCCCAGTCCGTCACTCTCACCACTACACTACACTGGCTCTGGCTACTGAAGACAGCAAGATACCCATATCTGACAAAGAATGACATTTTAGGATTAAGTGGGCTTCTGCAACAAAATGTTGCAGTGTTGAGTAGGATGTGTGTGTTTGGGGTGGGGATGTTGGGTTGAACACACTTGTGCCCAATCCCAGTTTCATTAAAAACATTGATTTTGCCATTGAAGTCTATGGGCAGCTCTCACTTCTGTCTGTAGGGACATTTTGAAATACCTTCTCAGTGTGAACCAGGAATGAAATGATCTATCCAGACAATGACACTGTTGTTGATTTTTTTCTCCACATCTCTGTTCTTCCCTTGTCCTTGACCAGCCACTCCATTCCCTTCTCCCTCCCACCCAGTTTTCATTTTTTCCTCCAGCCTCTTTATTCTATTACTCCTCCCACCCAGTTGTAAGGTTTTCTCTCTCTCTCTCAGTATGTCAGTATTTCATACCATTGAATTATCACTGGATTGGGGGGGTGGGGGTGGGATTCTTTATTATTTTTCATACCCCTATAAACCTTGAAGATGCCCTGAGTCTGCTGCTACCTCTGTCTTGTGCATGTAGGATGTAATTTTGGCTACATGAGCATGAACAATGATATTACAAGGCACGATTGACAAATTAAAAAGCTATGAGTCATGGAAGCTAGATAGTAGCATTTGAAAGTAATTAAAAAGTTCAGTGTGAAATTGTTCTTTTAATTAAAATATGTAAGTAAAATTAGTCTTATCAAGCAATTACTTACCTGTCAGCTGAACTTTTGTCCCAGGTAGATTAGTGGAAAACATTAAGGCGAAATTTGCCACAAATAAGGAAGGACAAACTTTGATGAAGAAGAATCAACATAGCTCACACAAAATTGTCTTGCCTTACAAGCATCTACTCATACATAATAAGGGATAATCTGGTAGACATGTAGTTTTAAAAAGCTTGTGGCAGCCTTCAAGTAATCTTAGTAGCAATGGGATAAGTATGGACAAGTAAAAACAGGGCAGGGGGATTTAGAATAGCCTTACTTTCCAACACAGTAAAAATAACCTCTATACTATATGGTCCCCCAAGGTCTGCATTGGGACCAGTACTATTTAACATACATGCAGTACTGGAGTCAGGGCTGAACAGTGATATAACTGTATTTGTGGATGATGCCCAGTTATAAAGGATTGTGAAATTCTAAGCCTATCGTGAAGGGCTCCAAAAGGAGTGAATGGACAGAATGACAGCCAAGATTACAGAGAGTCTAAGCATTGCACTATAAAGTGATGCCTACTAGTTCATACACACACTAGTCACTAGTGTCTAAAGTGGCTGTAAACAGAGCCACTTTGGAATCAGCAGTCTTGGGGTGATGGAGAAAGCTCAGTAAACACATCCAACTAAGTGTGCTAAGGAAATGAGTGGGGGGGGGAGTGAAGCAGGAAAACCCTAACCCTATCCTATATGTTACCCAAGCATGGATCTCCCAGCAGGACAGGGCCCAAACCAGGATCCAAGCGCTCACAAGCCCAAAAGCAAGTTGGCACATCCTCAAGTAGACGAAGACAAATGGGCAGCCCCCAACATCCCTCATTTATGCTCAGGTCAGGCCCCTGACAACTCAGAGATGTTTTCAAGGGGCCAATCGCAGGTCAAATACTGCAGCTTCTCAAATCTTGTAAAGGAGGCAGGGAAAGTTCCCACAGGAATGCAGCTGAAAGGAAAGTTCCCACAGGAATGCAGCTGAAAAAATTTGGTCCCAATTAACTGAGTCTTCCTCTGGCCTTGAAAACTGGAGCTATCTCAAGACAACAAAACTCAAAGGCACAGGCGGTCACATCACTACATGCTGTTTCACCTTAGCCAAATGAGGTAGTCACACCCAACATAGAGAATGGAGCTCTTCATTTAAAATAAGAATAAAATTCCCGACAGGTATCATCTGCAAACTTGGCCACTTCAGTGCTCACTTGTAATTCCAGATCATTTATGAACAACTTAAAAAGCATTGGTCCCAATATAGAATAGGACCCGACTGTTTACATCCATTCGTTGGGAGAAATTACCATTTATTCCTGCTCTATGCTTTCCATACTTTAAACAGTTATTGATCCATGAGAGGACCTCGCCTCTTACTCCATGAGTGTTAAGTTTGCTCAGAAGTCTTGGTGAGGGACTTTGTCTACTTAGACTTCCAAAATACCTTTGACAATGTCTACCAGACATTCCCCCCACACCACAGGCTACCAAACCATCTGTGTAGTATTTGGGAGGGTGGAGGGGCTGCCCTGAGGTGGAGGAGGGGGCAGAGAAGTCTACTTACACACACCTAAATTTGTATCTAACCTATTGTCTCATATTACCAGAAATTCGGTTCATCCAGTGAAGTTTTCTGACAGCATTCAGGACAAAAGAGAGAGATGCTGCTTCATGCAATGCATTATTAACTATGGAATTCATTGCCACAAGATGTGGCAATTACTGTGAGATTTTGGGAAAGGCTTTGCAAAAGAAGCAGATAGCACCAAAGAGAGAGAAGTAAACCGTGAATAGGTGCCTTCAGCAGGCACAGGGGTGTGAACTACAACTCTTGGGGCCAAACTTCATGTGATTCAGAAGATCTATGGTCAGCTCTCACAAAAAAATGTTTACTTAACTATTAACTTTCAATTTATCAGTGAGGTCAAGAACTTGATCTCTTGTCACCAGTATTTGCCTCAGTTCCTGAAACTCCCTTCTTGAAAACATCAGTTCAGGCACAGATATCTACCCCACATATTCTGCCATGAAGACAGATGAAAATAATTCATTCAGCAGCTTCGCTATAATCTCCTTATCCTCCTTCAGTACTCTTTTATTGTCATCCAATGGTCCAACTGCCTCCATAGCTGGTTTCCTTCTTCTGAATCCTTTATTGTTGACCTTAATGTTATTAGCAACATGCCCCCTCAAAATGCTTTTTTTGTATCTCTTATTATCTGCTTGCATCTCCTTTCTGCAAGTTTGTGTTCATTTTTGTTCTAATTTGAGTGAAACTTCCAGTTTCTGAAGGAATCTTTCTTTTCTCTAATAGCTTTCTTGATGCTGCTCATTAACCATGCTGGTGACTTCTTGGACTTGGTGCTACCTTTCATGACCAGTGGTATACATGCTAGGTGAGCTGCTATTATTGTGGTTTTGAGTAACCTCTAAATATTTGGGGGAGATCTAACCCTCTTGACTTCGCCTTTCAACTTCCTTTTAACTAGTTCCCTCATTTTAGAGAAGTTTCCTCTTTTGAAGTCAAATGTGACTTCGTTAGCAATTTTCCACTTAAATGTAAATTAAATTTGATAGCACTGTAGTCACTGTTCCCAACTAGTTCAACAACACTCACATCTCACAACTAGGTCCTGGGCAACACCAGTTAGGATTAAGTCCAGAGTCACCATGTCTCTTGTGAGGATACATTTGAGGGGAAAGTTCTCTACAGAACTTTCTGTAGGGAAGGGTCCTCAAGGGAAGATTTATATTGGTTTGGTACATCTGTTAACCCACTAGGTTATAACTTAATCTACAAAAAGCTAATATCTCCTCCACAGAAAAAGACAACTCCTTAACTGCTCTTTATGTTCCTTCATTTTCCTCTTCCTAGTTTTGAGAGAGTTTGGGAAATTGCTTTATTAACATTGACTTGATTTTCAAGAAATTACTTTAGCAATCTAACTAATAGGTTACTGAGAGGATGTTGTTCTTTAGCATATTTTAGAAGCAGTGTTTTCAAGACATGTTACCACCTTATGTCTTTTTCTCAGTGTTAGAATAACCTCAATAGTTGTTAGAAGGAGGGATATTATGTCACAACAGATTTTTCAAAGGCAACTCAGTAGGAATTAGCTACTGAAGTGCCATTATTGCTTCATCCTTCTGCTCTCAGTCATCAGGGTTTGAAAGCAAGTATTTCTGGGTGAAATTCTGCCTAGTAACAACATGATTAAATTCTCTAACAAATGCAAATAGAACATTGTTCCTTATTAGGCCATCTTCTGTTTCTTACGCTGAGCAGATTTGATTAGAGTTTTGCTTTGGTCTACATTGTGTTAAATTTATCCAACCTGAAGCAATGAAATTAGAACTACTCTAATCTTGAACTTGACGATACTGTGGAGAGAATGCTGTTAAATAAGCTCTTTCCTAACTAAGGAAAGGTTCCTCCTGTGCAAGCACCGGGTCATTACTGACCCCTAGAGGGACGCCGCTTGTGCTGGCGTTTTCATGGCAGACTGTAGTGGGGTGGTTTGCCATTGCCTTCCCCAGTCGTGACTACCTTTCCCCCAGCAAGCTGGGTACTCATTTTACCGACCTCGGAAGGATGGAAGGCTGAGTCGACCTGAGCCGGCTACCCGAGACCCGGCTTCCGCTGGGATCGAACTCAGGTCGTGGGGAGAGTTTCAGTTGCAATACTTCCACCTACCACTCTGTTTGGGTACAAAAACACTGGCAACATTTTGCTTACCAAACCATCTTTGGATGGCTACAGGTAATAGATGACCTTTTAAACCACACATCTGCACTTTTTGTATAGTAAAATTCTTCCTACTGTTTGGCAGGATAAGAAGAGGTGCTCAGTTTACATAGGAACAAGCTAGTAATCTGCCTTATACTGGCTGCATTGGGACATCAAAATAAGCCATGGTGGCTTAATAATCTACTCACAGTAGCTTATTTTTTAAATAGTTCACGATGCCCCTCCACATGACTGGTCTAATAAGCTACTGTGAGTAGCATGTGTGTAATTTGACTCACACACACACACCCTGTCCTGCTGCAGTTCTCCCTCCCAAGCAGTGGTGCTGTTTCACCTCTAAACTGCTGAAAAATTGCAGCATCTGAACTTCATACACAGCCTCCTCCAGTCAAGAGGCACCTGATTCACCATCAAATCCCTGCATGTTCACTCACCAAGCAGAGAAAATCCCAAGTGCAGCAAAAAAAAGGGATGTGGTTATAAAACCTTGGGGGTTTGCCGGGTCAGGACCAAACTCTACACCCAGCCTCTCCTAGTCAGGAGGCACCTAATGCATCCTCAAAACCCTGCACATTTGCCCCAGGAGAACAAAAATCCCAAGTACAGCAAAAATGGAGATGTGGTTATAAAACCTTGGGGGTTTGCAGGGTCAGGACAAAACGTCTTAGCCAGCCTTCCCTACTCAAGAGGCACCTAATGCATCCTCAAAACCCAGCACCGACACTGTCAGCAGCAAAAATCCAAGGTGGCTATAAAACCTTGGGAGTTTGCAGGATCAGGACCAAGCTTCATAGAGATGTAATGCTCATTCGCTAAAGTGCAATTCTCACCCATAGCCATTGCTGGCAAAGAAGCTTTAACGTCTTTGCACGAATTCACAATTGCAGTATTGGGAAGACATTAAAGCCTCTTTCCCAGCAATGGCACCATGTTTAGATGTTGGATCGGTTGCTTCCTGACTGGGAGAGGCTGTTTATGAAGTTTTGTCTGGATCCTGCAAACCCCCAAGGTTTTCTAGCCAGCTGGAATTTTCACTGCTGTCAGTGTGCTGGGTTTTGATGATGCATTTGGTACCTCCTGAGTAGGGGAGGCTGGCTTTGAGGTTTGGTCCCAATCCTGCTCATTTCCCCCCATTTACACTGCTGGCTTGGTCACTTTAATGTGTTCCTAAGTACTAAGCCAGCGAAGAGCAGAGCAGCAGCGCTTTTGACTGCTCTTTCCCACACAGCTCTGTAGCCAGCCAAGATAACCCATGGTGACCGCCAGATGACACAATAACCCATGATGGGTTAAATAACCCACTCTGCAGACGATGGGTTATCGAAGTGGGTTATTTTGGCCAAATAAGCTAAGGTGGGTTACAAAAACTCCCACTAAATGACACAATAAGCTAGGGTTGGTTATTGTGACATCCGAACCCAGTCAGTGAGTCAGGCCATCTGTTTATCTAGCCCAATATTGTCAACACTGACTGGAAGTGACTCTCTAGGGTTTCGGACTGGAGTCTTTCCCAGCCCAACCTGGAGATGCCGGGGACTGGATCTGGGACCTTCTGCATGCAAAGCAGGGGCTCTACTAGTGAGCTATGGCCCCTTCCCAAGTGTCTACATTTACCCCAGCAAGCGATAACTTCGTAAATGTTGTCTAAATTCACCCCTATGTAAGATTCCTGTTAATCTAACTGAAGAACAAAATGACTTTATCCCTTTATGTCCTGAGATCTGAAACACATACATTTTGTAGTAGGGTAGAGAGAATTGATTGAACAGGGCTCGTATTAGAATAAAACGAAAGACAAGAACAGAATGCAAGCATGCTCATTGTTAATGTATAATATGTGGAGGCAGACTTAGATTTTTTTTCAAATCACACATCTCTATTCAATAGTAGCTTTCCCCACAGCTTTTCTTTTAAGGATTCAAAGGATGACAAGTATCAGTACTTCGTACAACTAGATTTAATAAGTTATTACAGAAAAAATTAAGTCCAAACTACAAAGTTGAAGCAGTTGTAAGCAATAGCAGCATTGAGCTCCATGTTTAGTCACAGTACTGCAGTTCCATACAAAGCATTAGTCCAAGCCAAAAAAATGTAAAAGCCTTTTAGGGTTACTAGCAAAACCAGTCTAAGAGAACATGTAGTAAAAGATATGGTACATTTAAAATTAGTTAGTTGAAAAAACAAGTACAGAGATCTTAGCTGTGAACACTCTAAAAGTTATGTCCATTATTTTGACAGCAAAATTACAAATACCTAGTACTTTATACTCCAACAGAACTACATCCAGAAACAAAAAATTAGCAGAAATGATTATCCCGTATTAGCACCCTGGATATCTATTTGTTGCTAAACGTTATTATTAGTTAAATTTAAAATGTGCAGAATGACAATAAGAGCTCCTGATGTGCTACCCATTCAGGGTATAGGGCAAATCATCAGCATGAATATAAAATACTCTGTGGTAGGACAGAAACACTACAACAGTGGAGATTGAGAAGAAAAGTTTTCTGGTTTAAAAAAAAAGGTTAAGCTGACATTATACAAACTGGTGTAAAAAGCAACTACATACAAGCCAGGTTTAACAAAAGACTCTTTTTTTCTTCTTTTTTTACAAATCTGTGACTAATCTTTCACTCATATCTTGCAAGTAGAGATGTCACAATACTGAAATATTAACATGGCGGGATTTCCCCCCAGTAAAGCACTATGTATTTTTTTGTTCTACTCTAACAAAGATAGTGAAATCAGCAAAGTTAATTTGCTGACTGCATATATGTTATACAATTTTCTTTTAGCCCCTGCCTTCCTAAAAGGCAAGTGTGTAGGCAGAAATCTAAGCACACACTTTGTACCACTTCGCAGGAATTTGAGAAATTTCTCCTTCACTTCTATTATACTTTTACAATTTGTGAACATCCCAACCAGTAGTACCTAATTAGAGTCTAAATTTTACTCACTATTGGATTTTGCCTATACATTACTTACAAAGAGGACACAATGGGCCAACTCTAGACATTTCTACAAGAGATCAAAAAGTTGCCTCCTTTCAGTAGAAGTCAGCTTAAGAATAGATAAAATCTGATAACGTATGCATCTAGGGAAGGCCATTGTATGTTATCTTTATATAACACCAGTTTGGTTTGCAGGATCTTAGGGGGCAGATAATAGTATCTCTAGCTTCGGTACAGATGTTCTGCCAGGACAGCAGCAAAAGGGTAAGGGTTAGACAGGCAAAGGTGGAGATGAACTACACAAAGCGAAGCAGTGTTTTGATAGCAGGAACAGATGTTGCACCTGTGATGCGGAAGGGCTAACACAAAGAAAAAGAAATATACACGCAGTTTGAAAAAAGTGCTCTGATATAGTAAAAAGGGTTGCTACACATGTATTATTTAGCACTAACTATGCAGTAAATTACACTGTATGGTAATTGCACTGTAACATTATGCAGATACTATACAACTTCCTCCATTTGTTCCGGGTTACCATGTAAAGAAGTGCACAGAAATGCAGCATGAGGGGCAGGTTTAATAAATAAAATCATGGCACATCACACTGAAGCAACTTGGGAGAGATTTCAGATTCACAGTCCAAAAGAGACTGTAAATAGTTTGGATGGTGGGGGAAGAGGGAAGGGAATTGAGCAAGCATTAATACTATGTAGTCTCCGTTTATTTATTTTTTACTTGCACCCACTATGAAGCAGCAGTGCTGAGTGTGCCTATGGTAATGGGGGTGGGTGGGGAGAAAGCAAATTAGTATTATGCTGAACAGGCAAGCTTATAAATCTGTTATTTTTATTGATTGGAGTTAATTACAACAGCAATAGTGTTTATCAGTATTGGTGTTGTATAAATCTAGACAGCAAACTGGTACTGTGACATCCCTATTATCTTCCTAAATCATTCTGATAAAGGAAAAAGGCTTCTCAAAAATATCACATCATTTTCCTGCTTCATTCTGTAATTTTATTGCCCAATTATTCATTACAGTTTTTCAATCATTTCACATATCCAGCCATTTTCACACCATTGTAAACCACATCAGCGAGTTAATACATAAAGCTTTGCATTTCAAAAAACTAGACACTTTAGTAACAATATTACAAAGGTTTTTTAGCTTCAAAAATAACTGAAAATGAAAAAAATAAACTTTTAAAGAATTAGCATCATAAAATTAATTTATTCCAAGTAAAAATACAAAATAATATTAATGACATTGACCAGATATGAAAGTCTCTCCCAGAAACAACTATATTAATGGTTGAGAAAGCACTCCTTAAAGTAAATCTGAAATAAAAATGAAAAATATGTCAATGTTTAAATTTTTCTTAGCAAAAAATCTTTCTAAAAATAACAATGAAAATTTGTCTCAGTACAAAGGCTACATTACTATTGAAAAAATACCAGCATGAAGAAAAGGTACATATTTGACAGTAGAAAAATGATCTTAGTGAATCACAATGTCTAAAGTTTGCAATGAAAATAAATCTGCAATAAAGATTTATGCCTTTTTTCTTTTCTTTTTTTCTTTTTTATACAAACAGTACAAACAGTATTGCACATAACAACAAATAGTCGAGGTTAAGTTGCCTTCAAAAAAAATCGACTAGTTCAAGTCTCGCATCAAGAGAAGGCCACAAGAGGACCTGTTGTAGCCAGGGGCTTCTTAGTCAAGTTGCAGTTCAGAACACCTTATTTTAAAAAATAACTTCTTTTCTTGAAGGACCCTCTTATAATAATATAACATATTAACAACTTAGGGGGCACATTCATTTACAAAACAAAAAGGGACCATGTTATAATTTAATAAACTAAAAAATTATCTTTAAAAAATACAAACAGAAGAACTCTCACAATTCTGGTCAGTCGTGCATAATTGCTTGATTATAAATATACAAATTAAGGGAAAAATATTTTTTCACCTTCTATTCACAACTTCCAGCACCAATGCAGTTTGTTTTACATCTTTCCTTGCTGTATTTGTTTTCATGTTATTACTCAAATAACTTCCAGCACCTTTCTCTCTCTTTCTCTCTCTCTTTTCCCTTCTTTCTTTCGGGGGTATGTTGTACATGAAAGAGGGAAATTTCTTCAAAAATGTATATTGTTTCACATAATTAGGTAGACTTCTGTAGGTTAGTTATGATCTTCAATATTACAGTTATAAAGCTCTAACTTCTTCATTTTCAAAAACGCAAATAAGCATGAAAAAAATAAAGTTACCCATCTGTTAAATCATTTTCTTGCAGAATTAAATTAATATATATTTTTCTGAATAAACTTACTTAGAAAATATTTTCTTTCCTATATTTCAAAATTGAGGTATTGCAAAAGATCATGTCAGTCAGAAAGCATGCCTTTTTCTTTTAAAAAAGAATAATCTGCCAACTATTGAAAACTGTCTAGATACAAAAAGTAGTGCATAACAAATCTTGTATAGATGAAAAGAAAAGAAAACCCCAAACAGAAAAGAGACAGCTGGGCTGGATAAAGCAATATCACAAAAATGCCCAGAAGAAACAGTGGAAGGGATAATAAGAATGATTTTTTTAAACCAGTAAAAAACTATTTTTTAAACACAGAAAGTTTCTTTCAGAGCCAATAATTGCAACTAAACATTAAAAGAAAACTTACAAAGTTAGACATTAACAAGGCCATCACAACACACAAAACCAGAACATTTAAATCTACTATGCGGTGCCATATCCAGTCAGATTGTCCCCAGAACTCCAAAAACAGTGTGTGGGGTGTGGGGTGGGGGAGAACAAACAAACAAAAACACCCAGAAAAATAGTGTACACATTCTCACATTCTCAAAATTAGCACACTAACGTGTGTTTATGTGTTTATCTTGCAGCCCCATAGTGCATGCTAAAAAAATGTCCACCGTTATATAGTAGATCTCAAATATATTCAAGCTTCACAGGATACATCCAGGGTTCAAGAAATTAAATGTCACACCCAGAGAGCAGACATCTTGCAAGTTAACTTTTTTATGCAGACATTTCTTTAGCACCACTTTTTTCTCACCTTTCCAAAAAAAAAAAAATGTGCCTAGTTTATCAGCCTACTAGCTAAGTTCGTAGTGTACATATGCTGTTATGAGCTCTTTGGTTTTCTGGGCAAAGGCTGCAGGAACATAAATGGTGCAAACGTTTATGAGTTTCGAACTAAGAGCTCAAATTTTATTTTGTGAGTGTGCATATGCATTTGTATCTGTTGTTGAACTTTCAGAAGTACGTGAATGGTAGACATAGAGGCTTAAACAGTTAAAGTTTGATCACAGTACTAGACATAATCACTTTACTATATAAAATAAATTGCACAATATATAACAGAGCACCGCAAAGTACTTCGTCTATCATTCACAAATTGGTTTTAAGGATATTCTACATCTAGTTTTTAAAAAATATGTGTTGTAATATAGGTCATACTGCAATGGGCTGATCCTAATTTCAGAAGCATTTACATTTACTGAGGCATGCCTTCCTCCAGTCAGTAATCTCTGTGTGTGTGTCTGTGTGTTCTTTAAATTATTTTACTGAGTACTTTGTAGCCTATATAGATTCTTAATTGGTGCATTGTGGGCAGATTTTCATATTAGACATATATAAAAAATTTTTTTGCATGCAGCAACCTGATTAAGTAAACATGCAGTCAAAACTATTGACCTTCCTTGGAAGCTTTCTGAATGCTATATTGATCTCCTTTCAGCAGCCATCACTATTTTAAATCACATAATCATCTTTTTTAATCGATACCCTAGCTTGAATAGAGTATTGTGGTATTAGTAATACCATCTTAATAGCAGCAAGAGCTATTGCAGCATACATTTACATAACACTAAAAGGCCTAACCAAATAGGAAACCCTCAGCAAAACAAAAAGGGGTGGGGAAGTGGGGTGGAGAAAGTGTGATCCAGCTTATGAGGTATCATCCTTACCAGTAAAAATGGAGAGCAACTAAAGACTTTTTAGGGCTATTCCTATTCTAAATGACCCAACCTAATGATTGCTGAATATCCATTTTATGTTTTTGCTACATCTGCCACCTACTTGTGAGTGTTACCTTTGGTAAGTCATCTGCTAGGGGCAAATCTAAGTTTCTGAAAATAAGTGCATGCTCCAGCTTTAAAATAAAATTATAATTTTAAAAATCTTCATCACATACACATCAACCTAGTAGTGGCTGATGAGAATGGCAGTCTACTTATTGTCAGATGTGACAAGTCTGGTGTAAGAAATTAAGGTACCGAGCAGATGTTTGTGTGAATCAAAGTGCAAAATCAGTACAGTTACACTCTGCTAGGCTTGTATTATACTGGACACAGAGTTCAGTAATATGACTGTAAATAATAATCATAATAATAGTAATCATAATAAAAAGACCCATCTCTTCATTAAAGTCAAGGATGAATGCACAGATTTCCAGAACACTAAAGCCCTGAGGCAGCACTCTCTTTTCCCTTCCATTTCTTCGCTTCCAGTACTTGCTGCTGGACTGAGGCCCAGGCTTCAGCTCCAACGGAATGGAACGTGGCGTGGCCGATCTCCTCCTTCCTTCACGAGTGGTTTGTGGAACTCTCGTCCAGCACGAGAGTGAATGCTTGCCCAACAGTATTCACAGTAATACTGCAAGCAGGTAACGTTGGCACAGAAGAATGGAGCAAATTTTCCACCACAGCGAGTGCCCTGGCATTCATCACACATCTGATCATCAAGCACATATGGCTTCACTTCCACCTATAAAAAGGAAAAATGCATAAAGTAGCGCAGGAAATAAGGAAGATTCTGTGAATTAGTCTCATAAATCTGAATACAAGAGAAGGCTATATGCTATATAAACATGTCAGAATTCAGTCAGTGGCAGGAACTCCACAGCTTTCAAAAGCTTGTAAGACAGTTAGAGCCAGCTTTGCAATGTTAGGACCCCCGCGCCTTTAATAATTTGAAAAGAAGTGGCAATTTTGCCTGGTACAGGTTGTCATGTCACAGTGTTGCAACAATTTAGAAAGCTGTAACTGTCAAAACTGCCACAATTGTACATTGCCATTATATTGCAATGCAAACCTCAATATAGAAGCCATAATGTTGAAAGAATGGTCCTTCCCACTTTAGATGGTTCTAAATAGGTTTAAATACCAAATAGAGAGGGTGAAGAACAGACAGAGTCAGAAGGGAATAAATAATCTGCGATTCTTTTCAGTAAAACCAGGGAAGAGCAGCAAAAGTGTGCCCTGGAGTCTATTAAGTAACAGTCCTTTATTGCAAACCATGCCGCAATGGTGGAGATTCTCTCTGAACCAAGACCCTGGTTTCCAATTCGAGGCTGAGCAAGTCAGGAACCTTACAATAACCAAACATAGAATTTCCTGGCCACAGCTCTATGATTGCGTTTAGCAAGAACTGCACCAAAGCTTAGGGTGGAATGGGGTGTGGGGAAATGGGAAGATATTTAGAATGTCAGCATAGTCAGACCAAGTCTGCCATGTTTCAAAGCATTCACAGAAGCTTCAGCATGTCTTATGTGAACTACCAGTAAATAAGGCATCTCCCATCCAGATCTGTTCTTTTATTTTTGAACCAGCAATATTTTAATATTACTCCCCCTCTCCATTATAATAGTTGATGTTTAGGATCCGCTTTATACTGAGACCATGTTTACTGCACTAGATAATGCCACTGACCTAAATTTGGAGCTGAAAGCCCAATAGAACTACTAAGCAAACTGAACTGAATTGAATATGTAAAATCCTCATCTCTCTTGTATTGTCCTATTTTTCTTCTCAAAACATTTGATGCTATTGCCAAAATAAGTCTACAATGATACAGTGTCAAGGTAATTATATTCTGAGCTCAGCTTTTGAGACAAAGTGACAGCATGACTCAGGATTAACACTGACTGTTCCAGTCATTCAAGAATTAATGGCTTTATAAATTAATCCCTATCAGCTTTGTTATCACACTTCAAGTTATAAAACTGTAAGAGAATGATTCAGCCGAATAATATTTATGCCCACTGCTTTCAATGGAAGTGTTAAGCACATGCTTAAATATTTTCCATTAAAATCAGTGTGAAGATGTGCTCACTCCTACTTAATTAGAACAGAGCAAATAAACAAACAAACCAACAAACATAAACCTATCAATTTTGCATGTGGAAAGTTTTGCATTCTGTTCTATTTTGGGAAAAAGTATTACATTTCTATGTAAATAAGGTCAAGTTCATATAACAATAAAATATGCAATTCTCACAGGAATTTTCATTAGAATCATACTATTAGCAGCAATATTTTTCTGTGGGATGAATCAAGACTATGAAGGAAATCGGCTTCAAAGGTATGGGGTTCATTGCTTTCACCTCACAAAAATTTGAGTATTTGCTATTTCTCCATCTTCCCCCATTCAGCCATGACACTTTTGTTGTCTAGTTTACCTTCAATTTACTGCCCAGTAGTTACATTCAGAAGTATATTCCATAAAAAGGAAACTTCTGAATGAAGGGGAAAAAGAGCAAAGGCATTCTATATGTTCTTCACATGCAGACACAAGTTTGATTTCAGTGAACTCTCATAGGAACTCATTTAAGATTAGAAAGTTCTTAAAGCTAAATTTTAAAGTCTAACTTTCACTTTATTTTGGCCATTAAGAAATATGTCAGTCTCCAAAAACAGATCAGACACAAGCTCTTGTGGGAGTTCCATAGCTCAGCAGGAGAGCACACACTTTACATGCCTATGGTCCCATGTTCAATCCTTGACATCTCCAGTTAAAAGGATCTTGGATAGCAGGGTTTGGAAAGGCCAAAGCCCAAGACTCTGGAGAGCCACTCTTAGTCAGAGGATACAACACTGGGTTAGATGGAGTAATGGCCCAACTTCACTTAAGGCACTAAGGCACCTGTGCAATTTGTCAGCAGTGTTGATCCATCTTGCAATGTCTTACCCGTTTATCAATGTCATTATGTTGGAGCTGGACAAAGCGTGCACTAATAGCAGCAATATAGCTCTGCTGATTGGAGAAAGCCACTCTACCAGCACCTTTGGGGTACTTCAGCTCTGGGTCTGTATCAATGCCAGCATAGCAGACTCCTCCATACAAGCGATCCATAATCATTGCTAGTTCAACTGTAGAAGAACATTAAACAGTAAAGGACCTATGTATTAATTTAATTTCTGGAAGCTCTTCAACACAGTTTTCATATATCAAATGTCCCAAATTGTTCACAAAATTACTGCATCTGTAACAGCATAAAGTTTACAGGTGGTAAAGCAGGGAATGTCACTGACCACACAAGAAACAGATATACTAAAAAAAACCCAAATGAATAGATTAAAACTTCATCAACCATGATAAACAAAATACAAGAAAAGTGGACAAGTTCTTGTCTGTTATCTGTCTTTCTGTCAACTGATGATGCTTTTAAATCAATTGATTTATCTTTAATTGATTTAGGGTGCAATCCTATGGCTGCTAGACAGCGGTATGGGAACCGACCTCCCAGAAAACAACCTCCCTGCCCCTGCCCGCTCATAAGAGGCACAGTTTGTCCCTGGCTCCATGATCCTAAGAGTAGCGCGGAATGGGGGAAAAGAGGGCATTCCTGGGGGCAAGGAGGGGATGGGACAGCAGAAGCATCATTATGATGTTTCCTATGCATTGTCCAGCCTCCCCGCCCCCGCTCTGACCCGCCCCTGCTAGACAGCTGAAATCGGATGTCTAGCCACTAATGCAGGGCGGCTGGAGGCGGAGCAGAAGATCCCCTCCGTGCTCTGCCCGCTCTGCATTGGATAGTTGGTTGCCTCCAAGTTTGGAGGCGGCTGACTATGCCCATGGGATTGCATCCTAAAATATATTATAATCCGTATCTCAACCTAAGTGTTTTTTCAAGGATTACATTTAATGAAAATAATTCTTCAGATTTACTGGAAGAACAGGGTGCAAATAAGCTATTGTTGCAAAAATCATTTTAAATACTTTAAAACAAAAATGGACCTAGATAGTATTTAAAACAGATGGACTATAAATATTCAGAGAGTTAGCACAAATTAAAATCAGTGCAGGGAGTAGGAAATGTCATAAAGGCTCATACATTGCCTGTGTTGTGTTAAAAAGTGTAGAATTATTAGGCAAGGAGTCTGTGGAGTGTCTACTGAAATTGATTATGTCATAATGAATTTAAAGGCAAAACTGTTATACAATTTAAAGTAATTAAATGAAAATTCATTACACAAAAAAGAAAAAAATATTTTGTTCTAGATAAGCTCCACATTCAGTATTTGAAGATTTTTGAAAATGCAAAGTAACCATGAATGAAGACAACTAGAACACTGATTTATCCCAAATTCTAAAAAACAAAACCAAACCCAAACCCAAGTATATATAATTGAAGTACATATCTAGAAACCTCAGACTGAATCTTAACTTGAAGCATTTGGTTTCTTTTCAGAGGAACAGAGAACCATGTCAATCAAAGCAAGGATATATTCATGTTTCTGAAGACATGGAGCTAGCTCTCTAAGCAAAAACAAGATGCTCAAAGTTTGAATCTTAAAGCTACTTTAATTTGTGCTAAGCAATGTCCAAGTAGAACTCATTATTAAGAACTTGCACTCCCAAATTACAAGCTGAAACTATGTTATATGGATATGGTAAGATTTTTTCTAGATCTTTTAAAACCCAAAGTAGTCTGTCTGGTCAGGCTAAGAGTTTGAACTCTCACTTGGTCCTTTTTCTGCTTGGCATTAACCTTTCCTAAGCTGCTTTTTCGTCCACAGAGAAAGAGATATGGTGTTCCCACAGTTCCCTTGGCTTTCCTTTTGTGTGTGAAAAAGCAGATTGAGGAGGGTGATTTTCAGTTGAAAACTGGCCAGGAAGAAAAAGGGTTAGGAGGTAGTGTCTTTTTACCTACCATTCTTCTCAGATGTAGACGGACCACACTGCTTTCAGTTAAAAACAAACAATGTGGTGGGGAATCCTCTGCTCCAGAATTCTACATAATGGGTTGAATCCAGAGATGCTCTTCTGCAAATGAAAGGGCTCCTTTCATTTGCAGAGAACCAGGACCTAGTGGACTGAGCTGGAGAAAGGGGGCAGGGTGACAATTTTCACCAGTCCCTCCTTCCCCTCTACAGCCTCAAGTGCCACCTCACACTGTTCTAGAAGGTCTCCTGAACTTCCAGGACAGATTTTCAGGGGCAAAGGAGGCTGCAGTCAGAGAGCGAGCATCAGCAAAAATCACTGTTTCACTCCAGACAACTCTGGATCCAACCGAATGGCTCAGTTCATACAACACACTGGGCTCACATTTAACACATGATGAGCCATGGTGTGTCCCAGGCACCATTTTGAATATGCAACCCCCAATGGGATTGCAGCATGTTCCTTGAATCCAGACATCAGGGTTATGCAATGATTGTTTAACCCTCGCATAATCCCCAATGGCTGGGTTCAGATGACATACCACAACCCCATTGGGTATTGCATATTCAAACTGGCACCCGGCATGCACCATGGCTCATCATAGGTTAAAAATCCACAGTGAGCCCAGCATGTAGTGCGAACTGGGTCAATGTGTGTCATGATTTTGCTGCTTAAGACAGAAAATACACATATAGAAGAAAAACAGTCCTAACCAACTTGAAATATCCTGAAAAACTCTGGAGAGACTCTAGAGAGACTATTTATTGTATCAAAGGTTTGTACGTTTTCACTCACCAGCTCGGAGGGGTCGTGGAACTCCTCCAACAAAAATAGTTTTTCTGGGGTCTAAAGGTTGAGAACCATCCATTACAAAGTCACTGTCACTTAAGTTCCAAGGTCGAATTTGCACCTGAAAAAGCCATAAGATCAGCTTAATTTTAAACTGCCTTTTGAAAAGCAACAGAAGTTAATGGACTGCTAATCGTTTGCCATTTTTTAAATAGCTAGATGTATTAGAATACTGTATAACCAATGTTAATTCTGTATCAATACCAACCAATGAATATTCTCAGAGTACCACTTTACAAGAACAAATATGCTCAATTTGTGAAGACCCATAGTTAAAGCATCAGCTGCGCTCAAAGACCTGAGTAGCTGGCTTGCCCCCAACCTCTGTATCTCCCAGGTCCTCACCCTACTGCACACAAGGCTAGCCTTGCCATTTTATTTTTTATTTTATTTACTTTTTACACTTCTATAATGCTGAATATAAAAAAAAAAACCCTCAGCAGTTCACAATAACCAATTTTTAGGCACAATATACATACAGAGGTTTTTAATGTAAGAACAGAATATAAGAATAAGACAATTCATATATTTTTAACACAATATTACCTAAGAAGATATTCAACTTCTTAGTTTACATCTATAACAAAGTGACCTGGCACGTCTGGCAGCTGGGCCTGGGAAGCTCTCTCAAGAGAGAGGTCCCTCCTCCATGACAGAATCAGGGAGGGGAGGGGGAAGAGAGCACAGCCCCACTGACAGTTGGACTTGTCATTTGGGGTGTAGGCAGTGAACCTGATTTGATCTAAGCCTGTCTTTGGCCTTATTCCTTGCAGAATAAGTTTTGTCTGACCACACTTGAAACAGAACTGCAAGCTTTAAAAAGGATCCTTACTTAATATTAATAGGCATCTTCTTCTTACAGCTGAAACAGGCAAAGTAGGGAGGCATAAGTGAAACCAAAACCAGTACCCCAACTTCCTACATGCATTAACCATTTAGTATCTATTCAAACAGTTATTTCCCCCTCCATATAGTGGATTTGAACTTATGGCTGTTGCTTATTCCACAGTTCAGGCATTCTACATCTGAGTATGGCAAACACATGAAGAGGGCGAGTGTGCTAGCCCCATGCTCTACCCATGCATTTCTGTTACCCTACCTGTGGAGGGTGACTTTCTGAAGAGGAGACCCTTGTATATCTGTGGAGGTTCTCCACATGATTTTGAGCACTGATTTTCCAGCTTCCTAAATTGCATGGAGAGCCTCAACGGATCAAGGAGTAGAAGTGAAGAAAACGTGCAAGGAGAAGGTGGGGCTTGTGCTCTCCCCATCTGCTATATTCAAGATGTTGAACATATGAATAGGGCTTTTGTCACACACAGATATAGTTGTTCTACCCTTTAAATCACCTCAGAGTTAGAGTTATTGTAGCTAGGGATCGTAGAAATTTGTTTCTTCTGTTTCTCTTGCATCCAGATTTAGGCATATGTACCTGGGCTGTGGGAAGTCCATTTCCCCACACCCTCCTCCCTATGGCAGCCCCTCTAGCGCACTGAAAATGCTTCATAGCATTGAATGAGGTGAGCTGTTATATGGGGAAGAGAGGGGCTCCCCCCATAATTGGATGGCAGGGCGAACTGTGATGTGGGAGAGAGAGGGGTTCGCCCCAAATTGGATGGTAGCACCTTCAGTCAATGAAGCCCTTCCATCCACAGAACGCAGATCCTGGATCCGACCCCCTATGTATTTTTGAATTGCCACACCACTCAATGAATGCTCAAGTCGATTTACAATAAAATCATAAAAACAATAAAAGACAACCATCTAAAATAATACACCCTAACACAAAATTAATAAAAGACATACATTGCAATAAAATAGGGAACCTTTTAAAACCAAAGAGTGACATTAATCACTAAAAGCACAGAGGAACAGTGTAGTTTTTACCAGCCATCTAAAACCCAATAACAAAGGAGCCAACCTAACCTCCTTGGAAAGGGGGTGCTCCTTTACAGAAAGCCCTGTCTCTAGTCCCTATGAACCTCACCTTTCTGGGCTCTTTGCAGATGAAAAGAGTCCCCTAGAGACTGTGCTCATACAATCCTCCCCCCATTTTAAAGGAGAGAAATTGTGTGAGCAGGATCTTCCAGGGATCAAGCGTCGAGCCGCAGCTCAGAGCTGCAGCTCATATTTTAATTCTTCCACTCAGTTCCAGCGATGGGGCTGCTCTACATGGAGGATTTTTAAACACATGAACAGGGACAAGGACAGTTAAAATATTTTGGAATCATCCTCAGCGTGTGTGTGTGTGTGTGTGTGAGAGAGAGAGAGAGAGAGAGAGAGAGAGAGAACACACACACACAGTACAATGACACAGTGATTTGGTTTTAACACTAACCCACAGTGTTGTGTTATATATACAACCTTCCAGGCTTGTGTACTCCCACCTCCCCTCACTTTCTGTGGCACAGCCACAAGTAAGACATTGGAAGTTTTCACTTCCATTTTTTAATTAACTGTGGTTTAACATGTTAAACCCAAAACTGTAGTTAATCTTAACTGTGGTTTAGGGAAACAAACTAGGACTGCAAAGCACAGCTTGAAGTTGGCTCACTTCCCTAAACCATAGTTAAGACTAACCATACTTTTTCCACATTTGGATATAATGAGTAACCACAGTTAGTTAAAAACAGAAGCAAAACTGGTCTCCTCCTTGTGCTGTGCCACAGATGGCAAATGGAGAGCTGGAGCGAATGACCCCAAGATTTATTCATGTAACATTAAACCATAGTTTAGCCACTACTGTTATGTTCAAACAAGGCGAATGTGAAACATTGTAAGGCCCAGGTCTTTTAAATACATATACATTGCCTTACACTATCCTTCCCCAACCTGGTGCCTTCCGGTTCTGGACTATAACTCCTAGCATTCCTGAACATTGACCATGCTGGCTAGGGCTAGTGGGAGTTAAAGTCTAAACATCTAGAGGGCACCAGGTTGGGGAAGGCCGCCTTACACCAAGAAATTCCACTTACTCTATACAGGTACACTTTAAAAATATTTTTTATTCTTGACCTTGTCAAGAATTCTTGACCTTTATTCTTGACCTTTATTTTACTTTTCATGAAGTACTGCCAGTCTGCCTACAATCTAGAAAATTAACCACTTTTTAATGTCTGGAGCAGTGCAAACATTAGGTAAAAGCAGCTGAAACTATTATTTGTAAAACATACACAACTAGCTCGCATCCCAACCAAAGATCCATGAGTCCTTGCAGGTATACAAAATCTCTTGTGCATTAAAGCAGAGATAGGGAGGTGGTAGAACTCCAAATGTTTGGGAGTTCAATTCCCAGAAGCCCCTGCCAGCATGGCCTATGGTCAACAATGCTGGGGGTTGAAATCCACAACATCAAGAGATCTACTTTCTGCCCATCCCTGCATTAGAATTTCAATGCAGGGAGCTAGCTAGTTCATGCATGCAAAGTAATGCACATGAAGACTGACTCTATTAAAATACATGAGAAAGATCTTCTAAGCAGGCAGTGTGCCCACATTAGAGCTCTGGCACCTGAATCAGTTTGTTGGATCAGAGCATTAATCCATTATAGAGCAGTAAAGGAAATAGCTTGAATACTGATTTGCTCTGACCTTTACTGATGGCCTGCAAAGCTTTCATGGTCAATACGGGCTAAGGCAGTATGCCAACATAACACTGAAAATAACAGGATACTGATCAGCCCATTTCTTACAAGTGTATTTGGTTTACTTACTGGTTTGTCCTTGATAGTGGGACTTGATACACATAGGTAAAGTTTCCCATCCTCTTCCAGACAGGCATCTATCAGAGCTTGCACAGAGCTTTCTTCCTGGAATAGCAGAAAGGCATAACCTTGGGAGATAACAAATTACAAAACAGGGATAAAGTAAATAAATACAAATACAAATGCATAATACATACACAAACTAAAGCACAAATATAGCATGGATTAAGTAGAACATATGCTGGTGATACAGTTGATTCAAAACATAAAGTTGCTATGGAAAATTGGTTACAAACCCATTTCAGACATGTCCCACCATGCCAGTGGCTTTGTTTATAGTTTCACCTAACCGTAGAATATAGTTTGCATGCTTGATAAAGGCTTAGGCATAGCAGCCTTCCCCAACCTGGTTCCCTCCAGATGTGTTGACTGCAATTCCCATAATTCCCAGCCAGCATGGCCAATGCCACATCTGGAGGGCATCAGGTTGGGGAAGGCTGAGGTATAGTAACTGCTGCACCTGCATACATTCACAAGCAGAAACTTTGTGCTGGGGCATTAAAGTGAGGGATGCCTTATGCAGCTGCAGGAGGAAACACTGCAAAAAAAAAGAATATATGTGCCATTCAACGGTCATGCTCACAACTTTACCACCTGCACAACATCAGTACCAAGAGGTATTGGCCTGGAGTGGTGTTGGAACACCCAGCTTATAAATGTGCTAGGCACGCTAACGAGTACTTGTACCACAGCCTTGCTTCAGCAATTCACCCCTACCAGCAGCACATGTGTCAATAATGACAGAGTAGAACAAGACTCTTGCCTGTTTTGCACCACTTGTGTCTTACCATTACATATGATCTTATGCAAATACTGCACTGACACAAGCTAAAAAAACCCTGTCTCTCTACATTTAGCCATAATTTTATCACTATCACATTCCATCCACCCACCCACAATCCTCTTGCATATTTCTGGTCCAAAAAGGTTTATGATGATAGATGATATATAATCTAAGGTTCCAACATTTTCCAACATATTTGTTCTCTTGCAGACATAGCAAAAAGCATGGCTGCAGATTTGGTAACTATATAAAATGGGACATATTTAACAGCTTTCCAGGTTTGCCACAAAGTGTACACAGGCAATCCTAGTTCCCCGGCAAGTGTACTTTATATGTTTTTACAAATATGTGTTTGCCACATTGACATCTGAATCTTTCCAGAAGTTCGGTTAGGGAACAGCAAACAGTAAATTTACAGTGGCAAGCTCCACCCTGAAGACCTCATGTTTTAAGATCTAAAGACAGCACATGCGGCCTCTCTGCTGGGTTCCTCATTGTGTGGAGCTTTGTACATGCGTAGGTTCTCTTCAGACTTTTAAACAAATGATCATAGGTTAAATGTGGAGTCTGCTGCCATGATCGTGTTCCCCCTCCCAATGTGTGTTCAGACTATGCTAACTCAACATCTAAAAAGCCCCATTTTTAAGCATATATGTGAAATATCTTGGGTGCACATCTAAAAAAATAATGTGCTAATTGGCTGAAACGTATTAGAAGGATAAAGAAAAATAACCTATTTCCCTACAAGAAGGATAAAGATGACTGAATTTGAAAATTCAGGCAAAGTTTCTAACTGCAACCACCTCAGCAATGGAACATAGTGCTTAGAGATAAAATTTCTGCACTGGTACGCTTCAGAAATATGTTAAACATAGAATTTCCTACTCAAGGCAGCTGTTGTATTTGTGCAGAATGGGGAAGAATGCCTTCACACTCTATGGCCATAGCTGTTCAGGCTAGATATGTTGAATTTCCAGACTTTTACACTTTGGCTTTAAGAATATATTTATTGAAATGGTATATACATTCTCTATATAAAGAAAAACTTCAGAACAACATTTTAAAAGTTCAGGCAAATTTCTGAAGTTACTACTAGCATAAATGGTCATTGCTCTAGAGTCAGTCATATTTTATAACTTTATAACTGTATGCTTTGAACTCTAATAAAATTGCACTTCTAAATCCAAAGATGAAATGAAAAGTCAAAAAAGCTGATTTTTAAAAATAAGAACCCAGAGGTGCTTTTTTAAAAAATCAGCAGACTTTTAAGTTAAAGCATTGCTGTGCTGTGACTGGCGTTCCAAAAAAAAAATATCAAAGGCTTTAATGCTAAAGAAATTGCAAAATATAATAGACTAATCTTACAGCAGAAGAGCAATACTACATATTAGGCTGTGAAGCTAAAGTTTCTCTAGACAGGGTGACAATGTACTGCAGTGCCAGCTGATTCACTTAACCAAGAAAACAGTGGATAAACAATTTCAAATGAAGGGAAAAATTATTTTATAGCTTGATTCCTATGTGTACCCTTCTGTCACAAAACCACAAGAAATATTTTCACATAAAACTCTTTGTTACTACTGGTCTTCTTTGTATTAAAGCTTTAAACTAATATATGCTGCATCTTCATCTCCTACTCAAATAATGCAGAAGTCCTCCTGGCTCTGTAAAGAATAAGAATTAATGTACAAAGGGGGAAACAACATAGAGAGAACATAATTCTTGTTGGGAATTATGGGGGATTGACTCTTCTCAGCACTGCCACCATCTGTGGGGAAACTGCTCCCTCACTATGGGGTTTCTTATTTATAGCAAATGTTTATTTTTCTGGGCCTAAGGAACTCTCTGCCACTATAACTCAGAATTCCAGAAGCAGACCCTTTTCTGCTGTCCCCATTCTGTTAGAATACTTTAAAACATCCTAGTATCTGGTATAAGAGGCTTAGGCATGAGATGGGCACCAACACTAGAGACAAGATGAACTATTAAACAAGTAATTCATTAATGGGATCTTTTGTACATAAGGGATTACTAATATTTACTTTGGGGTTTTCAAAAGACTTCTTAGTGACAATTCTTTAGGACTTCAGAGACACTGTTGCTCCAATGACTTCTTTCTTTTACCTCAGGCTAAATTCCCGAAACCTCCAACCCAGCCAAATACATTCACAACTAGGTCCAGCTTCTGGGTGCAGTATTCCTCTGACACCAAAACTCCTCGTTGTATTTCCTGCTGGTTGGATAGTCACTCTGGGTTTTTACTGCCTGCTTGAGTAACGTTCTTCTGGCAAGATCTTAGGGCAGCTTCCTGCTACAACACAGCCACCTGCTCTGTGCTCCTGATCTTACTATTCAGCCTTGGCTATTCACTTTCTCCTCAGCTTTCTCCTAGGCTTTTTAAAACAGTACAAACCAACTAGCAGACCTTCTCCCTCTCTTTCCACAGACTGACAATTTGACCTTAACTGTCAACTGTCATACCTTAACTTTCATTTCCCAATGGCTCTTTTCCACCTAGCTAGAATCCCCAGTCAATCAGAATTGAATTCACCTGAATTCACCCCATCTAACAATATACAAAACGATCGTCTCTCTCCCTCTTCAGAATCTCACCACACAACTACTACGCAGGCCTTAGACAACAAAACAAGGCCTCAGATACATTCTTGCCTCACCAAAGGCACACAAAGAAAACATTACAGAACAACAATAGTTATATACAGGCATTTCTTCACAGGAATAAAGAGGAAACTATTCTGCCTTTTACACATTAGAAATGTGGTATCCATTAATCTATCTTAACAAACTCTGAGCTTAGCACATTTGTTGCTTTGCTAGGGGGCTGCTTTGAAGAGCTGCCTCCAAGATAACCTGGGGGTGGTGTAAGGGGGGGGGGCACTATAAGGTGGCCTTTTGCTTATCCAATCCCAGTTTTTCCAGAGAAAAATCTTCAACAGAGAAGGATAAGCCTGGAAATCCTCTCTAGCTCAGATTTATTTAATTTTATTTCTTGAATTTATATTCCACCTTTCCACAAGAACATGCCCAGCATAGCTAGCAGTAAAATTAATAGAAAATACACAGTAATAATAAAATATCACACCATATAAAACCAAAGCAGATTTTAAAAAATCAATTATTTTATCTTGCCTTGAAGCTGAAGCTCAAATATTTTGGCCACCTAATGCAAAGAGAAAACTCACTGGAAAAGACCCTGATGCTGGGAAAGAGGCAAAAGGAGAAGGGGACGACAGAGGATGAGATGGCTAGATAGCATCACCGATGCAGTAAATATGAACTTGAGTGCACTCTGGGAGAGAGCGGAGGACAGGAAGGCCTGTTGTGCTATGGTCCATGGGGTCACGAAGAGTCGGACACGACTGAACGACTGAACAACAACAACTTAGGGATTTTATTATATTAAGCGGTATAAAAGTATTATAAATAAATAAACATTTTTTTAGCTAGATGGAAAAGAATTCAGAGGCTTCTAATGCTCACCTCCCCTTTGAGCCAAGTATTACTGTGCAACCAAAGCTCATTCCCAGGCCTGAGCCCAGAGAACTCCACCAGCATTGCTATTCATTTTTCCAAGTCAGAACAAGCTATGCTGCCGCTGGCTACTTCTGTTGCCACTTCTGTTGTCTACTTCAGCTGACTACTTCTGATTCTGTGTTCATTGCTATTCATTTAGTATTTCTGTACTGACAAATATAGAGAGTTAGCCTATTCTACACTTGAGAAGGGAAATGTATGAAGTAACTACCTCCCTTTTTGATCAAAATGAGTGCTCTCACAGAAATAATTCTTAAAGCTTTGCATCATTGCAAACAGTTGTTCTGGTTGGCTTGTTCTTGGCAGAGCACCACATTTTCTTACAGCATGGTAGTCACAAAGAAGGCTACTTGAAAGGCTTCAGAATTAAGATTTCTCTTTCTGTACTCCACTACAGCTGTATGCACAGAGTGATGGGAAAGAACGTTGCTAAATCATGGGCATGTACATGCATGCATGTAGTTATGCATGGATATATATGCGTTGACTGTCAGCTCTGTGACAAGATACTTACACTATCAACATTTTTCTTCACCTTATAGACAAGGTATATCATGGGTTCTCGAGTCAGCTTACATTATATTTATTTTAAATATATATGCCCTAATCTAGAGATGGTCAAGTATAGCAGGAGGCTGTGTACTCCTCCTATTATCAGTGCTGCCAGCTCCTAACAGGTAATCAGATGCACCTGTTTGCACAAGAAGGACTAATGTAAGAGTGAAAACCTGTATCTGTGTATATATTTGTCTAGCTGAATTGGAACTTTAAGTAACGGCCATGACCCAAACCACCAGGTTCTGTGAGCCTTAGGAAATGTCAGACTTGTTTTTGTCAAACAGCAGTCTCTTATGCTGTGAGGCAAATTGCTTTTGAAAGCAAAGGGAGATTCAAAAGCGGTATGAGACAACATGGAATGGCCTCATATGTGTGATGCACAGACCATGAAGAAGAACTAGGCTGGCCACTTATACATCACCAAAAAAAAGAAGGAATGCATCACCAAAAAAGCCAACAGAACAGCAAAGAAGACAATGTGATTGCACCACCAAGCTCCCATGGATCCTTATGGAAGGACCCTTGTAGATGAAGCACCATATCAAGATACTTCTCACTGAACTCTCTGGAGTCACATATTCTGGTTTATAATGAATGTACTAACTCGATCTCCTTGTATTGTCTTTTATAGTTAATGTTGATTATTATTTGTTCTATTTAATAAAATTTAGTACAATATTTTTAAAAGAGGACAAAGAAGGCACAGATTTGCCTATGCTAATTTATAAGTATAGATGCAAATTTAGAAATAATAATTGTAATTTAAATAGAAATACAACATAACTCACCATAGTGGGGAAGGTTGCGACCAGGTATCTTGCTCTGTCTGTTTCCCAGGTGCTAACTGTTGATGAGCAGTTTAAGGTGCCTCCACCCACTTATGAGAGACTTAGACTGAACAACCCTTCAAATAGAGGACTATCCTCTGATAGCCCTTTGAACAGAGGACTGTCCTCTGTAAAGTAGGACACACGGCCACCCTACATGAAAGTTACAGTTCTAAGAAAAAACTCAATGTTCCACTGGACTAGTACAACCCCTTGCATGAATCTAAGCAGATTTGGAATTCCAGCCTATATGTTGATAGGAACAAGCACATGTACTAGCAATGCAATCTTATACATGTCCACTCAGAAGTCTCACTGAACTCAATGGGACATACCCCCTGGGAAGTGTGTGTAAGATTGCATAAGCTTTGGTGCAAAACCAAATCCAGTATACTTTTTAAATGAATGTGGAAAGTATTAATGCACGTATTTTCACGATAGTACTGTTTTGAGCAAAATGTTGCCCTTAGCCATGTTGAAACAACCGATCTGTAAGAAGGGTCTTCTTTCAAAGGCCATTTCAAAGCATCAGACAGAACTATAATATAATCAATTGTAGTTTTCAGTAGAATATAAACCCAGGACATACTAAAATGTTCAAATCTGATATTCAACTTAATTTAAAAATAGCATTTGTAAAAGTCAACTAAATGAGCAAATAAATAACAAATTAGATTTTGATGAGGCAAGTATGAACTAGACTGTGTATACTTAGACAGTGCCACTGGTAAACCTGGCATTTCAAGTAGGGAGAAAGACAACAGGTTTAAAAAGGCTTACATTTCACAGCTAGTGAATGTGAAGAGTTCAGCTGCAGGTTAACAAATAGGAGACCCTGCAACAACCATCTCTATTGTGCCCATGGTTCTCATTATGTTGCAATATAGAGTATTGTTAGAGAAAATCTTGGGGTACCCTGTCCCATTAGAACAATGACTCTTCTTTCTAAGCTATACTAATTGATCGATCCAACAAAATAATTGAGAATTGTATCTGCAAAATACTGGAGGCTGCTGGTAATACCATCTGCAAGAGAATGGTAGGGGGGGGGAAGATTGAGAACTCGCATTCAAAGCTGAACTTCCAAATTAAATAAGAATCAAGAGGGGAGGAGGCAAAACTGGAGTAAATTCATGGCAAGCTAGCTGCCACAACAACTTCTGTAGAATTAAAACTTTCTGCTTTCCAATTTACAGCTGTGTTTTTTGATCTTATAATTAATCTTATTTTTATACGCAATATATGTTTCATCAGCTGTTTAATCCTTTTGATGTTGTTAAGTTGTTCTGCATCTTCATGCAAACATTACATGCTTTAATTTCTTATACATATGTAGAGGAAGAGCTGTAGAATAGTATGTTCCATTGTCAGCCCTGCTGTGATGGTTGAAATGGAATGGACTGCAGACAGAATAGGGAAAAGTTAACAACCAGGAAATCAAATCAAAACTCGAATTGTGGTTATGCTGTTCTGTATAGGTTTTTAAAAAGTCTGTTTGGCTCAAAAGAAATGATGAGTGTGTTACATACACATGCTCTGTAACTTGTTTAATTCTTTTAAAAAGTTGTTTTTCTTTTTCCTTTGTGTACTTTGCTATGTGCCTCAATAAAAATAAATTACATTAAAACACACACATCCTCAGATTATCTGTTAGATGGAGTTGATTCCTGTTTCTTTGAGAAGATGCTGCAGCAACCGATTACTCTCTGAAGGCAGTATTTATATTAATGACATCAAAATGCTAAAGAACTGCAGTAAACCTGCTTGTATTCAGCTGTGCTAGTAGTAGTATGCCATAAAGTCCTACTGATGAAAAATGAGTAAGACGTAACAACCTTATCCCCTTGTTCAGTCTCTGTTCGGCAGTTATAGAGCATTTCTAGTAAATATTCACACTATAATCAGAAGCTTAGGCTACATGAGCCTTCCCCAACCTGGTGTCCCTCAGATGTTTTAGACTACAGCTCCCAGGATTCTAGACCACTGGCTATGCTGGCTGGGATTGATGGGAGCTGAAGTCCAAAAGATCCAGAGGACACTAGTCTGGGGAAAGCTAGGCTAGACGGACAAAACGATTTGGTGAGGGGGCTGTTATGCCAGACAAAACTAACTTTCATTCATTAAATGAAAGAAATGCACTGGCTTCAATTCTGTCTTGCCCCATTTCCCTCTTTCTTCTCATATTTACTCTTGCCCAGTTTTTTTCATACTGTGGACACCATTCTATCCTGACAGAGATAATTGTAATTCTGCCCCAAGTGTTGGGTGTTAGGAGTTTTTCTACACCAGACATAAGTACACTGGAGGCCCACTACCATTTACTGCCCATGGACTAGTTCTGTCTATGTGGAGGAAGGTGGCTCCTTGTAATGCGCATGGATGTGTTTATGTAAAAGAAAGTCAGTCACCATAAAGGTGGCAACTCCTACAGAATAGAAAGGCAGGAGCAAGTACAGGTAGTGTTGGAAGCTCAGATCAGAGACCCAAAGTTTTCACCAAACTATGTGGATAACCCTAATAGAGGGTTTGGTTACTTCTGCTCCATTACTACCATGCGCTAAACATAGGGCAGCTCTTGAAGACTGCTTGAATGCCACAACTGGTAAAAAATGTGGCCAGGAATTTAACTTGATTTACATAAAGATCACATTACAGTTGTGCTAAAGAATGCTTGTTGTTGTTGTTGTTGTTCTTGTTCAGTCGTTAAGTCGTGTCCGACTCTTCGTGACCCCATGGACCATACCACGCCAGGCCTTACTGTCCTCCGCTCTCTCCCAGAGCGTGCTCAAGTTCATATTCATTGGATCAGTGTAAAGAATGCTACTGAGTCCTAACTCACTGACTGGCACAATTGAAGAGAGTGCCTTTGATCTTTAACGTCCCAAGCTACTTGAGTCTGGGGTACTTTATGGAATGCCTCCTCCACTATGAACCTCCTTGTTCTTTGAGATCATCCGAAGAGGCCTTGCTGTGCATACCTTTCACTGTAGCCAAACTGACAATGACACATCACAAGGCCTTTTCTGTGATGGACCCATATTTCTGGAACCCCTTCCCCAAATAAGCTCACCAAGCTTTATGGGATTTCAGAAAAGCTGCAAGACATTTGGCAGGTGCTATTTTTCATGTTTCTGTGCTTGGTATGTAATCTGTTTGATCATATTTTTAAAAAGCATTTTAATGTGATAATTGACAGCTGGTATAGTGAAGAGACTGAGCTGCAAATGAGGAAATCCCTGGCTCGAAACTCACCTCAGTAATGAACTCACTAAATGGCCTCAGGCAAGCCACTCTCTCTCAGCTTCAGTCCCCCCATCTGCAGTATGGGGATAATAATACCAATTTACTTTGCAGGGCTGTTGGAAGGATTACGACTAGATAATGCATGGGAAGTGCTTTGAACACTTGAAACCATCGTAACAAGTGTTAATATTATTATTCATTTTTGTTGTTTTTATAGCAAGCTGCCTTGAGTCTCTTTTAGGGGGAATAGTGGAATGTGATTTTATTAAATAGAAAAGCCATTTCGGGCACAGTCGGCCGCCTCCGAACTCGATTTTGGCTGTCTAACCGGGGCGCCTCAGAGTGGGGGGAGGTGGGGGGAGGCCGGATGGTGCATAGGAAGCATTGTAATGGTGCTTCTGTGGTCCCTGCCACTCCCCCAGGAATGCTCCCTTTTCGGCCGCTCCACACTGCTCTTCCAAGTGCAGAGCTGGGGACAAACCATGCCTCTTACAAGGGGTGGGGGGTGGAGAGCTGTATTTCTGGAAACCAAGCTCAGAGCACTGGCTCTGAGCTCAGTTCCCAGAAACTGAAAAATCCTACGGCCATCTAGATGCTGTCTAGAGGCCATAGGACTGTGCCCTTTATAATTTAATGGAAAGTTTATACACACAATATTCAGAATGAACTTCATAACTGGTGGATCACCTTCCCCAATATAGACCTGTGCTTTTATTAAGATCACCAGAGGAGGCCTTGCTGGTTGTACCCTGACCTGCAGATTGTCATCTTGTAGCAACCTGGAAGTAGGCCTTCCCTGTGGTAGCATCCAGGCTATGGAATGCTCTTTCCCCTGGGATTTGGAAGGCACCAACTGTGGCATGCTTTAGGTGCCAATTAAAGACCCATCTCTTTACCCAGACGTTCCCTGATTGATTGTGCTGCCCAGCTTGTTCGTTAACTATGGTATTGTGAGTACTTAGTTTTAATGCTTTTATAATTATTTTATTTTAATGTGTTATCTTTGTAAACCACTGAAAGATATTTTAAAATATGATAAGCTGAATATAAATCTATTACATAAATAAATAAAATTAAAAAATAGACCACAGTATCTAATTGTGTGGTTAAATATCCAACAGTTTATTTTAATTTGGACATCTGCATACTCTAAGTCACACCATTTCTAGTTCACTACCACTTTGACATTTGTGTTGAACATGCTGCAACCTGCAGAAATATATAATACATTCCAAGAATATTCAAGCTAACAAATGCTACTTTTGCTTTACATAGAAGCAAAATATTTTATAATGGGTGACACCAATATCCCTATACAGCATTCCAGAATATGAAGTGTAAAAAACTAAGTGAAAGCAATTTTTTGATGTCTTGAAAATCAGAAATATTAGTCTCTCTAGTTTGCTTCTCTTGTTTAAGTATAGAACTTCAGCTTTAATTTTAAGAAGTCAGCTGTGTGCAGTCATTTAAAATATTCATAGCACTCCATGATGGCATTTATTCAAGGACAGGAGTATGAAGATAATTGGCCTTTGTAATTATGGGTTTTTGACTTAATATTCCATCCATAACGTCATCTTTTTTCGTAATAGGCCATTTATTTTAGGATCATCATCCACCTACCATAGCGAGAGGAGAGCAAGGTATGCAAACAGAGACGGGAGGCTTGATTAATACTAGTGAAAGCAAGTGATTTGGTTATTCTCGCCTCTCAACCTGGGAGAAAGGTTGTCAATCTTTTGTACAGATTCTCTCTCCTTTGCCAAGTTTGGAATATCACTGAAGGGCAGTATAAAAATACTTACAATAATAAAACACTTAAAAATTTCTACCAACTTTGGATATGCATTCCTAATGTGGGGAATTGCAAAGCGTAGTGATTCTACTGAAGTACTGTCTACCCTGTTGCATGGCAGACTCCCTGGCTGAGCTGATCTCACTAGAGATCAGCTCAGCCAAGGACCTTGCTGTCCTGGGGCCATTAATATCCATGCTTAGGTCCTTTCTTCCGGTGTAGCTCAGGCACCATGCCGCCACAATGTCATCTATTCTATTCTGACTTGTTCCAGTGGAACTGCCAGGAGGGATTCTGTCAAATGGCCAAATTGGAACCATCATTATTGGTAATGGGCGAGAAGTTTCCTAGTAATTACAATGACGTAATTGTGTACACATCACATGAAGAAACTTTGGGCTGACAAGGCGAGAGGAACAGGACTTGTGGAAAAATGTTCCAGCAGCACTCAGAAGACCTCCCTACTGCAGGACTACTGCAAAACTGAGGTAAAATGGGAGTAACAGTCTTAGAAGGTAATCAGAGCTTTGCTAGGATTACTAGTTCCTAACCCATAGAGGTCTAGCTGCTGAGTGGCATGGAGAAGTTCAGCAGGTGCACTTGCCAAGTGTCTGTCATCAAAGCACAGAAATTCCATTTTACTTAAGGAGCTGGAATATGACAACACTAACATTTTATATTGGAAGAACTGTTGAGATATTCAGAGAATTCTTATCAAAAATAGGAATGAAAAATCAGTGCTGCACAACTACATTTGTATGTCCTGGGTAACATTTTAAAATATTTATAAGCCACAAGAAAATGAAATGTTCATAAGGACAGCTTATGTTAAAAATCCCTAATCTCAGATGATTGGCAGAGTAGCTGTTCTCAGGAAACACTAGCAAGGTTATTTTTTGAACAGCATGACATCAAGAAGAGTGAGAAAAGTGCTCAGAAAGGGCTGGATACAAAATGACACATATTGTTCACACAATAATATGCACACATCTGCACATGCCCCAACATTAAACCTTCTGGAAACAGATAGAATGCTACTACAATTGTCAATCAAGTACCTATTCCAAGTTTACCTGACCAAAACAGTTTAGGATAATCATGCTCCAGGGTTTATGCTGAAAGCCCTGACAGCTCAGAAGTCAGTTATAAATAATCTGGAACAGTTGTGACCAAGTGTTGTTTAGCACTTTCAGACAGACATTCAGGGCAACTGGCAGGGCTTTGAAAGCTGTTTCCCATATTAGAAGCATGATAAAAATAGGAAAAGACTGTTCCCTTGTCTTCTGCTAAAATAGATCTTACTCAAGAACATTTTTACAAGCATGACCGAGCACTGATATAGCCAAATGTAGAATGCTTCCAATTGTAATAATATAGGCCTTTTGTACTCCAGCAACAATTAGGTATTTATTAAAGCAACAGCAAACACATTGGATTGGATTCAGAGTTCCCATGATTGGAAATCCGCTCACAGGACACTCCCACTGGAGGAAGGGGTGAGACAATTTTCACTGATTCCTCCTTCCCCTTCCAGCCAGTGTGAGAGATGGCGGAGATCACCTCCCCACCCCCACCCTGCTTCCTACAGTGTGAGTAACCACTGGATTGCAGTCTTTTCTGCAAATGGAAAAAACCCTTCTGGTCACAGAAGAGCAACTCTGGATCTAGCCCAGAGACCATTAGGAATCTTCTGTTGAAGCAGGGACTGGCATTATCTTAGGCCTCTCTGAGAAAATGAAAATAAAATCGTAGCCTGCTACAGACACTACTTAGAGAATAGACAACACTTTAAGGGTTCCATTCAAACAGACAGGTTATTTTTAAAAAAATGTTATTTATCCATATACTCATATTGTATATCCACTGCACCATTCTTTGCTCTAGTTAAAAATGGACTTCTTGTATGTGCAAGAAAAGTTTCAAAACAAAGTTCTCTCACTTCAAACTTCAGTTTAACAAATTTGGAGAAATGAAGCTGTTTTTAACACGAATAATGACAAAGCAGCTGGTTCTTTGGCAATCTACCCACTAGTTTGAAAAGGAATTGTGAATTTTAATGGTCAGTGGGCTCCCAAAATACGACTACCAGAGAAGCTATACTTGCAATTAACCCACCCATTTAACCCAATTATGTTATCAAATTGCACTGATTTCTGTCAAGTTATGGCTACTACATAATGGGTGAGTTCGGACGTCACGCTGAGCCATCCTGAGAATAAGCTGCCATGAGTTTGTTGTTCGCTTGCTAACAGATGATTGGGCCTCTGTGGCTTGCCATGGCTTGTTTTGCTCCTCAGTCTCCCAGCCAGCTCCTAGCATGTATCCCGGGCACCTTTGCAGCAGAACTCCTTGTTTCCTTCGTCCTTATATCAGCAACCTTTCTGCACTTGGTCCACAGGGGTTGCCAGCTCCTGAGGGAAACCACCCCCCCATAACTACACACACACACACACACACACACATCAGATCACCAAATGGAATTAATGAATGTGGTAACATAGTCGCAACCTTTTTTGGGGGGTCTTGGAAAGGAGCATAAGACCCCTTATCTGGTATTTAGCACAGCATACCAATATCCCCCTCTTGTCAATGTTCTTGTCAAGTGCATTGTCCACTTTGACACTTCCCTTGCTAGTAAACACCTTTATTTTAAAGGCTGCTTCACTTACTCCCACAGTAATGACATCCACCCCAAAAGCTCCTTTTTGTTCCGTCCTCAGGTGCTTTCGACTCCCTCCCTGCACTTCGTGCCTGTCACTTCCCTCCATTGGTCTCAGTTGTTGGCTGTCAGATATACATGTGGGTTACAAAGTAGCAAGGCAGATCACTAAAAATATGCAAATTTCATGGCAAAGCAGTAAAGTGAAGGGGGAATTATGCAAATTTCATAGTGGTGGACTTTCACATCTGTGCATCAGTGCAAGAATGATTTTTTTTAAAACTGCAAATGTGTTCAGGACACTCTCTAGTGTCATTTCTTCTTGATGCGGACTGTACTGACAAGGGTTGAGGGAAGATAATGGTGGCACTAGTGGGATCGCAAGGAATGGCGCGGTTTCTTGCCACTCTTGCCAAGCACCTCAGTAGCCCTTTTCAACAAGCCATGCCAAAGTCACTGAACCAGGTTCTGATGTCATGATAAGCCATCCTGGAAACAAGCCACCCTGAGCAACCCAACAACAAGCCATGGGTTCTCACAGTGGCTTGTTCATGAAAAATAAGCCACCTTGCAAAAACTGTGCCAGGTTGTCATGTTGTGTGAACCAGGTCAGTGGATGCTTGAAAGAGTTGCAAAAGTATCTGTTCCCACATTACACCACTGGGTCATGTTAGTTTCTAGTGCAGTACAGTGCATTCTCATATCCTTTAAGGGGTGAGCACATACTGGAAGCTCATCATGACAAAGAGACAGAATAGGTAGTGCAGGATAGATTTCTCCCGCTGGTTGAGCACTTCTAAGAAAGTGGAAAATACATAGTCATGGCCCAAAGTATGGCCTATCAAAGTGGCAGGCACTGTGCTAGCAAGAGTAACACCAGAGAAATTTTTAATAAACACCTTTTAAACTGGCAAAATGAGTATACCTGTGGCTATGAAGCCCTGTTTAGACAAGCATTTACACAACTTAAAACTCATGTAAACAATCCAAATGCAGCACAACACCAATGTAAATGGTTATGGATCCATGTCCTACACACTCTAGCAAACAATAGCGTTGTGCATTTCTGTACAATGACACCACGGCATGCTCAAGTTAGCAAAAGAAAGTAGATTACAAAAATTGCAAACCCCCAATAAATATGAAGCCAAGTCCAAAACATCTCCTTAGGACAAGAGAAGAAAAAATATTCACATACAGATTCTGGGTTTGCACATAATGTCAACACACGATTCACCAAAGCATGGTTTGTCATTATGTGTGAACCAGGTCACTGAATGGACTTCAGATTAGATTCTTAGCCTTAGTGGCCTGGTTCACATGTAATGCTAACCCATGGTTTATTTAAACTGTGGGTTGTTGCCCTACGCATGGCTTATCTGGTAGAAAACTGAACAAACCATGGTTTGTTTTCTCAGTCCCTGGGTTGTTTGTTTCCCTCCTCCTTCACCCACACCCTCCCTATATCCCAAATGTGTTTGCAGCACTGCAGTACTGGCATATAAAGAGGCTGAGTTTTTGCCTGCTGTTGCCCCCTGCCTCTGTATCCTGGCAAAACAACCCATGAACAACCCATGGTTCACATGTAATGACAACCCATGGTTTAAACAACCCACAATTCACAACCCAACAATAAACCATGGGTTCTCATAATGGGTACTTTATGGTTAACCACCCATGGCTAACCCATAGTTCCGGGTTTGCATGTAACAGCAACCCATGATTCAACGAACCATGGCTAATTAAATCATTATGTGTGAACTAGGTCAGAACCTAGTTTTAATTCATTTCTGAAAACTATACAGTTAAAAAACATCCTCATTTTTGTGGTGTTCATCTATATCGGCCTTCGCCACCATGAGTTCCTCTAGATCTATTGGACAATACTTCCCATCATTCCTGACCACTGACCATGCTGGCTGGGGCTGATGGGAGTTAGAGTCCAAACATCTGGAGGGCACCAGATTGGGGAAGGCTGATCTATATTCTATCTTCAGTAGCACCTTAATTGAAAAACATATTGAGCATTTTATAAAGTATGCTTTAAAAAAAAAATCACACAGAAGGCAGTTTCTTGCCCCAGAAGGTTTATATTAAAATAAATACCTTTAGGTGGAAAATATGACTTGCTTTCAGCTTTATGAGGCCAGTCCACTACAAGAGGTCCAAACCTACGAAAGCTGGCAGTGATTTCATCTATATAAAAAAAATAGCAGTCAGGACCCTTAGAAAGAAAACCTAAAAGAAAAAGACAAAACTAAACATTCTTCCTTGATGCTACCAAGTTTTAAATATTAGCAATGCGAGTAGTTCTTCATATTTTTCAGATATGGACCCAACCTTTAAACACCATCTGCAACATGAGATTATTGTATTTACTTTTACTCTATACATCCATATTTCTTCCTCTCTCTCCCTGCGTGCCTGTTTTCTTCTGTCTCTTGGCCCTCTTCATTAAAAAAAAAAAACAGAGGAAAGAAAATGGCACCCAGTGTGACCCACCTTAGGTGGTGGGGAGAACACAGGAATAAGTTCTGCCCAACTAAATTGAAGGCCAATGAGCAATGCCGATATATTTGTCACATGTAATCTAGGATTTTCTTTAGGCGTTCATACACCTAAGGTTATGCTGCTTTTCCAATCTGCCTGGGAAATCTCTACATTTTTATAGAAACTTAAATTGCTCCAAATACATAAAATTAAATGTTTTGTGTTTTACTGAGATCAACATCAAGAGCCCAACAAAATTCAAAATGTTTTACATTCCATATCTCATCAAGAAATTAGTGTGGTCTTAAACTTAAGGGTTACTTGTCCTGCAATCAGTTCTAGGTTATTTAATCCAATTCCTCTATATTGTGATATTTTGCTACAAGAGAAGAATTTGGGCTAAATTTTCTAGAATTGCATGTTGTGTACAGTCACCCCTAAGTCAGCCTAGCCAAAATATTGTCACATTTTTCTATGTATGTACTTATACTAAGGTTAACTGTACAACCCTATCCATCTTAACTTAGAAGTAAGCCTCACTGAGTTCAATGAATCTTATTCCCTGGTATTTGTGTATAGGATTACAGCCTAAGGGAGCAATCCTCCGGCTGCTACACAGTGGCTAGACGGCCATAGGATTGGTCAGTTTCTAGGAACCAACTTTGGAGCCGGCACTCCGAGGTCGGTTCCTGGAGAATCGCCTCCCCACCCCCTCATAGGCAGCATGGAACGTCCCTAGGCTCTGTGCTCTTAAGAGCAGCATGGAGCGGAGGAAAAGGGGGCGTTCCCGGAGGGGGGGAGTGCGGAAGTGCTGGTATGATGCTTCTTATGTGTCATCCAGCCTCCCTCTCCACTGCTCCGAGGTCCCACAGCTAGACAGCCAAAATTGGCCGTCTAGCCGTGAATGCAGGGCGGCTGGAGCACGCAGGAGAAGATCCCCTCTGCGCTCTACCCACCTTTCATTGGACAGGCGGTCATCTCCGAGTTCGGAAGCAGCTGCCTATCCCGATAGGATTGCTCCCACCATTGCTGAAGTCTAATTCTCACAGAGAGTAAGCCAGTTGTCTAGGCTGTAACTAAGACTAAGTAGGTGTAATTGAAATAATCACATATTTTCCCTCTGTCAGCCTCTGCCTTCTTTCACCTCCCCTTTCTCTGTCTGCTTTGAGTCTTATTTTCTGGATTGTAAGCCCCTCAAGGACAGAGACATGTCTTCTCATTCTCTTTAAAATGCCATGTACATGAATGGTACTGGTACTATTAATTATATTAATTAGGCTAATTAACTAGTCTGTAGTTTTCAGACTATAGATGAAGACTCACATGGTTGAGTATTCCTCCAAAGAAAACAATTCTTTGAACATTTAAGTCCTTTTCGGGCATTCTCTCTCATGTGATTCCAACTGTGTGAGAGTGAAGAACCCACACATGTATGGCAGTCTCCCTATTTCAGATCTACCCCCTCGTAAGTATGGAGGGGGGTGGTGCCACCATGGAGGGAATGGATCTACCAACCACAATCCTGGTCTCCCACTGATTGCATGAACATCTGAATGCCTGAATAGGGCTCTAGTTAATATGTAAGGAATCTTTTTGTAGGATACAACCCAAACACAGGTTTATTCTCTCAGTGAGAACGAAATCTAACTCAACACACTGTCTTTGTTTCAAAGCCCCAATACTAAAAATAGAGTTTAAATCTTGTGTCTTTCTATGTATTTGGCAAAATATGCTGATGCATAGCAGACGACTCTGGTATAACTAGTGGAGGAAGAAGGGAAGGAAGAACATTTACAATTGTATGCACTGAAAATTATTTCTGCTTGCTTAATAAAGTGGATGCACAGTAAAGACTACATATGCCAACCCTTGAAAGTTTTTGCAACTTCACTGGGTTCTGAATGTACTGGCCACCAGAAGCACGTTACACCAAAGCTCTGCAATCTGAGCTGGCTTTCTGTTGTATTCCAGAAATAATTGAAGATGCTGGTTTTGAATCCATACAGTTCTAAGAAGCTTTTGTCCTGTGTACCTTTACATACTGTCCTTGCCTAATATAGACATGATCACTTACAACTGCTAAGAATGCCCTCTTATTTATTCTACTCAATGTGAACTTTGAACCACAAGGACATCTGGAGAGAGGCATTGTCAGTGGCTGTACATATGGAAGACTTCAACAAAATCACCAAAAGTTGTCCCTAAACCCCTTTTGTAAGAATTATTAAATCTTTCTTTTGGAGATGGTTTTTGGTATAAGGGCTGTTTTCAATAGGCATAAAGTTGAACATATCAATTATTTTCGTTGGATATTTATTATTGTGTTTTTATACAGCAATTTGCTCCAAGCTTGAGAGAGAGACTAACATTCCCTTGAGTATTTAAGATTCTAATGGGCCAAGCTAAGAGTTAAAAAGAACCATACATACCGGTATTCATCTGTATTTGCTAAAATGGGTATCATTTGTTAACCAGTTTGTTTTAAGTACCTTTCACTATTTTCAGATGTTGACATATGGAAATATTATTTAATTAATAAAACCCAGTGACTGGGTTTGCACAACACGCTCAGAAGTTGAGTGTGGGTTGTTTGTGGAACTGTGTGTTAGTGTATTGTCTGAATCCAGGACATTTTCTACAGGATGGCTTGTTAACCATGCAGTGTGGCTTATGGTTTGTTATTGGGCTATTCGGGTGGTTAACAAGGCACACTGCATGGTTAACAAGCCACCTTATGGAAAATGTCCGGCATTCAGACAAGACGCTAACCCACGGTTCAACAAATAAGCCACAGTTCAACAACAAAACTCAACCACTGAGTGCGGGTTAGCATATTATGTGAACAGCCCCATTGTGTAAGAATATTAGAGCCTACTTCTCTGGTTATATGTTGTTGACTTGGGTGTTGCAAGTGAAGGCCCAGATCAGGGGTGGGGAGCTAGATTGGTCCTAGGGCCAATCTAAGCGGTCGGATGATGCCAGGGGCAGGTCTCATCCCAAGAAACTGCTTCCCTTCCCCCAAGAGGGACTGGCTGGGTTCAGATGACACGCTAACCCATCATGGGTCACGTTCAGGAGCAACCCGCAATGGGTTAGCATATCATGCAGGGTGTGTTTTGCCTGCCCATGATTGGTAAGTTATCCACCCTCATTACCCACCCTCTGTAGAGTGGGTACAGGCCCTCGGGGTGGCTTACCATGTTGTGTGTTGGGCTCACCGTAGGTAAATTTGGTTGCTCCATTGATAAATCTGGGTGACCATAGAGACGGCCGCCTAGAGTGCGCAGAAGTTCTGGCAATGCTCTAGCCCACACGGCCAAACTTTACAGTCATGGTTGTATAGCAATGGCTGAAGCAGCTGGCATGATCCCATTCCCGCCACAGTGGCCGCTGGGATAAGTGGCTGCAGCAGTGGGAGGATGACGACAGAACCACGGAGTGGGGATGGATAAGGAACCCATACTGCCCTGCGTGGTTCCGCTATCATGTGTGGGGCATGCGCGTCATGGCTCACTTGGCCCTTCCTGCAGCATGGTTCCACTACTCACCCTCTCCCTGTGATAGTGTGAATGTGTCCTCTTTCTCTGTACAAAGAGAGGCATGGTGCAATCACTCTGTACCTCTCTTTGCACAGAGAAAGGGACTCAAGCAGCCAGCTTCTCCTATCTCCTGCCACCCATGCAAAGAGAGGTACGCAAAGTGGCTGCACTCTGATCCAGCACCTGGAGAAGCAGCTCCTCCAGGTACTGGCTGAGTGAGCACCCTGCTTTATTCCTTCTTTACCATCCCCAGTCAGGGAAGGCAAGGGAAGTGTGAAGTGGACTGAGCTATAGCTTCAAGGAGCACTCCTCCTGACTGTGGTTCAGGCACTCCCACCCCCTCCCCCTTCTTAGCCATAGGTTCCCCATCACTGGACTAGAGCCTGAAATTCTATTGGGTCTTACTTGTTAGCTGCTTTTAAAAGACAAGAAATCCCTTCTGACCACAACTACACATTACTGTTTCACAGTACCTTCATCAATATCAGGAGGCAGACCTCCAACAAACACCTTCCTAGAATAGCGTTCCACTCTTTCACCATTCTGACAGCGGGTTGGTGAGCTGAGACCCGATGATAAAGACTGGTCACCATGACTGTCATCTAAGAAGCCATCTTCAAAAGGAAAGAGTGAAGACCGACCTGCAACAGATTTTGTAGAAATCAAAATTTTACACTTTTCTGGAAAGGTAGATTCAATTAAACAAACAGACTGCTTAAGATGCTGCTGTTCATGTTTCCCCTCAATGGTTTTTAAACTCCTGCCCTATCGCTGTCATATCTGGAGACAGGTGAATTCAACCTTGCAGTTAAGTATAAAAGCTTTGCCAGTCTAGAATATTTCACTTGCCTAGCTGCACAATATATCACAGAATGGCTTGAACAGTGGCTCTCAAATCACTCTCCTAGAAGACATCATTACCCTAAGTGAATGACTACAAGGGTCAAGCTGATTTTCCAAGGCATCTGGTCAAGTATGAATAAATTCATATTATAATTTTTTTATGTGTGGTTGTCCCTACCTGTCCAAAATATACTTTCTGATACCAATGAGCCAGCAATGACTGATTTGAACATGTGCCCCTATGTAGTGGGGTAATATCAGCAACTCTCTCTCTCTCAGACATACACACAGCAATCAAGTGAGTTTAGAATTCTCGCCAACTTGGAAAGGGGAGATCAACATTATATTCTCTCTCTCTCTCTTTTACTAAGGGTGTAGTCTCCAAAAGAAATTTTTAAAGCACACCCCTCCCATCATCATTTGTGGCCATTTTCACACTGAGTATTGATTAGAATATAAGCCTGCAGACAGATATATCACTTTTGATGTTCTTTGTCCAGTGCCTAGATTCTTGGATGCAAAAGAAATTATTATAAAAGTCCAATATGAAATATTAACCTCTTCTTCTGTCACCTGAAATCTTTGTGTGGTCCAGACAGCATTACAAAATCCTAACAGCTTTTCAGTACAATATATAGTTTAAATTTATCAAACTAAAAAGAGCTTTGGCAAGTTCAACTGCACTGAAACCCTGAACTGCTCTTTATTGTGTGGTGGGAAACGCTCCGCCTTTGTTTCAAGGGTCCTTGTTTTGAAGTAACATTGGCCACATAAATAGGCATTCTTTCCTGAAACAGAGAGTAAAGTAGAACCATGAGCAGCTCCTAATTAATACAAGTAACCAGTAATTCCTATTTTGAATTTACTCCAGAACAATGGGATGGACCTTAAGATAAGAACTTAAGGAAGCTCGCAGAAGGGAAATTTCTCCCCACCCCCAAAGCAACCTGCACTCTCCAAAAAGCCTATCCGGAGGGTCAGCCTTCCCGAGCAATATGAGATGGAGTGTGTGGGGAGAGCACTGGTGAAGAGGAGAAGCAACCAACATTGGGTGGCAGTTAGCTCAATTTTGGACGATTGTCCTCTGTGCTAGCAGCTCTTGCACTTCATCGTATGTTGTTCAGGAGGGCCCCAGACCATACAAAGAGGCTTTTCAGGAGCGCAGGTGAATATAGGGATAAGGACGGCACAGGAAATATTCCTTCCATTAACTTCCTTAGGTTAACTTACCTTAGGATACAAGTCTATGTAGGAATTATTTGCATCAGTCACTGTTCATATGTAAGTGCTGCTTGGTAAAAATTTTATGCTGGCCACAAAGAAACTTGTTAGATAGAATGCTGGACATCTCAGCTTCCACTTTAAAATGCTGTACTAGTTCAGAATTGTAGGGAAAGTCTGTGGGTCTTTCTAGATCAGAGGTGGGACAACTTGAGGCTCACCAGATGTTTTTGCCTACAACTTCCATCATCCTTCACCACTAGTTACGCTGGCTAGAGCTGATAGGGGTTGTAGGCCAAAACATCTGGAGGGCCACAGGTCGCCCATCCTGTTCTAGATTAAGGTCCTATCCTAATATTGCTTTCTCTTGGCATTTTACTGGATATGGTCATCAGTATCTTTAAGACATATATATCCCTTTTCGTTAAAAAAAAATTATCAAGAAGGTTAATAATATAGAGCAGTATCCAACAGTTTCATGCTGCTAATGCAGATTACGTTGCACTAGGTAAGAGACCTCTAGAGCAATGCCAATAGTGTTACCTTGTGCAACGGGTTTTCTGGGGAATCCCGTCACACAAGCTAATGCTATTGGCATTGAACTAGAAGTCCCTTACGCTAGTGCAACAAAATTTGTGTAAACAAAATGGCATCGTTGGATACTACTCCAAAATAATAAAAACAAGCTAAACATTTTTATAAGCAGCAACAACAAAATTATTTTAAAACCAGCCAGTCCAAACATTTAAATGTGCCTAGCACAGTATTAACCAGCAACACTTAACAAAAAAAACCTGCAGAAAGAGATACATATTTCATTTTTCGATAGCTTTGGTGCTACAACAGAAAAAAACTTGTCCCTCATGCCCATCCACTAGAATATCTCCTTTTCCATATAAAGGAAAGAACTGGGCTAGTTTTGCTGCTAAGTGAAAGCCTTGTTTATATATGAGAGAGGGTGAGCATATATAGCCTCCAAAAAGGGTTGGGCAGAAGAAATAAGGGGGAAAGAACAAACGAGGAGGAAAGCTGTTTAGAGTTGGCAGGGTATTCAAAATGATACATTAGGGCCATTATCCAATAGCTATTTATGGCAGTGGGACATCAACAATCCCAAAGCAAAACATCTCCAATAGCTATACTTGCTGGGGTAGGGGTAAAATTTTACTAGCAACCTAAATTTGTAGTTTAAATACTAGCATGATCCATTTCTGCACAAAGGAAGTGCTTGCTAGAGCCATGTCTTAAGCAACATTTCTGGAAGTCTGCTGTTGGAACTAATCAGGGTTCCTGCTTAACTCAGGATCTGAAGTCACAGTTCACAGCAGGTTTCAGTTCATGGGTTAAACAGGAGTACTGACACTACCAAAGGTAGGATTATCATATAGATGGAATTGCTAGCAGATTGAATACATTAGTCATCATCTTCCTTTCACTTATGAGGCACTACATTTTTAGTAAGTACAAAGAAAATAGAGGTTACCATGGAGAAAAAAAATCCTAGCAAAATAACCTTAGCTTTCTCGCCGAACCATAAATCTTACCAAAAAATAAGCAAAAGAGCCATTAAATAAGATTCTATGTTTGAAAATTCTGCAGCATTTGACACGGGATGTTAATTCATGAGTCTTCTGTGCAAACACAACTGAGTAAAATTAGGTTGCTTACCTTTAACTGTAGTTCTTCGAGTAGCCATCTGTACAGTCATGCATGGTTCTCTGCCTGAGCAGAGCACAGTTCAGAACCTCAGAGAGCTAGGTGATACAATTTCTTTGGCATACTGACTGGGGTCCCGCCTTCCCTCTCAATTCCTTAATGCCCTTCTGCAGTGGCCTGTGTGTAGAAGTGCTAGAGCAAGAGGAACATACTAGAAACACCTGCAGTGGGGAAGGAGGGCAGATTATATGACTGAACAGATGCCTACTCAAAGAACCACAGTTGCAGATAAGCGACCTGTTTTTCTTTGTCATGATCTTTGTGTCATCCCACATATAGGAGAATAGCAAGCTAACCTACCTGGAGGTGGGACAAGTGGCTTCAAGCAACCACTGAGCTTAATGTCCAAACAATGCATCTTCTTGACCCTGAACATCCAGAACACAATGCCTGATGAATGTCAAGGATGGCAACCAGATAGCAGCATGGAAAAGTTTGGGAATGGAGATACCCCTGAGGAATGCCATGGATAAAGCAATAGCCCTTGTCATGTGTACACAGATTCCTGAGGGAATCAGTAGCTGAGCCAATTTGTAGCAGAGTTTCATGGTGGATGAAATCCAATACATAAAACACCATGTTATCACCAGCCAACCCTTTCGAGGACCTTCATAGTTGATAAAGAGACTAGGATCAAGCTGGACTCCTGTAGTTCCACCAATATGAAAGGTCAAGGTTCACCTTACATCCTGCACACACAGTGAACACTCTAGGCTCAAGGAAGGGTTTAGGTATAACACTGAAAGAACAGTATGTCCTAGTTCAGACTGACAGCTACTTTTGGCTAAAATGAACTATCCACCCTGCCCCTATGCAGAATGAGATAGGGCAGTCCGGAACAAGGAGTGCAGAGCTCACTAGATCTATTTCCTGAAAAAATAGTGATGAGCAAGGCCACCTTGAAAGTGAGAAGCCTGAGGTCACAAGTAGTCACTGGTTTGAAGGGCTTCATCCTTAGCTCTATGAGAATCACTGAGAGACACCAAAGTGGCAGAGGGGCTCAGACAGGAGGGTAGAGGTTCAACAAACCCTTCATGAATAGTTTCACTAAAAAGTGTGAAAAAACCTTGTGAAATCATCAACAGGATAATGAAAAGCAGAAATAGCCACTAAACAAACTCCAAGCAGGGAAAATTCTAATCTATCTGTTCTGAAGTGCAATCAGAAAGCCTAGGATATCAGACAGTGGGCAGGCCACTGCCCTAAATCTATGCTGAGCCAAAAAACCTCAAAAAATGAGTCTACTTGGTTGAATAAGAAGTCTGCATGGAAGGTTCATGCACCACTTTATTAAGTTGGGGAGGCATAGTGGGGTTAGATACACCAGACCAGACCATCAAGCTTGCGATTGAGGACGTTGGAATGGAAAATCTTCCTGAGAGGGAAGGTTTGAAGCCTCCAGCAAGTATAATCATTGTATGGGAAGAACAGGGAACGACACACCTGTCTTGGCCACTGGGAAGTGGCAAGAATCCAGTCTGTCTCTTTATGTCTTACTCTTGCAATTATTCTAATTATCAGTGGGATCAGAGACATATATGAAAATAAATGTTAGTCCCACTTGAAGAGGAACAAGTCCTCTAATGACCCACAGTTCACATCCTCATGGGTGCAGAACCAGCAGTACTTTCTGGTGGAGGTGGCATCCACAGAGGCGAAATAGGCATTGGATCAGGGTCCTATCTGATCAAGCTGGTCTGTCAAATCATCGGCTTATCCACAGGTCAACTGCCATAGGAGTGATGCTATTGCACATATCCACAGTGCTTAAGAGAGTTCTTTACCCATGCCACTCCACTTACTTATGCCAAGGATGGTTGCCATGCTATTTTTTGGCACCTGGATGGCCTTTTCCCAAAGAGGAATCTTGAATGCCAAAAGACATTGAGGTTAATTTGAGGACCTCTTTCAACACAGCATCAATGTCAGATTCACATAGTAGGCTCCCCAACCCTGATGAGTATCATAGGTTATGACCATGGCCTCAGGAAGCTGTGGAATAAAGAAAACCTACAGAGCAGATTGCTTGGAAGCATAAAACAGAGGGAATGCCAAGCCCATGGCTGAATGAAGCATTTCAGAGGTGGAAAAGGAGTCTCATCCAATAGTGCACATGTTTGAAAGATGTCCAGACAGCAAATGGACATATTCCCACATACAGAAAGGGAGCCACAGCCATTATGGAGGTTATCAACAGACTCCGGATCTGGATGCAAGACAATTGGACTTAACAGCTATGTCTGTAGGCAAACCATTGAAGATTTGAGCTGTACGGGAAGGACAGATGTGCACAAACAAGTGTCATCTCCTTAATCTCTTCATCATGAATCCTGCACATACTCTCAATCTCAGAGGGACAAAGGCAAGCCCTGCTGCTCTGACTGTGGCCATTGCCATGAGGATCTGTCATTGAAAGGAAAACATGCACTGATGTGTAGGAGAGGAAGGATATCTAAGATGTCACCATCCTGGACTTCTTAGGCTTCCTATTAAAACATCCAACCCTAAACTTTAACTGTGGATGCCAGTAAAGGGAAGTCATGGCAAAGCCTCACTTGGCTTCAACAGTTCAAGAGAGTCAAAGGTTGGCTGTCATGGGGAGAAAGTCATTCTCAGCTGCACTTCTTTAGCTATGCATTGCCAACTGCCAGGCCTGCGTGCCCTGTTATTGAACTATTTCCTGGTCATCAATAAATGGATAATGGTCACAATTCCACAGAGGGACTTGAACAAGTTATTTTTCCCTGATGGCATTTTTCTCAACCAACATCTCCCTTCCTTTAGCAAAGAAGACTGAACCCTTTCCCACAGGGAAATAGTCCAACTGATGCCAAGTGCTGTTTGATGTCAAAGTTTTTATTCTAAGTATTTTACCCATCCTAGGTCTTTAGGGTGTCAATGTCTCAGTTCCGACAGCTTCTATGGTTCTGAAGGGGTGCAGAGATCAAGAGCACCAATAATGTGAATGTTCCCCATCAATGGGATCCCGGAGATAGCCCGGAGATAGCCAATGGGATCCTGGAGATAGCCAAAGGCCAGCAAGTTTATTTATTTATTTGATTTATTAATCACCCATCTGGCCAGCTACTCTAGGTTGCTTTGGCTAAAGCAGTAGTTGTCTTGGGTTGAAGACCAGGAACTAAGTGAAGATCTCCTCGATCCTGGGGAAGGACAGTAACCCCATGGGCAACAATTATCTTGTAGAGACTAGTAAATGTGACCTCTGGAACAATGGTGGCAACATCAGATCTTTCTATTTAGGAGGGGTCTCATCCCAAACTTTGTCCTCAGAAGAACCTGTCTCCAGGGATGCTGATCCTGAGACAGTGGTCTATAGCCCCTGGTCTTCTTTCTTTTCTTAACCATGCTTTTACCAATGAGGTAGACAATGTAGTATTAGCCTTTTGCACCTGGAGGGTCAAGGTGAGATGATTGTCTGATGTTGGAAAAAGCATCCAAGCCAAACTTTTGAACTAACTTTGGTACGAAACTGGTCTTGTTGATACTAAGATGTCAACTTGGACATCCATACCTGATAAGTCAAGGCTAGATGCTTGACCATTGTCAGAACTACTGCCTCCTTGGTGAGCTTCAGAACCAATACTGGTACGGAACTGGAGAGAACCATGGTGACCACAGTCATGCTCAATGTAGAGGCTAGGCCAACTCAAGTATGGTGGTATGTTAGCTTGGCTAGAGGGGACTGTAACGGCACTTGCAATTGCTCTAGTGTGCAGAAGTGGATTTGGCTGTCTGTAACAAGAGTGACTGGATCAAGATGTAGCCAAGTTGCATAGCCCAAGGATCGGGAGCCTCCAGTCCACAGAAGGTCGCCATCTGGACCACCAGCTTTCCCCCCAGACTCAGCCCCCTCTCTATAGGCCCTACCTCCTCCCCCAGACCAAGATCTCTTATCTCCAATCAGAAGCTGATTGGAGATAAGAGATTTTAATTTCATGCATTCATTTACTATATTTCTATATCACCCCATAGCTGAAGCTCTCTGGGCAATTCACACATTTTTCCCTACTTCCCCCTCACAATGTGCTCCATTTGAGGGGGGGCAGCGGTTGCTACTGGAGAGGGAACAGCTAACCCTCCCATCCCAATGCTATGACCCCCCCTCGAAAAATCACCCCTTCCCTGCTGCAATCATGCCTTTAAAAAGCCTTCTTTGGTACCAATGGAGACTTTAAAAAAGCTGAATTGCAGGATGGGCATTTTCAAGAGGATGGAGAGTATGTGTGTGTGCACGTGTGTGTGTGTGGGGGAGAGAGAGAGAGAGAATGTATAAAAATATGAGTATGTGAATGGGGTCTGGGCAATCATGTCGGGTACCACATGACAGCAGTGGGGTGGCCCTGCCTACTGCTGGCATGAGGTCCCTGAAATTCTTACTGAAAAAGGTTCCCCACCTTTGATATAGCCAGTGGAGCTCTGGTAACTTGGCCTTCAGTGTCCATCACAAAAAGGGCCAGCTCCTAGAAAGCTGTCCAAAGACAAAGGACCTGTTCCTATAATCCTGCCTCCAGAAATTTTGACAATGGGGCAGGTGTCTCCACATCACCAATGCAAAGAAAGCAGCAATCATTTCCACAGGACACTTGCAGCCACAAATAGAGCACTCTTAAACAGCAAAGGTTCACCAGAGGCACCGCACTGATGAAACACAGGGCAGTGCAGAGAATCACTATAGAGAAATAAATGCCAAATACACTGAAGAGAGAAAGGAAATTTAACTTTCCTCTGTGGACAAAACGAAAGTGGTCTGGGGGTGGACTTTCTGCCAAAAAGTATTTATTTTAAATTTTCAAATTTTGCTCTGCACAAGTCCAGAATGTGTAGTACTGCACAGAGACCATGAAGAAAGTTGTCTTTTGAAGAGTATTTCTAAAGCAACACTTTTCTCTTCAAGGGAATTTCAAGTTCTGCCTCCTAACACATCTACTTCAACAGAAGCAATTTCACCAACTTTAAAATGATAAAAGTGAAGTCTGGGTTAAAATCCTCAATACAACTTTAAATGAGAGCTGCTACTTCAACATTAGTGAAACATACTGTATCATCAAAAAAAAAACAACAGTCTTAAGAAGGAATGTGGTGTGTGAGTTAACTGATTCTTGCATTCCACCAATTGGAAATAAACAAGCATTCACAGTTTCAGGTATTAAGTCAGAATTTAAAAAATTAATAGCAAATTTAATATAATTTGAATTTTGTGACAAATCAACCCTGGTAGTTTTAGATCTACATTGCAGGAGCACTAAAAAAAATCAGTTATATTACAGCTGCTTGTGCACAGCATTACAGACTTGGAAATGGTATTCAAACAAAATAATTACCAATGGTGAACATACGCATGATTTATGGTCTACCACAGACTCTGATCAAAACTAAAGTGGGTCACATTTTTTAAAGCTGTGCCTAGGAAAAGCTGAAAAGAATAGTCAAACTACATATGTTGCCGTCCATGTGGTTTGGTCTGGTGGTTGATTTTTTTTTTAACCTAAATTGCCCATGGGGGTGGGAGGTGAGAGCAGATTGGGATCGTGTTGTGGGGGGAGGGGATCCTTAACCTTTTGCCATGGTCCTGATCAGAATCCGGGGCTTGTGGCTACTATGCACAAATAGTAGGTGTTGGGTGGGTGAAGAAAGATTCCATTTGGAACTAAAACAGGGCAAAGGATTAAAAAGCCTTCCCCCAGACCATGGTCTCAGTTCAGTTCAGGCCCCTTCACACAAGCAATTTACTTTGTAAAGAATCATGCACATTGGGCTGAAAAATGTGAATAATGTCACATGTAGTTTAGCCCTATGTCGCCAGAAGCATAGTAGCACTAATGTAATAGGCATATGCGTATACTGGTGTCTCTCTTCCAGGCAACTGCTGGATAATTTTGGAACTGTTCAAGTAAAATAACAACAACCTTTTCTGTTCTTTTAAATACAAAATTTGATAGATGATTATCAACATGTGTGTTTATGTCATTTTTTTAAGTAGTGAAAAAAACATTACTTGCTTACCATGGAAATTAGTTAACATTCCAAGATTAGTTTTCTTTTAAAAAATAAATTCAAATTTTCTTTGGACAGGATTAGCATCTGCTACTCCTGTCCAGAATGCGACTGGTTTGTTGGTTTTATGAGCAACAAATTCTTTGGTTTCAACACTTTCCCACTCCACCATGTTCATGTAATTATGAAGCTACTGAAGCAGAATCATGACTAGTGTTGCTATAGTAATAAAGGGGAAGTTATTCCTGTTACTACACAGAAATAAGCTGTATACAGCCTGGATCTTTTGCTCCCATGACCATATTTGATAAACATTTAAAATAAATTTTTACCTCGTCTCCGTCCATAGCTCCTGGCTGCATGTAAATACAGAAAAATATAGTGGGTATTGGCATAACAGTAATTACTATATTTATAGTTTTAGCAAAACTCAACTTTTGGACAATGTAGTTCAGGTAATACAAATAGTCCTAGAACAACGGTGTGAGATAAATACAAAATCCCAGGCTTATCACCTTGTTAATAAATCATTGTTAACAAAGAACTTGTAATAGGTATCTAGAGAGGCAGACATCTAGAAGAGGTAGATATCTATGTAACAGTCTAACCTTGAGCAATTATTGTGTAAAAAGCATTTTTAAAATAGTTCCTCATGGAACTTCAGGAAAGTAGAATATATAAATGTAATATACACACAAAACACCCAATAAGGTATATTAACATCAAATTATTTTAACTGGACGGCAATGGCTGAACGTACAATTGAAAGTAAATTAAACATAAAATATTTTCCATCAAAACTGATCTTCTCATAATCTTGGCTAAATACTTTCAGTGGGAAAAATCATTCTGAATCCTAATTGAATAAAAACCCAACACAGCCAAACAATACTTTTTTTGCAGACTTTATCAAAAGTGAACTATGGTATCAAAGAATGAAAGAATAACTAAAAACAATTAAAAACATTAGAAGAAACAGCAGAAGGATGCTTATCTGATAGGGGCAGTCAACGGAGGCAAGCCATTTGGTAAATGGAGCCCTGAGCTAATTAAATTGGTTAGTGCAAATTAGTTATACATTGTCTTAGGCAACTGAATGTTATGAAGCTTTCATCATATTACCTCTCTGACTTCAGTGACACAGAAGATGCCTAGAGCTGCAGGGTCTTACCATACTATGAACAGAAAATGGACGGGGTTTTCATTTTCTGATACTGTTTCCTCTGTGCACATTGATCCCAGAATTACTTGCATTTTCTGTGTGTATTCCTTTTCCATTATCATGAATTAGATAACACAGGCAGGCTGAACAGCTGAGGGAAGACTGTCAAAAGGTATATTCTTATAGTTACGAAACTGGACATATTTTAAACATATAACTTTATGGGATTCAGCCAAGCAAATAATTCCTTCTAGAAAGCTAGCATAATGGGCATGCCAACCTCTGTGGCAATCAGTGAAACTTTCCTAATAAAAATAATAAAAAACTCATGTCTGCAAGCCAAAGTATTTAATAAATAGTTTTCTCTGAAACTGTGCATTTTGGAGGCATTATTGCTTAAATAACTTTTCAAAAGCCCCAAAGACAGCCAACCCCTTCTATGTAGCATGTTTCAAATTTAATACATACAACATAGGTAAACTTAATTTAATTCAAAGTGTTTATTTTTTAAAAGTTATGTAATGTTATATAAATGTACTGCTTCAGCTATGGGTTAAAATTTAGAAATTGGTAGAAGGATATAGGATGTTGCCCTGTGCTAAGTATTGGGCAGGCAAGAGAAGTAGTTTTTTGTTAGCATACAAGTGTGTATTAATACTAGAAACTTTTAAGAATACTAATTACTACCATAAAGATGAATACAAGGAATTATACTCCAATTGAAATGTGAAATTTCAGAGATTTTTTTTACCTCACTTTTCTTTATTAAGCTCAAAGCAGCTTACAGCAAACAAATAAAATGCAGATTATAATAAGTAGTATTTAGAGAGAGCAATAAAAATCCAAAAAAGAAAAAAAATCCAACAAAACACAGAAGCAGAGTGAACCTTAAGTCATGCAGGAAATGAGTCTAGTGATCAACTATCTAAGCCAAAGGCCATGTTTTAGTGAGGTGGAAAAAACAAAAATGGAGCTCGGTGGGATTCTCCAGGGAGGAAAATCTGTAATATCAGCACCACAACTGAGAAGAGCCTGCTCCTTGTACTCACTTGCCAAACCTTTGTTCTCATGGGGACATCAGATGTAGATTGATGCAAGCATAATAATGGAGACGGTAGACCTAAGGATGTTCAGGTTCCAAACTGTTTAGGGCTTTAAAGTTAGGGTGGAGTGAGCTTGTTTGCATGATCAAACAGCCCACCATAGCTTATTTAAATAAGCCACAGTGGGCTATGGTATGTGCACATTTTGAATATTCAAGCCACAACCACGGCTTGTTGTATCATCAAACCTGGCAGGGGTGGGTTGTGCAATGGTTAAACAACCCTCAGAGAACACATGGCCTGTTTAAACAAGCCATGACAAGCCGTGGTTATCATGCAAACCTGTTGAGAGCCAAGCCTCTGGTCATCTTTGTAGTCACACAATGAAGATGATCTCTTAGTAAATAGCTTTTATTATGAAAGCCAGAGCCAGATCAGCTGTGCTTCAGGTTACAGACATAACCTGCATACAGCAACACAAAGCGAAGTTCTCTAGTCAGCTTTGCATAATACTAATTAGACTATAAGAAGCTACCTTTGATGAATACACTATGATAGGAAGTTGCAATGAAAAGTGGCACCAGCCGACAGTACGAAACCTGAGTAGCTTTTCCAGTCCCACCCTCAGGGAGGTTCTTCCCCCAGAGACTCTTTTGAGTGGCCAACCTTTTAGAACTCCTCATGCCCCGAAGTTGCTCCTCCCTCCTCACCTGACATCTGATTCTTGGGTCCAGCACTCCTAACTCCCCCCACACACACTATAAGATCTTGCATTCCCATGGATGGAGAGGTCTCTGGCTGGCCTTGATCCAACTGATTAGCCAACATCTGGAAAGTCTCCTCTCTGCCACTGCTGCTTTGCCCTATCTCCTGCGACCTTGATAGTTCTACCACTCCTTTGCCCTCTTCCTTATCTGGCTCTGAATCTGTTCCCACAACTTTTTAGAGAGCTTCTGCAGAGATGTTGGCCTCAGTGCTTACATTACCCAGTCAATTTGTCCTATTTTCCAGAAAACAGTTCTCTAACTGAAGGGCTGTCCAGTCCAAGTCTTGTTTGAAGATAAAAACCCATTAGAAGGGAGAGCAGGGGCCTTGAAGTTGCCCACCTACAGTTAGCATCTGGACAGAAGACTGAGTTAGCTGTACTACAATTAGCATCTGGACACAGAACACCTGGTCACTATGGTGAGATATATTTTTATTTCAATTATAGTAATTAGTTCTAAGTTTGCATCTATATAAATACATGAGTATATGCCAATGTTATGCAAATCTATTGTCTTTTTTGGGTGACAGACTTCCTCCTTTGGAGCAGTGTGTTGGTGGCTTCTCTAAAGTTAAGAATGAGTTCCTTGAACTGAGCCCAGAAATGAAGAGGGAGCCAAATGTCACACAGCAGCAGAGTGATATAATCCATTTGGCCAGAGCCACAAGCTCCACTGCCTACCTAGAAACTGATAAGGGTTACAACTGAGTATTATCAGCATACTGATGACATTTCAGTCTAAACTTTCATATGACTTCACTCAATAGTTTCACATAGCGATTGAAAAACAAGGGTGTGCAGTTTGAGAGGGGCAGGTTTACTTCATCTTCTCTGGAACTGTAGTGTTGGCACAGCTTATATGGTCCTAAATATACAATTTAATCAATGTCTTACACATGCACTTTTAAGATAGATACCACACCTACGGGGAGGATGGGGGACGGGATGGGTAAACAAATATCAGGAATTGTGGCTAAACTATTAGTTCTGCTAGTTGGAGGCAAGAAGACTTCCTTCAGAAAATGAAAGTCTTGCCCAAATAAGAATAAAAAGGAATATAAACTTTTACAAAAAGAAATGCAAAAAAGAGTTTGAGGAGCATACTGCTAAAAACATTAAGATCAATAATGAAACAGTATTTAAATTCAGCAGCAACAGGAAACCAGCTAGGGAGGCAGTTTGACCATTACACAATAAGGGAGATAAAGTTCTTCTAAAGAAAGATAAGGAGATTGCAGAGAATCTGAATGAATTCTGTGTATCTGACTTCACTGCAGATGATGTAGTCTAATAGTGGTGACGAGAGATGAAGTTCAAGGGCTTACTGGCAAATCAAAAATTAAAAAAATCACCAGGTCTAGATTGTATCCAGCTAAAAATATTTAAAGGATTCAAATATGAAATTGCTGATCTAACAAAAATATACAACTTGTCCCTAAGATTGCCCTCTTACCAGAGGACTGGAAAGCAGCCAAACACCTTTAAAAAGGGGTGGGTGGGAATCCAGGGAATTACAGGCCAAGTACCTTAGTGCCTTTTCAGGACAATTGGTGGAAAGTGTGATTACATATAAAATTATCAAACATACAGAAAGATAAATCTTGCTGAAGAAATCAACATGGCTTCTTCAAAGTTAAGTCCTGTCTCACTACTTATTAGAGTTCTTTGGAAGTGTCAACAACATGTGAGGAGATATGGTAGACAATGTGTATTTGACTTTCAAAAAGCTTTTGACAAAGTCCTTCATCAAAGGCTACTGAATAAACTTAACAGTCATGGGATAGAAGGATGGGTCCTCCTCTGGATTTGTAACTGGTTAACAAATAGGAAGCAGATAGCAGGACTACGTGGACAGTTAGCACAATGGAGAGATGTAAGAAGTGAGGCCCCCCAAGGATCTCTTTTGGAACTGGTGCTTTTTAATTTGTTCATAAATGATGTAAAGTTAGGGGTGAGCAGTGAGGTGGCCAAGTTGCTAACCACAACAAATTATTTGGGATAGTAAAAACAAAAAGGGATCCACAAGAATAGGCAACTAGGTGAACAGGCAGTAACATGGCAAATGAGGAGTGTAAGTATAAAGTGATGCACATTGGGGCAAAAAAATCTTAACTTCACATATACACTGATTGGGTCTGAGCTGGTTGTGACCAACTAGGAAAGGGATCATGGTGGATTGCTCAATGAAAATGTCAACTCAGTGTGCAGCTGCTCTGAAAAAGGCAAATTCCATGTTAGGGATATTAGGAGGGGGATCACAAAAGAACTGTCACTATTGTAATGACTTTATATAAATCTATGATGCAACCACACTTGGAATACTGTGTACAGTTCTGATCACCACATCTCATTTTGCCTAATGACAAGGCTGGCCCTAGGCACCAGTGTCGGCAGCTGTAGAAGGGGGTTAGACAAATTCATGGAGGATAAGTTATCTATGGCTGCTGGTCAAGATGGCTATATGCTACTTATAGGATCAGAGGCAACATGCCTCTGAAAATCAGTTGCTGGGAAACAGTGGAAGAAGGCTAATTATCTCATGTCCTGCTTTTGGGCTTTCCATGGGCATCTGGTTGGCCATTGTGGGAAAGAAGATGCAGACTAGACAGGCATTTGGTTTGATCCAGCAGGGCTCTTCATACGTGCTTACTATTTCTTTATCACATATTTTGAATGCACACTGATTAGTCTCATTGTTTTCCAATATGTTTCCTGCAGAAGATTTAATTCCAAATTGGCAGGCAACCAATGCAAACAACACGCTATGCAGTACTGTAGTCTTTCTGTTAATCCTTATATTTACAGGCTACAAGTTTGAAATATTTATGTTTTTTTTTAATTAAAAGACAATGGTTGAGTTCCAAAGGAGGTTTGTTACTGTGCACAAAGTGCTTCCACACATGCATGGAGAGACAATATTATTCTAATCTCATGAGATGCTGTTACAGAGGGCCCCAAACCTTCACAGGGGCATTTTCCGTAGCAGCAGAAGGCTGCAGCTGCTGGGAGAGGGACATGAAAAGTGCCCAGGGAGTTTCTGAATTTCACCCATTATTATATGTTTATTAAGGATCCTCTTTGGTTTTCTATTTCTATTACATTTAATGAAGGCATTAAAGTTTACACAGAAGTATGGTTGAAAATGTTGCCTTTATTTTTCTTTATTTCTCGCCAATATTTGCTATAATTACAATCACCTCTGCACTGAAGAATTTCTTCCATCAGAAATAATATTTCATGTATAGTCCTTAACCCTTGACAGTTTATTTAGATCCATTCAAAACAGATTTCAAACCTGGTTATGGGACGGAAACTGCCTTTGTCAGCCTGGTTAATGACTTATGCTGGAGAATGGATAGAGAGAATGCAACCCTGTTGGTTCTTCTGGACCTCTTAGCAGCTTTCAATACCATTGCCCAAGGTATACTTCCGGTTCCTTTATTTGGATTGGGCTTGGGAGGTACAGTTTTAAAGTGGTTCTGGTCCTTTCTGGCAGAGCAGCCTCAGAAGGTATTACTGGGGGACTTTTGCTGCATCCCACAGCCGTTAGCCTGTGGGGTGCTGCAAGGTTCCATCCTGTCCCCTATGGTTTTTAAGATCTACATGGGGGAACTCATCAGGAGGTTTGGGCTGAAGTGTCATCAGTATGTGGACGATACTCAGCATTACCTCTTGTTTCCATCTATACATCCCAGGTAGGCTGTCGAACTTGTGAACCAGTGTCTGGAGGCTGTTTTGGGGTGGATGAGGGTAAGCAAGCTGAAATGTAATCCAGACAAGATGGAGATACTGTGGGCTGGGAAACCAACTACTCTGGAAGGAGGTTTACATCTAGTCTTAGATAAGGTTGCACTCCTTCTAAAAGACCAAGTGCATAGTCTGGGAGTCCTCCTGGACTCTGTACTAACTGGGGAAGCCCAGGTGGCTGCAGTGTTCAGAAGTGTGTTTTACCAGCTTAGGCCATACACCTCTGGAATAGGTTGGCATTGAGGGTCCGCTAGGCCCCATCATTGGAGGCCTTTAAGAAGGCCCTGAAAATATTTTATTTTGGCCTTCCCATGATATGTTTGCTGTTGCTGTTGTTGTTGTCTGATTGCTTTTTAAGACCATATTGGGTTTTATTAAGTTTTGTTGTGGTACGCTGCCTTGGGAGAGCATCTGTCTTGAAAGGCAGCCAAGTAATATGATTAACAAATAAACAAACAAATACATTGATAGATCCAAGATCAGAGAAAGGTTTTAAGAGAAAATTGTATTTCCAACTCCCATTCAAAACTAGAAAAAATGTAAACAGATATGAGTCACGTGGCACATCCAGTTATCCCCAAAGAAAAACAATCCCACATTCTGCTAAACCTTTGATGTTTAATTTTATCAGCATTTTAGAAGCTTCCTAGTATTATCCGCATTCTACATTTTGAGGCAAGGGGGATAATTTCACTAAAACTTTTACATTTCTTTTAAAATGCTCTTCTTTGTATATTTTCAAAATTCTCCATTACCCTCCAAATTGTAAAGGGCATTTAAAAAGGTAGTGTTTCTCTGCCAGTCATGGCAGAGTATGTAGCTACAGTATATAACTACAGAACACATCCATGTTAAATATATCCTGATCTGCAATAGGAGCATTTGTATATTTATAACACCTCTGTTCTCAAACCATGGAGTCCCTTCCACTTTGTTCAAGAACAGGCTAACGCAGCAGCCCTTCTGGAAATTGCCATACATTGTGTTCACTTACTCTGCAGTAGTCTACCCTGCACTGGCTTCTGAACATGTATACTAACGAATAAAGCATAACAGTTTCCTTTTTAAAACTTGATGTTTAAACTCACAATGATTGGGGTAAATTTATTATACAGCATTTAATATGTGGATAACAGGCCTGAAACAACACCATGAGGGTGGGAGTGGGAAGGTTTCTCCTTAAGTACACACCAGCTTCTCCCCCACACCCAAATTCCAGTTTCATTTTTTCAAGTCAGCCTCCCTCATATCTCCATAAGAAACAGCAGTCAATTCCTTATCAAGGAATGGGGAATAGAAAGCTGGAAGACAATTTAGGAGATGACTCCTGTCTTGATCCAATTAACCCTTTACTCATTGAGCGCAATTCATATGTCTAATTCCATAACCTTGGAGAGCATTGGCCAGAACATACAAGAAAGATATGTAGAATACATGAACAAACAAACAAATAGTACACATATTCCCTTCTGTTTGCAGTGGGGAATTTGTCTCATGAGTAGGTTGGACAATAGAAGGTGGAGACCAGAAGGAAAGAAACAGATGCCCAATTTGAGCCATTTTTAATCATTCATTGCAAGCCAGCATTCACTCAATGCTTGTGTACAGGAATGTATGCCTCTGAAAATATGCAGAATGCCTTTCATTCACCAATGTATAACTACCTTCTCCAATATCTGGTAATAGGGCTAAAGGCCTGAAGGGGGCATAATGCTCAAATAAGTTTAAACCCCCAAGGCTTTCAATAGAAAGGTACAAGAATTTTGTTTCAGTTCTCAAATCAGCTGAAGTTGCCCCATTTGCAACCCTGAATGTGAACGGGAGCGCATTTTCCTGGAAAAATGTTTGCACATCCTGAACTTGCAATCACGTTTGAAAAATGTGTATCTTTTTTGAGGGACTTGTATTCTTTTTGATGTTCAAGGAAGGGACTGATCCTTTTCCTGCCAGCCTGCTCTGTGCATTTGAGGGCTGCAGGCTGGGACATGAATGAAAGGATGGTCCGAAATTGAGGCCACTATTCCAGCCATTATCTGGAAAGCTAAAATGCCAGCCTTTGCAGGCTGTGGCTTCTTGACACCCCTCACTGTAAGAGTATGGTGGTCTATTATGGGCCTACTGGTTAGGGCAGGGATGGAAGAGGAGCTAGTGCACATGTGCACACAGTAGCAAAATTCTAAAGAAAGCAAGCCTTATATCTACCCATACCTAGATTATGCTTTCAAGTTCCTAAATAATCATCTGGCTTTTCCAGGAAGCCTTAAGAAAAAATGAAGTTGCCTTACTGATTTGTCATAGAGGTTTTAGCGACTCTTCACATTGCTCTGGTGCTGGCCGCCTCACAGTTTTGATAGCCTGCCATGGTTCTCAAAGTAAAAAAGGCAGGACTTAGTAATGATGGTGGACAATTGTTAGAGGATGTACAAGTTCCTCTCTGATCTTTCCTTTCCAGATTTGTGTGTTCACGTTAATTCTTTTATCCTGCCCTTCCTCCAAGGAGGTCAAAACGACATACCTGGTGATGGTGTCTCTCCCACTTTTATTCTCACAACAAACTGCTGCAACATCTTTCACTTTCAAAGCTTTTTAAAATACAGCAGTTCAGGCATAGTCCTGTACTACAGACAGAAAAATACAGGATTTTTCTTCTTCAAATGGGCAATGTTGGAAATGCCTAGGTATGATAATGCTACAGGGAAGGAAGTAACCCTGCTAGTGTACCCCAGAATCTTGGGGGTGGTTACATTTCAGAAGACTACAGTCTGCTGGAGTTTTAATCTAGAGGGAATGCTCAACCGGAAAAACATAATACGTTAGAACATTTCAAAATGGCAAGGACATGGGCAGATGAATATGTTGATTGTCAACAGTAATGTCATGGACATTAGCTGATAGGTTCCTGATACATTCATGCAACACACATACAAAACCGCAAGCGCATTGTACACACTTAAGGTGGAGGAGAATTTTGTTTAGATCTCTCATTAACAGCAGTACACTCCCTACGCTCATCTGACTCAATCCAACAATTTGACTGTGATCAACACTTCCATTATGTTAACATGGAATTCATATGCACTGGCTCCATATTGATATCAAAACACACCAGACTGTAGGACTTAAATGTCTTCGGTTCACACACTTGCAAAGACATTCCTGTAATTAGTTTAATCATAGTTGAATTTCTCCTCTTGTAAATATCCTATGAAATGAAAAATCAAGATTATATTCCTTAGACCAAACACTAACAGCCAGCATGAGTTAAGTGTTATGGCAAACTCTGAGGCAAACGTTTTCAATTTGATTATTGAAATGGGGAGGAGAGGAAGAACAGCACTTTTGTAAGCCATCCTAAAATCATCTTAATCTCTATGCACTACATAAGCAACACTACTACCCCTACTGAAAGTATAATGCTCCTAACTATGACCTAAATCCCCTTCATGGATCACTGCCTTGTTGTGGTGAAGGGGCTTGCGTAACTCAGTGAAGCCATAAGCTATGCCGTGCAGGGCCATCCAAGACGGACAGGTCATGGCAGAGAGTTCTGACAAAATGTGGTCCACTGGAGAAGGAAATGGCAACCCACTCCAGTATTCTTGCCAAGAAAACCCCATGGAACGTATCACAAGGCTTAAAATATGACGCCGGAAGATGAGACCCTCAGGTCGGAAGGTGTCCAATATACTACTAGGGAAGAGCAGAGGGCATTTCGAAGTAGCGCCAGAAAGAGTGAAGCGGCTGGGCCAAAGCCGAAAGGACACTCAGCTGTGGATGTGTCTGGTGGTGAAAAGAAAATCCGATGCTATAAAGAACAATATTGTTTAGGAACCTGGAATGTAAGATCAATGAATCAAGGTAAGCTGGAGGTGGTCAAACATGAGATGGCAAGACTGAACATCGACATCTTGGGAATCAGCGAACTAAAATGGACAGGCATGGGCGAATTTAATTCAGGTGACCATCATATCTACTATTGTGGGCAAGAATCCCTTAGAAGAAATGGAGTAGCACTCATAGTCAACAAAAGGGTGGGAAAAGCAGTACTGGGGTACAATCTTAAAAATGAAAGAATGATCTCAGTACGAATCCAAGGCAAACCATTCAACATCACAGTAATTCAAGTCTATGCCCCAACCACTGAGGCCGAAGAAGCTGAGGTTGATCGGTTCTATGAAGACCTACAACACCTTCTAGAACTAACACCAAAAAAAGATGTCCTCTTCATCATAGGGGATTGGAATGCTAAAGTAGGAAGTCAAGAAATCACCGGGATAACAGGCAGGCATGGCCTTGGTGTACAAAATGAAGCAGGACAAAGGCTAATAGAGTTTTGCCAAGAGAACATGCTGATCATAGCAAACACTCTTTTCCAACAGCACAAGAGGCGACTCTACACATGGACATCACCAGATGGTCAATATCGAAATCAGATGGATTATGTCCTTTGCAGCCAAAGATGGACAAGCTCTATACAGTCAGTAAAAACAAGACCTGGAGCTGACTGTGGCTCAGATCATGAGCTGCTTCTTGCAAAATTTCGGCTGAAATGGAAGAACGTAGGGAAAACCACTAAACCATTCAGGTATGACCTAAATCATATCCCTTATGAATATACAGTGGAGGTGAGGAATAGATTTAAGGGATTAGACCTGATAGACAGAGTGCCTGAGGAACTATGGACGGAGGTCCGTAACGTTGTTCAGGAGGCAGCAACTCAATACATCCCAAAGAAAAAGAAATGCAAGAAAGCAAAGTGTCTGTCTGAGGAGGCTTTACAAGTAGCTGAGGAAAGAAGGGAAGCGAAAAGCAAGGGAGAAAGGGGAAGATATATCCAACTGAACGCAGAGTTCCAGAGAATAGCAAGGAGAGACAAGAAGGCCTTCTTAAATGAACAATGCAAAGAAATCGAAGAAAACAATAGAATGGGAAAGACTAGAGATCTCTTCAAGAAAATTGGAGATATCAAGGGAACGTTTTGTGCAAAGACGGGCATGATAAAGGACAAAGAAGGCAGGAACATAACAGAAGCAGATGAGATTAAGAAGAGGTGGAAAGAATACACAGAAGAACTATACAGGGAAGATCTGAATGTCCCTGATAGCCATGATATCACTGAACTTGAGCCGGACATCCTAGAGAGTGAAGTCAAGCGGGCCTTAGGAAGCATTACTAACAACAAAGCTAGCGGAGATGACAGTATTCCAGCTGAGCTATTTAAAATCCTAAAAGATGATGCTGTTAAAGTGCTGCAGTCAATATGCCAACACATTTGGAACACTCAACAGTGGCCACAAGACTGGAAAAGGTCAGTTTACATTCCAATTCCAAAGAAGGGCAACGCCAAAGAGCGTTCAAACTACCGTACAATTGTGCTCATTTCACATGCCAGCAAGGTTATGCTCAAAATCCTACAAGCTAGGCTTCAGCAGTATGTGAACCGAGAACTATCGGAAGTACAAGCTGGGTTTCGAAGAGGCAGAGGAACTAGAGATCAAATCGCCAACTTTCACTGGATCATGGAGAAAGCAAGAGAATTCCAGAAAAATGTCTATTTCTGCTTCATTGACTACGCTAAGGCCTTGGATTGTGTGGATCACAACAAACTGTGGCAAATTCTGAAAGAGATGGGGGTACCAGACCACCTTACCTGTCTCCTGAGAAACCTGTACGAGGGTCAAGAAGCAACAGTAAGAACCAGACATGGAACAACCGATTGGTTCCAAATTGGGAAAGGAGTACGACAAGGCTGCATATTGTCACCCTGCTTATTTAATTTATATGCAGAGTACATCATGAGAAACGCTGGGTTGGATGAATCACAGGTCGGAATTAAGATTGCCGGGAGAATTCTCAACAAGCTCAGATACGCAGACGATACCACCCTAATGGCAGAAAGCGAAGAGGATCTAAAGAGCCTCTTGTTGAGGGTGAAAGAGGAGAGTGCAAAAGCTGGTTTGAAACTCAACATTAAAAAAACGAAGATCGTGGCATCTGGCCTCATCACTTCCTGGCATATAGAAGGGGAAGAAATGGAAGCAGTGACAGATTTTATTTTCTTGGGCTCCAAGATCACCGCAGATGGTGACTGTAGCCATGAAATTAAAAGACACTTGCTCCTTGGGAGGAAAGCTATCCACTGATTTTCAACAGAACTGCACCGTGCATTGTACTTGGGTTCTTGAGCAAGTTACTTTTCTTTTATTTTCACTAGTTTGCCTTCTGGGAAATGGACATTTGTGACTGGCTATGCCCACCATGGCAGCCATTTTATGAATGGGAGCATTCGGAATTTTTAGAAAATATGGGTGCTCTCACAAAATGGCTGCCATGTGGGGGCTTGCCCACTCTTTTGAAGCCAAATAAAGATAGTGCTGGAGGGAAAAACTTCACTTCACAGCATGCCAGCCTCCCACTTAAAAATAATTTAAAAAATCTTAACAAATAAAATAAAAACTAAAGGGGCAGGGAGCCTTGTAGGTGCCAAGAGAGGTGTCTGCAGGTACATTGGTGCCCACGGGCACCATGTTGGTGACCCTTGGTCTAGGTCTTTTCCATGTTCCAGAGGTTAACTAGGGCTGTGACATGGCTACTAGACATGCCAGTAGGAAAATCCCCAACAGACATAAAAAAATCCATCCAGATCCATAAGCCTTCAGAGGCAGACTATCTCTGGGTCCCCCACCCCTGCAGAGTTTCAGATGCCACCAGCAATCCAAGCCTGACAACAGGACCAGTTAAGGTTCATCCTCCACAGATCATCATCATCCTGACTGGAACAGATTGGCTTATATGTACTTCTACATTCTTCAACTGTAATTCTTGCTCATTTGATATATTTGTAATTAAATAGATGCCAAGACACCATAAGTACCCAGTGCTCCTCTTCCCCAAAACAAACTGTCCTTACTGAAGACTGCCCTAAGGTTTCCACCACTCAGAGAAAGAGAGGGGGCAGAAGTATGAAATATTATGCTGACATTTCTAATAAATTCTTAAAATTACAAATAAAACCTAAAACCACATTACCCTTGCTAAGTCAAACAGCTATCTAAACAACATGTTTTAACATACGATTGTAAGGCTCCCTGCAATTACATGCTTTTACTACACAGTTTCATTAATTATGTTCATTATTAAGATAAGCAAGGACAGTGGTTGCCCAAGGAGGAAGGGTCTGTATCAACACTCAGGTTATAAATGCAAGTCATTTAGTGGAATTTCACCCTAAATAAATATTAGTTTTCTCAAATGTCCTAAATAGATTTTAAAATCACAGTAACCGAAAAAGATTCTCCTTGAACTATGTGTATGTGCATTGTGCAAAAAGTACACATGGAAGATTTCATTTATTCATTTATGATAACATGATAGCAGCTGTAAAACAACGGATTAAATGTGCACAGTCATTTTATCTATTTTCACTTTCTCTTCTCTATACAGAAAATAGACATAAATATGTAAAAGCATATTGGGTATACAAATTATAAAAAAATGCCATACGTTGGAGAGAGAGAGAGAGAGAGAGAGAGAGAAACTTAGAGACATAGATGTGAACTTACTGTTGAGAGCCATAATGTTATCTGTTCCCGGATGATGAAAATTTATACCCATACGACCTAAAAAATTGAAATAAAACATTTCATCATTATGCTTTCTGACATTAGGCTACTCTTCAATATATTTTGCAACTAAATTTAAAAAATAGTAATGAAACTAATGGGAAAAGTTTATACCTTTTAAAGATTTGCTCTTTCTAAATCTCTATATAAAATATTAAATAATTGTGTGCTATTTTTGTTAAGTATCACACAAGTGCCACAAACATCTCAAAAATTGAACAAGGAGAGAATGGAACAACTTTCAGAACATTCTGCCGATCTCCTTTTATTAGTTCAATCAAACTTAATGTTTCCATTTCAAATTATACTTTTTAGATTTTCCTTTTTTTAGATTAACATAGATACACATTTTAACTATTCAATTGTAGCAAGTAACAGATGCCTTGAGTAAAATCTTGAACCCTAGAAAGGAAAATGCTTTGATTCATTGAAGGTTGAGGACATGATAACTTGCAGAAATTAAATGCAGTGTTAAAAGACTGAACTACGAATCAGAAATTCCCTGGTTTGACTCTTGTGTATCATGAACTCAGAAAGTAGCCTTAGACTACTACTACTAAGTAGCCTTAGCCTCAGCCTTATCATCTATAGTACAAGGATGATAATATTAACCTACCTGACAGGATGGTTTTGAGGATTTAAACAAGATCATGTATGTGAAGTGCTTTGAAAATGCTAAAGTGCTATATAAATAGTATGTATTGCTACAGCCTCCAGCTGCATGCATTCACAAATAGCAGAGAATTACTATCAGAACAAAGTATACATTTTTATGAGCTAATAACTTTTGTGAACTTATTTGCAAGGCTTGCCATGCCAGAACCAGAAAGTGAGGCAACCATAAGTATATGATCACCATATTCAGGAGACTGACTTTGGGTCTGGTCACACAAGTGGAACTAGATGCAAATATGCTGGAAAATACATGGCCTTTTAGGGTAAAGATGCTAGTTTCAGTCTCTTATAAAATGGATATCCTAGGCATTTTATTTCTAAAACAGCAGTTGTTTTAGAACAGGAGTTCTACCCAGTGACCTATTTCGCATGTAACACCAATACATGGGTTAAATATTGTATTTTTTGTTTTTAATCTTTTGTAAACCACCCACATAGCTTTAGTTATTGGATGGTATAGAAAGCGTAATAAATAATAATAATAAACCCATGAACTGGCAGGACTGTGGAGCAAGCAAGCTGCTGCTCAACACTTCCGCTTTACTAAACAACCCAGGAACGCCCCCCGTTCCTGAGTTGTTAGTCATGATGCCTGAACCCAGCACTCTGGGTTGTTAAGGGTTAAAGAGACCAGATTTTTAACTCAACAACAAACCATGGATTCAAACTCTGGGTTGTTTAACCTTCAACAACCAGAGAGCCAGGTTTGGATGTCACAACTAACTACCCAGGAACTTTGCATGCCTGGGTTGTTTAGCAAAAAGGCTACAAAGCGGAAGCAACCAGTGTGTCAGAGGCAGCACGTACACTTGCTTGCGCTGTGCCCTGACAACCCTATGGTTTAAAACAACCCATGGGTTGCTGTTATGTGCGAACCAGGCAGTAATCTTGGGAGGGGGGGTGTATAAACCAACACAAAAATTTGCAAACTCATCCATACAGAGCAACATAAATTTTGAAATGCAGAGTCTGATAAAACAATCAATTTAGGCAGAATAGAAAGTCTTACCGCACTTTGCAACAACTCAGCTGCCTTACAAGATAATGCAAGAGGAAGAGTTTGCAAAAGGACCTGGCTGGAAAGCGTTACTTCTCTGAGTTAATTTTAAAATTATTTACAGAAACCTCATTGGAGGTTGGAAAGAGGAAAGGGGCACCACAGGAAACTGCTGCCCAAATGAACTACATTCTTTCATGGAATATCCAGCCCTGAGACCTGCAAGCAAATTGAATCTTGACCTCCCATTGTGGCGTAGCGGAGCTAGTCCTGAACTTAATGAAGAATGTCTTGGCTGCTGGTGAATGACAGTTTTACATAGTTTAGGAAATGGGCACAGCCATACTTCCTCCCTAGAAGAAGCAGTTGGATGTGGAAGGGAGGAGTCTATGACCTATAAAAGGGATTATTCCTGCAGAAGGAGAGAAAGGGAAAAAGAACAGAAATAAGCAGGAACTCTTTAACTAGCAAAGTTGAATGTTAGTTTTTGCTTTGCTGTTACTGCCGGAACATTTGTAAACAGGTACATAGTTTTTTCACTGATGAAGCAGAATAAAATCAGACTATTTGAATTTGTAATTTATTCCTGATCTTAAGCCAGCAGAACTGCAGGCCCTCTACTACCATCTCTCAACTAATCTGTACTCTCTGATAATTAGTTGCATAGTTATAGGGAGGGAAAATATTGTAAAGCATATTTCCTGATGGGAGGTATACCCACCAGCTGAGTGAGAAACCGCATGTCAGTCCTACCTAAACTTTACATATGTCCACAGAAGAATTCCATATGCCACATTAATGTCAGCCAAAATAGTTATCAGCATAATGATTGCAATAAGAGGTTACCCAACCATTTAAGTTGTTTTATGGGTAGGTATGAGTTAGTAAGTGGCCGTGCTACAAATTACAGTTCCGAGTGCATATTTAATATTCCTCCTTTCCTTTGCTAAAGCTGTAACTGTGCTGTTCAACAAACAAAAATAGAATCAAGTGTGTGACATTGGCGGGGAGGGGGGCATTCAATCACTGTGCCAGGTGCTGCCTGCATGACATTTTGTCACCTGCCCTTGGCCTTCTATTTTTAAGTTGCTCTTGACAACTACCTTCCCAGAAAAGCAAAAATGTGTAATTGTATGAGGAGACACACACGTGTTATTACAATACTAAGAGACCTAAACAGAAAGGAGCTTATTATAATTTCGATCTTAAGCTCTCTTCAATGAACAAATTAAAACTCAAATATTTGACATTACGTTTTGATTTGGGAAGTCACTCAACAATAGGATCACCATTCAAAACTATCTCAAGAATTTATAAAGACCAGACTGCATTCTGTTTTAGTTTAGCTGTACTCAACAATCTCAACTGGGAACTCACACATTTTAAGGAGAAGACAATAGTAATAAAAACTAGGCAGTGACTGACTGAAACCAACACAACTTTATTTTCTGGTTGATATTCTTAGTTTTACGTTCGAAGTGATTAAGAAGAAAATAGCTTGAAATATATCACTTTAAATATTTGTGTCACTTATTCGGCTTACAAATTATGATTGGGAAGTGTTGCCCACTCCCCGCCCAGATGCATGACCTCTATTCTCCAACCTCAGTCCAACTCTTCTAGTTTAGGTGATCTCTGTTTTTCTGTCAAGGGAAAGTGTGTGAGGGAGACAGAGTACAGCTATGATGTGCAGCTGCATTTCCTGACTAGGAAAGCACAGCAGGGATCTGTACCTACACCTTCTATATTCATTCTCTCTCTCTCTCTCTCTCTCTCTCTCCCTCTCTCTGTCTCTCTCTCAGAGTGGTTGGCCTACATGTAGTTGTCTGAAAGCAATTTTAATTCACCACAGAAGACTAGGCGACTGGTGCTGCAAACTAATCCAGCAACACTTGTTCCTCTGGCCAATTACAGTGTGCTTTACATTTGCTCTCCAGATGCAGAGCAACAGGCAGTTGGAGCAGAGTATTCTTTCTGGATAATTACATAGATATTTCTCTTACACAGATAAAATCACACCCTGCTAATACATTGAGGAAATAAGTTAGCCACAGAAGCTTATTCCTTAAACTAAAAAAGGACATTCTGTATCATGGGAAAGACCTAGAGCTTCTTCCCACGGAGCTTTTATCTTGCTATTGGGACTGCTTACTCATGGAAGTTTGCGGGTCCTTTTCACGATGTCATCAACCTCCAGGGCACATCCAGAGGTATTAACTGGTTATTCCATCTCAAAAAGATCTGGAAATAATGAACTACCTCTTTAAGTCGGATTGTTATGCTATTAAAACAGCCACTAGATGGTACTGTTTCACTGATCTCTATGGAACCTTGAAAATTAAAAACTTCCCCTCTCAGCAATCACATAGTCACCATCTGGGAGCCCACTGTAAACGTGGAAAGACTCGACAACTGGAGGACTGCAGGTTTTTCTTTTAGTGTAAAGGCAGCCCTAGATTAGTATATCACATGTGTACTTGGAATACTTCATTAAGTATGGACTCCTAAGATCTTTCTGCTAAGCAAGAATTCAAACCTAAGCATTAGGAGAAATTTATCTCAACTTATTTTGCTAATTTAAGATCTGAACACTTTATTGTGCTTAGTAGCCTCAGAATGAGAAGACAGGATACCCTGGAGAAGATGCTGATGCTAGGGAAAGTGGAAGGTAAAAGGAAGAGGGGCTGACCAAGGGCAAGGTGGATGGATGATATTCTGGAGCTGACGGATTCGACCTTGGGGGAGCTGGGGGTGGCGATGGCCGACAGGAAGCTCTGGCGTGGGCTGGTCCATGAGGTCACGAAGAGTCGGAGGCGACTGACCGAATAAACAACAAAAAGCCTCAGATGATCATTGGGTCTATTTAAAGAACTACTAGGAAATAAAAGTTGGTTTTGGACAATATTTATAGTATATGTAGCAATGGAAGTAATCTTCTTGTTGTTGTTGTTTATTTGGTCAGTCGCTTCCGACTCTTCATGACTTCATGGACCAGCCCACGCCAGAGCTTCCTGTTGGCTGTCGCCACCCCCAGCTCCCCCAAGGTCGAGTCCGTCACCTCCAGAATATCATCCATCCACCTTGCCCTTGGTCGGCCCCTCTTCCTTTTGCCTTCCACTTTCCCTAGCATCAGCATCTTCTCCAGGATGTCCTGTCTTCTCATTATGTGGCCAAAGTACTTCAGTTTTGCCTTTAATATCATTCCCTCAAGTGAGCAGTCTGGCTTTATTTCCTGGAGTATGGACTGGTTTGATCTTCTTGCACTCCAAGGCACTCTCAGAATTTTCCTCCAGCACCACAGTTCAAAAGCATCTATCTTCCTTCGCTCAGCCTTCCTTATGGTCCAGCTCTCGCAGCCATAGGTTACTACAGGGAATACCATTGCTTGAACTATGTGGACCTTTGTTGTCAGTGTGATGTCTTTGCTCTTCACTATTTTATCAAGATTTGTCATTGCTGTCCTCCCAAGAAGTAAACGTCTTCTGATTTCCTGGCTGCAGTCAGCGTCTGCAGTAATCTTTGCGCCTCGAAAGACAAAGTCTGTCACTGCCTCCACGTTTTCTCCCTCTATTTGCCAGTTCTCAATCAAGCTGGTTGCCATAATCTTGGGTTTTTTGAGGTTTAACTGCAACCCAGCTTTTGCACTTTCTTCTTTCACCTTTATCATGAGGTTCCTCAGCTCCTCCTCGCTTTCAGCCATCAACGTGGTATCATCTGCATATCGGAGATTGTTAATGTTTCTTCCAGAGATTTTAACTCCAGCCTTGGCTTCATCAAGCCCAGCACGTCGCATGATGTGTTCTGCGTACAGGTTGAATAGGTAGGGTGAGAGTGTACAACCCTGCCGTACTCCTTTCCCAATCTTAAACCAGTCTGTTGTTCCGTGGTATGTTCTTACCGTTGCTACTTGGTCATTATACAGATTCCTCAGGAGGCAGACAAGATGACTTGGTATCCCCATACCACCAAGAACTTGCCACAATTTGTTATGATCCACACAGTCCAAGGCTTTAGAGTAGTCAATAAAACAGAAATAGATGTTTTTCTGAAACTCCCTGGCTTTCCCCATTATCCAGCGGATATTGGCGATTTGGTCTCTAGTTCCTCTGCCTTTTCGAAACCCAGCTTGTACATCTGGCAATTCTCGTGCCATGAATTGCTGGAGTCTACCTTGCAAGATCTTGAGCATTACCTTACTGGCATGTGAAATAAGTGCCACTGTTCGATAGTTTGAACATTCTTTGGTGCTTCCCTTTTTTGGTATGGGGATATAGGTTGATTTTTTCCAATCTGTTGGCCATTCTTGTGTTTTCCAAATTTGCTGGCATATGGCATGCATCACCTTGACAGCATCATCTTGCAAGATTTTAAACAGTTCAGCTGGGATACCGTCATTTCCTGCTGCCCTGTTATTAGCAATGCTTCTTAAGGCCCATTCAACCTCACTCTTCAGGATGTCTGGCTCTAACGTTAAATCTATCCCAGATATTATTATCCTTCCCATACAGATCTTCCATATATTTTTGCCACCTTTTCTTGATCTCTTCTGCTTCTGTTAGGTCCTTGCCATCTTTGTTTTTGATCATACCCATTTTTGCCTGGAATTTACCTCCGATGTTTCTAATTTTCTGGAAGAGGTCTCTTGCCCTTCCTATTCTATTATCTTCTTCTGCTTCCGCGCATTGCTTGTTTAAAAATAATTCCTTATCTCTTCTGGCTAACCTCTGGAATTTTGCATTTAATTGGGCATATCTCCCCCTATCACTGTTGCCTTTTGCTTTGCTTCTTTCTTGGGCTGCTTCCAGTGTCTCAGCAGACAGCCATCTTGCCTTCTTGGTTTTCTTTTTCTTTGGGACGTTTTTTGTTGCCGCCTCCTGAACAATGTTGCGAACTTCCGTCCATAGTTCTTCCGGGATCCTATCTACGAAACCTAGTCCCTTAAATCTATTCTTCACCTCCACTGCATATTCATGAGGAATAATAGAGAGCTCATATCTAACTGATCTGTGGGTCTTCCCTATTCTCTTTAGTCTGATTCTAAATTGTGCAATAAGAAGTTCATGATCTGAACTACAATCAGCTCCAGGTCTTGTTTTTACCAACTGCATAGATGTCTGCCACCTTTGGCTACAAAGGATGTAGTCAATCTGATTTTGGTGTCGACCGTCTGGTGAAGTCCATGTATAAAGTCGTCTCTTAAGTTGCTGGAAGAGAGTGTTTGTTATGCTCGGTGAGTTGTCTTGGCAAAATGCTATCAGCCTATGTCCTGCTTCATTTTGTTCTCCCAGACCATGCTTGCCTGTAATTCCAGGTGTCGTTTGACTACCCACCTTACCATTCCAGTCTCCTGTAATGAAAACAACATCTTTTTTTGGTGTACTATCCAGTAGGTGCTGCAGATCCTCATAGAACTGATCTACTTCTGCTTCTTCAGCATCTGTGGTTGGGGCGTATATTTGGATCACTTTGATGTTAAATGGCTTACCCTGAATTCGATTTGAGATCATTCTGTCATTTTTTGGATTGTATCCAAGCACTGCTTTAGCCACTTTATTATTAATTATGAAGGCTACTCCATTTCTTCTGTGGTCCTCTTGTCCACAGTAGTAGATCTGGTGGTCATTTGATGTGAAGTGGCCCATTCCAGTCCACTTCAGTTCACTGACATCCAAAATGTTTATATTTAATCTTGACATCTCCCCAATAACCACATCCAATTTGCCCTGGCTCATAGATCTTACATTCCAGGTTCCTATGGTGTGTTGTTCTTTAGAACATCGGATTCGTCGTTCACCACCAGCACCATCAGCTGCTTGCCGTCCTTTCGGCTTTGAGCTAGCTGCGTCATCACTAGGGGTGAAAGAAAGTCACTTACCTTTTCTTGCAGCTTTTTCGCGGTGGGGGGGAGTGCTTCGCTGCTCCCCCCGCGAAGTTCAGGCCGGGGGGGGAGGCTTCCCGCCTCGCCCGGCCGAAATTCAGGCCGGGGGGGGAGGCTTCCCGCCTCGCCCGGCCGAAATTCAGGCCGGGGGGGGAGGCTTCCCGCCTCGCCCGGCCGAAATTCAGGCCGGGGGGGGAGGCTTCCCGCCTCGCCCGGCCGCGAACACGAAAGTAAAAAAAAAAAAAAGTCCCCTGATAGGCTACGTGACGATTCACGTAGCCTATCACGGCTAGATCTGGAAAGTCAGCCATGATAGGCTACGTGAATCGTCACGTAGCCTATCACGGGTGACTTTAAAAAAAAAAAGCGCGTACGCGAATGGCGGCCCCCATAGGGAGCCGCCATTCGCGTTCCTTATTTAGTTGCTGTAGTCTACGTCAATGTTTACGTAGACTACGGCGAAAATAAGGGCAACGCAAATAGCGTTGCCCTTATTTTCGCCGTAGTCTATGTAAACATTGACGTAGACTACCGCGACCAAATAAGGAACGGGAATGGCGGCTCCCTATGGGGGCCGCCATTATCCGTACACACTTTTTTTTTTAAGTCACCCGTGATAGGCTACGTGACGATTCACGTAGCCTATCACGGCTGACTTTGCAAATCTTGCCGTGATAGGCTACGTGAATCGTCACGTAGCCTATCAGGGGACTTTTTTTTTTTTCTTTTATTGCAATGGCGGGGGCGGCAGCCGGTCGAAAGACCGGCTGCCGCTCCCGCCCCGCTCGAACACCGGACGAACCGCCAGCCGGACCCGCCGCCGGGAGGGACATTCAGGGAAGGTAAGTCCCGTCCCGGGGGGGGCGGGGGATTTCTCCCCGAAACTTGTTCGGGGGGCCGAACACGTTGGCGCTCGGCCCCCCAAAGTTTCGGGGAGAAATTCTCCGCCATCCCTAGTCATCACATCTGGGGCTAGTTGAACTTATCCTCTGTTCCTCCCCAGTAGCATTTTGACCATCTTCCGACCTGGGAGTCCCATCTTCCAATGGTATACCGACATATCTCTGGTTGTACTGATCCATTTAGTTTCCATGGCAAGAATACTGGAGTGGGTTGCCGTTTCCTTCCCCAGGGATTGTATTTAGTCCGACCTCTCTGCCATGACCTTCCCGTCTTGGGTGTCCCTTCATGGTTTAGCTCATGATGTCACTGAGGTGCTCAAGCTCTAGCACCACGACAAGGTAACCATCTCCTGGACTGAAAAAAATATTATTCAGATCAGCAAGACTTCCGATAGTGAAAAATATTACTCAGTGAAGGTACAGAATCATAAAATCATAGAATCTATGATTCTATACCTTCCCTGAGTAATATTTTTCACCATAGGTATAGCTATTTACATCAGGAGAAATCACAGTATTTACATTATAATCCCTAGACTCAAACCATAATTCTCTACTCCAGGGGCACCAAGATGCGAGTAAACTATTTTATATGTATCATGTTTCTCATTATATTTAATATTAAGAGAGCATAAAGAGAAAAGTCTAAAATCTGTAAAACTCTATTTCATTTCTGCTTTACTTGGAAGACTTTAAACTCCTCAAAGCATAAGAGGAAAAAATAATATACTATGTTATGAAAAACAGTTGCTGGTCTTAAGACAGCTTGTAGAAAGACCCTGAATTCTCCATATGAAAGAAAAGATGATATAACCTATTTGCCACTCAGAAAGAACAATCTAAGTTTAGACATTAGTGCTAATGAGAGACTGTTGTATGCACTAGCTATCAATTTCAAAAATATTCTAGTAAACCTTTGAAGCAAATGGTATTCTTGAAGTTTCATTAAAACAATGGCCTGAAAACCTCTATAGTCCACTTGAAATAAGTCTGTGTAACCACAGCATAGAAAACTTTGGAAAACTTTGAAACAGAAGTTGAGGAGTTGGTCAGCACTACTTGACAATTATATTTAAATTGAATGATTATGGAAATATCTAACCTCCCTTTTTTGAATAAGATCTTGAAGCAGATAGTGGGCTTGCAACTCCAGGTTTTCTGGGATGAAACTGTTTATCTGGATCCTTTTCAATCTGGGTACAGGCCTGGTTTTGGGATGCAAACAGCCTTAGAAGATCTATGGCAGGAGCTAGACACGAGAAACATGTTCCTGTTGATTCTGCTGGACCTCTCAGTGGTGTTCAATAGAAGCTGTCACGGTATCCTTCTAGGAAACTTTGTCTGTATGGGACTTGGTGGAACTGTGATCTGTTTGGCTAAGCATCCCCAGAAGATGATGCTTGGGACTACTGCTCAGCCCCGCGGGCCTATGGGGTTCCTCAGGGCTCTATTTTGTCCCCCATGCTGTTCAAAATCTATATGAAAACACTGAAAGATGTCATCCAGAGTTTTGGGGTTGGGTTCCATCACTATGCTGATGATATCTAGATCTAGATCTCTGTCTCTTTCTCCTCTCCAACTGATGCCAAGGAAGCTGCAGAACAACTTAAAATAAAAATTAAGAATTTGTTCATTAAAAATGAACAAACTACAAACAAGAAAACTTCATATGTCTCCTGCACTGGCCGTAGTCCTTGCCAAAAAGTAAAAAAAACTGCTCCAAGAAGACTTAAATTCAGTGCTGAGCACATTTTTGGACTTGCTGCAGTGCCTCTTTTGCTGCTCAAGAGGGAAAGGGGGAAGCTGAAGCAGAGGGAGCAGCTGCTGCTCTGAGAAGTTAAGAGTCCCTGTTCACACGTGCACAGGCATTCGCATGTGTTGCTGACGGACCTGGGGATGCCAAGATCTTGGGCATAGGGCTCACATGGCAGATTATGCACTGTGCTAGACTAAAGTGGGGAAGTTAGTTCAAGAACTCCAACAAAGCTTTTGCTTGCCATAAGAGGTTTTTATGTTGCCACAAATATTTATGAAAGAAAGCACTGATTAGTACACCACTCCTGAAGAAATCCTCCCTAGACCCAGAAAACCTTAATAATTATAGGCTGGTTGCAAATATTCCTTTCCTGGGCAAGGTCCTTGAGCGGGTGGTTGCAGGCCAGCTCCAGACATTCTTGGATGAGACCAATTATCTGGATCCATTTAGTTGGGATTCACGCTGGGTTTTGGCACAGAAACAGCCTTGGTCACCCTGTATGATGACCTATGTCAGGAGAAAGTAGGGATGTACGAAAGTCACTTACCTTTCCGTGGATTATGTTTATGGTGGGGGGGGGAGGCGATCCATTCCTCCCGCCCGTAATCCTCGAATGGCCAGCTGTGCTCCACGGCAGCTCCGTGGAGCAGCTGGCCAGACCCAGGCCAGAGCCACCCGCAGCCGGATTTCCGGCCGCGGAGGGCTCTGGGTAAAAAAAAACCAAAAAAAACCCCGCGTACGCAAATGGCGGCGGCTACAGCCGCCATTTGCATTCCTTATTTTTGGCCGTCTTAGTCTATGTAAATATTTACGTAGACTATTACGGCGAAAATAAAGGGGAATGCAAATAGCGCCATTTGCGTACGCATTTTTTTTTTTTTAACCCAGCCGTGATAGGCTACGTAAATCTTTATGTAGCCTATCACGTCTCTGGGGGGGGGAAAAAAAAACACCTCCAGACTGCAAATGGCTGCGGTGGCAGCCGGTCGGAAGACCAGCCGCTGCAGCCGCCACCGCTGCAGCCGCCGCCAGAGCTGCTGCCACCTGGAACATCCGCCGCAGGTAAGTCTCGCCCCAGGGGGGATCCGCGGGGGGGGAGGCCTTTCCGCCACAGATTTCGGGGGGCCGAATGCACTGGCATTCGGCCTCACCGAGATCTGTGGTGGAATTCTCTAATACCTCTAGGAGAAAGACAGGGTGCGTGTGACCCTGTTGATTCTCCTTGATCTCTCAGCAGCTTTCAATCCCATTGACAATGGTATCCTTCTGAGATGACTGTCTGAGCTGGGAATGGGAGGCACTGCACTGCAGTGGTTTCACTCCTCCTAGTTGGAGGGTTGGCTCCAGAAGGTGGTGCTTGGGGAACATTGTTTGGTCCCGTGGATTCTCCAGTATGGGGTTCCACAGGGGTTAGTTTTGTCCCCCATGCTGTTCAACATCTACATGAAACCGTTGAGTGCAGTCATCCGGAGTTCTCCTTTTCATCTTCTTTAGGTGAGGCTGTGGATGTGCTGAATCAGTGCCTGGCTGCAATAATGGACTGGATGAGGGCTAATGAACTGAAGCTCAGTCCAGACAAGACTGAGATGCTGTTGGTGGGTAGTTCTGCTAACCGGATGGAGGGTATTCAACCTATTCAGGATGGGGTTGCACTCCCCATGAAGGAGCAGGTCCGTAGTTTGGGGGTCCTGCTGGAACCATCTTTGTCATTTACACCTCAGGTGGTCTCAGTGGCATGGAGTACCTTCTACCAGCTTCAGTTGGTGGCCCAGCTGTGCCCCTATCTGGAGAGGGATAACCTGGCTTCAGTTGTCTATGCTCTGGTAACCTCTAAGGTAGATTACTGCAATGTGATCTGCATGGGGCCGCCTTTGAAGACGGTTCAGAAGCTTCAGCTTGTGCAAAATGCAGCAGCCAGATTGATAACTGGGACTAGAAGGTCTGCACATATAAGACTGACTCTGGCCAGCTTGCACTGCCTGCCTATATGCTTCCAAGCAAAATTCAAGGTGCTGGTTTTAACCTATAAAGCCCTACACGGCTTGGGACCACAATACCTGACGGCACGCCTCTCCCGAAATGAACCTACCCATACTCTGCATTCAGCATATAAGGCCCTCCTCTGGGTGCCTACTCCAAAGGAAGCTTGGAAGGTGGCAACAAGGGAGAGGACCTTCTCAGTGGTGGCCCCCAAGCTGTGGAATGAGCTCCCCAATAAGGTCCACCTGGTACCAACATTGTTATCTTTTTGGCGCCAGGTTAAGACCTATCTGTTTTCCCAGGCATTTGGCAGCGCATGATAAGTTTTAATTGGTCCTGGATGTATCTTTAGTCATGACTGACTGTTCAAAGTTGTTTTTAGTTATATGTTGTCTGTGTATATTGTCTGTGTGCTTTTATGTAAATGGCTTTTAAATGGACACCTATCCCCCCCCCAAAAAAAAACTTGGTGTCTGCAAAGTGCCGTACCCTTCCCACTTAAAAAAATAATTAACACATTTTCTTTCCAGGATCTGGAATTGCTGTGACATAAGTTTCTGCTGGTGTTGAAAACCGTGGGTTCAAAAGAGTTCAGTGTGTTGGGACTCATCCCTCATCTCTGCCTCATACTCAAGTCTTCAGGGCAGATTATTTGTCCTCTGCCACACCTCCTAGGGCAGCCATCAAATTGTCAAATGTGCCCACAGCCCAAAAATATTGTCTACTCCTGGTGTAGAAGACATGGACTGGTGTCTGGGTGCAGTGAGAGACTGAATGTGGGCAAAAAGACTGATCCAGACAAGACATCCTGATCCTGTTGGTCAGTAGACATGCCAACCTGGGAGTAAAACCTGTATTGGATGGTGTAGCACTCCCTCTGAATGATCAGATATTCAGTCTGGGACTGCTCTTGGATACAGCAGTGTTCCTGGATGGTCGGGTGACAGTGGTGGCCAAGTGGCAGTGGTGGCAGAAGTACATTTGCCCAGCTTTGGCTGGTGCACCAATTGCAGCTGCCCTTCCTGGGAAAGGTGGTGCTGGCCACAGTGATCCATGCCTTAATTTTCTCAGACTTAGATTACTGTAACATGCTCTATGTGTGGCTGCCCTTGAACTGTTCAGAAGCTTCAGTTAGTGCAAAACATGGTCTTGAAACAGCTACACTGGCTTTCAGCTTGTTTCTGAGCCCAATTCAAGGGGCTAATTCTTACCTATAAAACCCTAAACGGCTTGGGGCCAGAGTATTTGAAAGATTGCCTCCTTCCATATGAGCCTGCCAGATGTTTTCATTCATCATCTGAGACCCTGTCATGTATCCCACCTCCTAAGGATAGGAGATTGGTGGGTACTCAAAGCATGGCCTTGGGAGGTTAGGTCAAGCTCCTGTTTATTGTCCTTTAGATGGCTAGTGAAGACAACATTGTTCCACTGAGCTTTGAAAAGTTAATACTGCTCTGATTTTAATATTAATCCCTGGTTTTATTGAACAATCGTTTGTACAGATTTTTGTAGTTTATGTATATCATCTTTTTAATAATTTGTAAACATTTGTACATCGCCTCAAATGCTCATTGAGTGGGAGGACAATTCCAAAACGTTCTAAATAAATAGGATATACAGTATTAGATGGATTTCAAAATTCAATCAGAGAGGTAAGGGTAACCTAAAACAACTAACTTTTAATGTTGAAAGCAACAAGCCTGTATCCTGCTCAATTCCTTAAAAAATACTGAGAAATAAAATATTTGAAAATTGAAGTTATAAGAGGCCACTCTCCTTCATCAATGAAAAATTATACGCACAGAGACTTTGAACACACTTGACATTAACATCGTCTTTAAGTACACAATGGCCTCTTTAGTTTTTGCCTTTCCAGCAGGCAGTCCCAGTGGTGCTGAGCCAAAAAGGGTTAGCAACCAACTGTGCAATTCCAGACATGTGACCTCAGCTGACTGGATTTGGATTAGAGATTTTGTGAATTCCTACAGGGACTGAATGTCTTTCACTTAACTGTATCTTTACCACAGTACCCTTCAGCTGTTTGGTTCTCAATAATAATAGAAAACTATAACAAATAAGAACTGGCAGCAATATCAATATTCCTGAGCAAAATAATTACATAAGTAAACAAAATGGAAAAGATCTACCTGGTAGACTCTACTAGCATTTTCCATAACAAACATTTTAAGGATTTATAGCCTGTTAGAAAAATGATCATTTGCAATCTACAATAGTAGCAGCCAGCAACATTTACATCCATTCTATGCAATGGACAATTAGAATGTGTACACTGGACAGAGCAATTAATAATTTTACAAACCATAAAGCAGGGAACTGAAACCCAATTTCCTCCTCTACACAAATGTACAATCAAATGTGGCAGCAGTGGTCCAGAAATCTGGTCACCAGGTGACCAGTGATGACCACCAAGCACTTTCTACTAGCATTCTGCCCATACACCCAGCACAAAGAGAGAGACACCCTCTTCGCATGTTCTCTGTACACTGCAATTGACTTGAAGAGGGGAGCAGGTCTCCCACTCGCTGCCAGCTGGGAGACAGACATAGACACAGAGAGACAGACACATGGATTCATGCATGCGCAAACACACACACCTCATAAGAGGGATATGTCCTACTTCATACCAAGCTCTGGAGATGCTCATAAGCAGCAAGAGATATGCAGCAAGAAATTCTTGCTGCTGCTTCCATCTCCAACACCTGGTGTAAAGTGGAAGATCAACTCAGCCCCTCCCCCATATCTGCCAGAGGATTTTAATCTAAGTCAGAGAAGAATTCAAGGGTCATAAATGCTTTTTTTGATAGTTGAGATAACCATTACAAGCCTTCCCCCACCCCATTCACTCCACTGTGACATATATTTCCAGGCCCAAAGTGAGTCATAGCAATATCCATAGTAATTTTTTTTTAAAGGTATGAAAAAGCAGGGTCAGCATCAACTTGTTCTTGTTACCATTATTAGAGTGATGCACTGGTATTATGCAAGAAAAAAAATTGAAGCAGAAGGGCAATAAAATATTGAAAAAAAGATGTGTATTCCTTATGGATGAAATACTTGTTTACATAATTATACAGCTATCTGTATGTGGGTTGAAGTGGAAAGAATATAGACCTTACTCAGCTTTCATACTGCTGAGTGCAATATCATCTAGCACACCAATTTTAATTTAGGCAGTAACACTGCCAAAAGCTAGGCAAACAAAACACAGACTAGACACAATGGGTTGTACCCAATGTTAGTCTTACTTAGAGTAAACCCACTGAAATGAATGGGACATCAGTTAGTCATGACTAATTTAAGTCCCATTCATTTTAATGGGTCTCCTTTAAGTAGGACTAACATTGGATACAACCCTTTGTTTTGCACTTATAAATCTATTTAATATCACCAGTTCCAGCAAGAGCAAGGACTTCAATCATCATTCATGTCTTACTACCTGCAGAACCTCTACAGAGTCATAGAAATTAGGACTGTTCAAGCACATTCAGATAAAAATGGAAGCGCTTCAAGTCAGACCATTTTAAGTCTTGGTTCTAAAGCTGCAAATCTGCCGACGAACTTCTCCTAAAGTCTGGCTGCCTCTGGAAGCAGCAGCCTTGCATTTCATCCTCCCCTCTCCCCTGGCAACATGTAGTGAGAGAAAATAGGTAATGTCATAGCACTGAGCAGTGGTCTAGAAATATGGTCGCCAGTGGCAACCAGAAATTCTAGGAACTAACAGAGAAAGCCACCACAGTAACACATTTATTAAAACCTAACAACAGAGGGAGGCACAAAGTATCAGAAATAATGTCACATTGTTTCTTGCACTAGAAAGCATTTATCTATGCTCTGGTAACCTCATGGCTGATTTCCTGCAATTCATTATAGGTGGGGTCTGCCTTATAAGACAATTCAGAATGCAGCTACCAGAGTTTTAACTTCTATAACTTGCTTGCAACACATCTTTCCAGTTTTAAAGAGAGCTTCAGTGTCGCCCATTTGCTTCCAAGCCTAATTGAAAACCAAGTATCTAAAGGAGCACTGACTCCTTTTATCAACCTGTCTGTACTCCAAGGTTGTCTGCCAATTCCCTTAGACACTGGAGGATAATTATCTAAATTTTGTTTCTTAAATTAAGGCCTCACAACTGCTTCTCTTCAAGTCAGTGGGGACCATGCAATTTATTTATTCATGTTTATTAACATTTATATACATTTCTACAGATGTCACCAAGGTGGTGTACAATTCAAATAAAAGCAATAACATATGAAAACAAAATCAACCCACTGCTGGTAGATCTCAATAGCCAGAATAGGCAAGGATCAAGGGAAAATGTGATAGGCCCCAAATATCCAAAACAGATTGTCCATGTTCTCAGTATTGTTGTTATCTCCACACTGCAGGTGGTGGTTGGGAGGCTGAGAGATAAAAGAAATCTCCAATTTACTCCACAAACTCTGCTGGTGATGGCAGGCATGCTAATATACTTCTTAGTGTCCAATATGGTATTTCTAGTGGTACTTATATGGAGTTTTCAATACAAATTTTTAAAAAATGGTTCCCCCCTTAATAAATGAAATTTAGCAGTAGTAATAGCAGTAACCTAACTACCAACAAATAAGTAATTTGAACTACTTTTCATAAAGTAGTTACAATTACAATTCAACTACATGGAAGTAGTTTAACTAGAGATTTAACTACAGCCTGGCAGACAAGAAATGTGCTACAGCTTCTGGAGTAACAGAAAGAGAGAGGCTAGCAGGGGTCACTACAGAAAAGGCCCTCTCCCTTGTACTCATCAACCTAACTGCCCTTGGCAGTGAGCAAGAGAGAAGGACATCTGCTGATGATCTCACAGTGTGGAGAGGCTGATACCGGTGAATGTGGTCCTTTACGTAACTTGTGCCCACTCGCATAACCCCCGATGTCCAGGTTTGGACAACATGCTGCAACCGCATTGGGGGTTGCACATTCAAAATGGCATCCAGCACACACCATGGCTCATTGTGGATTAAATAACACATGATGAGCCCACTGTGTCATGCAAACCAGGTCAATCAGTTGGCCTTAGATTAATAGATGTGTATTTGTCTTTTGGGGCCGCGGTGGCTTAGTGGTTAAGACGCTGAACTGCAGACTGGAAGGTCGGCAGGACAGCAGTTCGAGACCCGAGTGCCACGTGACGGAGTGAGCTCCCGTCTTCAGTCCCAGCTTCTGCCAACCTAGCAGTTCGAAAGCAAGAAATTGCAAGTAGATAAATAGGTACCGCTTCAGCGGGAAAAGTAACAGCGTTCCGTGCACCTCGGTGTTCAGTCATGCCGGCCACATGACTACGGAAGCATCTTCGGACAGCACTGGCTCTTCGGCTTAGAAATGGAGATGAGCACCACACCCGAAAGTTGGACACGACTGGTTGGGGACACCTTTACCTTTTATTTGTCTTTTACTGCGTGTGCGCACTTTAGGATCAAACAGAGCCTGTATAATTTAGAAAGTATCTTTCTCTAATATGCCCTTCCTGCTCTCTTAAGCCCTGATGGAAAAGCATTGTTCCAAATCCTTTCCACTGGGGAAGAAAGATCAGTGACAGCTAGGAGGAGAGCATTTACTTTTATTTGTTATGTACTGTTACAATAGATTAAAAAAATTATTCCAGATTGTAACAGTAAATAACAATTATTATTTACTGTTACAATCTGGAATAAATTTTTACAGGTGGTATACCCATGCACCTCTCTTTTTAAGTTTCTGGAAACCAAGTTAAGGTGCATCTTTTCAGAAATAGTTTTGGTTTTAAAATTTGACTATAGTACCTGGGGTTTCTTAACAGTTTATTTAGTACCATTAACCTTCAGAACTTTTAAAAAGGCAGTTCTTACCACCGAAAGTCACATTTAAATAAGCATTTAAAATAGGATGTGTGACAGATTAATATCTTCCCAAAGAAAAATTCACACAGAATGACCACAGACATATAGAATATATTAGCTTGATTAAATGGACCAGAATCCAGTTAATCATATATCTATGCACAATCCCAAGAGAGTTTTCCATTGGTTTCTTTCCATCAGTAGTCTTCACAGGCCCCAGCTCAATGGCAGACTGCTTTTAACTAACTAAGCTTCAAAAGCAGTTTTTATTTTAAAGATGTTTGTGATATGGCTTTGGGAATCTACCATTCAAAGAAAAGAGTAAAAAATCCCACAAGCCCCTGGGCCTGTATAAAGTCCTGATGTTAAAATAGGTTGCCAAAGATTTTGCACAAATGGAACAGCAATGAAATTTCTCTGCTATTCCTAAACTTCAACACACCATAGTCCAGAAGTGCAAAAATGAGTTCCTTATCAGGATGATTGCGCCTAAAGCAAAATTCTCACAATTGAAGATCCTGCTCATGAGGTACTGCTGAGAAATAGAACTCTTTCCTCCTATAATGTTAAACACTATGGACCATAAAGAATCAAGGCAATAACAGGTGAGAGGATAACTACTTGCTATGGAAACACTGTTCAGCAGTTACAATGGTAACATTTTAGCAAAGCTACCTAGGTTTCATTTGGTCAAATGTTGGCCACTGGTGCTTTGCAAATTCAGCATGCACCACAGGAGCTTGCAGGGAAAATCACCTGTAGGAATGCACTCTCATATACCATCACTGCTGTTCAAATAATTATGAGAAAGAAATGGAAAACTGGTCACACTACTATGCATTGAACAGCAAGTATAAATGTCATTGCATTGCCAGTCGACTGCAACGTGCACAAGGTTTCCTGCATACTGAAGGGCACTTTTGGTTGTGTCAATCAGCTCAAAGGAAGTAAATAATATTGAGAAGTTAAAGTGAAATATCAGAAAGAAGAAGATGGCTCCCTCCAAACACTATGTTTTACAGACATTATCCTAAGAGCTGTGCCTTATAATACAGGCAAATGTAATTTATAAACAGTATTCAGAGGGCCATCTTGGAGCACCTGATGCTGTAGTGTCACTGAAGGCAATCAGGGGTGGACCTGCTCACTTCCTTGAATGGGAGACCGCTGGGAGTTAAATAAAATTTATTTTTATTTATTTATTATTACATTTATATCCTGCCTTTTTTTTTTTTTCTTCTTCTTACAAGGAACCCAAGGCAGCTTATATAGTTTTCCTCCTCTCCATTTTATTCTAGCAACAACCTTGTGAGGTAGGTTAGGCTGAGAGTCAGTGACTGGCCCAAAGTCACCCAGTGAGCTTCATGGCCAAGTGGGGACTAGAACAACTAAAGAAACAAGGCATGTCACCCAAATATATGAGCAACAATATCAAGTCAAATGAGATAAAATCCTTATTCTAGGGATGGGTAACGTAGCCCTCCAAATGTCTGGGCCTACAACTCCCATGATGCCTCATCATTGGCTACACTGGCTAGAGCTGATGGGAGTTGTAGGCCAAATCATCTGGAGGGCCACAAGTTGCCTAGCTGCATTATTCCTTCATCAGATGGACAACTGACAAACCATAGGTTTTAGCAGATTAAGACTTCCTATTCTTCAAGTTGCATAGGTGGTAGCCAGTACTGGTTGGCAGCACTCCCTTTCTTCTTCTGCATTAAAGAGTTCCAGCTCCCTATCCACTAGGAGAAAGTACATCAAACACAGTCATCTTCCTTTTTCAGTGGGAAAAAAAGATGACAGCAGCTAAGCCAAAACTCTCCCCAAACTCAAAATTGGGAGTACATATATCCCAATCACATACAAGATCTGTGTTTGCTATTATTAAGATACTGTGATGAGTTATTAGTATCGCATTGTTACAGTCTAAACTACCGATGTCCTAACCAGTTAGACTGTGATAAAATTTTAATTGTTCATCTTTAGGCCTCTGTGATCAGAAAGAACAATAAGGTGCTTGAATTAGGCTGCGCCAAGCAGCTGGAGATTAATCAAGAACTTTTATTTAAGGAGAATAAAAGCTCCTAGACATTTAGGTATTTTGGCATTCAGAGCTGCTTCCTATGATTTCTAAACCTATAATAGGAACAGTTAAGATAGTGGGAGATTTTATTTACTTCAGGGTTCAGCACAGATTCCATCTCAGTATCTGAATCTGACCAAGTGGGTTTTCTCTTCTCCAGAACAAAACAGTTCCCAGCAAAATCAGTGCTATATTCATGCACAGCTGCCTAAACAAAGGACCCAGAAATCAGTCAGGGATGACTTCAAAGAAGAATAGGTGCTGAGAACTTGTCACACTGCCCAGTGGCAAGCTGACATTTTATCTAAGAAGTCATATTGGCTCTGAATTAAACCTTCCAAGCCTGTATACTTGGCAGAAGGATATCTGACTTGGCTGAGCTCATGCTTCCTATTCATGTCTCCCATTACAAATTCAAATTTTTATTTTTCTAGAAAGAGAGGTTAATAAGACTAGCATACTTTGCAGCACTATGGCAAGAACTAGGCAAGCTGACCCAATTTACTAATTGTGTGCTGCTTATGAACAGTACTAGACAGATAGCTCTCATTAAAGCAATATTGGACTTTTCCAAAATGCCATCATATTTCAAGATGCCTTGTTACAGGGGGCAATATCCAGTTGGACACTAACACTAATTTAAATTATGTTGCGTTAGCATAAGGGATCTCTATCACAATGCCAATAGCTTTAGCTGGCATGACGGGATTCCCCAGAAAACCGTCCCACCTACTAACGCTATTGGTTTTGCGCTAGAGGTCCCTTACACTAGTGCATAATTTATGTTAATGCTAGTGTCCAATTGGGTATTGCCCAGAAAGTCCAGAATGTCTCATACTGTTGCTTAAGCCCCATATGATAGGCCAGCACTCAGGGAGTACTTATTCAAATACAACATCTTTATCCCAGCTTTCTACCAAAACTAGGCCTCAAATTCACAAGCCTACACTGCACTTTTCTTGCCTTTCTACCACCTGTCTCTCTGAAACAACAGAACAAGTTTACAAGTTTGAAGACTGACTCTTTTAGGAAAAGCTAGACCATTATTTATTTATTTGTTTATTTATAAAATGACTTGCCTTTTGGCCCAAAAAAGCCCTCCAAGGTAACATACACATTAAAATATATACAATTAAAACATATTAAAACTTCATAACAAACATAAATGCTAAACAAATAGAGGGCGCAATACTATCGGGATAGGTGGCTGCCTCCAAGCTTGGAGGCGACCGCCTATCCAATGCAGGGCAGGAGCAGCATGAAGGGGATTGTCCCCTCCACTCTTCAGCTGCCCTGCATTCACGGCTAGACAGTCGATTTCAGCTGTCTAGCCATGGGAAGTCGGGGGGGTGAATGCCGGACAATGCATAGGAGGCATCAGAACAGCACTACCGCCTGCCCCGCCCCCAGGAATGCCCCATTTTCACCTCTCCGCACTCCTTTTACGAGCGTGGGGCCAATCCACGCTGCCTATGAGGCAGCTTGGGAGGGGGTGGAGGTCGGTTCTCAGGGAACTGACCTCGGAGCACGTGGTCTGAGGTCAGTTCCCGGGAACCGACCTATCCTATGGCCGTCTAGCCACTGACTAGCGGCCATAGGATTTCACCCTAAAACAGGAGGAACAGCTACATTCAAAACAGCAGAATTACATTTAAAATCACTTAAAAGTGTCAGGTGAAATAAAGGATGTAATGGTCCACCTGAAACTAAACAAGGAAGAAGCCAATCTAACCTCCCTAGGGAGTAGGGATGTGTCTGCAAGCAGGTCAAAGAAACTTCAGGCAGCTTCATATGTATATTTACAACAACGGCATTCACTGATTTTTGTAGCCCTTTAGTGTTTCTGCAAACACTCAGTTCAGATGGGCATGTCAATACCTTTTGGGGAGCACTGGACATACAAAATATCCACTGACATTGATATCATAACTGCACATGAAAACCTGCCTTAAGCGCCTGGCACATAGACACACAAGTCAATTAGTTCTTTTTAGACTTATAGTAGTGCACAGCTCATGCTGCCCTTGCAGACATTAAGAACAATCCATTTTGCTGCCTGAGGGAAAGGGCAAAATTCTCTCCCTTCCTACCATTCCATGTGCAGAAGTAAAAGATACTAGTAGTTGAATCTTATTTTAACACTGGTGGTAGGACAGGGTCCTCCAGCCCACCTGAAAACAGCAGGCTAATTTAGGGGTTGCAGAGCAGGTCACATAGCATGCACAGCTCCGTCCTCCAACACCTCCCCACCATCCCACAGCATCTGCTGCCTGAGGTGGATGTCTCACTCTGCCTTATGGTTGGGCTGGCCCTGGACCCATCACATTTTTATATTCATGGACAATAAGTGTATTAATGGACAATAAGTGTATTAATTAGTCCTGATTGTAAGGACTAATTCTGATATTACTCTTCTACTACTTCTTTTAAGACATATGTGGGTCGGTGGGTGAATAAACACTTTATGGTGCAGCAGCATCTAGGCCATACTGCACTATGGACTAGAACACATTTTAACCCTACTCTTTGCTGATGCAACCTGCATCTGGGTTGTACCACTGCAGATTCAGGCTCACAGGATTGAATGCTTCACTATATATTAAAAAAAAAGTCTGGGCATTTAGAAAACTACATTTCAGTGAACCTTTTCCTTGGCATGCTAGCTATGTTTAGGAATGTTTTTTGTGAGGGCGCATTTCCATCATGTGAGCCCTCACATGCAGTTTGAGGCATAGGTTTTTGACCATACAAAGAGGCCTAGACCTAAGTTTCCATTCAGTTCACGCATACAGTTTTCTTCTGGCAGAAACCAGATCCTATTAGTTACCAATGTCAGAAAAATAAAAGAAAGCTGGCCTTTTGTTTGTGAAGTAAGCTTGCAAATTCACATCTTCACTCAGAAATAATCTTGGCTCACATGGCACCAACTGGGTGGCTATAGGAAAGAAGGCTAAAGAGTAGCCTTTCTAACATTGTAACAGCCCAAAGTCTCACATATGTAACTGAAACCTGTTCTGTAGGCTCAGCACACAAAGACAAGAACTTGCACTGAGATTCCCAAATAATGTCACAGAGGTTTACTGTTGTAGCCTGCCTATTCCTCATATCCATGTTTTTAATGGAGTTAGATTTTGGGGGATAAAAATACTATGTGGTTTCTCATTCTTCTCCAGTAGCAAGGAAAATATCAAAGAACAGATCCTTCCAAGCCTGTGCCCATCCCTGAGCAGCTTCATAGCAGAAACATACAAACTGAGAGGAGATGTAAGCATTATGTATAGTGCAGACTTGCATTTAGGAAGACATAGGGTAGTTTAGTTATCTGAAATCCATATCATATCTCAACACAAACTTAAACAGCATACAGTATACTCATTACGAAATACCAGATTCACATTAGCAATTACCATCACACCCTGATTATTTACGGCTCTAGCCACCTATCCCTCTCTATTTGCAAGACAGTGTTTCATGTCATTATGTTTGCATGTCCTACAACTAAGCTTTTTTGGAACTAAAATTCAATTCTATGATATTTCCCAAAGGAATTACTAGCTTTGTGGAGAAATTCATGATTGAAGCACTGTAGACTGAAACAAGAATTGTGGGAAACAAAAGGTACATAAAACTTTTAGCCAGTTCATCTCAGTTAAACAAGTCACCCCAAAACGAAAAACCCTTTCAGTATGGTCTTTACATGAGGCTCTAGTCCTGAACGTTCTATTGGTGACAACAGGCAAAAACCCAGAAGTACTTCACTGCTCTCTGAACTAGTTCCCATCCTCCCTTGCCCAACCCTCAACCTTCCTATAAAAACCAATTTTGATATGACCACAAATAAATCCTGTGTGATCCATGGATCTTGTTTAATCCTTAATCAGAGCTAGTGAAAGTTCAGAACTCACCATTTGCTTCCTCTGAGCAGTCCGATCCCAGGTGTCCCTAGACCTCGAACATCTTGTCCCTTGTCTAACACTAACAACTTGCCTGGATGCCTGATCCCCAAGTTTGATAAACAATTATGTTTAACTCAACATTTATTTATTGAATATTTGTGACAATATATATTGAAGAATTGTACTGCTCTCTGTTCTCAGAGTTAAATAATTCCTAAAGGCTACACCATGTGTTTAACTAAAGATTGAAGAGATTGATGTGGTACTAGACATTAGTATGAATTATTAAACTAAAAACTGCCCAAACCACTCACTCATATGGTTTATGATGAGTGCTAGAAGTAGTTTAATCTTTATCACTGGAGCTGAAAGAACATTCTGATATGCTTAGCTGAAGAGATCATCAATATTTCATTACATCCACTAAGAAAGTCTTTTTTTTCCATAATGTAATTTCTCTCCCAACCAATTCCCAACCATTTGAGATCTGCTTCTTGCATCCACATTGTAAGCATTAAAATTATTGTTAAGACTTCTAAACAATGATTTGAAAATATTAAAAACTAAGTATTACCCTTTTCAAGAAAGAACAAAATATCTAACTTCTCTATTTTGTATGTTTCTTTGGTTGAAAAATTAAAGTTGAAGGCCTAAGACATTTCTGAAGGAGAAAAAAGATCCTCTACAGAAAACATGGTTTAACATTCGATTGCATCATTAATCACATTGCATACTTACTTTTCCCCTTAGTTAACTGAGGTTATGAAGCCAAAGGGTAGCATTAAACATTTAGCAACTTGTTTACTAGCCAAAAAAAAGTGTAACACTTAAATGTTATAGCAGCAAAAAAAAAAGCTGTTTTCTTTTAAAGCGAGTATGAACATATGAATATTCCTAACCTGTAAAATGATTCCTCCACATTATATCAGCGAAACTCATTGGTGGGCCACTGGGAGGGTAGTGTTTACCTTTAAGAGGCTCATGATCAGTCCTTATCATATCCATTAATGAGTTTTCCAAAGAGTGCAAGTTAAAAGTATCATAGGGCCGATTCCGGTCCTAGGAAAAAGCAAAAAATAAAAAGGACCGTTACAAAGTCATCACTAAATAATGCAAACACTTCTTAACACTTATTCCACTCACCACAAAGTACTGTAAAATTAGCAAAAAAAATGGTCAAACTTCAAGTTAGTAAGTCCTTCAGAGAATCTTGAACAAGCGAAGAGCAGGATCTGACTTATCCTTCTTCATAAATGCAACTTTATTGTGACAAGCGTGAATGTTACAATGAAGTACACAATTTTAACTTGACAGCTTTTTTAGGCAAGTGACTAGCCAAAATCTCTCAGAATGCCATGATCAATGTTGGAATAAAACCATCATGAACATTCCTTTTCCATCACAGCATTACAAGAAAAGGACCAGATCATCATGGTCCAACTCCATACCAAAAGCAAAGATTTCCACATATCTATTTCCCCATACATTGATTGAGAAATTGAGACATTATGCACACTGTAATTACTCCAGATTACAGATTGAGACTGAACAATTGACACCAAAATTCTGTGAATCAGCTGTTTTATTTAACCTGGATCTAGAAAGGGGCAAGAGAGATTATTAGCCCATGATTTGTGGAAGGGTGCATGGGCTTGGATTCCGGATGCCCTGACACTGTAGTGCCCCCGCTCCTTCAACCTCAAATGCTATCCCAGAAGCGATTCTGACCCTCAAGAGCAGCTTTGAAGGGCCAGAGTGGGCTGCAGCAGGAAGGAGGTGTGAAACCTCTGTTCTCTAAGTGGAACACTACTTGCAGTTCTTAGGATCCAAGTCATCATTTAGACCTGAAACCCTTCCTTTTGCTTTAATCCCACTGTTCAGATCTTCAACTAAGGTGGATTTTTATATTCCCAAGTATCTTGGGAATCAGAAGCAAGGTATGGGGGTAACCTGGGAATTGGGGGGGGATCAGCCTAACTCAGGAATAATGTACCCTGGAAACGTTACCATTTGCACCCAAGGAAAGGTTCCGCACTTTTCCTTATAAAATAAGGGAATTATTCTGACACACAGCCCTTGGGCACAGCAACATTGTGCAAACAATTTGAGAGTGGATAAAAGCAGTGAAGCACAACAGCAATACGCGGCAGCCTCTTGAAATCCTTGCCACGTTCAGTTTATTTTTTAGTGCTAGCATACTCTGCACATAGAATCAATTATTAATCCATGCCCGAAAGCCTTTAACACTTTTTAGAAGACCAGTTAAAATTAAGACTTTAAGTATTGTTTCTTCCCAAAATTAATACCCATATTGATATTTTTGAATTATCAATTTCCCACAAACAAACAGAGAGGGGTAGGCCTTACCCAGACTAACCTGTAAAAAAATATTGATGAACTTGATTTGCACTATAATCGTAAACACATGTACTTGAATTAACATCTACTATTAATTTCAAAGGAATTTACTTCCATGTGTTCTCAAGATGGTAGTTTAATAGCCTGGTTCTATTGACAGTTGCTCCACTTTCAGAATATTTAAGAACCGATACATGGGCTTTTGCACAGGCAAGATGTTGCATTAAAATAGTTGAGAGAGATCCTGGACTGGGCACTGTGGGCAGTATGCCTAGAGGTATGCCATGGGCCTGCATTACCCAGAAACAACACACCCGTGCCACATAAAGACTCTTGTGTGACATACAAAGAAAGGAGGGCCATGGAAATGGCAGCACCCAAGGAGATTTGCTTGCAAGATATCCTAATGGCTTTTCACCCTAGGAATTTAGCAAGTTTTTCTCCTGTATATTCATGAATTTACATTTCTTATGAGGATTATGATCCTCCTCCTCCCTCCACAGAGCTGAAAGATATTTGGGATTACCCCATTATATCCTCATCCAACACTGATGGCCCAACATAAGCAAATGAGATCCATGACTTAATGGGAATTTCTACCTCATCTTCCTAGTGAAGTCCACCACTATCCCTCATACCAGAAATGCTTCACATATCTCAGTAATCTTACCAACCACATTTAAGGTACATCACTATTATAGTCATAGAGGTGGACCTGCAACAAAATGCTGCAATGCATCTTCATCTCCTAATAGGAGTGCTCCTGTTCAGGGTTATAGCCAGCCAACCATACCCCATTCCAGCATGCTATTCTATACCTCCCCACCCCAGTTTTCAGTTACTTTTCCAACTAACATTCAACATTCTGTGGCTGCTGAGCAAATTAAGTCTTCATAGACTGGTTTTCCTCTTCTTCTTCAGATTTGTTTCTACTTCTCTGAATCTCAGGGCTCACTCAAACATGCAGATATGCTCCATCTTGTTTCTCAGTGTCCTTGTTTCAGCTCCATTTCTGTCAGCACTCATCACCCAAGTTCACTATTACAAGGACTGATAACAGAGGCAAGAAAGGAGGGACACCAAGATAGGGCTTGCTCAAGCATATCTGGTGAATTTATAGCATGGGTGAGATTTGAACTAAGGACTTCTGAGTTTATAGCTCAGTCTCTTGACTGAGCTCCCCCTTATGTAGAACAAGACCTGAGTTGCTCTACCCCACTTGCCAGGCCAGGCCAGGCCAGGCCACACAGCTAATATTATTACAAAATCCACCCTGTGAAATGTTGAGCTACACAGATTTATGTACTCCACTGGAAGTGACAGAGAAAGTTACTTGCATGTTTTTTTCTTCCTAACGTATCTAGAGTATGAGCATTTTAAGGGGGGGAAAATCCAACCATACCTAACACTCTTCCCCCAAGGTGATTATCCTTTTAGTTGTTTTTCAAGGAACTATATACATGAATACACAAAATATAGAGTTTAAAATATATGTTCAAGCACACATTTATATTGCTTCAGAAGCTTCTCCTTCAAAATAATAACAGTTTCATTCAAATAGCACTTTCCTGCCAAATAGTGCTTGGGGCACTATACATAAAAATAAAACATTCAATAATAAAGCCATTATAAAGACTCTTTTTTAAAAAAAGAAAAGAAGTGAATCAACAGTATGATTCACTAAAAGCACTTAATAATTAGCCAGAATGGGGCAAACGTTCAAGGACGGTTGCTTGACTATACAAATCCCCCTGCTTGAATTGTTGTGTGCAGATCAAGGTGGGCACAGCCCACCTTAAGCAGCACCCCACCCCCAGCCTCAATTATGCTTGCACCCTTAAACCTTCTATCAGCTGCTTCTGAAGGACGAAAAACCCCTCACCTTTGGAAAAGGGGGACAGGATAGTAGACAATAGAGGACTCCGACAAAGACTGGAAGGACCTAATAGGTCTTTTCTCCTGTGACAAATTATGCTCAGAACTTATTACACCAGCTTTGCAATCTCTGCACTGGCTGCCAGTGAGCTAATGGGGCCAATTCAATATGACAGTACTAGTGTACAGAGCCCTAAACAGCTCAGGACCCAGATATTTGAAGGATCGCCTTCCCCTTTACTGATCAACCCAGGATTTAAGATTGGCGGAGGCTTTGCTTGCGGTTTGGTTGAGGAATGCAGTCTGCAGGACTACTATACATGCGGGCCCCATAGCCAGGGGGTTGGGGGGGCCTAGGGCCCCCCTGCTAAATGTTTTACAAACAAATAATTAAATGTATCACAGACGTTTTAGAAAACCAACAGGAAAGCCTATGTTTTTCTTCTTAAAGGTGCAGATGCTATTATTTGGGGGTGGTGCCACACTGGAATCTGCCCACATATTCCTATCAGTATGTGCCATTGACACTATTCTTGAAGATGAGGGGATATTTTGACTTATGCGGACAGTTGTACATATTTTTTAAGAAGGGGCATGTTGCTCAGATTTATAAAGGCCGTTATTTAAAACATCTGTTGGTTCAATGATGGACTGGACACTTGGATTCAGTTACAGTTATACATTCAGATGAAAATTCCATTCTTTCTACACCCAAATTAATCAGTGCGTCTTCCCCATGTGAAAATTTTTCTCATCTAAAAACTGAACTATTGGATTGCTCAATCAGATCAATAGTCTTTCTTTTCCCTTCCTTACTGAAACCATGCTAAAAGTACTAGGATACTTTAAATCTGTAACATAATTGCTGCAGCAGAAGAACCCGGATACTGAGGCAGCGTTGAAACTTATTGTGTTGGGAGGCAACTGCAAGAAATGCAAAATTATACTGTTTTCAACAACACTTTTGACATAGCCAAGAAAACATGTGACTCTGCTGACCATGAAGCAGCATCAAACTTTTGTCATGAACTCCCTTGGGCTTCAGGAAACCTTATTATCAGTGCTCTGAGTTTATTATAAGTATGATTCTATGGCAGGAAAACCCAACAGGAAAATGAGTTCAAGAGGTGGGGGGAATGCTTATCAAATCTAAAGATGAGTTCAGAGAAGGGCAACAAAGATGATCAGGGGACTAGGAATTAAGTCCTACAAGGAAAGATTGAAGGAACTGGGCATGTCTAGCCTTGAGAAGAGAAGACTGAGGGGGTGGGGTGGGAGGATAGGATAGCACTTTTCAAGTACCTAAAGTACAGAAGACAGCCTCAACCTGTTCTCTGTCATCTAAGACTGTAGGACACAAAATAACAGGCTTAAGTTACAGGAAAGCAGATTTCAGTTGAACATCAGGAAAAACTTCCTAACTGTCACAGTGGTAAGACCATGGAACCAACTGCCCAAGGAGGTGGTGGTCTCTCCATCACTGGAACTGTACATGCAAAGACCAGGCACTTATCTTTGAGGAATGCTTTAAACTGGATTCCTGCACTGAGCAGGGGGATGGACTCAATGGCCTAAATGCTCCCTTCCAACTCTGTAGTTTGAATACTCCTGTTGTAGCTTATTCTTGATATTCTACTGGTAGGTTATTCTTGATTTTTTACCTTTTTTGTTAATTGGTGGCAAGAACCATAGCATAGTAGACGCTATGCTATTTGTGTTCCCCTTATTTTCGCTGTAGTCTACGTAAATATTTATGTAGACTACACGTGCCAAAATAAGGAATGCAAATGGCGGCGCCCATGGGCGCCGCCATTTGCGTACGCGCGGTTTTTTGGGGTTTTTTTTTACTCCGCCGTGAAAGGCTACGTAAACATTTACGTAGCCTATCACGGTATTTTTTAAAAATCTAGCCATGATAGGCTACGTAAATCTTTATGTAGCCTATCACTTCTTTTTTTTTAACTGGAAATGGTGGCGGTGGCAGCCGGTCGGAAGACCGGCCGCCGCCGCCGAACCGCCGCTGGAGCCGCTGCCGCCAGGAGGATTTGCCCAAGGTAAGTCCCGTCCTAGGGGGGGCGGGGGGGCAGACCGTTTCGCCACCGATTTCGGGGGGCCGAATGCGCTGGCATTCAGCCTCCCCGAGATTCGTGGCGAAATTCTCTGACATCCCTAATAAATATCCTTACTTGGGAGACACTCAAACACACCCTCCAGGACAGGGCCTCTGAGGCACACATATTCCTGAAACTCCTGAAGATGCATTGAGGGTGCTTCCAGATGAGGTTTTATCATGCCATCACCCTACCTCATTCAAGGAATTTAATGGGAATCAAGATGTCATTGTCTTTCACTCATAACCTTCCTAAGTTTTCTTACCACTTCCATTTTTTTTCTTTCTGCATAAAATCCATGAAGAAGGAAAAAATACCTACACAATCCTAATTAGTAGTATGGTCATGCAGTCACCAAAGATTCTTCAACATAACCTAAAAGAAGAAAGTTCTCAGTAACCAAGAGTAAATTAGCCTACCCTTTATAAGATATAGGAATTTGCATTAGAATATGGAGAAATGTGGCATTTATACTAATTTTTTTCTTTGTTTATGTGTGTGAAATTCATTGTTTTTACTCATTTTGTAGTTTTCTGTAGAAGCATGTGCTCAGTAACCTTTTCACCCTTTTACAAGGTGAAACAATTTGTGTAGTCCCCCCGCCCCACTATATGACCACACTGTGCTAATGTATATATATAATATATAGTGTACTAACATATCTAGTAAAAGGGGCAAGCAAACCGTTCTGTGTTGTAATAGTCTGAGCCTAAAGGGACTTCCAACAGTTGGCAATGTTAGTCAAATGGGGAAATTATCCCATGGGAATAAGTACATAAGAACATAAGAAGAACTATGCTGAATCAGACCAAAGGCCTATCTAGTCCAGCTGTTCACACAGTTGCCCACCAGCTGTCTGTGGGAAGCCCACAAGTAGGACATGAGTGCAACAGCACCCTCTTGCTCAAGCTCCCCAGCAACTGCCTGTGATACTGGGAGGCCAGTCAAGGATGGGGCTCTGAATCCATTCTAGATTTCAGTCAGAACTAGCTGGAACTCTAAAGGAGCTATCAAAGGTGCTTAACCCTATCCCCAAAATAGGTTGAGCATCTTGGATAGCTCCTTTAGAGTTCTGGCTGATTCTGACTGAAACCCAGAAAAGAGTCATAGCCCCACCAAAAGTGGAGCCACCAGCCTCCACTGCTGGGGGCAATATATAGCTCTCGTGACTAGTTATTGATAGCCTCCATGAATTTGGCTAATCCCCTTTTTAAAGCCATTCACATTTATGGCTATCATTACAACTTGTGATAGCAAATTCAAACATTTAAATATGTGCTGTGTGAAAAAGAACTTCCCTTCATATGTTCTGAATCTCACACCGTTCACTTTCATGGAATGACTCTGGGTTCTAGTATTATGAGAAAGGGAGAAAAACATCTCTCTATCCACTTTCTCCACACCATACATAATTTTGTACACCTCGATCATATCTCCTCTTAGCCTTTTTTCTACCATCTATCTAATCTATACTCCAAGGGCAAGCAAGACTTCACACTCTCATATGAGGTCGTAAGTATACAGAACATTTAATGGCAACGTCTCCATCCTCCTACTGGTGGTAGTGAGAATACTAAGCTTGTTTTAGCCATGAAGGAACTAGGATAGGGAGTAAAAGAAAAATCCTACTCATCGAGATTGAGCCACTTGAGATTTCAACCTGTCTGAAATTTCCTTCACTGAGTAGATCTGGATTTCAGATCCAGGCATATCAGCCAATTTTCGTTTTTAATTCAACTGGCATTTTAAAGAGACAGAAGGAGAGGGGGTGGAATATCCAACATGCCAGGAATTAACAAATAAAAGAGAAAATGCTTAGCTGCGGGCTCCTCTCATACAGAGCTCAGAATGGAAAGATGATCCTTCCTGGGCTCTAGTCAGTTTCCCTGATTCCTAGGCCTCTGACAAGATCTTCCTCTTTCCTCTGTCTCTCTGTCTCTCTCCATGGTCTTCCTAGTTTCTCTAGGGGCCGTAGGTTGTTGCCAGTTATATGTGTTCCAAGCACTCCATTTCTAAAAATATTTCAAATATTCAACCTTTCTTCTGGTACACAGTTTACATAGTTTCGCAATATGACTGCTGACCTACTTTGAAAAGCCATGCTTTTTTATTCCCTGATATGAGGTACACCACCACAGAAACCTGCAGTTGAACGAACCTAGCTCACCTAGCCCAGCACTTCAAAGATGAATACCACTTACATCTGCAAGAGATTAAAGGTATTACAGATTCCTTTCCTGTTTTGTTTGACAAAAAAAGTAGAAGTCATTATTCTTGCTTTTATGACTACACTCTTGCGAATTATCTGCAGACATTTTTACAATTGACTGAGCACTTACCAGTGGCATTTAAATTACAGTTATATTTGGTTTAGCACTAGGCTTTAGATAAAAATTTGCTCACACATTCTGGTTTATGAATCCATTTTCAAGCGTGAACAGGCACTTTCTCTCCTATTGACTAAATCTGGTACAAAATTCTTTGTACCAGAATGGCCATCATTTATGGAAATCCAAAAGACAAGGGAAGATAAATCTTCTCTCAATTTGTATATTCCTGAACTATGAAATAGCTTCACTTGAAAATAACTTATTTTTTAAATGCTGGTGAAGCTATGGTCCATTTTGCTGGCAAAAGTGCTTAATCTGCTGCAGCAGCATGTATCACAATTCATACAATTAAGTCACAGTCAAGGCAGAAAGTTACTGCGTACCACTTTAATGAGCTGCCACTGGTCCTTATATGGATGAAAAATAGGCAGAAACGAGGCAAGATGGGGGTGAGCTGGAAGATGACTTACCACCCTAATGGTCTTTGGCCACCACAAAGGCAACATTTCATGGCTAATATATAGCAGCAACTGGCTCAGATGAGCCTGCGCCTGTCTTGGTGATCTCATACTGATAGGCTTCAATTATCTGAGCTCAACAATATGTTGTCCTCAAACTATTAATATTTATGGCTACCAGCAAACATTTGCTTCCCATCTCATGGAAAACCATCCAAACACTACCATCCCTTGCTTCTGAAAAAATTCTAGACATTTACTCATCAATAAAATTATCTTGTTCAGTAGCCCTGCAATGTGTACAAAGTGCAGAAACCCAATCAAACATGCAGAAACCCAATCATTTCATAGTTTCCCTCTTTATTCTAAACAGAGAGAAGACTCTACTGTAATTAGGCTCCATGAGCAAAGTTTTAAGTGTATATGTGGAAATCAAAAGTTGGGGACAAGTTAAAGAGCAAAAAGGGTATAGAGGTGAAGAGTGCATAAACCTATCCCTGCCAGCCAATTATCTCCCTTTATCTCCTCTCCCCCAAGCACTTCCTCCCAGTTGGGCTCACTTCTGATTTCAGAGTCTGGTAGAGAGAAAAGTGATGCTGGGGTGCCAACTGTGGAAAAGTAAGATGAGAGTTCTAAATTCATCACCCATACAACCTTTTTTACTCTTACAACTGGACACTCACATACACTCACACAACAGAGGTACAGATTTTGTTAAATCTCTTCTGTCTGTGTTTTGCGGATTGTCAGGCATTTTTCTTCTGTCATCTGATTGACAGAATTGATTTTTTTTTTGCCAGAATTTTACTCTGCTTGTGCTAATTCACATCAGCGCTAATGCAAATTCGTGCAAATCCCCCCCGCTCCATGGAAAAACTGGTCTACACGTCCACAGAATCCATGTGTCTCAGAAAAAGCTGGTCTGCTCCAGAATCCACAGGTTGTAGAAATCCAAACTCATTTGAATCTGTTGTGGATTTATCTGAACATCCCTAGCTCACACTGTTTCTATACAATTACAACAAATCTCAATTTAAAGCACATGCTTCTGCCACTATCTCATCTGGTTTGTCCGTGATCTGTTACCTAATATGAACATTTGCTTTCTCATGAACACTCAGCAAGTCTTGAGTTTTCTGCCTCTTTGGAACTAACCCTCTTAGTGCTCAGAGATCCTCCCACATTGTGCCAGGTGAAGAGCTCTGAGCAGGTGAAAACTACTGAGCAAGTGAAAACTACTGAAGAGCTTAGGGGTTTTGTAGCTACTTTCCCCTTCTTTCATGGGAAGGGACTACACTCACTCACATGAGTACCCATCCTCTCTGCACTGAATTCACAGTTTATGCCAGAATTACCAAGGAAGAGTCATCATGTAAGATTAATTTCTGTGAGCCAATAAACTGCTTTTCCTCTTTGCAGCTCAACCACATGAAAGCCTTAGTGATCAGTGAGTGGAGAACAAATCTAAAACTACTACCTTCACTGTTGCAGGACAACTGGCACTAAGGTCAGCATTGTGCACTTGTAAAACTAATAGAGTAACAACATTTTTTTTAAGGTTGTGAACACGTTACTGGGTTCAGAAGGGCACAGAAAATTCATTCCATTTGGCAATCTGATGCCCGGGGGTGGTGGAGGGAGTTTCCCTCAGGAGCCAGCAACCCCAGCAGACCAGTTGCAGAAAGGGTGCTGATGGGGGGACCGAAGAAATGAGGAGCTGTGCTGCACAGGTGCCTAGGATATATGCCAGGAGCTGGTGGGAGGACTGAGGGAGACTGAGGAGGGAGACTGAGGGGGGAAACACAAGCCACAGCAAGCTACAGAGCGCGCGAATGTCTGTCGGGTTAGCAAGTGAACAACCAACCTATGGTGGCTTATCCTCATGGTGGCTTAACATGATGTGCAAACCCACCCGATATAACTTTAGGAACGTAACGGTTACTTTATGTTCCTAAGCAGCCTTCCCCAACCTGATGCCCTCCAGACGTTTTGGACTACAATGTGCACCATTCCTGATCATTGGCCATACTGCCTGAGGCTGATGGGAGCTGAAGTCCAAAATCACTGGAGGGTACCAGGTTGGGGAAAAGCTGTCCTAAAGCAACAACATGACTTTATATCTTTAGGGGGCACGAAAGAAAAGGAGTATTGCTTAATTTTCAATTTCCCCCCACATTTCCATTTTTTCCTGAAACCCCACCCCACCCCCAGAAAAAATACATTTTTTCCAGTGGCTTCAAAATTTCTGGATATTTTACATCTTTAATCTGAAGATCTCCAATGTTTAAGATTAAATGTGTTTATTTTTTCTATTAATATTTTAGTAGCAACATTTAAATCCTCTGCATGCCAATGAACTTAAGAAAAATATTCCAGAAGAGAAAACCCCAGCAGAATAGAAAAAAAAACATGAAAGGTAAAAAAAATAAATAAAAAAAAACAGGTCATATTTTAGTGGAAAATTCTGCTTTTTCTGGCTATTTCTGTTTCTTGTGAGAACCTGTCATTAAAAACATACGTTGAATTTAAGTGTATTTCTACTCAATATATTTGGTAAATTTTACCATACATACAAATCTGTATCCTGAAATAGCATCTTTATTTTAGTAAGTACAAGAACATTCTCAGTATCAGTTAGCTATTATTCCCCCCCTCCCACCTCACACACACAAAAGACATTTCACCAGGATCAAAGAGCACATTTTAAATGTTACTACTGTTTTATTAGCTCAGATACTTTGACCTACATTTCTATTTATAATGCAGCCAACCCTTAAACAAGTAACTGTAAACTAGCCCATCCACTCTGGGGGATGCAGTACATAAAGGAATCCCAGGCCCTGTAAACATGGGACATGTTCCATATCCATTTCAGTCAACAACATACATAAACATATCTTACCCTATTTGACAAAGTGTCTGGGGAATGCTGAGAGTTGTACAACTTTTTGCCATCTAAACATGCATAGGATTGCACCTTTAGAGACTCTCTTAGGAAAAGAATAAGAATTTCTACCATTCTTGTCATACAGAAAAAACTGTTTCCTAGCCTCTAAGAATGTGAGCCAGTGCGTTTTCAGCATGGACCCCAAAGCTGATTCTACTGCATTCTGTTACTCATAAGTCAGTGACATGATAAGCCATGGAAGGGTTATGAGCCTTGTTTGTGCCAGCGCGTCTTATTGTAAAGGCCGAACATAGCGCAGAGGCTTCAGTATGGTTTGTTAACCACGCACAAGCCACACTGAGAACCCAGGGCTTGTTGTTGGGTTGCTCAGGGTGGCTTGTCATGAGTACAAACCCAGCATGATGGCTTGTCTCAAGTGGCTACAGAACTGCCTGGCAAGAGCAACAAAAAACATAGCCACTCCTTGCCATATTGCTACTGCTGCCTCCCGCCTCCCTCTTTAGTGCTTTCGGTCCTCCACCGATACAGAAATTACACTTTGGAATGTCCATAACACATTTGCAACCTTTAAAAAAACCTAATTTTTGGTGCTTTGGAAGTACACAAATGGGTGGTGGGGGGGGGTTCTGTCATTCACAAGTGTCCAACTGCACACATTTTTATTTATTTATTATTATTAAATTTATTAATCGCCCATCTGGCTGGTCACCCAGCCACTCTGGGCGATGTACAACATACAATAAAACAGTTTAAAACAATAAAATTCTACAATAAAAACATTTTCTAAAATACCCTAACCCATCCCAAATGCCTGCCTGAACAACCACGTTTTTAATGCACGACGGAAGCTCATTAAAGAGGGGGCATGACGGAGTTCCCTAGGGAGGGAGTTCCACAGAGTGGGGGCCACCACAGAAAAGGCCCTCTCCCTCGTCCCCACCAGTGTAGCTGTCCTGGCTGATGGGACAGAGAGAAGGCCATCCGAGGCTGATCTTGTTAAGCGGCCTGTCTGGTGTTGCTGGAGGCGCTCCTTAAGATAGGCTGGGCCGGAACCATATAGGGTTTTAAAGGTCAAAACCAACACCTTGAATTTGGCCCGGAAAACAACTGGTAACCAGTGCAACTCCTTCAGCACTGGAGTGATGTGACCTCGCTGGCGGCTGCCTTTAATCAGGCGAGCCGCCGCGTTCTGTACCAGCGGCAGTTTCCGAACCGTCTTCAAGGGTAACCCCACGTAGAGCGCATTACAGTAGTCTAAACGAGAGGAGACCAGGGCATGTACTACTGATGGGAGCAGATGGTCGGGAAGGAAGGGGCGCAGCCGCCGTATCAGATGGAGTTGATACAGCGCTGTCTGGCTCACAGCTGACACCTGAGCCTCCATGGACAGCTGGGAGTCCAAAATGACCCCCAGGCTGCGGACCTGGTCTTTCAAGGGTAGCCGTACCCCATTCAACACCAGGTCAACATCCCCTAGCCTCCTCTTGTCTCCCACCAAAAGTACCTTGGTCTTGTCAGGGTTCAGCTTCAGCTTATTCCTCCCCATCCAGCCACTCACCGTCTCCAGACATTTGGACAGGGATTCTACGGCCAACCTTGGTGAAGATTTGAATGAGAGGTAGAGCTGCGTGTCATCCGCATATTGATGACACTGCACCCCAAACCTCCTGATGATAGCCCCCAGCGGCTTCACATAGATGTTAAATAGCATCGGGGAGAGGATGGAACCCTGTGTCACCCCACAAGTAAGTGGCCACGGGTCCGAAACCTCCTCTCCCAGTGCTACCCTCTGGTACCTGCTGGAGAGGAAGGACCGGAACCACCGCAATACGGTGTCTCCAATGCCCAACCCCTCCAGGCGGTCCAGGAGGATACCATGGTCAACGGTATCAAAAGCCGCTGAGAGGTCAAGGAGAACAAGGAAGGAGCATTCACCCCTATCCAGAGCCCTCCTCATATCATCTACCAAGGCGACCAAGGCCGTTTCTGTCCCATGCCCAAGCCTGAAGCCCGACTGAAATGGGTCTAGATAATCAGTTTCTTCCAAGTGTGCCTTCAACTGCACCGCCACCACCTGCTCAATCACCTTGCCCAAAAATGGCAGATTTGAGACTGGGCAAAAGTTGTTCAGAACTTGAGGATCCAAGGAGGGCTTCTTTAAGAGCGGTCTTATCACTGCCTCCTTGAGGGCTGATGGCATCACTCCCTCCTCAAGGGAGGCGTTCAAGATATGCTTGTCTGCTATTTACTTTCTTCAGCAGTATGGATCAATATCTCCTCTGGAAGTGTTGAAATCCCACTTCCATCCTTGCACTGTATTATGTCTTGAACTGACACTTTCCAGTTTCCTCCCCAACTTCTGAGCTTCCCTTGATCCCAAACTCTAAAAGCGGCAGCTGAATGGGACAGAGCTATTGCGGCAGGCAGGTGTAATTACTGCAGGAATATGGGTGGGTTTTTTTCTTGTCGTTCGCAAATACATGACAAAAAAAGTTGTGCAAGGAAAAACTGTGCAGAAAAGGGGTAGCGATCAGAGTGGGGCAAGAAGCAGGAAAGATTTCCCTCCGTAGGGATAGGGATATGAGAGGGGTTGTGCTGCAAAGGGCAATGGGATATGCGCCAGGAGCGGGTGGAGGACGGGGGGGGGACACACACAAGCCAGAGCAAGCTGCAGGGCACCCAATTGTCTGTTGGAAGTAATGTGGGTTAGCGAGTGAACAACCAACCCACCATGACTTATTTCCAGGGTGGCCCATTGTGATGTGCAATCTGGCCCAGAAAAACACCTGGTGACTGAAGCTTCTTTAGGCAACAGCAGAAAAACTAAAGATTACTAGCTCGCTCATCTTAATATAAATGTCCTTCTCCAACATGACCTTCAGAAAGATGAGGTATGTGATAAGTAGATGCAGGAGTGCAGAAACTGTTCAACTTCTTTCAGGTTTCTGAAGCGTTCATCCTGTGACATATCTTTGTTTACTTTTGGTGGTAAACAGGAGAAAATGTATGTATTTCTGGGAATGGAAGAGGCCTGCTGCAGTTTGGGGCATTCAAATATTACCCTTGGGCTGCTTTTTGTACTTGCAAGAGTGGTCTTTACACTGCACATGCAAATGGCAGTGCAACATGTGAGCTGAGAGCCAAGAGTACTTCAGGCATGAAATTTTGACTGTACAGAAAACACCTATGCATAAAACACGCACACCATCACGTGACAATTGCACAACTGTAGTTTACGTGTGTATATGCATTAGCAAGATGTACAGAGCATTTACGGCAAAATGCATATGAAGCAGCATTCATCTGCAGCTGATTCTGTGATCTCCGGTGTACATCTAAACCACAGGAAATGGCAATGGAAATGGCCATTGACAGATCTACAAACTCCCAACTCACAAATTGTACGGCTCATGCAAACAGACTGTGGGAATTTTCCAACAATAGTGTAGCCTGATTGAAGCTGGCACTGTCCTTTGATATTTGATCATGTCACTCAGAAGTTAGCCATCTTTATGAATCCGAAAAGGTTACAAGTTGATCACTATAAGTTACTGCATATTTATTCAATAAGCCAATTAATGGGCACTGTAGTTAGCAAAGAACATTTACTAAAAGATATACATATGAAGATACTTTTTTTTTTTTTTAATAAGGCAGGAGTTCTCAGAGTTAACTAAAGGTTACCATCCAGAGGGAAGCACCTGAGAAAATGGATACTGCAATGTAATTTAAATGGGTACAGAAGCACAACACTCATACTAAAGCCACTAGAATAGCATTTCAAAATTATACTTAGACATCCTTGGTTGATAAAGGTTATATGAAATACCACTGCAATATAAAGGTCAGGCATATTTTAATGTATTTTGACAGCTAGAATTTATCATTTTAAAGATCCTTCAAAGATCCCACCTAGTTAACATGGTATCAGTCAAGAGAATCAAGAATGCAAGGTAACATTTTAAAATGAACTTAACTATAAAATTGTATACAATCCAGTTCTCTGCAATTCTTATGTCAAGTTCATTTGCAGCTAAATAGAATGAATTAGAGAACAACTTGCAGTCTGAGCAGAATGAAGAAAATATGAATATATGAATATGACAAAAAAATAAAACTCTTGTTTACCCACCTGTGTACTTCATCCAAAAATTACAAACCTTAGAAGCTTACACTGATGTAAGTGGCAAACACAAAATAAATCTCTTTTCTGCACAATTTGAGGAACTTGCACTTTTTGCAAGTAATTCATCATATGATAAACTTAACTAGGTGAATGAACTATTCCATCCAGTCCATTACCATGCCGAAGCATCAATTCAGGTTGTTCACAACAGAATCTCTACTTGATGGAAAATGCTAAAACTGGGTGTCATCTGCATACTGGTGACACCTGACACCAAATCTCCAGATGACCACTCCCAGCAGTTGCATGCAGATATTAAAACAGCATGGGAGAAAGAACAGAACACTGCAGAATAAGATTTCCTGAATGACTTTCCATTTATACGTTAGATCTGAGAGCAACTTTGGTCATGATTTCTGATTAGTTCAACACTTGCCTCTAGTACTAGATTCTGGTACTCAGGATTAAACCCAGAATTATATTCCCTTTAGTTGGTTGCATGACTAATTGTTCCAAGGAACAGTTATTTATTATATGTGGAACTCTGGTCTCGTTGTTCCAATCCAGACCCACATTTATCCAATCAGTACGATAGTAGTTGAAGTCCCCCATTATGACAACACTTTCTACATTGGCTGCCTCCCTGATTCCTTTCTCCATCCCCAAGACCACCCAACTTATGAAAGTAATTATCAAAAGATGTGTGATGACCACACAAATTAACGAGAGAAAGTTGTATTAGTAGCTATTAACCATGACAGCTAAATACTCTGTATACCAGATTCTAGCAACAAAGCATAGGGGAAGGGCATCACCTTCATGCCCTCCTTACAAGTACATAGAGGCATCTGGGTAGCTGCTGTTGGAAAGAGAATACTAGACTTTCATGGAACTTGGCCTGATCAAGCATGATAATTAAGAATATAAGAAAAATTTCAAGTGTTGAATTGGGCATGAAATGGAACATTTTCTGGACTGTGAGAAATGTGAATTCTCTAGCATTATACTAATCAAGATGTCAGTCAAACTAAAATCTTGTGATTAAATTTCATCAGCAGCAGCTGCTAATTTAATTTGTGTTCCTTTTCAAATAAAAGTTTAGAATGGAGTACTGCTGAGAGGAACATCAATGCAGGAAAGAACACCATGGAAAGAACACAGATGAGTAATATACAATAAATTAAAATATAATGATGCAAAGTAGTGACCTCATTTTAACATAAACACAAAGTAAGCCATGTTGATCCATAAGAAAAATCCCAAAATGCATGATAAGGCAATACCTTTATTAGGACAAACCAACCTTACACAAAATCGTGAGCAAGCTTTGTCTTTTCAGCAGGCTAGATGTTACACACTGAAGTCATAAGGTTTACATATAGTCAGTGTCTTAAAATGGAATGTAGAAGGAGAAATAGACTTAGTTGGATTAATCTCTACTAAGGAACAAACTACACTGGGTTCCCTTGTCCCTAAATACTGCAATATCTGGTTTACTTGCACATCACATCATGCACTTGCCAACAAGAGGTCCTCCAGTGACTTCAGCCTCTATATTCTAGGATTTTGCAGACATGTTTTATGATGGATTTTTTGTTTATTTGGTGTCCTGGTGCTAATTATTTTGATGTCGAGAAGCTGTGCGCGCTTATGATTTGTATCAGTGGAAGTGGCTTCAGCCTGCCAAATTGGTTTGGCAACCATTTTTACCCACCTTTACTTTTCATCTAAGGGGTGGGGGTGGCTCTGCAGACAGGACATGGGCTCTCTCCTCCATTTATTGACCATCGTTAAGGCTGAATGATCACCCTTTTTAAAACTGTAGTTTTAAATATGCACCTACAAGCTGTGAATAACTGCAGAGTGAGTTTTAAAAGAAATTATCCAAAGTCATGTATTTGCATAGCTGCACAGCTGTACACAGAATTGTTGTAATGTTTGTGAGGTTGGTTTGGTGTGACCAATCAAAACTAGGCAAAAAAAAATCAATAAAACCCAAATTAGGTAGCATTACGTTGTGCTTTTTCTCTTTTCCCTGCTTTGTGTAACATCCAGCCTTATTAAAAGGTCTGGAAATCAAACTTGCTCATAATTCTGTACATTGTTGGTTGGTCCTAATGAAGGTATTGCCTCTTGGAACAGATCTCCCCAGGAAAGTCTGGGTAACAAATCACAGTACAGCAGGGTGCAATAACCTTGTCATTCAAATTTATAGAGAAGTCAGAGGTTAAAATTTAAAAACTAATTTTGAAGTTCATAGGGAGTTATTCAGTACAGTTCTGTAAATTAGACCAACACATAAGGAACTAGAAGTAGCTTGACTTAAAACACTCCACAATGGTGTGACAGCAATAGCTCCTTGTTTCTTAGAACATGCTCAGGGCTTAACTTTACTTCTGGCAGCTTGCCAAAGCTCACTCTACGCCTGCAGGATGTATTTTAAATTAATTCCAAGAAACAGCTCCAATGCATATAAAGCCCAACACGGATCACTACAACCCAGACAAGTGAGGTGATACCCAGTCACCTATTGGAACAGAAGTAGCTCTTAACATTTGGAAGCAAAGCATGCCGAAGCTTGCTTTAAAAAAAAAAAAGTTCAGTAATAATTAAGGACTACCTCTAAAGAGTCACATAGTATATACAGTATTGTCTGGTCTGATGCCCTATTTCTTCTGTCGCTTCAGAACTAATGCACAAGTCATATTATTAGCCTTTGACATCAGAACAGAGCTCTTTTTGTTTTCTTGGAATACTTTTCAGTGGTAACAGTGACACTGAAATAAATTCATGAGTGGAAGCCCTACATTTTTAACTGAAACTCAATTTCATAATTAGCACTGAGTAGAAAAGGACATTCATGTACTACAATTAAGGGTACGTAGTGAGTAAATTAACACCCAACCTAGAGTATGCAAAATAAGCAGAAATATGGCAAAACACCATATGTGCCTTTTCACAGACTCATTTATAAGTGCTGTTTTAAGAGCAACATTTAATACAAAGGTTTCCAATGTCTGATTATAGCAGTCTTTAGAACTTAAGCATTTATAACTACATAGAAATGTTCAAAGACCTTTAATTATAGAACTCTATCTGATCTATTAAATGAGAGCTGGTAAAAGTATTTTCCTGTTTTAGAAGTGCTTATAGCTATCGACTACACAGAAGAAAGTGAGTGAGCAAAGTATATGTATAAAATGCACCCCTCACCAAATTGAAGCAAACAGCCATGGAAAATTACACAAAGGCTGTGTACATTGTTCTCGTCTATTGTACTATCAGAACACAGCTTATTATTGTGACAAAATATATTAAAATTAATATATGTACTGTCATATTAACATGACTTTAAAAAAATTTCCCCACGTGGTAGCAACCTCTGATAGCTGCACTGAATTATTTGGTTTTGCATCAGAATTTAATGATTAAATCATCAGTTTTAGTCATTTTAATAGTTACTGCATCAGTTGATTAATATTCTGTTCTTAACAGCAAATGAACTGTGGCAAATTATGTGGAATTAATTTTATGTCTGAGTTTAAGTGACATGAAAAATTACTCAACCAGCACTCTAACCCCTTCATCGCTTTTCCATATGATGATCCATTTCAGCAGCATCCATTGCTGTACTACCAAGCAGAAACAGAGCTATTGTACGATGTCAGGAGTGGTAAAACCATCATTCTTGACATTTAACTTATATTATTGTTTTCTAAACATATTTTAATTAGCAATAATCCACCAAAGCTTGACAGCTGCTTGAATATTACTTCGTACTGATAAAATACAACAAGAGTAGTATCACCTCCACCACATTTTTATCCTGCCCTTTCTTCAAGGCACTCAGGGCAGCAGAATGCATGATGTCTTTAACTTCACAGAAACCTTGTGAGGTAAGTTGAAATGAGAGACAGTGACTGGCCCAATCTTAGTAAGCTTTGCAGCACAGTGGAGATTTGAATCTGGGTTTAAGTCCAATGTTCTAACTACTATACTATATTGGTTCTTTCTGTACAGGGTGCTGGCAATTCTGAAAGCCAAGCTTCAATAATGCTTTTAAAACATACCATATACACTTTAAAATAACTGAAATAGCCCATCTTATCACCTTCAAACCTAATGAATAATGACTAGGTAAAAATGTGTTATGTCAGAATTGTAGCCGCTGTGTCTGCCTCCTCTCTTTTTTGCTTGGTAAGCACGAATTGTATTTTTAGAGCAACATATGGCGTAATACATACATCTACTCATATGTGGTTAAAGAACATGTTTTCCTCAAGTTAAAATATAATTAGACATAAAATATGATGTTAAACATATATTCTTATACTAAAGGTCAGTTACCAACATTACTGAAATTTAGTTCTACCTCACAACTGCTGTGTGTCTGTCCTCAATTTGCACTCAAGATTTTTCAGTTGTTCCCTTATGGACTTACTCCAAAGGACATAATGAACATTCAAGCCAGCAAAACCAAAAGTTTAAAATTAACTGCATAAATTGGGAAGCAAATACATGCACCAGTTTTCAAAAATAGATGCAGTAGAAGTGAAAGAGACACTATCACAGCCACACATTATTGAACACTTTACAATTAATCTAAGAGACTCAAGTCCCAGGATATCCTGGTAACAATTCAAAAGCAGGATCCTTTCAGAAGCAACAATAGAATAATGTTGTCCTACACAAGGTAACTTTTAAGCCAAATGATATGCTTGATGATATGAATGCTATAATATAAACACAGATAAATAAGGTAATAATTAGGAACAGCGACTTGATGCTCATTTAGAGAAGCAACCAGCTATATCACATACAAATTATTTGGGGAACTACTTGCAGTTGACACAATCAAATAATGCTTTGCATACGCAGAAGCACTACTTTTTAAAAGGCATTATACAAATACTTTATTCAAGACAAGACAAGGCCTTTTCCCAGAAAGGACCACTTATTTTCCTTACATATATGTTTAAATAATGCTACGATGTCTTGAATTCAAAGACTGGATTGGGCCCATGAACATTGTGGATGGTAAACAAATAGATCAAGTAATTGATACAGTTGGATTACCAGAACAAATTTTCAGTGCTTCACCATATTTTCCATACATCTCTTCTTGTGACCATTTGGTAGGTCAGTAAGTAGTACGGTCTTCACCTCACTAGGTATTTATAATTATGGCATTTTTTTAACATTTTCACAACACATACAAGACATGAAATTTAATACTAGACGTTAGTCAGCTAATGAGGTAACAAAATATAGCTATTTTTAGAACAGACAAATCATTAAGTCTCAACACCATTCAAGTTAACACCCTGAGTTAAAACTAGAGAATCAAAATATTTTCAAATAGCACCAACTACCAAAATGTGTAACAAACTGCCTAATTGCTCTTTATAGGAAAATACTTAGCCATGTATTTTTAAAGTAAAATTGTGCCACTTGGTATTCTTACTATTAGTGCAAATTCCCAACTCAAGAAGTTCCAGTACTAAAATTTACATGATATAATAAAAGATATAGCTATACTACAAAGTTATCTTAGCGTTATATAGTTCAACTGTCATGGCTTACTTCAATAAATGTGGGCTGTAGTTTGATGAGAAGCCTGAAAATTCTGTTGGAGCAGGGCCTGGCCCTACCACTAAGCTAAGCAAGGCAGCTGCTTCAGGCACCAGATTTTGGGGGTCATGAAATGGCAGCAAATTGTTATTTCAGTTACTGTTATATTTTTACTGCCAGAGATGGGGAGAGGTCCTTGTGGGATTTTCTGCTTCATGTACCAAAGTAACTTGCCTGGCTTTGGGTACTATGCACCTTGATTTGGGTGGTTAGGGACACCATTTGCTACTCTACCTCAGCAACAAAATGTCTTGGGGCGGCCCTGTGTTGGAGATCACTAGACCCCCAATTCCAGAACCAAAATTCATTTGGTTTCCTGGGAATGGGGAATCACTAGATATGTCCGCCATATGAAAAATAGTGATTACTAGGATCCTTCTCTCGTGGAGGATAGTCTCAGGTCATAAATCTACAATGTTGTGTCCTTCATGGTGAGAAGTCATGCTTCATTTGAGGATCACATTTCTTCTATGCAAATTATTTATGTTTGCTTTTACTTAAATAGAACATTAAATAAAAGGAAGCATTTCATCACTGGTTCTACAAGCAGCAACTTATATTCACCTTTAGTATTCAAAAGATCTATTTTGAGTCTAAAGTGTCTTTTATAATTAAGAGACTTTCTACTTTCATTTATCACAAGATATATCAATGTTTGGGTTATAAATACTGCAAGAAACATTATCTGTAAGGAAAATGCTGTACATTGCCTTGTTCTAGAGGTTTAACCAAGGATGGGAAGATATTTTACATATCTTAACCGAAACACCTATTCTTCCAGATGCCAGTATGGAAACCTATATATTGCTAGAGCCATCTAATAATCTTACACACTCTATAGAATGTAGTAATGGAGCAACAAAAGCAAAGGTAGAATGGTCCCTATCTCCAAAATGCACCCCCTCCAAGCTTTAAAGCTCTCAAGACTGACTGGCAGAAGCATGCTCCTCCTCCAGCATTTGAGAACCAACAGGAAATTAGCAACTCTCCCTTTAAACAAAATTTAGCAGCAAAATGAGGCCTGACAGCAACACTTGATTGACTGAATGAAAGGAAGCAACTTTCTTAGACTGATTTCATTGTGCACCACTGAATTTACTGCATTTTAAACCAACCTTAACAATACCTTTGATTTTATTGTAGTTTATATTATTGATTACATGTACTGAAAACACTGACTTTCCTTCAAGTGTGTTCCTTCAAAACTAGGGGGAAAAAGGGTAATGTCACTGTACTTCAAAGAACAGTCTAGCTGTATTTGGAAGTGATAACTAAACAAAAAACCAAAGAGGCTTTTATCTTCATAATCTGATACGGGACACCAGGTAAAGTGCATGTGCCAATTATTCAGTTAAGGCAGCATTTAACACCAAGACAAGTTCCATTCTACATTAAAGTTTCAGAGTTTCTATTTTCCCCAGTTTCAGTTGTTGCAACTGATCTCCCTTGACATCTTAGATAACAAAACCATCGAAGGACACTGCCGCTTTAAATATTTCAGGGCTTATGTAGCTAGTAAATAGGCTCCATTGCAATATGGCTGTGAAGGTCGTGTCCTATTGTATCTTTCCTCTGATAATGTACAAAATAGAATGAAAATATTTATTCCACACAAGTATCTTCTCTGTATTTCTTAATCTTCTTGCTACCATTATAAATTTTCTTATTAAAAGCAACTGATACTCAGGTCAACACACACCCAACACTCTGAATGCATTCAAACCCACACCATAAACACAATACCATGATTACACTTCAGCAATTTCAGCATTTCATTTGCATTCATGTGCCTGATTTTGCAAACACAATCCTGTTGAACCTCATTTCTCAGCATTAATAAGGTAGAGCCTTCTAAAGCAGAAAGGGCTCAGCCCTTAATGTGGAGAAGGTAATTAACTAGATTCCTCAAGTGTTTTTGGTTTTAGTCAGCCATTTCATTTCAGATTTGAAGCCATCTACTTTGCTGGATCTATAATATTCCTATATTTCAGGTTTTAAAATAGTAATGTACCAAGTAAAATGCATAAAACATGAGGCATATAAGCAGCGGAAAGGGCTGAGGGAGAAGGGTGGCACCAAGCAGCAAATATTTCTAACAGAACAAAAAAGTCTAAAAACACAATCTGACTAATTTGCACTTGGAATTTCTGACATATGTGAATGCTTTTGGGAAATGCATAGCTTGAATGATTTCAGGGAAGATGGTTAACTAATGCAGGCATGAGCTGGAATGGCAAAAGTGGCATTTGGTTTTACATAGAATTAGATTACAATACATACTGAAATATTTGCCCATCCCTCCCCCTTGTGCACTCAATTAAAAGACAGTACCTGAAAAGGCAACAGATTGTTGCCATTGTCCGTCCTGAAGGCATTGTCTTCCATCCAGGATTTGGGGGTTAGGGGAGCAGCCCGTGGGAACTTCGGTGGGGCAATGACATTGCTAGAGAAGGGCTTTTTAAGGGGTGAAATGGGATTGAGTGGAGATGGCACTCCCACACCCACTCCCACACCCACTCCCACACCTACTGCCCTTCGCGGGTCCCTGCCAGCTTGCAGCCCACCCCAAGGATTGGAAGGTGTACTCCAGGCTGCATTTTGATGGTTATTCCAGCTGGAAGGGGAAGAGGTGGAGGCAGAGGAGGAGGAAGGTTTGCTGGTCATGATGGGCTGATGGCTATAAGCAGCATTTCTCTGGGCAAAGGATGCCTGATTAGGGCTGACTGGAGATCTCCTTTGCTGCTGCTGGGCTTGCTGCTGTTGTTGTTGCTGTTGGTGGTGCTGAGTCTGGGCTAGGCCGATCTGGGGGGAGAAAGTGCCTCCAAAAACAGGATTGACGTGGTGAGGGAAATTCTGGAAAAGCATTGTCCCATTGACTGGAGTAATTCCTTGGAAAAAGCTATCATCCACTGCGTTTGTGGTCCCAGTGGACCAGGTGCTTCCAAAGGAGGGAGACAATGAGGTGCCGGCTGTAGGTTCCTGCTGAGGCTGGTGGAAACTTAAGCCCGGCAAGATGGGAGACTCCATCTGCATCTTTTCTTTGCTATTTTGGGCAGGAGCTGCTAAGCCAATACTAGTCACTGGGCTGCCGTCCTCTGGTTTGGGTGTCTCTGACGTGATGGGTGTAGAAGGGGCTTCTGCTGCGTTTGGATCTTGCCGCTGCTGCTGAGGCTGGGCTTTGCTTTTGTCCATCAGTAAATCATCCTGCATGGTTTGCGCAGCTGAAACGAGAGAAGGTGGGGGGAGGGGAAAGAACCACAAAGACGGACTGTTAACATTCATACGGTTGCTTTAACCTTCTGCTGTTTGCTAGAATTCCACAGCTAGCATAATGCCGCCGCAAGTTGCAAGGCAAGACTAATACGTAATCCCACCCCCCACCCCTCTTTAGGAGTACGCGGTTTGAATCAGAGCGATCGCTCCACACTGCCTCTAAAAATACATTTCAAGACGCTTCACCCTTTTCGATGTCTTGGTTCCCTTCAGTGTAAAGGAAAGATGTGCTTATAGGGCAGAGATATACAGAAATTTCGCCACGTCTCTTTCTCTTATACCGGAACTCAGAGCTCTCGCCCTGCAATGAGAAACTGATTCTGGTTCCTGTTTTTCCGTACACCCTCCTCCTCCCCTGTTATTTGCATACGTCAATAAATACTGCTGCGTCCTTCAGCAAGGTTAAAAAGACAGCAGCCTTTACTCTCCCCCACCCCCTTTCCTATGAATAGACTTTTAAAGGAGCCAGGTACCCATTTTGTTTAATCAACAAACAGGTTCAACCAAATTAACTAAAAACAGTTCAACATTCATACTCGCAGAGCTTGGAATAAACGAAAAAGCCTAAGCCAAACTATCGCTTCCTTAAGCTACCGAAGGAGGGAGGCGTTGTGGACATAACAGGGTATACAGTTTTGCTTGCTTTAATAGCTCTTTTGTTTTATCCTGTTAACAGCCAATTTTGTCTTTTGTTTTCCACTTGTTTATTCTGTGTTCCAGTCACGTTAAATATAATGATCGTATACTGTCTACTCAGAAGTAAATCTCATTAAGTTCAATCCTATATTCACTTACCTGGGAGTAACCTCCATTAAACGTAATGGGATGTACTTCCGAGTAGATATATAGGATTGTGCTGTTCATCATTCAAGAACGAAATTACTCGGGGCCAAAAAATATGCAACCATCATCCCGCATAAAACTGGTAAAACTATTCAGACGCTCTACCATTTCCCTATAGGCAATCTGCAGAAGCGTTTTCCACGCCTAGGCATGCACGACTTAAAATGAAACTGACAATATAAATCACTAGATAGAGGACAAAAATAGGAATAATAATAATAATGCATTCACTAGGCTCCCCTCTTCAAGAAAGCTATCTGAGGAAGACCAAAAGGTGAAATAGGCCAAACAAAAGACAGCCATCTGGGTAAGACGCTGAACAGTATCAAATTAAATAGGCTTATTTTGGCAATATACTATCCCCAAATAATGTTGAAACATTCAAAATCTAATGCCCCCCCACCTCCACAGTTTTAGCCATAGTATTCTAATCACTCGCCTTTAATATTTAACTGTATCAAGGCAAAACAGCAGTGGCTTTAAAAATATGAGAATTATGAAGACAGTAATTTCCTTTCTCACATCTACTAATTTCAAGATTCCTAAATTCAAGATCTCTGTTAATAAAGGTAGTCAATTAAATGAACAAAGACAACAAAATTGTATGAGCACTAATCCATAGTAGAAGTTATTTCCCAGAAATAAAAATAGTTTTCTTTATTGGTAATTTATGCATACAGTCTAAAAATAATGCCTTGTGGAGAGTGCATATATAGAGTGTATTAAGGTAAATCCTAATCCCAAAAGGAGTAGACTAACGCATCTGTGGCACGCAGCTCTTCTGCTGCTGCTGTAGGGGGTGCAGAGAAACCTTTAAAGTAGCACTGCAGTAAGCCATAATATTACAGCCTTTGTGTAGTTTTCCATTAGCTGCACTGCGAGCAAACTCACCACAATGGTAAGTGTAGGCAAAATAAATACAAGAAATTTCATACAAAGAGAAAGAACCAGATAATTTGCTCCCCTCCGACTTTTTAACAGCCCATTTAGGAAAACATGTATACAAACAATGGCTAATACTAACATTAAAACTATTCCTTCCAGTACAGCAGATAAGCTGTACTATAACAATTATTTGAGATACCTTTGTGAACTTCAGCTTCACACATTACTTAGCGTTGTTTTCTACATCACTTCTACATGTAAGATTTCACTACGAATTCCACCCCTCCCTGTCAAGGTCAAGAACTACCATTAAGTGAACGCGCTCAAACCGAACAGAGAAAAATTGGATGTTACTCTGAAAAAAGAGGCTGCCAAATATCTAGTATTCGGCTGATATGCGGCGCCTACTGATTCCTCCAACCCCTTTTCTTCCAGTGCATGTATTTGTGCCGGTCTAAAGTACAGTACAGGAAAACCAATATCCCCATAATAATACTTCATTTGCATGCAGTAACCCACGCAGTCAAGGCAGAATAGCCGAGAACAGTTACCTTCTGAGTATTCTGTGTTTAAAGATCAATAAAGGAAGGGACAGTATGTCTATTTCCTTCTTTCGGGTTTGGTATATGACAAATAGAAATTGCTCTGACAAGAGCACTTTGACAACTGTAAGCTTAATGCGCATGTGCGGCCACGGAATTGTGGGGATTGAAGTATTTTCTTGACCAGGGGCAGGCTGGGAGAATAGCGTTCAAGGCACAACTGCACGTTTTAAACAAGGGGGAAAGCGTCCAGCTACAGATATAGGTCTCTTCAGGAGAGAAAACTGGTCTAACAGGTACTTTTGGAAACAAACGTTATTTTAATATGAATGGGCCTGTTTGATCTTACTTTAGACATGGGTCAAAACGCTAGGGATTTTCTTTTAACGATTTGACCCGTATGCAAATGAAGATCAGACAGGGTAATAGCTATCCAAGTAAGCAACTACAACAATGCTAGATCTGAAGTAACCAGCAGGGTATCTTCCAAAGAAAAAAAGACACACCTCCTCCCGCCCCTCACACTCACTCTCTCCCCCCCCCCTCTCTCTCTCTCTCTCTCACACACACACACACACACACACACACAGAGTTCCTTGGTAGTTCAGATTAAAAAGCCAGTCTCCTTTGCAATGACACAGCCCTGAAAGGCAGCCTATAAATACTTTCAATTAATAAATAATATAATAAACATTTACTAGTCATATGCTCTTGAGAAGCTTACAAGCAAAGCATATCCCTAGCATTTGTTCCCTAGGCTCTACTAAGCCAACAAATGCAGAGTCCATATGTGAATACGTAGGCACATTTCTCTCTCTCTCTCTCTCACACACACACACACACACACACACACGTGTGTACAGTTAGACTCACCTCCCACCCAAGCACCTTCAGATGTACGAACTCAGTTAAAACAGAGAGAAAAAAGCAAGCACACACACAGGATTGTTATACATTCTGTTTGGTCAGAATATTTTTAGTGTCAAATGTTATTATCAAATGATCGATTCTTAAAATATTAACATTGATTAAAATGTCTTGGATCCACATATAATATGTGGGCAGAGATGATTAATGATAACAATAATGCCAATAATTTAAAGTATTGTTATTCACTACACAAATGTCAGAATTCATTTTCTATATCCTAGGTATATCGGCCTTCCACCCCCACAATTCAAAACTGAAGTGAGTCTGAGTAACCAGTGTGCAGCATCAGCACAAATCATATTAATTAATTTTCTTCCTATGTTATAATGAATAGGATGGAGTTACTTTTGTAAGTTAAATGCAAAGCGTTGCATATTTCCATAATTACTACCAATTAGCATTTTGTTTGACAGAGGTACCTGGGGAAGAAAAGACCCAAGAGTTCTGTTTTTAAGTAGCATCAGGTACACTGTGCTAAAATGCAAACAGTTATTTACTTACATGATAAGTTTGGGTTTGGCTATGGTAGATCTCAGTCACCAACTTTAATTACACTAGAGTAGTCTGACCCTACACACATTTATTCAGAATGTATTGAACTGAGTTCAATGGGGGTTTCTCCTAACTAAATCAACACTACCACCACAACCCCCATTTTAACTTGATCTGAGGGAGGCAGTGGAAACCCTGAATTGATAACTGGAAGCTATGAGGGACTGGATGAAGATGAATAAACTTAATTCAGATAAGAAAGAACTATTTCTGATTTGGGTGGCAGATCTGAAGTTGGGAATACACCCTTTCTTGGATTGGGTTGCATTGCTCCTGAAGATTGAGGTTTGCTGCCTGAGGGTACTCTTTCATCCAGTGCTGTTTCTGGATGCTCAGCAGGTGGTAATTGCCTAGGAGTGTTTCTTAATCTTACCTGCTTTTTGTTGGTATGCCACCTACAAATCACCATCATTCAAACCTCAGTTAAGTTCCAACATAGATTATTGTAACATCCTCTATATGGGGCTATCCTGAAAAATGTCCCAGAACTTTGATTTGTTGAAAATACTACTGCCACACTGTTTTCTGGAGTAGGGTGGCTTGAACATATCATAGCAGTGCTATTTTATTTGCATATTAGTTTCTGGGCTGAATTTGAAGTTTGTTCTTGCCTTTCAAATCTCAAAAGACTTGGGAACCCAAAGGACCATGTTCCTGCAATATATCCTCCCCAAGGACTTCATTCAACAGCTGATGCTCTACTACACATTCCATTGCTAGCTGAATTGTGGTGTACATCTATAAGAAGCAGGGCTTCTTTGTTTATGGTGCCAACTCTGTGGGTTGACCTCCTTAGCAAAGTCCATCTAGCCCCAGTGCTGAACACTTTTAGATAGACACCAAGACCTACTTTTTCAGACAGGCCTTTAGTATGGGCCAAGAGCAGGTTTCGTTATTTCTTTCTCTGCTGTGTGTTGGGTTCCCCCCCCCCCGCTTTAAATCTACCATTGCTTTAGTTCTGATTATAAGGATGTTGATTTTGCTATTCTACACTGCTGTTTCTTGACTGTCCTCATTATTTATAATTATATTTTTATTGTTATGATGCCATTTTCTTCCAGGTTGTAAACAGGTTTCTTCTGAAGAGTATGTGGGGGGGGGGGTTTGCGCTCATATGCATATGTATTACGATTTACAATGAACAATAAGTATGCATAAGAGTGCAGTCTGTTTTCCTTTGGATGTAAGGCCCAGAGATTTGGCTATGAGAAAAAATGAGCTCAATCACATGAAGTAGTAGTTATTAAAATAAAGACACAAAGTAGATCAATATAACTTATGTTAAACCTTCATAATTATGATAAGGAAGATTTCTTAGAGTTTGTCATACCTAAAACACACAACTATTTGGGTCAATGTATATTAGGGATGAGGAAGTGGTCACAGAAATCAGACATGTGACATGTCCCAAATACCTAATGAATAGCTTGCTTCCATTTCTAGTAATGGAAAAGGGAGGGGTGGCCTAAAATAAAATATGTACAGGGAAAGCATTCACTGAAGTCTTAATTGGATCATTAGAGTACTTTAGTGGGATGGCTTTTGTAATACAAAGAGTACAGTATGCGTTTGGAAGCCAAAACATTTTTTGGTCTCACACTGTTGTCTGAAAAGAAGGAGCCACAAATGAATAAGGTAGGCTCAAGTGGGCCTTAGGAAGCATTACTAACAACAAAGCTAGCGGAGATGACAATATTCCAGCCGAGCTATTTAAAATCCTAAAAGATGATGCTGTTAAAGTGCTGCATTCAATGTGCCAACAAATCTGGAACACTCAACAGTGGCCACAAGACTGGAAAAGGTCAGTTTACATTCCAATTCCAAAGAAGGGCAACGCCAAAGAGTGTTCAAACTACCGCACAATTGCGCTCATTTCACATGCCAGCAAGGTGATGCTCAAAATCCTACAAGCTAGGCTTCAGCAGTATGCGAACCGAGAACTACCGGAAGTACAAGCGGGGTTTAGAAGAGGCAGAGGAACTAGAGATCAAATCGCCAACATTCGCTGCATCATGGAGAAAGCAAGAGAATTCCAGAAAAACGTCTATTTCTGCTTCATTGACTACGCTAAAGCCTTTGATTGTGTGGATCACAACAAACTGTGGCAAATTCTTAAAGTGATGGGAGTACCAGACCACCTTACCTGTCTCCTGAGAAACCTGTACAAGGGTCAAGAAGCAACAGTAAGAACCAGACATGGAACAACCGAGTGGTTCAAAATTGGGAAAGGAGTACGACAAGGCTGCATATTGTCACCCTGCTTATTTAACTTAAATGCAGAGTACATCATGAGAAATGCCGGGTTGGATGAATCAGAGGTCGGAATTAAGATTGCCGGGAGAATTATCAACAACCTCCGATATGCAGACGATACCACCCTAATGGCAGAAAGCGAAGAGGATCTCAAGAGCCTCTTGTTGAGGGTGAAAGAGGAGAGTGCAAAAGCTGGTTTGAAACTCAACATTAAAAAAACTAAGATCATGGCATCTGGCCCCATCACTTCCTGGCATATAGAAGGGGAAGAAATGGAAGCAGTGACAGATTTTACTTTCTTGGGCTCCAAGATCACCACAGACGGTGACTGTAGCCATGAAATTAAAAGACGCTTGCTCCTTGGGAGGAAAGCTATGGCCAACCTAGACAGCATAGTAAGAAGCAGAGACATCACCTTGCCGACAAAGGTCCGTCTAATCAAAGCTATGGTTTTCCCAGTAGTAATGTATGGCTGTGAGAGCTGGACTATAAGGAAGGCTGAGCGCCGAAGAATCGATGCTTTCGAACTGTGGTGCTGGAGAAGACTCTTACGAGTCCCCTGGACTGCAAGGAGGTCAAATCAGTCCATCCTAAAGGAAATCAACCCTGACTGCTCATTGGAAGGACAGATAATGAAGCTGAAGCTCCAATATTTTGGCCACCTAATGCGAAGAGAAAACTCCCTGGAAAAGACCCTGATGCTGGGAAAGACTGAAGGCAAAAGGAGAAGGGGACGGCAGAGGATGAGATGGCTAGATAGCATCACCGATGCAATGAATATGAACTTGAGCACGCTCCGGGAGAGAACGCAGGACAGGAAGGCCTGGCGTGCTATGGTCCATGGGGTCACGAAGAGTCGGACACGACTGAACGACTGAACAACAACAACAAGGCTGATAATAAAATACGCGTATAGTGCATTTGAAAATGTAATTCTAGTTCACGTGAAGCTTACAGATTTTTGCAAGACACAGAAAGTGTTAATATCACCAGAAAAAGGTACTGTTTCTGGTGAAGACTGCTCTAGAACAAAGGAAAAATATATGGCTTCACTTAGGACCAAAGTCCTAAAACAGTATAATGCCTAAAATGTTTTGAATTTTTGCTTTTATTTTAGAACTTGTCGGACTATGACCTAGAAAGCAAGGATTTGCTTGTACTGATCAAGCAGGAGGTGTCAAAGCAGTTATTGCTACCCATTCCTCCCCAGGGTCCTTTAATCCACCCTCCTTCCCCTACCAGTGCAGTAGTGAGCAGAATTCAGCATTTTCCCCAGTGCACACAGAGGAGGCTGTTTGAGATCAATCATATGCCAGGCACTAAGACCAGCAAAAGGCCCACTGCTCCAACACCAGAGCATCCATGCTTTGAATAGAGCATCCAAGAATATCAGAGGCAGTGTGAGGTTTGCATACCCTCTTCTCTTTCAAGTTAAGGAGGCCCATTGATGGTGCCTTTTCTAAAGATCCCCCATATCCTGGAACCTGCACTAAAAATGGAGGAGTAAGTGGACAAAAGGACTGGGGAGGAACAGGCAGGATCAGCTGCCCCTAGTTATGTTGTCTGTTGTTTGATCAGTGTATTTAGAAGGTATACATTCATAGTCTGGATTATGAACATATTATTGGATTGGACCCAACAGTGACATTTCATTGTTGAAACTGCTTCCATCAGCAGAACCAGTAGGGGGAGATTTCCCCTCCTACCTCACAGCCCCCCTCCTGCCCTCAAAATTTGCTTTAGAGGGCTTGGAAACCCTCCAGATCAGATTTTGGGTGGTGTGCAGAGGTGCTGGAGGGAGGAGAGAGGAAGAAAGTCCCATTGCACTACTGGACTTCCACTACCATGATGTTGGATTTAACCCTGTCTACAGAAGATACATACCTCAGTTAGTAAGCAAAAAATTAAAGCTAACAAGAGGCTTTAATATCACAAATCACCACACAGACCATTATATCAGAAGATTACTTTCATTCTATAATGGCATATCTCTCACATGACTTTTAAGGCCATTTCAATCTGCACAAGGAAATAATTAGCCTCATAAGAATGCTAACACACCCCATTACCTAGAATTGCTATACAAATGCTTACATCCTGCTATATTTATTCCTGGTAGTTTCCTGCTATGTTTAAACAACTTCAAACCCAATATTAGTTGTTCTATAAACATAAAATATTGGTGGGATATAATTATTTATCACTGATAAGCAATTTAAGCTTGATCTCTCCATAGAATACTAGTTAAATGTTTTTCAGTATCTGTCTTGGAGAACCAAACAAACCAAACATTAGGTAGCATTCTAATTCTAAGACTTTGCTCTTTTAAAAATGAGAGTGCCAGTTTTGAAGCAGATATTTCCCCCCTATAAAAGTTACAGGGACATATCATATACCCAGTCCTAAGCCATCCTAATAAAGCATAACCAATTAGCTTCAAAAGCATAAAACTTACATCACATGGCTGAATTATCCCTTATTGCTCAACCAAACTAGACCTTTACTATAGCCCTGGCCCCAAGGAGAAAGAGGGCAAGACCCATGAAAGATAACATACTGTTGTAATATGGATATGGAAGATAACCTTTTCTCTACACCAGCAAGATGCTTCTGTAATGGGTACTGAAAGCTAGAATTATAAGCATTGGTGGCTACCTACTAGACATTCAGCCTACTCTGCTAGGGGCTGACAGAAAGTCATTTAGGGCACAATCCTATTTAGACAGAAAAAAGTCCTACAACTCCCAATATTCCCCAGCCAGCACGTACAATGAATAAACTAAACCTATGGAAAACATCTCGTACTCTAATACCTTGAACTCACTAATCTCCTAGGAGAAGTATATTGCAACTTATTTCCATATCATTACTTGCTAAATGGCTGATCATTTTAATCAAAGTTTTTTTTTATGGTGGAGGTGGGGGGATAGAGAAGAGAAAAAAGTCGCACCATTCCACGGTCTCATTCCCAAAACATTCCATAATGCAGGCCCACATTGGTTAGTGTCCTTGATTGTCATTATTTTTTTATTATTATTTTTACACTTGCTTCAAACACCTTTCCTTTAGCTGCTTTTCATGTGCATCATCCATGCATAAAGTGAAACGGAAGATTTGGGCTTCCAGCCAGAAAATTAGTACTACCTGCCTGGATCTGCCTTCCTTCACTTTTGCTCAACATGTATATTTGTAAACAAGTATGTCTTACCAGTTTTTAAAAATATAAATGCCTCCAATCTGCAGGACTCTCATTCCTCCCAAGAGGAGTGACACTGTAAAAGGCCACCCCACGGGTGCTCCAGAAACTGGGAGGAGGAAAACACTGCCACAGTCAAATGACAGCTTTAACGCAACCCCCAGGAGAAAGGGAGAAGTAACAAGATTCTTGAAAGAGAACATATTCCCACCCAACTCGTGCTTAAAGCTCCTTTGCTTATTTCCTTTAGTGGAAGCAGGTATTTTTTAGCTACAGCGTCTTACTGCATAAAGAGGCAATCAGTTACATTGTTTAGGGCTACTACAGTGGAATTCTTGAAATCAACACAGTCAAGCAGTCGCAACTCATTAGAAAGCCCAGCCGTCCTTTTCCCCAAACGGGCATTGCTGTGTGGACGCAACGAAAGGGAAAGGGGTGGCGGTGGAAGCTGTCAGCTATTTAATTCAATGGGTTACAAGAGGCACACCTGTAAGTGTGGGGAAGGCAGGAAAAAGGGGAGGTGGAGGTCAAACGACTATAGATTCCCACTGTAGCGAGCCAACCCCCTTAAGAGCTCTCTTACTAAGCGGGAAACTGAGGGTGTGAAGAGAGGGGGCCACTAATACTACCGCACACGGTTGCGAAGCACTCGCCTTTCTCTCCCCATACCCAAGATAGGAAAGACAATGCGGAACCGGGGGGGGGGGGGCGGGACGGAAGAGAGAGAAAGAACAACCCGCACAGAAATTGACAGTGGCAAGGTGCTGACCTTTCCCGCAGCGAGCGTAGCCATCTCGCCGCGTCCGCAGCCGAAGGTAAAACCCCTCCCGCCACCGCGCTCGCACACAGCTGCGGGTAAGGCCGGGGCAAGAGCACCCGTAACGCGCGCGCCGCGAGAAGAAGAAGGAAGGGGCGGGGGAAGGGGGATTTAAATCCCCTCAGGGGTAGCAAGGAGTGGGAACTACATCCCCCATGGTGCCTTGGGCGCTCTCTGCGGTATCTCGCTTGGAGTGGGTGAGGAGGGAGCCGGGCGTAGTGGCGGCGGTTCCTCTGTGAGGTAAGAGGCGGCGCGTGCGCAGTTGCTCTCGCGCCTCCCTCGCCCCTCGGACGCTGCGGCCCTGTTGTTTCTCCTCCCCCACCTTCTCTTCCAACGGGCTGGCGTAGCTCGTCCGGGCAGGAGGCCTGTTCGTTCGGTGGCGTTGTTTGCTTGCTGTCGCGAACGAAGCGCCCGGAGCCCTTCGAAGTGCGTCTCTCAAGTTCTTCTTCCTTGTGGCAGGCTCTGGGGCCTTGCTTCCAAGCCGGCTCCTGGCGCCTGTTGTAGCCGAGCCCCCGGGCTCCCCGCACCCGGAGAGGATGTCGGAACAGACGGGCTTGGTGATGCCGCAGACGCTGGACAGGTACGGGGGGGGGGGCGGTGGGGGGGATCTGTAAGAAGTGGGCTGATAAGCGTGGCGTTAGGGCGGCCCGTTGGATGCGTTTCAGAAGGTGAATGTAAACGCGGAGCGGACTGGGCTGAAGAAAAAGCACACGAAAACGCACCACACGCGCCTTACGTGGCGGTCGGTGGCCTATGTACGTGCAGAGATAGAGATACACAGGCGGGATAAAAGTCACCTGGGGAGTCGGGGGTTGCTATATAAAGCACCGTTCCCCCAACCTGGTGCCCTCCAGATTATTTATTTATTTAATTTCATTTCTATACCGCCCAATAGCCGAACCTCTCTGGGCGGTTCACAAAAATTAAAACCAAACAACACACAATAAAACAATTTAAAATATATAGAACATTAAAACCACAATATAACAATACAACCACAATAAAACCTAGCAGCAGTGCAAGAGTTTAAAATACAGATTTAAAACAGCAAAGATAAAAATTTAGAAAGCTAAAATGCTAAAATGCCTGTACTCCAGATCTGCTGGAGTACAACTCCCAGCATCCCCCAGTCAGCTGGGCTCGCTGGGGAATGATGAAAGTTTTAGTCTGACAGATCTGGAGGGCACTAGGTTCGGGGAAGGGTGCTGTATATTCTGGAGGAGGAGGAGAATAAGAGATGAGAAGGGAATCAAGAAGAAACATGAGGTCCCCCCTCCCCCGTTGTATCCTTTTCAGGAACATTTGGAGAACTAATGAGGTTTTGTTGTTGTTGTTCAGTCGTGTCCGACTCTTCGTGACCCCATGGACCATAGCACGCCAGGCCTTCCTGTCCTGCGCTTTCTCCCGGAGCGTGCTCAAGTTCATATTCATTGCATCCGTGATGCTATCTAGCCATCTCATCCTCTGCCGTCCCCTTCTCCTTTTGCCTTCAGTCTTTCCCAGCATCAGGGTCTTTTCCAGGGAGTTTTCTCTTCGCATTAGGTGGCCAAAATATTGGAGCTTCAGCTTCATTATCTGTCCTTCCAATGAGTAGTCAGGGTTGATTTCCTTTAGGATGGACTGATTTGACCTCCTTGCAGTCCAGGGGACTCGTAAGAGTCTTCTCCAGCACCACAGTTCGAAAGCATCGATTCTTCGGCGCTCAGCCTTCCTTATAGTCCAGCTCTCACAGCCATACATTACTACTGGGAAAACCATAGCTTTGATTAGACGGACCTTTGTCGGCAAGGTGATGTCTCTGCTTCTTACTATGCTGTCTAGGTTGGCCATAGCTTTCCTCCCAAGGAGCAAGCGTCTTTTAATTTCATGGCTACAGTCACCGTCTGTGGTGATCTTGGAGCCCAAGAAAGTAAAATCTGTCACTGCTTCCATTTCTTCCCCTTCTATATGCCAGGAAGTGATGGGGCCAGATGCCATGATCTTAGTTTTTTTAATGTTGAGTTTCAAACCAGCTTTTGCACTCTCCTCTTTCACCCTCAACAAGAGGCTCTTGAGATCCTCTTCGCTTTCTGCCATTAGGGTGGTATCGTCTGCATATCGGAGGTTGTTGATAATTCTCCCAGCAATCTTAATTCCGACCTCTGATTCATCCAACCCGGCGTTTCTCATGATGTACTCTGCATATAAGTTAAATAAGCAGGGTGACAATATGCAGCCTTGTCGTACTCCTTTCCCAATTTTGAACCAATCGGTTGTTCCATGTCTGGTTCTTACTGTTGCTTCTTGACCCTCGTACAGGTTTCTCAGGAGACAGGTAAGGTGGTCTGGTACTCCCATCACTTTAAGAATTTGCCACAGTTTGTTGTGATCCACACAATCAAAGGCTTTAGCGTAGTCAATGAAGCAGAAATAGACGTTTTTCTGGAATTCTCTTGCTTTCTCCATGATGCAGCGAATGTTGGCGATTTGATCTCTAGTTCCTCTGCCTCTTCTAAACCCAGCTTGTACTTCCGGTAGTTCTCAATTCGCATACTGCTGAAGCCTAGCTTGTAGGATTTTGAGCATCACCTTGCTGGCATGTGAAATGAGCGCAATTGTGTGGTAGTTTGAACACTCTTTGGCGTTGCCCTTCTTTGGAATTGGAATGTAAACTGACCTTTTCCAGTCTTGTGGCCACTGTTGAGTGTTCCATTTGTTGGCATATTGAATGCAGCACTTTAACAGCATCATCTTTTAGGATTTTCAATAGCTCAGCTGGAATACTGTCATCTCCGCTAGCTTTGTTGTTAGTAATGCTTCCTAAGGCCCACTTGACTTCACTCTCTAGGATGTCCGGCTCATGTTCAGTGACCGCACTATCATGGCTATCAGGGACATTCAGATCTTTCCTGTATAGTTCTTCTGTGTATTCTTGCCACCTCTTCTTAATCTCATCTGCTTCTGTTAGGTCCCTGCCTTCTTTGTCCTTTATCATGCCTGTCTTTGCACAAAACGTTCCCTTGAGATATATTTATCCCCCCCTCTCCCAATTGTGGCCATATTATTCCAATAAAAACTGCATTTGTAGTATCCTGTCAATATTTTAAAACTAGTTTGTACGTTGTTAAAAATCACTATTTATGTTACTGCACACACCATTGAATAACTTGCAGTTCTTACATATTGTATCTGTAAACAAAGAAAAATAAGCAAGATTAGAATTGTGGGTCTCTTACCACATTGTGGGTCTCTCTCTTGCTCCAGCAGCCTTGTGCTTAGATTACCATTGTTGTATATATGTGTAACCTTTTTCTACCGTTGTCACTATCCTTTAGCACTGACAACTTTATGGGCTTCAGGCCCTCTTTTCAAAGTGACTTAATTCGTTGGTACAGAGGAACAGGGGGTTTTGGTTGTTTGCTTCTCAGTTGTAGGATAGAGAAAAATAAAGCCTAAATGAGAATTGTTGTGATTGTAGCAATGATTAAAATCTAGGAAAGAGAGCCCTAAAAGGCCTAAGTATATGGACTCCTGGTCAATTTAGGGCATGATCCTATGCATATTTAGACACAAAAAGTCTGGCTGGCTGGGGAATGCTGGAAGTTGTAGGACTTTTTATAAACTGCCTTGAGTGCTAGAAAGTCAGGATACAAATCAAGTAATAACCAAAAAAATAGAATTGCACCTTTAGTAAATCATATGGGTACTGCTAATCATTTTATGTACAGTACCTATATTTTATGTACAGTACCTTGCATTTCTGTTATGGCCTATGGCTAATATGGAAATAACCCTGAACTAAACTGTATTCTTTTCATTTAGAAGATAAATAACAGACAACGGTTGTCCCCGAACCATATGTTTGGGAGTAGCCTCATTGACTTGAATAAAGTGAGACTAAGGGTGCATGCAATCCAATGCATTTTAGACAGAAAACAGTCCTACGACTCCCAGCAGTACCCAGTTAGCCATGCTGGCTGGGGAATGCTGGGAATTGTAGGACTTTTTTCTGTCTAAAGATGCATAGGATTGCACCCTAAATGTTTAAACAAGTAATTTGAGAAACTGCACTCCCAGTATTATTGCAATCCAATAACATTGCAGGTGTTGGATAGCAAGAGATGGATACTACCACCATGACTTTAGAAACAAAGGTTTTGAGGGCCACTTTGTTTTGAAGTGTTATATTTAATCAAGAGGAAATTACATGTAAGATAGTACAGCTTCAGGTGGGCTTTATATGGTGTTTAATTCTAGTTGTTGCAGTGTTGCTGCTTATTTGACCCACAAAACAAGAGGTGTAGCATTAAAAAAATCTATTTATTGCATTCACTTCATGGAAATGGTTTTGTTCTTTTCTAAAGAAAGCTTTTGAATTCTTTGAAGAAGCTAAGGTAGAAGGGTAGTATAGCTGCATATGAATTGTGGGACTGCAGAAATGCTCAACTGCTTTGTCTGCATGTTTTCAGATCCCACTACCTGTAATGTAAAACTCCTAAAATTTGAAATAGTATAGATTTAATTATAGGAAATAACTGATACATGTGATTTTGGAGAGGCAATTGCAAGTGTTCTTCATTGATTATGTTTAGAAGTAAGCAAGTCTTTGTGAATAAGGGAAACTTTATTATGAAACACAAATGCTGTGTTCCATAACATTCTCTCACCTTGCTATTGTATTTATATAGTATTTGAAAGTGCAGAAAGAACTTGATATACATTATGTTATTGTTACAACTCTGTGTGATAGGTCAGTGCTCTTTCAGTATTTCAGATAAATTACTGAAAGAGAGAGAGGGTTGCCAAAGGCCACAATGTTATGCAAGTTCAGCAGAAAAAAGTCCTACAACTCCCAGCATTCCCCAGCCAGCATGGGTAACTGGGTAATGCTGGGAGTTGTAGGACAGTTTTCTGTCTAAACATGCATAGGATTGCGTCCTTACACTATAATCCTATACGTCAGCCTTCCCCAATCTGGTGCCCTCCAGATGTTTTGGACTTTAACTTCCAGCCACCATGGCCAATAGGCAGGAGTTGTTGTTGAAAACAGTTGTAGGTCACCAGGCTGGAGAAGGCTGCTGTATATACCTACCTGGGAGTAAACCTCATTGAACATAGTGGGACTTACTTCTGAGTAAATGTGCATAGAATTGCATTGTTAGTGAGTTTACTCCAGAGGTGAGATCCAATTCAAATACTTCTTGAATCATAACTCATTTTCTTACCCACCATGCTATACCAGAGGATGCTCATATCTATTCCCTCCCATCCCTCTATGGCACAACGGAAAGATTTGGCACAGCTCCACTAACGCTATTTGAGTTTCCGTAATGACACCACTGGATACTGCCCATAATGTGCACATGTGCCCACATATGGAGGAGCCTGAATTATATGATCTTCCCTACAAACTGGGGGTTATAATGAAATGACAAAGATTTATCCGTTAGGCACCAAATCCGAGGGACTGAGCTAGTAAAGTTGAGGTAGATACATTATTTGCTTCCGTAGAGACATATGTCTTTAACCATACAAGAAAATCTTGTTAGATTGGAACTAATTTATGACTCTCAGCTTGTGAACAGTATATTATCTTGATGACAAATTAAGATCGTTAAAAATAATTAAATATTAAAGTTTAGGGACATAGGATGCTGCCTTATCCAGGGTCAGAGCATCAGTCCATCTAGTGTAATACTGTCTACTACAACTGGTAGTGGCTGTAGAACGACTCAAGTAGTGGCATTCTTGAGCACAGCTACCTGAGAAGTGGGAATGTGTGGCCCTCCAGATATTGTTGAACTGCAATTTCCATCAGCCCTCAACATTGGCTATGCTGACTACGGCTGATGGAACTTGCAGCCCAGCAACATCAGGAGGACCACATGTGCCCCTCCCCCTGTTTTAACTGGAGAGCGAGGATTGAACCTTAGACCTGGAAGCTGAAGCTCAAATATTCTGGCCACCTAATGCGAAGAGAAAACTCTCTGGAAAAGACCCTGATGCTGGGAAAGACTGAAGGCAAAAGGAGAAGGGGACAGCAGAGGATGAGATGGCTAGATAGCATCACTGATGCAATGAATATGGACTTGAGCACGCTCCGGGAGAGAGCGCAGGACAGGAAGGCCTGGCGTGCTACGGTCCATGGGGTCACGAAGAGTCGGACCCAACTGAACAACAACAAAAATGTAAGCCATGTGTTGTATCTCTGAAATAGAGTTTCTCCAGGTTGAGTTGGGAGTGTAGCTGTCTGAACTCATTCATTTATGGTCATCTAGAATGTTCTTCTTAGGGTGATCTGTTGAAAAAAATAAATGGTGGCAGTGAAGCTAAGAATAAAATGTTAATTTTGCAAAAGTAGATGAGCTCAATTTTTGCTAATCTGCATTTCTAAACTATGATTAAAAGAAATAAAATGAGGCAGATATATTGGGTTGAGATGGTATTTGATGATGAACCTAGGCACTGTTCTTGCAGGAGAGTATTCTTATACTTCAACCCAATAAATTATCTAGCATATCAAGTTTTTGTAAAAAGTATATATATCACTTCGAGTTCCCAATTTCCATTACAGTTATAGAGACTCCTACAGGGATATCTAGCAACTCTACCTAAATGCTAGCCTGAGGCTCTTGAAATAAAAAAATAATTAGCTTGATTTTCTGGAATTTGCAATTGTAGTGAATTCATAGAAGTGTGATTGATTAAAAGTGAGTAAAGAAAAGAATAACAGTACAGTATTGGTATCTGCAGTCTGAACTAGAATTAAAATGACATCTTTCACAGAAATGTCTTCAATATGAATGAAAATCCTTCTTGTTCTCAAGGAAGCAGTTTATCTACATTTATAGACAGTACTTAAGCCTGCAGTGAAGCACATAATGTTGCCAATTGAATACTCTCATTATTTGAATAATGCAAAGAATGTTGCATATTGAGTTGGAAAGCCTCTCCCTGAGCCTATATGGCCATGTGTATGGTAAACTAGTATGCTTCTCTTGCTTAGTGTCACAAGTGTCTATAACCAGGCCATGCTAGTACTGGTTGATGGATGGGGAAAATATAAAACTTGCCTGTGGCATGTATCTTACTTGAAGTCAGTGAAAATAAATGAGGATAATTTGTGATTATTGCTCAATGGTTAAATGATGCACTGACTTCCTCAAGGAGGGAGAAGGGGAATTCTAATATAGTCATGTATCTTAAGAAATGTTTGTGTCAGCTTTCATGGTTTTTGCCTTGTCAGTCTTGTTTAACTAGTTTATCCTATTCCTGCCATGGCATTAAATGATAGCAAGGAAGCCTCCTTGCATCTGATTTTTGAGGAATGTCTTCTAATACTACTTTAAATACTGAAATAAATGTTGGTACACGAGTTCACACTTTTGATCTTCTAGCTCATCACATGGCTAGCTAAAATTAAGAAACTTAAGTAATGAATGCTTCAAGGTAATACCCAGTTAATACTTATATTAAAACTACTAAGCCTTATAATGTCCAAGGCCTGCAGTAACAGTATTACTTTCAGGTTGACTTTTATCTTTGTATATCCTTTGAACTTAATGAATTGGAAGTATGACTCAGACTGTCTTTGCTTGAACCCAGTTTAGAGACAGACCCTCAAAAAAATACTAACAGCACAATCCTATACCCATTTTCCTGGGAGTAAATCCCACTGAACTCAGTGGCACTTACATCTGAGTAGACATATATAGGATTGTGCTCTAAGTTATCAAATGTATTTCACAAATTAGCTGTGAAAGTAATGCTGACATAAACCTTACTGTTGGGATGCCCTGGTGTTCAGAAGCAAGTGTTTGAGTCAAGTTCGAACAGAGTCTTTAACCCAGGTCTCATAGGTTCAGCACTTTGTGCATTAAATAATGGGCTTTGTGTAGTTGGTTTTTAGGTTTCATAGCTTTACATAGCTATAGATGCATATATTAATATTCCTAACTCTGTTGAGTCTATTCATATTTAAAGAAATTGTCGTTGCTTTTAAAGACTCTCTGGAATGAAAACCATGACATCTACAGATTATTATCACAATCATTTATCCATGCTCTGGTAACTTCTTGGTCAGGCGACTGGATTATGTTATATATAGGGCTGCCATTGAAGACTGTTCAGAACATGTAGCTAGTACAGAATGTTGGGACAAGATTTCTAACTGGAACAGCTCACTGAGAACATACCTTGCAAGTATTAAAATAACTTTTAAAGAGCGCAATCCTATGCAAATTTAGAGAGAAAAAGGTTCTACAACTCCCAGCATACCCAGCTAGGATTGCACCTTAAAAATATTATTATTATGTTATTTTGTTACTTGCATAATATATGGTGATATCATAATACTTGATATGTAATAACACCAAATATTGCCCACAATGATCAAATCTTAACATTAGAGGTAATCGCAAATTAAAAGCAGCCTTAAAAATGTAAACACAATCATTTTTATACCGAAGCTGACATTAAATCATCCCCCCAAAAGTAAAGGGTTTTAATGATTCCTGAGCTTTTTCTTTTTCAGTAAATAAAAAAAGACTCCACTTTCTATAAATCACTCCTCTATTAGTCTCCATTCTCTTACTCTTATCAGATTAGTCAGTTTAACCATAGTAGCCAAAATAAAATAGGTTGTGATCTAGGAGAAAGCATTTTCAGCAGTGGTGCTTTACTTGGGGAACTCCCTCCCCAGAGAGGCCTGTCTAGCATATATTCAGTTATCTTTTGAGCATCAGGCATAATCCTTTCTTTTTAGGAATTTTAGATCAGCTGTTTAGTTAGTTTTTTGTTTAAACGCTGATTGTATTACGTTCTTATTGACATCTTTATGTAAACTGCCCTGGGATCTTTTTTTATGCAATGTGGTATATAAATACTATTACTATATAATTACTATTACTATTTTTACAAGTAAAGCATACTGTTGCAGTTTGAAGTGATGCTATTCAGGATTCCAGCCACCCCATTCCATTTCCCCTCCTTCCCAGGTCCACCCCCCCCCCCCGCCTCAGCATTTTAAGGCCACTAAGCACACTTCGTCCTCATTGTGTTTTCTTCCCCTTAAGGTTTTTTCTAAAAGTTTTTTTGTACTTTTGCAAAACTTAGGGTTGCCTCCAGCCTGCTGATACCTCCCTCTTGTGTGCAGGTGGTGCCCTTTTGCCTATATGAGCAATGGAACTCATAGCCTAGACATTGGGAAATAGAGGGGATGATTATTTACTTGTATAGCAGCATACATGCAGCATGCATGTACTGGCGTGTTACAAAGACTGCAAGGATGAGTCTGTGCCCCAAAGGAGTTACAATTTAGGAAACCAGAGGAAGGTGAAGGAAATGGAGCTACAGATAAACATTGGAAAAATATGTAATTATTCCAGTAGTAGAGTATAGGGACTAAGGGGTTATGCAAAGACTTTATGGGAAAATCCCTCTATATTTAAAAAAAAGTTCAAAATGAGAAGCATTCCATTGTTTTTTGTTGTCTAATGAATAGAAGTTGAGTATACATACTTACTTGGAAATAAGCCATCTTGAATTCAATGAGACTTACTTCTGAGTAGACATGCATAGCATTATGCTGTAAGGCGTATAAATTGTGCTACACTTGTCCAAAGTTTGCAAATTATTATATAATAGAAATCAGAACAGTCTTATCACTCACATTAGAATTCAGTGGTGGTATGCTATATATTACTCCTAACTTCAGTCATAATTAAGATTAAATTTTCTATGGTCATAAGGCCACATTAATGCTTGCAGTTTTATTGTAGGATAGTAAATGAAGTTGGAGATAAATGTTTTCCCGTTTTAAAAATACAGACCAGTTATGATGGTGTGTTACTTTTGCATGGATTTGTTGTAAGTGTGTGTGTGTGCATGTGTGTTTTAAAAGTGCCGATTACCAACCACCTAAACAGGCCTTGTTTAAAAAATAATTTTGATCCATTTCTCTGATTCTTAATTTTAAAAACCTTATGTGCTGAACAAAAAAGGGATGTTTAAACACCATTGTGGTTACTAGAAGTAATTTCTGTGTGTTAACACACATCTTAATTATTAGAGTACTAACTCTTAGGGAGTTCTGAGAGTTAATTGCCACCAATAGAAGAAGAAAAATTCCTTAAGATTTTTACATAATTGGCAAAAACAAGTAAGGCCTTTCAACCAGAAGTATTTGTGTTCTTTGTCTACAGTGTTCATGAAGAGGAAGATCTGCTTCCCAAAGGCAGCATTATTTTAAGAGTTAAAAAATACATTTTATCCCATGTCCTCTTTCACTTCGAAGGTATGGACAAGATGAATGAATACTGTGATGCACACAGATGTAGACAAGTGGCTGATTAATGAGGTTATGTTATTGGCAGAGAATGACAAGGCACAAATTTCTAGCCTGGTGGTGCAATATGACAAGGAAGCTTTGTAGAGTCTTTAAATAGAATCAAGATTAAGTGCTTAAATAACTGCTTAAAAGCACACCTTTGTATACATAAGGAGTTTTGCAATTCCACTAAGGGTACACATGCTTTACTACCATATAATTAAATATATTTAATAATTTGTTTGGAATATTTTCATAACAATATTTTGAATGCCCATTAATAGCCCTATTTTGGTTTTAAGTTCTTTCCTCAACTATAAAGACGTAACATTAAAAGCTGAGCTTTAAAATCCTAGAATTGTACTGTAGCCTTTTGGAGTAAACTTGAAAAGTAATGCATGTTAAATATTTAATTTCAGTTCTATGGGATCTACTGATATCTTGTCACCATTATTCCATTAAAACATTGCAGCTTTTTCCAGATTTCCTTAGTCCCTTCTTTCCGCCCCCTTCCAGACCAGTTTTGTTTCTACTTAAAACAATTTGACATTGGAATATAGTTGGCTGTCGAAGTACAAATCAGTCAGTACTGTAATCATACAGAAGATATAGAAATTGAAAGTTTAGAACAGCATCTCCTCCAAATGCCTGGGGGTTTGTGAAAGCATTTTTATCAAGAGTTCTGTTTTTGCTATATGTAGGCTGTGTAGTAAATTTTAATAACTGGGGGCAAGGTCAAGAGTTAGTGTGAACTCAAGGATTTTCCCCCATGGATAGGGTAAATTGTGTAGCTTTTACCTGGACTGTGTAAGGAAAAGGGTAAAGAGATGTATAGAAGTTCTACATCATGATTCCCACAAACACTCTGTGAACTGGATCTCTCCAGTTTTTCATGCAAGTTAGTTTATTGTGCCAATTTAAGAGAGCAAATAAGGGAGCAATCTTATGGCCACTAGACAGCAGCTAGACGGCCATAGGATATCGTATTATCCAGGAATCAACCTCGGAGCCTGCACTCTGAGGTTGGTTCCTGGAGAACCGACCTCCCACACTTCCATGCTGCTGCAGAAGCAGCGTGGAACAGCCCCATCCTCCACACTCACAAGAGGAGTGCAGAGTGGCCGAAAAGGGGTGTTCCAGGGCGGGGAAGGCGGAAATGCTTGTACGGCACATCCAATGTACATACAGCTGCCTCCTCCCCAGCTCCATCCTCCTGCAGCTAGACAGCCACAATCGTATGTCTAGCAAAAATGCAGGGCAGGAGATTCACGGAGGGAACAATCCCCTCCATGCTTCTCCTGCCGTGCTTTGGATAGGTGGTCGCCTCCGAGTTCAGAGGCGGCCACCTATCTGGATAGGATTGCACCTTAAGAGTCTCTTTTGTATATGAGCTGAAATGATAAGCATGTCTTGATATTTTTAAGGCATAAAAGAGTTAGGAAAATTATATTAGTGCTACTTGATCTGGTTTTGTAGAGATAGCAAGGACTGAGGGTTGAGTTTTCAGAAACTGTGCTTTGTTTGACCTAGCCAGCTGTTTCTATTTTGGGTTGCTGTCTGAGTAGTGACCTGATTCTGTACTAGGATCAGGGTAATGTTTTATTCAATACAAGAAAATGGAAAATCTGGCAAGAACTAAGATCCTTGTGTCAATGGTTTTATTTAGCTTTCTGTTGGAGCTACTGTCAATAGCAAGATAAAGCTGATGACAGAAAACAAGGGATTTGCTATTCATTATTCATAACTTGCTAAAGGCTTAAGAATATAAAGGCTACCATGTGGTTCTTTTTGTATACCTTCTATTGTTTAGAATAGAGCTGAGCTATAAATTTCATGAAAATTGTTTTAAAAATAAATGTGATGTTCCAGTGCCATATGAAAAATGAATTTGAAAGTCTCAATACTGTCCATTATATTTCAGTCATATAAATTAGTGTTAAACATGTTTTCAACTTCAAAGGGTAGCCTTTAATGACTAATTCAGGAGTGTTATTTTGCAATATTGTATTGTCACTTTTTATTCTTCCTATCATCCAAATGAACTTTAGACCTCCCTGGGTGTTAGGTTGCCTCAAGGCATTCCACAGTTTTATCTGAGTGGCCCAGTTCTTCAGTTTTGTCCTCATTAACAGTACTAAGGTAACCATAAAATTTTCTGCAAATAGAGCAAGCTATGGAAGATGTAACCAAAAATAACCTGAAACTAGTGGAATTTTTAAAAATACTAAAAACTCTTTTACCCAAGAAGGAGATGATGCATACATAACATAGAATACTATTCTATTCTATGTTATGTATGCGTCATCTCCTTCTTGGTTAAAAGAGTATTTAGTATTTTTTAAAATTCCACTAGTTTCAGGTTATTTTTGGTTCCAGAGCCACTGAAACTTTAGTCTCTGCTGCATTGGTGGCTATATTTCCATTTGCTTTATGGTATTGCTTCTTTGCTAAAAAATTGAATTCTCTTTATACCAAGACGAAAAAGTGAAGTGTTCAATTTGTATCTCTTGCATGTACATTTTTGGCGGGGTGGCTTTCCCAAGAGGATTTGGTGAAGCTGATTTGCTGAGATCGAAACTCCTTCAGGTGGAATGGTGTTAAAGTTCTTGATGTCCTTATTCATTCATAAGAATTACAAAGCAGCATACATAGTTCAAGTTTTGCTTGCTTGACAAAAATTTAATTATTTGTATAAACTGCAGGAATCTTATATAAAGCTGTTCATATCAATAGTGTACCATCTTTGGGCACGTATGCCACAGCTCAAATCTACAGTATGAGAGTGTGCTACTCCAGTATGTATTATGATACATATGCTGCTTCCCTGTGTTTTGGGGGTTTGCCGCTAGTCAACTAACCTTGGAAGCAGGCAGCAACATGATTCAGGAGCAGTAAGAAGAATGCAGGCCTGTTTCGGTGCTTTAGTTCAGTCCATAGACCTTTTATGTGGATGGATAACAAACTACTTCTGCTTGTGCCAGTTTGGTGCCACTGAGGGAGCTACCCATGATTTATAGCAAGTCTTCCTATATAAGGAAGACTGCTTCTGTCACTGGCTGAGCAAGATCCAGCTGCTCAGCCTCACTCAAGATTTTGGTGAGAGTAAGCAACCATTCCCTTGCCTCAAAGGATTTTGGTGTGAACTGTTACCTGGTATGATACCAGAGAAGAACAAGAATGAGGGAAGGAAATGCTGTCTGGATATTCCTGGTTCAATATGGGCTCCATGTAATTTCTGGTCCTGTACTAATTTGAATGTGATTTTATTGGGGGGAACATTTGCAAGCCACACCGAGAGTGTCTTGGGGCTATAAAGCAGGATATAAAAGTATTTTAACCATGAACTAATCTGAATTCATATACATTTTACAAAATGAAAGTGTCTTATAAATTACTGGAATTGGCTAAGGATGAGACAGCTGTTGAACTGCATGTATAGATTTGTGTGCTTAACCACATTAGTTTGTTTCATAATCATTCATGATTACTGAAAGCGATATAGGGTTAGATCCAACACCATGCTGGCAGACGAAGGCTAGTGCAACAGGACTTTCTCGCACTCCTCCCTCTGCCTCCCTCCATGGTGCCAGAAAAGCTTTTTCCCAGCCCCCCCGGAGCAAACTTTGATGTAGGGTTTTGCAAGGGGGAGGGAGGATTGTTCCCTTCCTGATTCTGCAGACAGAACTGCTTCTGTGAGCGGAATGATAGCTTTGGAAACAACCCATCCATTTGTTTTTTATAACTGTTACCTCAGGAACTCTTCTTCTTCCCTCCCCATTTCCTCTACCTGCAGTGCCCCCACCTCCATACGTGAAACACAGGAGACATGGCCTTTTCAGTTGTAGTGCCCCAGTTTTGAAATGCCTTCCACTGTCCATTTGCTCAGCACCCTTTTTAATGGCTTGAAAAAGTTTCAGTTGAAAGTTTTGCTTGTTATTGTATTGCTTTGTCAGTGGAAGTTACTTGTTTGTTTATTGTACTGATTTTTCTTTTATTTCTGAATGGTATTGATCTTACTTACCTTGTATGCCACCTTGGAAATCAAGGTTGAACATGGGAATAAGTCCTATTAGTTCTGGTTGGCATTCAGCTTATAAATTCCTTCAGATTCCTAAGTGATCATCTTTGTAGAATGACTATGTCAACCCTGTATTAGCTATATTTTGAGACGGAGTGAACACTGCCATTTAATACTTGAAATGATGAGGCATGCATGTGTGCTACCTTTGCAGAAAAAAGAGGTGTGTAAATCCAGATCAGTTTTGAAAACACTAAGCAATTTAGGATGCAATTTTCTAAACTCACCCACCATTGAACTCAGTGGAACCTACTTCTGAGTAAGCATGAATAGGATTACACTGTCAGAGTTTAAGCTGACAATTCAGTTATTAAATAGATTGTTTCAGACACTGATGTTGTAAAAATACATGTTTTTTTAATTATAGTTATGGGATTAAGCATACATCTCTACTATATATTTTTAAAAATCTGCTAGGTTAAGCTTTGCTGTGTTTGACTTAGCAACATAGCTGTAAGAAGCATTGCTCCATCTAAATAAAGAAACAAGCCATAACTTTTGGTGGAAATAACGTTGCTTTTACTATATTGACAGGTTTAGTTTCCTGATGTGTGACTTCTGCTTAATTTACAGGAGTTGCTGGGTGTGTTTTGCCACTGATGAGGATGACAGAACAGCAGAGTGGGTGAGACCATGCAGGTGTAGAGGCTCTACAAAATGGGTTCACCAAACTTGTCTACAGCGCTGGGTGGACGAAAAGCAGAGAGGGAACAGTACAGCTCGAGTTGCCTGTCCTCAGTGCAATGCAGAATACTTAATAGTATTTCCAAAACTAGGTAAGATGCACATATCAATTGAAATGAAATAGCTTCTTTCAATATGTCATGTGTCAGTCACCTGCATGTGAACATTTGGGGGCAGAGGCAGAACTGGCATTTTACATTCACATTTGTTTTCCTCTTCCTTTAGCACTTAATATTGATTTCATCTATCCAACTATTTATATCCTGCCCTGAGATTCTCAGGGTAGCTCATAGCACCAATCATAAAACAATAATAGAAAATGTAAAAACAGTTAATAGAGAATAGACAATAATAATTTACAAACTAGGCACAGGGTAAATGTCAAAGGGTAGGGATATAGGGATCAGTCTGTTTTCATTCCATGTCAGTTTTGCATTTCATAAGTCTGTTTCCCTCTTCCACGTTAATGTGCATTTACTTCAGAGGAAAATCCACATGAATTATATGTTACACATTTTATATGCGTTTTAGCATAAAGTACACATTTTTATAAATATATCTTCATATGTTTTTGAAACCGAAAACTGTATTGCAAAACCCAGAGAAGTGCAAAACCGGAAGGATAAATGTATTCCAATCTGCACATCAGTTCAGGAGGTGTGAATCCAATCAGTTTGTCTCAAAATGCAGACTGAATGAAATTCTCAAGCATCCCTATTAAAAACCATAATATACTATAAGTACTGTTGCAGGGATATGCACAGACAATCAACATGGAGAGTTACACAATCTTCCTCCAGTTTTTAAACACTTAATAGTTACAGCATTGACATTACATGCTGCCTTATATGATGGGGGGAGTGTTCCTGATTCTCATCCTTCTGTATTGGATCTCTGCGCAAGCAAGTGTGTGAAGTGGCCCATTCAGTTCCACTTATTAAAAATGAAAACACTTGAACAATAGGAGTGCTAGAAGAGCAACTGCTGCATCTGTGTCTTATGGCAAGCATATGTAAAGATTTAGTTTAGCCTGATTGGATTTTTTTTTTTAAATTTAACAGTTTTATCTTTAACACTGGAATTTAATTCTAATATAGTACTAAAGCATCTCTGTAGAATAATTTATTTGAAATACATTACTTATTCAGAGGATAAAAGTGTAAAGTAGAAAATTATATGCCACTTTAAAAGAAGTATCAGTTCTAATATTTTAGCATTTCATAAATGCTCTCTTTTAGATTATGATTTTAAATTGTATGTAAAAAAAAGAAACAAAGCTGTATATAAATGAAAGAATGTTAGGTGGGACTGAGAGTTGCAGGCAAACCTTTCACACATGTAAGAGGGCTCCTTTCTACTCCGTGAGGCTTCTGAGGTCTCCCTTTGTGCTGTCTGAAATGGCTGGCCTCTAATATAGTGCAAGAAGCTGCAGTCTGAGTGGGGATTGGAGCAGCCTTGTATGTTTGATATACCTACTGTGTGAAGTTTGTATCTCAACCATAGTACTTCCAAAATCTCAGGAACAGATGATTATGGGTACAATATCTCTGTAAAATTTATATCTGCTTTTTGCTATGTTTTTATTCTGTGCTATACTTTTTTTGCGGGGGGGGGAGGGGACGACGACACTACTTGAATACCTAAAAGATTGTAGCTGTGCCTTCTGACTTAAGAAGGGCAGTCTCTAGGTAAGTTGATGGTGAAAACAAAAGGCAGAAGAAAAGCTGGTGTACTACACTGTCACACAGTAACGTTGACTCTTCCAAATCAGGACACAAGAAGCTTTCTGTTCTTGGTTTAGTGTTTTGTTCAATTTCTGCATCTTTAAACAAATACTCTAACTATATACCGATCACAGATGTAGCAATTTAATGATGAAGAACATTAGCTATTTAGAAAGGCATCAGGTTGCTATAGAAACATACCAGTTATGCACAGTACGGTAACTTTGCAGAAAGAAAGAAAAAATTTCTTGCTAACTGAAATGAGAACTGCCACAATATCACTGCTTTGTACACTTTCAGTTCATGAACTTCACTACAGAATCTTCTCCTTTATGTTACAGGTCCAGTTGTTTATGTCTTGGATCTAGCAGATCGCCTTATCTCAAAAGCCTGTCCGTTTGCTGCAGCTGGAATAATGGTGGGCTCTATCTACTGGACAGCTGTCACTTATGGAGCTGTAACAGTGATGCAGGTTCAGATAAACTTTCTAAATGTTAAATTATTGTAATCAAGCTGGAACTGCTAGAGATTTGCTGAAGAAACCCTTTTTTTGGTAAGGAAGAGAATTTAGAGACAGGATTGGAAAACACAGTTTACTAGGCCTGGCTCTAGATTTTGCTCCCTCTACCCATGTAGGTTTTACCCCTCTTGTTCCCTCCTCCCACTTCATGAACTTATGTGCTTACAGATTCAGAAATCCCATCCAACAGGCACACCTATATTTGGCTCTTCTCTCTGAGCACACAAAGAAAAGTCTTCAGAAAAACAAAGTAATGTAGCTGCATGCCTGATCTCAGTTAGAAGAGCATTCCATAGGGTGGGAGGCCCTGCTCATGGTGGTTTCTAAGCAGATCTCTGACCCATGTGGGACCATCAGAATGCCTCCTCAGAAGACCTAAGGGATCAGACAAGATGATAAGAGAAAAGGCATGTCCTCAAGTGTCCTGGGCCCAAGTTATTCAGGGTTTTATAGGCTAGTACCAGAACCTTAAACCTGGCCTGGCAGCAAATGGGCAGCCAGTGCAGAGCCTTCAGGAGAGGTGTTAACATACTGATATGCAGTGGCACCTGACAACAGCCGGGTAGGCATATTCTTCCCTAGCTGCGGCATTCAGACAAACCTCAAGGACAGCCCCACATAAAACACACTGCAGTATATAACACATTGCAGCATCTAATATTGAGGTTACCAAGACCTGCACCATTGCAGCCAAGCCATCCTCTAACATAGCTTTAGAAAATCAGCCAATTCATCAGTTGCTTGCTGTTAGGCCAAGTTGACACATGGCACATTGTAGCTTGAAACATTTTTTTTAGAACGTAACTGTGGTGCTGTACCAGACCAAGGGTCTTTCTAATCCAGCACTTTGTTTCCTGCAGTGACCAGTCATGTAGTTATTCACTTCCTGCATCTGTTCTTACCTCAAAGCCTTAAACAGCAGATGTGTTTCTAAAATAACTATTAAATGTTTGTTCAGAGACTCCCTAGAAAGTGGTTTGAAATTGTGTCCACATCTTAGGTACAAATGTCTCCTGTGTTGGATCATGGCTATGTGTTCTTGTTCAGACAAAGTGCAATCTGAAATTTGGTTAGGCAAAATACAGCAGAGCTATCTTCCATTCATCTTAAAATAAATGCTAAATATTAAGTATTCTTAATTTTTAGTGCTAGAGCATTCAAAGTGCTTTGTACACACTGACCTGGCTCGCACGGTTTGTTGTTGGGTTGTGAACTCTGGGTTGTTCATGGTTAACTACCCATAGTTAAACCATAGTGCAGGGTTCACATATAATGACAACCGATGAGTCAACAACTGGAGGTCAGACAGGCGTCAATGTTGTGTTGCTTTTGGTGCCTCCTGAAGGTGCTGTTATTTCGAGATGCCTTCTTTGAATGACCAGCTGCAGTTCATTAAGTTCAGAATCTGTTTCTTTGTAAATATTTTAATTGTTTTAATATGGTATTTTATTTTATCTTGTTCACTGCTCTGAAATTGTTGATGTGGAGTGGTATATAAATATTGTAAATAAATAAATAAACAATCCACATTCAACCCATACTGAACCTGTACTCTGGGTTGTCGTTACCTGCAAATCAGGTCATTGAGTAGCTTTTACCTGTGGTCACCTAGTGAGTAGAGGCAAGATCTAACCTAATTTGTAGCTCAGTCTTCAAGCTTCTCTGCTACACCACCTCCATCAGGCTTACAAGTTTCCATATGGGGAAGCTGAACTGCTTAAATAAACTTCATAAGTGAACTTTAAAATACAGTGGGTTTAGAATTATCGTATCACATTTATATCCCACTTTTCATCCAAGGTGGCACAAGTGGTGGTATTACATTTTATTCTTACAATCACAACAATCCTTTGAGATGTTTCAGGCGGAGAGAGTTACTAGTCCAATATTACCGCTCAGTAGCTCAAATGGTAGACCATAGGACTGCAGAGGAATTGCCTTGTAGGGATCCTTAAATTGTCAAGGACTAGTATGGCTAGTGGACAGTGTGTCAGATATGAACCATGGAGACCTGGATTCAAGACAGTGCTCTACATGAAGCTCACTGGATGACCTTGGGCCACCCATTCTCTCTTGGCCTAACCTCCATCTCAGAGTAGTTGCATTGATAAAATGGGATAATCCTCTTGTATGCTCCCCTGAGATCCTTAGAGCGAAGATGGGATAAAAATGGAATAAATACCTAGTGAGAGCAGAGACGACTCAGTTTAAGCCCTCAGACTGATTATGGGCTTTCTATAAAGCTATAAAATCACCTCTCTTGCTCCTTCTGCCCTGCTGGCAGCAGCCCAGCAGGCCATTGGATATTTGGAAGCCTCAAAGGCTTCCTTCTAACGGGTAGCAACCCAGTAGGGTTGCGCCCTTACAAAGCTGGCTCTCTTAAGTACTTACATGTTTCTGTTAGAAATCCAGTCCATTTCAGATTGGACTGCATCTTGTTAAAATGATTTGCCAAGTTAGAGTTACAAGATCTTTTTCTGTGCTGCCAAACTCATATGAAGTAATCCCTTTTCTTAGCAGACAGAAGGTTTATTTGACATGATGGTGCAGTGGTATATCTAGCAGACAACACACACCATTGCCTAATCCTGTGAGTTGCTGGACTGAATACCAGCTCATATCTGGAACTATGGTCTGAGTCTGTGCAGTAGAGGCTGGCAACTAGCTACCCTTACACCAGCATAGTGATGTAGTGAAAGGGCACTTGTGTTCTCTGTAAGATAGCTGGGTACTCTCCAGCCCCATCTGCCATATTCTCCAAACCTTTTTGTTCAACTGAAGTTGCTGATGTATAGTAGAGGATAGGTGGTTGCCCAGATTGGGTTGTGCTTTCACTGTAGCACCTAAGCCAGTCCATAGGCCTGGGCTTCAGTGAGCAGCCAGTGAAATTTCGTTTTAATTGGGAAAATCAAAACATTGCACTAAAGCAGTTACTGCTACACTTAAATCAAGAGATAAACTTAAGGGCCAAGTAAACATTATTTTGCTTTGGTTGGTGTAACATCCAAATTAGAGTAGCAATGTGTCTTGATAGATGCCATTTGAATTGCAAATGCTTTTCTACCTAAACTAGTTTTTAAAGAGTTTGGTCATGGTGCCTTATTGACAGGATGTGCCATGTCAATAACACTTGAAATCAAAATATCTAAACCACAATAAAGATTCTTTGAAGCAATCCATTATAAAATAGAGACTGTTACATATCTAGATGTTCCACTCAATGTAACGTGTTCTTTTTTGTTTGTCAGGTTGTGGGTCATAAAGAAGGCCTTGATGTCATGGAAAGAGCTGATCCCTTATTCCTTTTAATTGGACTTCCCACTATCCCAGTTATGCTTATATTGGGAAAGATGATTCGCTGGGAAGACTATGTGCTTCGATTGTGGCGCAAATATTCTAACAAACTACAGATACTGAACAGTATATTTCCAGGTAATGTTATTAAAAACTCCAGGCAGAATATCTAGACTGGGCTCTGTTTCTGTGAGGAGGGATGGTAGGACAGATTTCAGTATCTAAAATGTTGGCAGTTCTTTCCTCTCCCTGTTGCCAAGTGAAAAGACTCTGTCCAACACAGTTTGCCTAGTTTCGGGGTTGGGGGGAGTCACGTATCTCAAATCAGGCTTGTCAGAAGTACTGCAGTTTAAAGAATAAAGCTGTCTTAATAGGAACAATACTTTCTAGTATGTGAAACCAGACGTAAATTGCCATAAATTATTTTTATAGGATTTGTTGCAGGATAGAAGTTGTCTGAATATAAATATACAGTCAAACTATTCCATTGAATGCTAATTGAAACAGAAAGGTTAAATTTATAATACAAATGTGGTTTAGTGCACTCTAATTCTTGGTTAGCAATGGCATTTTTCTTTAGGGATTGGATGTCCTGTTCCTCGTATTCCAGCTGAGGCCAACCCTCTGGCAGATCATGTCTCTGCTACTCGTATTCTGTGTGGAGCTCTCGTCTTTCCCACTATTGCTACAATAGTTGGCAAGTTGATGTTCAGCAGCGTTAACTCTAATCTTCAAAGAACAATTTTGGTAAGACTGTGCAATATTTCTTTATAAAAGTAAACCTGCACAGTTGTAGAAGATTTTATTTCTAGCCTTTTGTCTTTTCTCTACATGGTTATACCTTTCCCCCATAACATGTTACATGATAAACATGCTTCATGTGTGTGTTATGTTTACTTCTGTGTTAAAATATTTCAATACATTTTTAATAGCTGCACTATATAGTACTTCTGAGCGTTCAGAACTCTTCACATGCATTATCTGAGTAACGTTTGCTAATATGAATATTGATTTTCCTTACTAGTTTAGAAGATACATCAATATTATTATACCCATATTGCAGGTGGTAGGCTTGGGTTGAGAGCGCATGATTTGCCTAAGGCCCCTGAGTGAGTTGGATGGATGTTTGAGGTAAAAGTGTTAAGTCATAGGTACCAATACCATTTTGTACATCACTGATTATTGCTTTAAATTGCATACAGTGAGGGTATGCAAAAATTCTACTTCTGCTTGTGACAAGATAATTCATATGACTAGTTTGAGTTCAAAGTTTGCTCTGTTGACAGACTGAAAACAAGACTTTTTGGTCGCCCTGTGGGATGACCTTTGCAGGGAGAGGGACAGGGGAAGTGCAACCCTGTTGATTCTCCTGGGTCACAGGCAGTGGCTGTTCTGAATCAGTACCTGGGCACAGTAATGGACTGGATGAGGGCCAATAAACTGAGACTCAATCCAGACAAGAAAGAGGTACTGTTAGTGGGTGGTTTGTCTGCCTGGCTAGGTGACGTTCAGTCTGTTCTGGAGGGGGTTGCACTTCCCGTAAAGGATCAGGTTCATAGTTTGGGGGTGCTCTTGGACCCAGAACTGTCACTTGAGGCACAGGTGAACTCAGTGGCACGGAGCACCTTTTATCAGCTTAGGCTGGTATACCAACTACGCCCTTATCTGGACAGAGATAGCCTAGCTACTGTTATCCATGCTCTGATAACCTCTCGCCTAGGTTACTGCAATGCATTATATGTGGGGCTGCCTTTGAAAACGGTCCAGAAACTTCAGCTGGTCCAAAACAGGGCAGAGAGATTGTTAACACGGACTGGCCAACGAGATCACATTACGTCAGTACTTTTCCATCTTCACTGGCTGCCAGTCCATGTCCAAGCCCGATTCAAATTGCTGGTATTAATATTCAAATATCTAAACAGCTTGGGGCCAGGTTATCTGAAGGATCGTTTTCTCCCATATATATCGTCCAGGACCCTAAGATCATCTCCAGGGGTCCCTGCCAAAGGAAGTGAGGTTAGTGGCTACTAGGAAGAGGGCCTTTTCTGCTGTGGTACCCCAGCTGTGGAATGAGCTCCCTAGAGAGGTTCGCTTGGTACCTAAATTGTACTCTTTCAGGCTCCAGGTGAAGACCTATTTATTTTCCCAGCATTTTAGCATTATAGTCTTTTAACTTTGCTGTTTTAAATCTGTTACTGTATTTTAAGTCTCTGCGTGGCTGCTAGGTTTTATTCTGGTTGTACTTTTATATTGCAGTTTTAAGCTTTCATGTTTTCTATTGTTTTATGCTGTACTTTGTGGTTTTAATTTTTGTGAGCCACCTAGAGAGCAACGGCTATTGGGTGGTATAGAAATGAAGTAAATAAATAATCAGGTTCTCATGAATTGACTAGGAATAGCCACATCTGAGTATCACTGTGTAAGGAAATGCTAACTTTATTATTGCTACAGCCCAACAAGGATGAAGGACAGCTTTGGTTGTGAGTTTGCCCCAACAAAAGTCACTTTCCTATTTGTATGTATAGTACATACTTGGTGATGAGGGGAAATGGGGAGGCTTGCCATTGAACATTCTTAGAGTATGCAGAATGATATAGAGTGGCTGTCTAGGATTGTCAAGATCTGTCACTCTTCTCCCTGTTCAGTATTCCAGTGTTATGTCAGGGATTTCTTCTCTTCATTGTTTCTGTTGTTGTTGTTGTTATATACAACTTCATATATAAAATCTCTGACCAGTTTACATACAAATATTAAAAATCATATGTAAATACACTACTCAAACAATTTCAACTCCAACAATACAAAGCAATGCAAGGAACAGTGAGGTGGAGCAGTATATGAGCAATTAATTATATCACAAGCCAGAGAAAGCCTAGGGGAACAAGGCCCTTTTCGGGAGGCATTCCAAACATACCACATTTTCCACCTCCCAAACTGCATGGGGTAGGGTGTTTCAGAGGGTGTGTACTGCCACCAAGAAGGCCTACCGTCAAGTTATTACATGGCAACGTTCTGTTTGTAGGACACTGAAAGGCCTCTTCTGATGGTCTTAAAGGTCGGCTGGGTATATAATAGGGGATGGCGGTCTGCTAGGTATCCTTGTCCTGAATTGGTTAGGTTATGTCAGCAAATAACCTTGGACATGGCTCACTTGCTAATAGGCAGCCAGTGCAATTCTTTTAACACAGATGTAATGTGAATGGGGCTGGGTGTCCTACTGAGCACTCTAGCTGCTGCATTCTGCATTAGCTGCAGCTTCTGAACTAAACACAAGGGCAGCCCCACATAGAGTACATGACAATCTAGTTGTTAGGTTACTAATGCATGAACCACAGTGACTAGGCTGTCCCTTTCCAGAATGGCCGTAGTTGGTACACCAACCAAAGTTGGTAATGGGTACTCTGAGCCACTGAAGTCACCTGTGCCCCCCATTACAAAGATGGATCTAGGAGCACCCCCAAACCATTAACCTGTTCCTTCAGAGGGAGCGCAACCCCATCCAGAACAAGTAAAGAACCTAATTTCCGGACCTGGGAACCCCCCACCCATAGCATCTGTGTCTTACCAGAATTCAGCTTTAATTTATTGGCCCTCATCCACCCTATAACTGCAACCAGGAACAGGTTCAGAACATGCATGGCCTCTTCTGACTCAGACATTACAGACAAATAGAGCTGGGTGTCATCAGCATACTAATGATACCTTGCCCCAAATCTCCTAATAACCACTCCCATTGGCTTCATACAGATACTGTACAACACTGGGGCCAAAACAGTACCCTGTGCTACTCCACAGTTCAGCTGCCAAGCAGCTGAGGCACAGTCACCCAATGTTATTCTCTGGTACTGACCCCTTAAGTAAGACAAAGTCACCATAAAACGGTGCTCCCAAGTCACAGGGATTGTCCAGAAGAATATGAACAGCAGTATCAAAAGCTGCTGAGAGACTGAAAAGAAGTAACAAGGTTGCATTCCCCCTGTCCCTCTCCGATGAAGGTCATCCATCAGGGCGACCATGGCCGATTCCATCCTGAAACCAGACTTGAACCCAGACTGGAATGTCCCAAACTACTCAGGTACCATTAACTTGAGCAACAATCTGAAGGTAATAGGCTATCACATTCCACAAAGCATGAACTTCAATTATTTGCTGATTTTCAAAAAACCTCTTGTTTATTATTTCAAGGTCATCTTTCAAACAAATGAGTTCTCAAGGTGGGTTACACTAGCATTACAATTAAAATAGATAAATACAATTATTTAGAAATACTTTGTGGAACACTACATTAAAACAGATATAAAACACAAAATATATCAAATAATAAATAGCAGGATTTTTAAAAGTTACTCAATTTATTAATTAAACTTGCACACCTTATGGAATAAACAAGTTTGGATTACTGCATAATACGAAGCAGGCCTAAACAACCTTTTGAGAAGATAGCAAGTGTGGCACCATTGAAGAGCTCTCTTCCTTGTATGCCATCATTCTTAGTAGTAGTAGTAATTATCATATAATCACTTTATTGCCCACCAAGGCTCTCAAAGCAATGTCAGTTACATAAAATCTAATCAAAACAGCTCTATGAAAAGTGGTAGTTCCTTTTACAGTGCTAGGAAACTGTTATTTTTATTTCCGCATAAGTGTGTTTCTCAAAGCCAAAGTCCCTAGGACAAAAGATAGAAAAGCCCAGTTCAGACTTATTGCTAGAGTATGGTTCAGCATTTCTTACACAAGCCTGCTCCCACAACCTTCTCCTCCAGCATGGCCACAAAGAGAAGATCAGAGGCGTCTGCTTCCATGTTAAGCTTACTACAGTTTATCATTTTGTCTGAACCAGGAACTTCAGTTAGTTTTAACTTACCACAGTTTGTCCTGGGTCAAACGACGTGACAAACCGGTTAATGGAATCAGATGCCTCTGACACCCTTGAGATTGTGCTGAGAGGGGGAGCAGCCAAGCCTGAGGCTTGTGCACATAACACTAGCATTATGTCCAAAATAGTTTGAAGGCTGCGTTCAGACTACTGGGAATGAGCCATCTGCTTCACTGCTCCCATGGTTTGCAATCCTGGTTTGTAGCACTTGCTCAGACCCTATTTTGCTAGTTTGGGCATAATAGCAATTTCTGGTTTGATTAGAACAGGAAACAGGTTAGCCACACATAGGAGGGGAGGTGGGGATGTTTGAGCCCATAGCTCATTCCCAGTCCTCCAAACCATGGTTCACAGGATTGTTTGAATACAGCCATCATTTAGAAATCAATTATCAAAGCAAATAATTCCTCCCCCCACCCCAATTAAGTGAATAAAAACTTCCAAAAGAATGTGTGAACTCAGCATGGGATATTTTTATACAAGAGAAACATTACAGTACTGCATTGTGACAGAGAGCTTCAAATTGTATGCTTCAAATGTTTATATGGAATTGCTCTAATTATCCTAACTTCAAAGAAAATCTTGCTTGACAATTATCTGTGTAAAACCAAGTTTTAAAAAAATAAGATGTTGAACTTGTTCTGTAGGTTTTGAATAATTGTTTTCTTTTATTTTAGGGTGGAATTGCTTTTGTTGCTATAAAAGGAGCTTTCAAGGTCTACTTCAAACAGCAGCAATATTTGCGACAAGCTCATCGGAAAATTTTAAATTACCCTGAGCAAGAAGGTGCATAAATGACTGTGGATGTCAGACTGTTGCAATCTCATCTGCTATATTCAGCAGCATTTTACCAATTCTATTTGGCTACAGGAGCAGAGCTTGGAGGATATGCTGCTGAATTTTGTGTGTCTCCCCCCCCCCCCCCCGACTAATAAAGGACTTTATTATGGCAGGGTGAAGCCTCCTTAGTTGTTGAGCCTAAGAATGTGATTTGTTTTCATTGATGTGTTTTTTTTTGTGGCAGAAGACATCTGAATCATTTTCCTGTGGGCAAATGTTGCTTCTTTTTTTAAACAGAAGCCAAATGGTTGTGAAGCTAATAAATTGTCTGCAGACTGTGTTGAAATATCTTTTGTATGGTTATTGCAGTAAATGCACAGTAGTTTGCTACATGGGGCAAGATAACTGACTTTTAAAGACGTTCCGTTGTTAATTGCCAAGTAGAACTCGGTAATGTCAGATAAGAGTTTCCTTATTCACAGGTGAAGCTAAACAATGAACATGAAGCTCAAAGCCTAAAATCTACTCAAAGATGACAAAAATTAGCTCATTTTCTTGCTAGTTCACGTAGCCCCTCAGAACAGCCCAGACTGCTGGGACATTATAAACCGAACATGCCTGGTTTTGATAAGCACTTGAAATACCAGCAAATTGCTTTTTATTTAATGTTTTTCATCAACTGCTTTCTTTTGGCTCTTTGGTTGTAATGCAAGTTGTAGTATATATAACCACCTGTGAAATTGAAAAACTGAATTACAATCTGTGTCTGTAACAAGTTGCAATGTTAGACTGTTGGTTAGTGCTAATGTACTGTGGAACCCCAGCCAAATTGTGGAATTATTAAATCTAGAAGCAAGGGTTCAAAAATCAGTACTGCTAACACGCAGCCATGTGTAGAAGAAAATATAAATGTTCAGATACAGATGTTAAGATTTGATTTCACAAGTAAAATGTACTTTACAGAAGTAGTTTCCTGATGTAAAATTTTTTACTTGTCTGCCATTCACCTTAACTGCATCTGTTTTGACATCTAAGTGTTGTTGATTTTGCTGGTACCTTTAAGCAAATACTTAGGATTGGAGTATAGATTCCAGTTCTGTACACATGCATGCACAGGCCCCATTCCAGTCAATGAGATGGATTTCCTAGAATATGTCAGGATTGAGGTTTATAAGGGAGGTATTTAAGTTGCGTTTTTTCTTGATAATAGAAATTAGTGAATCAACGTTAAATGTTATTACAATCTGATTCATACAGAACTTATGTAATAAAGGACAGTCAGCCTAGGTTTACACATGGTATTTATTTTGGCAGGATTAAAAGAACCACTGAGTGTCTCTTAAACTCTCAAATTATGTTCAGATTCATACAGTATATATAATGCATGGAGAAAAGTAATAAGCTGTCCTTTTAAAGCACTGGTAAATAGTGGTTCTTCACCAGAATGAAGCAAATGAAAAAATGGGCTTCGTGTTTGCAATAATGTATGCTAGAGAAATATGATTTTGTGTAGCAAGCATTACTTTAAATATTGAAATATAATATTTTAGAAGTGTATAAAAGTGTATATAATGACCAACTAGTATTCAAATATGGATTTATGTGGAAAAATCTAAAGCATAAGAGAACATTCATTTCTTATTGTAAGTATTGAAAAATTACAATAACTTTAAGTCAGTTGGACTATATATATATATATATATATATATATATATATATATATACACACACACACACACACACACACACACATATGTATGTATATATGAAGCAGTATCCTGCAAAATGCTGGCTTTCTAAATGAGTTTTCAGTGCTATAAAACATCTCTTGCAAAAACATTTCTTGTTGCAAGAAAGAGCCTTCTACGTAGTCTTTACTGTATATACACCAGCCCTTTGTTATCTGCTGGTTTTTAATCTCTCTCATGCACGTATACACACACACACATACACACACACAGTGCAGTGGGTTGGTTTGGAATTTGTTCTGTGGTAAAATCGCTGAAACTATCATATACCTTATGACTACATATGTACTGTGAAGAATGTGGAATTACTATTTTAAATTAATTAGCAAAAGCATTAACTTCGTTACTGTGCTGTTAAAATGTTTTTAGTTGTGCAATTTACATATTGGATTAGATTGAATAAATTTTTTTTACATTCTTTAGGTGTATGGTGTCTGAACAAATATTGTAAAATACAGAAAAGTAGGTTAAGTTTTAATTCTCTTTATTTTTGGTGAGATTAAATATATAAGTGCCAAATTTAATGTGCAAAAGAGCTGTAGTATTTTATTGGTAGTGTTCTGTTCAGCCTCTGTCATGATGAGGGCTTCACATTGCTGGGGGCTGGTGAGGTCTGGGTTACAGGTTATTGCTGTGGGTCAGGTACTTTCTAAGGTTTTAGGCAAGGCAGGTTTCTCAGGGTGGTAGGAATGGGAACAGAACAGCACCTTGGAGAGTTCTAAGTAGTGCTGCAGCTGGAAGCCAGAGTAGCTGTCTGTCTGTTGCTCCAACAAGGCAAAGATGGAGACTGAGCCTTAAATAAAGATTTGCCTTCCTTTAGGCTGGTTGGACCTACCTCCACACTGGCTGAGGCTTAGTCTCTTAAAGGGGCCTGGTCTATTTTAGCAGCTTCTGACTGCAATGATGTGGGCTGGCTGTGGCATGCTAGACTCTTTATGGCTGGAGTCCTCAGAGTCTGAGGGCAGCAATGTGACCTCCTCTGGATGCAGAGGGACAGGTCCCTGGGGCCTTCCTGGAGAACTTGGTCCCAGGAAGGTGGAAGTCTTGTGATGCTTTTCTGTAACTGAATCCTCTCCCTGAACTTAATTACGGAATCTCTTCTGAGGATGAGGGTTCAGGGTCCTGGTCCATGACAGGCAAACGTAATTTCAATAATCCACAGCAAACTGCATAAAATTATTTTACTGTCCACTATCCCAGTTTTATGAGAACATCTTCACTCTGCTTTAGATTTACTTCAAAATTGTGTTGAATGCCTCTAGATCTGGCCATTTTGTCCCTTCACTGTTTTAGTACAGATTCTTGGAATGTGCCACTATTTATGTTGCTTAATTTTCTGAAATGATTATTGAGCCCCCCCATTTCCCCTCTCCATTATTTAACCTAGCCTTTCCCATCTCCAGATGTTGAACTACATGGATTCCTGCATTGAGCAGGGGGTTGGACTCATTGGCCTTGTAGGCCCCTTCCAACCCTACCATTCTATGATTCTAACTACAACTCTGACCATCCCTGACCATTGGCCTTGCTGTTTGTGGCTGATGGGAGTTGTGCCCAAAACATCTGGAGGACACCAGGTTAGGGAAGGCTGGGTTAACTTATTGCTGCATTTTCTAAGAGCATTCCACAAGAGCTCAAATGTGCACTATAGCTTCCCTTTCTTTCAAGTTCTGTCACATTCACTTGATTAGAGAAAACAGCTTGGTGCATACAAAGGAATGAGCCCACACGATTGCTTCTTCCTCTGGACCGAATGGGTAAGTTCCACTCACCACAGGTTCCTCTTGCGCTCACAGTGAAATCTCCCTGCCCACAAGGATTTGCTGTGTTAGGCAACTCCCTTTTATGCTATGATTGTTGAGCCTGGGGTAATCCTGATCTTCTTGCATTTAGATCACCATTACACATACTCAGACCTAAGCTAGGACAGGGGGAGACTATATTTAAATCCCCACTCAGTCATGAAGCTCACTGGGTGACCTTTTGGTCAGTCATTGTCTCTCAGCCTAACCTACCTCAGGATAAAAGGATAAAAATGTGAGGATAAAATTATAGGATGCAGACCATGTACATCACCTTGAGCTCATTGGAGGAAGGGTAGGCTATAAATCAAATAAGCTTTAAAATTCCAGTGATCCATTATGTGTTATGCCTTTTAACATGTAAAATACATGGGGTTGGATCCAGATTTAGGTACAGGCAGCTGGGCTGGTGGAAGTAGACCTCCCCATCCCCTCCTCCTATAGCAGTATGTCCAACACCCCCCTCAAATGCTACACAGAAGAAATCTGTGATTTGAAATCTGAAGGAAAAAATGGGGCAAAGGCATCTTCCTTGAACAGAGCTCTGTGCCTCCATCTGGTTTGGGGGGATCTCCATGCACCACAGGCTACTCCATTCAGCAGGGTCCCTGGCCTGTGTAGCACTTTGGGGGGCTGGAGAAGGGCGCTGGGAAATTTAGTTTTGCCAGCCCAGCTGCATGTGCCTAGACAGGTGGGGGAAAAGGTTCAAGGTCACCCACTTAGGAAGGTGATCCCTGGGGTTTCAAGTGTTGCCCTGACCCTTGGGAGTGCCCCCCTTCCAGTCCTCCCTCCCTTGACTTGACAGCAACTCTTTCATAGAACAGTGCACCCCCTCTGTTGCAGCAACCATTTGACAGCTGTCAAAGGTTGCTGCTGTTAGTGCAAATGGTCGGCAAAAGGGGGCTGGCATGATGATCTCTGCAGAAAAGAGCCACTGTGACAAAGAGAGACTATGGTGTATCCACCTTTCCCCCACTTGTGATTATTATCTCATCACCACTCCTCATGAAAAGCTCCTCAGCATCAGGTACAAATTCTAACTAGAATTCTTAATACCTTTGTATTCCCTCAACCTCTTCCTTTTCAGAAAACCAGAGAGCGAGTGTGTGAGGAAGGGGTGCAACCATAATAACCTCAATCCATTATAGAGGTGTTTTTGTCCTGCTGCTGAGAAAAACCTCTCTTCTTTTACAAACCTTTAAAACTCTCTCTGCCAGCACTCTCCGCTTAACTAGGAGAGAACCTTCCGTTTCTATGTGTATGGGTGTGTATAGATATTGTGACTCTAGCTTATTATATTAGCCCTTTTCCCTGTTAATAACAAGACTGAGAATAATGTGGTTTGTATAAACACAATATAAATTAAATGTTATTTACAAAGGACAAGATCTTTCAAGTCAGTTGGTGTAACGTGGTAAAGAATTGTTTCACGTTTCTGTTAAAACCTTCCTTACTCTACCCCATCTAGTAATAGGGAATCTATCCACCCCTCAAAGCTAGAGCCCAGAGTCCTTCCTAACCCTCAAGGCACCAAACCCCATCTCCTCTCAAGACAAAACCAGCTCCTGTTACTCTCCCTCTCTCCCAACAGTAAAAGCCCACCGTCAGTCAGGGGACAGGATTTCAATTCTGAATATTCCAGTTCCCCCCCTCCCACCTACTTACCAAAGCCTTAAAGAGACAAGACATGTTATAATACATCAACCATGCAAACAGACCTTATAATAGACAAACCATAAACCAATATACTGTTTCGTCACAGAGACTCTTTCACACCCCACGCCACTTTTCCCTCCTATTTGCACTAACCACACCAACCTTGGACAGCAGTCAAACATAGGTGCAGTGGAAGCAAAAGGGGGCAAAAAAGGGGGCAACTTTTCTATGAAAAAGAGTTGCTGTAGAGTGGGGCAAGCGGGGATTCTTAGCAGGGCACCCCCAAGAGTCTGGGCAATACCAAAAACCCTGGGGATAACCTTGCTAAGGGGGTGATCTATACCCTGTTTCCCCACCTATCAATGGTCAAAGGCTGTCAAACTAGCCTATATACAGTCTACTCTGTTACCTTGTACATTTGACAGGTCAAAGATACAAGGCTGCAGACAAGGCAAGCCTGCATATTTTTGACAGAGTTGTGCACTTGTGCAACTCTGAAAATGCAGTTTAAAAAGATGGGGGGGGGGACATTCCTTGGGCACATTTCCTGGGGCCAGAAAAATAGAAAATAAATATTTTGTCCCCGTTCTGCACAAATAAAAGAAAGGACTTAAAAAAAAAAAAAAGCTCTGACGATGACTGGGGGCAGGATCAGGGGACTTGGTGGCAGACAGGATGGGTTCTGCCACCAAGTCCACTGGGATACTGGGCAAAGCTGGCTGGAGGCTTGAGGGGGAACAAGAGGGAAAACAACGAATGATGAGCCTGCTCATCTGTCAGGCTCACCGTGGGGTGTTCCAACAACAACCCACGCTGTGTGGCTTATTCCGCAGGGTGGGTTGTCGTGATGTGCAAACCCAGCCATTATCTCCACAATTGGAGGCAGTATATCTCTGCATGCCAATTACTAGGGAACACAAGCAGGAGGGTGCTGTTGCACTCATGTCCTACTTGTGAGCTTCCTATGGGCATCTGGTTAGCCACTGTGCAAACAGAATGCTGGACTAGATAGGCCCCTGGTCTGATCCAGCAAGGCTCTTCTTTTTAACCTTTTACTACTGATACTTTTTAGTTCAGTTCTGCTATAGACTGCCTTGTGACTATATTTTCCAAATAAGTACACTTACCAAAATTTCATCAAAAACTCAAACGGCAAATACAAAAATGTGACTGACTCCTCTGCCCAGTTTTGAGCTGGGGGGGGGGGGGTGTTAGTCACTGATTACTGAATAGTATGTCCATTTTGCCACAACATATAGCCTAATAAAAATACAATGGAAATTACAGTCAGGGCCAGAAATATTGGAACAAGGATAACTGTTTTGGCAGTTGGCCTCTGTACATCACCACATTGAAGTTGAAAGGAAACATACCCAGATGGGAGCGAAGTCAGGACTTTCAGCTGTAATTCAAGGGGTCTGACAAAATTGGGGCACTAACCATTCAGGAAGGACAGCCAGTGGCATACACACACACCCATCGTTGGTGGCTCATAAGTAATGGAACAAACCAACATCATTTCAAACTCAAGCTGCTGCTTGTTTGTGGGTCTTTCTGCCTTCAGTCTTGTCTTCATAAGTGAAAAGCAGGCTCTATTGGGTTGAGATCAGGTGACTGACTTGGCCATTGAAGAACATCGCACTTCTTTGCCTTGAGAAACTCTTGAGTAGCTTTTGCTGTATGTTTTGGGTCATTATCCATCTGCAATATGAAGCGGCATCCTATCAGTTTGGCAGCATTCAGCTGAATCGGAGCAGAAAGTATAGCCCTATACACTTCAGAATTCATCCTGCTGCTTTTATCAGCAGTCAGGCCATCAATAAACGCCAGTGACCCGGTTCCATTGGCAGCCATACATGCCCATGCCATAACACTGCCTCCACCATGTTTGACAGACGACGTGGTATGCTTTGGATCACGAGCTGTTCCTTGCCTTCTCCATACTTTTCTCTTCCCATCATTCTGGTACAAGTTGATTTTGGTTTCATCAGTCCAAAGAATCTTATTCCAGAACTGGGCAGGCTTTTTTAGGTGTTTGCTGGTAAAGGCTAATCTGGCCTGTCTGTTGTTGAGTATTACCAGTGGTTTGAACCTTGTTGTGAAGCCTCTGTATTTACATTCATAAAGCCATCTCTTGACTGTAGATGTTGACAATGACATGCCTACCTCCTCAAGAGTATTCTTGACCTAGCTAGATGTTGTGAAAGGGTTCCTCTTCACCATGAGCAGAATTCTGCGGTCATCCACTTTAGTTGTCTTCCGTGATCAGCCAGGCCTTTTGCTGTTGCCGAGCTTGCCAGTTAATTTATTCTTTTTCAGGATGTTCCAAGCTGTTGTGTTGGCCACTCCCACTGTTTTTGCTATCTCTCTGATGGGTTTATGTTGTTTCCTCAGCCTAATGATGGCCTCCTTCACTCTCATGGACACCTCTTTGGACCTCATGTTGGGAGTTCCAGTGAATAGCTACCAAATGCAAATGTCACACTCAGAACCACCTCCAGGCCTTTTATCTGCTTGATTGGTCATGGGGCACCCAGGAAACGGGCCACACCTGGCCATGCAGCTGCTTGTCAGCCATTCGTTCCATTACTTATGAGCCCCCAATGATGGGTGTGTGTGTGTGTGTGTATGTATGCCAGTGGCTGACCTTCCTGAATGGGTAGTGCCCCACTTTTGTCAAACCCCTTGAATTACAGCTGAAAGTCCTGACTTCGCTGCCATCTGGGTGTGTTTCCTTTCAACTTCAATGTGGTAGTGTACAGAGGCCAACTGCCAAAACAGTTATCCTTGTTCCAATATTTCTGGCCCTGACTGTATGTAGCTTGTGAAGCTGACTTTTAAGTTGGAACAATTTATTAAAGTTCTGTTGGCCATTACGTTTGTTTAACAAATGCAGTTGATTTATGTGTCCTCCAGCTTAAGCTTACAGTTGCTTGCATTAAAGTGTATAGTATTAAATGGACATCGCTAACTTTACAGTGAGACCTTAAGGATTACATTCTAGTTCTGCTTCTGGAGTGACTCACATATGTTAATCACAAAAATAACAAATCTAGGTTCATGGTGAAAGGTACACATTAGCACTGGAACATCTCCCATATGCATCATTGAACTTGCTTGCTGCTGTATTTAAGTCTACGCTTGTTTTAATTAAGCTCCTCTGTAAATAATTGAGAGCAGTTATGAGCATTCATCCTGGCCGTTTTATGAAAATACTGCCTCCAGACTGTGGAGGCAGCTTTATTGCAAAGCAATAATCATTTAGTCAGCACAGCAGCATAGAAGCCATTAGTAAAACACAGAATTTTATGAGTAGTCTGCTGCCTGCTGCATCAAAACCTTGAACTGAAATTAAACCAACAGCAATCCAATTAAAGGTTTCCTGAAGGATAGTGGTTCCCAAATAGATGTCATCTATTTTGCTGTCACTCCTGTTGGATAAGCATTTAGAACCCATTGCCTCCATATTCATTGTCAATGCCGACCTGCTAAGAGGCTATTCACCTTGATTTTACTGAGTTACCAGTATCCAAAGAATCATGCATGGAATGAGTTGTCTGAGCCCAGGTGGATTTGGACTACTTTTTCTCAAATTGCAAATCCCGATACTGCATTGCAAGCTACTTTCGAAACTAAAGGGAACATCAAAAGTAGATAGTGATATGCTCTCTGCTCTTTAAAAAGACAAAACCCAAGAACTATAATTCCAAGCACAAGCCTTCTCTATGGATGGAGACTCTTCCATTTGTTTTTCCTTGGGTCCTTAGTGCTGCTTTCTTCCTTCTACAAAGGGGAGATTATGGCGTTCTATCTCATGAACAGAATGTTTAATTCAGAGTGCCTTCTAAAAGACAAGCCAAATACTATAGAATTTAGTATGTTTATCACTAAAAATTATTATGGGTGGGGATCCGAAGAGCCCCACCTCCACCCCCGCAACGTGCCCTACTGAGCCGTGACTGGAAATACAACAGAGCAATGGTCACAGTCAATTTTTGTTGTTGGAATATGGCACACAGCAAGACCATCCCTACTGACTGGGACAGCTGACAGAAAGATGCATTTCCAGACTGCCTTCCACCACATACGCCTGCCTGAACCTTGTGGTCACCTTCGGAGGGGCCAGTCCTGGCTGAGGGAAGAGCACCTGCTTTGCGTGTTCAATCCCCGGCATTTCCAGTTAAATGCTTTGAGTTATATGTTGCTTGTGTGTATTGTCCGTATGCTTTCATGTAAATGGCTTTTAAGCTTTTTGCATTGTCTTTAATGTTTTAACTTCTGTAAACTGCCCAGAGAGCTTCAGCTGTGGGGTGGTATAGAAATTTAATTAATAACACTACTACTACTACTACTACTACTACTACTAAATGGCCAGAGAGTAGATGATGGGTAAGTCCTCTACCTGAGACTCGTTGCCAGTCAGAGTAGATGTTACTGCTCGAGAAGGACCAGTGCTCTGACTTGATTCAAGGCAGCTTCAAGTTTGTATGTTCTCTCTGTGCCTTTGCCATCTGAAATCAGGTGGGCCTTTGTTGCTGTGCGCTCTCTCTGTGGAGCGCTCTCCCCAGAGCAATTCACCTGGTGTTAATTCTGGAATTCCAGTGCCAGATTGAAACCTTGTTTTAAAAAAATGGTGCCTGGGCTTTTTATTACTTAGTGTAAATTGGCTGAATGTTTTGTTTTATCCATTCTGCTTTGTTTTTAAATTTCTGCTTTTTATTGTTATTTGATATGTGTTGTTATATTTTTGCTCCGTTGCTGTGTTGTAAGCCATCCTGGATGTGTCACCGAAGCGTGGCATAAAAATATTTTAAACAAAAGGCTTCAAAGACATATACGGAAATTACTGTGGTATAATCTTCATGTAGCCTTCTCCAACCTGGTGCCCTCCAGATCTGTTGCGCGACAACTCCCATCATCGCCAGCCAGCATAGTCATCGGCCCTGCTGGCTGGGTGTGATGGGTGCTGTAGTCAACCAATCTGGAGGGCGCCTGGTTGGGGACGGCTGATCTAACATGTATAAGTAGGGTAATACCAAGTAATAATGTCCGGAGCTGTGTCTAACACTTAGTTCAGTACTATGTTGGGGCCTGACAGATCTCTATTGGCAGAGTATTCCACAAGGTAGACACCATCACAGAGAAGGTTCTAGACCAGCATTCCCTATCCTGGTGCCTTCCAGATATTTTGGACTTCAACTCCCAGACCCCCAGCATGGCCAACAGTCAGGAATGCTGAGAGTTGAAGCCAAAAATCTGGAGATCTACTTCCTGACCACCCCTGCTCTAGACCTTATGACTGCCCATTGAGCTTCATGAGGTCAGGAAATCAGAAGTATTGCCTCACGGTACTGCTATACCACTGTACGTACACACTCATCTTTTACCACCCATGTAAGCATGTCTGGAAACCTGGGCCCAATGAAGTCTTCCTGACGCATCTACGTGCGTGGTTGTTATCTACACTTTATGTTTGCTGTGGGAAATATTGGTGCAGTAACATGCGGCACTGCCTCTAACACTCTCCTTCAGCAGCGCACAATGTCCCATCAATTAAAAAGGGTGAAAACAACAAGCATTCAAAAAGTGTTTAGGCTGTAATTCTGTTGCACACAGAAAAAAACCATAAGTGCTCATCTCTCTTGTCCAACCACATTCCAGTAGTGCTTTGGTGGGGGAGGTATTACATTTTACCAGCTATCAAACATTGTGCATTGAGCACTTAGGAAATGTGACACCCTTGCAACAGAAGCACAAAGGTGAAAATTCTGGGCATAAATATGCATGGATTACACAATCAATTGTTTGGGCTCAAAGGCCTTAATACAGACTGCTTTATGTGAGTATTCTGGCTCAGAAATATTTTCCTGCTTCTAGTTACTGCTGCTGTGGTCTGTCTTTTGCTGTCAATATTGCGTTGCTTGGTGGGCAGAATACAGCAATCAGATGTTCAGTGCCAAGAAGATTGTCTAAGAGCTTGAAGGTGGCAGTTAATAGGGCTGGAAGCAAAGATCGTAGCTGCAGTGTGAAAGACTAAGTCGTTTGTATTGACAAAGGAACTCAACCCTAGAACAACAGGCAAAGTAGAAGTTAATGCTAGCATGGTACTATCTCTGTGAGCATTTCTACACCAGCCTAAAATCTCATATCTAAAATGGGGCTTTCTGCTTCTGTTTTAAATGCAGGATCATGATGGACTCCCTTTACACGTGCTTCCTCCCCTCCCTCTTTTCCCCTCTTCTCTGAGGCTTCCATATGTTTAATTGGTCTAGGTCCTCTTATTGCAGGTTTTCCTCTTTAACTCTAGTGCTGCAATTTGATATCTCATTATCTCCAATCTTTTAAAAAATGGAATAAAAGTCATATAGTGCAGGAGACGCTCTGGAGGTTGACGATGTCATCTAAAGGACTCGCAGACTTCTGTGAGTAACCAGTTTCAATAGCAGGATAAAAGCTCTGTGTGAAGAAGCCCTGTGTCCCTGTATGGGTACAACAAAAACTGCAAAAGAGGTAGGTTGTAGGCTGCTGGCAAGGCATCAGGAGCTGGTCACTCCATCCTCTATTTTAGATTGGGGTGGGGAACTATAATGGGGGGGTACATGACACCCCCACACACACACCTGTCGTGGCATGGGGGGGGCGGTAACCAGTCTGCCATGTGCACTGAGTAATATCTGTTTTGCAAACACAAGTCATCATCTGATATGGTGTACATCATTTGATGATTGCAATAACATATGTGAGCTTCCCCTGTGCTTACTGCCTGTTTTTGTTTTTAGTCCATTAATGCCTTGATTATCAGTCTGGTTACACAGTGAGCCCTTTGGAGTTATTCCTGAATTATGTTTTCAGAAGCTGGTGCACAGGGTTAAGGCATGAGTTAAACCAGTCTTCCTGGTGCCCTCCAGATGTTTAGAACTTCAGGTCCCATCAGCCCCAGTCAACATGGCCAATAGGAAGGGATGGTGGGAGTTGTAGTCCAAAACATCTGCAGGGTGCCAGGTTTGGGAACGCTGGGTTAAACAAACAAGGAAATAAGTAAATAAGTATGTCACACTCAAGCAGGGTACAACTAAGCTCATTCCAGTTGACAAAACTGTGTGGATTGAAAATCCATGCAGATGGTGACAGAGGGTAGTATCCAACGCTGCACCTCCTGATTCTGTTGCGCCTGCCGGTCCTACCACGAGCGCAACAGGAATGAGTGCTTCTGAATCTGAAAGCAACCCTGGAAACAAGCACAAATGCTTGTTTCCGGAATGTGACTGGTCAACGGAGCGCCCCTGCCCTGCCCTGTTTTGGAAACAAATGTTTCCACAGCTTCTGACTGCATTCCAAAGGGCCAGCCTCCCGTTGCACTAGCCCAGAAGGTTCCAAGATCTAGCGATGCCATTATCTTTGCTCCATGTACTGCTTTCTCCCTGGCTGCCCCCACCTCTGCTGACACATCTGCAAGCTTGTCCACTGCCCATAGCAGGAGTACTTGAAGAGCACAGAGAAAAGTTAGGATTTCAGTGGGTACCGAGTGCGCACACATCCTTCGAAGCTAGAATCAGCAGTGATGCAGCTAGGTAATGTTAGACCCTGGGCTTAATGGCCCTTAGACAGCCTTGTGCATTACTTCCATTGTGAAGCATGCAGGTAACCTCCCTTTCCCCTCCAGCTGCCATTCCCTGCTTTTACAATTGCTTCTACGTTCCTGGTATGTTAGAATGTTTGCTAACCCCGATATCAGAAATGATCTGAGCAAATACTCTGAGAAATACTCAGGTGCAGGTTTGCATTTCCAGATCACTTACATCGTAGCACCATCATGACTCCAGGAATAAAATGGCCTTTTTGCACGTAGCTGCCGGAGGCAGGCAGCAATCCATGGAGATTACACGACGTTTCTCTCGGTGCTGATACAAAACAAAAACAGCAATATCTGAGGTGCTACAGCCCTTGGCATGCTGGTGCCACCTCCAGATTTTGTTTGGGGAAGTGGAGGAGGTGGTTTTAATTTGAAAGCACCTGGACATCGGCCCTGTATTAAAAGTGTACTAGTCATAAGAGTATGTCAATAACATGCAGCTCTACCTCCCTGCAACATCTGCTTCAGGTGTGACTGTGAAGGTCCTTGACTGGTGCCTAGACTTGATAATGGGTTGGACAAGGGCTAATAAACTGAAGTTTGAATCCTGGCACATAACCCGTGCGTCGTTTGACACGATAAGCCACGGCGACCACCCACTGCTGCTTGTATATTCAAAAGGGTGGCCAGCACACAACACAACCCACCATAGTTTAAATATAAGCCAAGTGGGCTGCAGTGATTCAAACCTGGTGGCTGTTCAGACACCAGGTCTATACATTGAGAAACAACAGAAGGGTAGACCTGGTACACAAATTTTTCAGAGGCCAGGTCTACCTATCCTGGGAGACATGGTGCCCAGGCCTTGTCACAGTTCCGTCACTAGATCTACCAGAAATGGTAGACCTGTTCCCTGATACTATCAGGCCTTTTAAAAGATGTGCAACCATATACAAAATATGCAGTTCTAGGAAAAATATGCAGTTCCAAAAGAACATTAAAAGGTAAAGGTGTCCCCAACCAGTCGTGTCCGACTCTAGGGTGCGGTGCTCATCCCCGTTTCTAAGCCCAAGAGCCAGTGCTGTCCGAAGACGCTTCCGTGGTAATGTGGCCGGCATGACTGAACACCGAGGTGCACAGAATGCTGTTACCTTTCCCGCCGAGGCGGTACCTATTTATCTACTTGCAATTTCTTGCTTTCGAACTGTTAGGTTGGCAGGAGCTGGGGCTGAAGACGGGAGCTCACTCTGTCACGTGGCACTTGGGTCTCGAACTGCTGACCTGCCGACCTTCCGGTCTGCAATTAACCACTAAGTCTTAACCACTAAGCCACCACGGCCAGAACATTGCTGCAGTTCAAAATTCAAGCCATGCAAAAGTTGTATTGTAAGCTGATGTAAAAAGTGTCTGATAACAATGTGAACAGTAAAATGAGTAGTCTAGGTTCATCTAGAGCCCTAAACCGTGATTAAGCATGCCCATTTCACCTCCCACTACTAAAGACACTCCCCACAGACTCAACTGCTACTCTCTAGAACCATCTTCCCCAAACTGGTGCCCTCCAGATGTTTTGGGCTTCAACTCCAATCAGCCTCAGCCAGCATGGCCAATGGCCAGGGATGCTGGGAGTTGTAGTCCAAAACTTCCCCAACCTGGAGGGCACCAGCTCTAGAGAGCGTTCACCAATGTTTCCAAGATGAAGGAAACAATTTCAGGACAAGTCATGTGAAGCTGTAAATATTACAATAACAGCAGTGATACCATAAAATATCCGATGTGGCATATTTGAGGCAGATGTACTGTGTTGGTGCATTTGGGTTTATTTTCTCTTGTTCCTAGGGGTATTTTTTTTTTCTATCCCACACTCCAAATAAAGTTTTGTTGGAGTTCATGATGCTTCTTGAATATAACTCTCTTTGGCATTAGTACTGTTCAGTTTCCAGACTCTTGAACTACTCTATGTAGGCTTCTAAAGTGCACACACAAGGAAAATGAACAGGTGTGTTGTAGCAGCATGTGCCATGCATGTGAATTACAATCAAACTGCAGGGCACCTTCCCTGCCACCCACCTCAGAAAAATTCCAGCAGATGCCCATGCATCAAGCTAAAGCATTCAGTTCCAAAAGGAAGTTCAGAGAACACAGGATGGGAAGGTAGTTAAGGACCAAGCAAGGATGGTAGCAAAAGCAAGATTCAACATCATTTAGAGTGCAAGTCCAATTTCTTTAAAGTAATGAAGGGAAAGTTCTTAGCTGAAGGCTCTACAAGTTAAGAGAAAAACATGTGGCATAGCTCTCCAGGAAGTGTCCCTCTGCAACATACAGGTGGGGATTGCACGTTTGAATGCTCTGCCTGCACGTAGAAAATGACAAGAAACTAGAACTGGAAGCTGTCCGTGGACAAGGTGTTTGCTTACATCGGCTCAGTGGGGCAGTGAATCCAGTGTGGGTTTCAGTCACACCCAGTCTGAATGCTAAAGGAGCGATCCGAGGTGCTGAAGCCATTTTGGGGATAGGGTTCAGCACCTGAGATAGCTCCTTTAGAGCTCTGAGCGGTTCTGTTCAAAATAAAGCTGGCCTTTGACCTAAAGTGCATGTTCGCTGCCAAACTCTTATTCATAAGAGGCAAGTTCAAAGCAAGGGCTTGAATCCCAACTATGCTTCTGCCATCGGAAGGGCTCTTTCTGTTCACAGATCCAGTGGAGGATCTGCTGGTGTAAGGGAGGAGTGTATTTTTATGATTCCCCACTCCCCTGCAAACCCCTCACCCCCATGCTGTTCTAAAGGATCTCCCAGAGTCCCAGCCCTTCTGAGCAGAAAGTCATCTCTCACCCCCTACTGCAAACTCAGGGTTGTATCCAATGTTGGTCTCTCTTCAGTCCCATTAATTTCAATGGGTTTACTCTAAGTTTACTAACATGTTTACTAACAATGTTTACTAACATTGGATACAACCCACTGTACCCCAGGCAAGGTATACAAAGATATTGAGGATTCAAGTTAACCTTAGTCATGACATTACTAAGTGGCCTTAGGCAAGGCACTATGCTCTCAGGTTCAACCCCTGATACTTGGAATAATAATAATATGATGACATTTAAAGCCATAAGCAGCTTGGGACCTCGATATTTGAGGGTTATATGCCTGCCTGAGGACTGAGATCTGTTGGAGGGGCCCTCCTCTGCGTCCCACCAGTGCAAGACATACACTATGGTGGGACGTGGGGGAGCGCCTTCTCTGCTGTGGCACCCCAGTTGTGGAATGCCCTCCCCTTAGAGGCCTGATTGGCGTAGACATTGGTCTCATTTCAGCACCAAGTAAAAACATGGCTTTTTACCAAAGCCTTTGAGGGCTAAATACATACCCTAAATTAGCACACTGTTTTAACTGTTTTATTGATTTAGATTTTAATTGGTATTACGTTGTTTAATGGTTTAATATGTTTTTAGGTGTTTAAATTATTTATTGTTTTATACCACTTCAATTGGTTTTATATGTACACAGCCCTGAGATCTTAATGATATGGGGTGGGATACAAATGTTATAAATAAATAAATAAATAAATAAAGTCTTATATTACAGGGTTCTTGTAATGATTAATCATATAATGAACTGGAAGAAATGTGAACTATGCTATATAAATTTTAAATTATTACATTACAGGTATTCCCTTGTAGGTAATGGATGTGCCAAGGGGAAACAACTCCAAAAAGGAAAGCAGCTACCATCCAGTTAACAGGGTTTCAAATCAGTGACAGCCATCAAGCTACTGACTGCCTGGGTAGCTGGCTCTTTGCAGTGACTCAGGTCATGACTTGCTCAGAAAGGAAGAAATGAACTCAGTATCTGCTCCATTAACTCGAATGGTCTTTTCTATATGTGCAGGAGGGGGGAAGAAGATAAGTTTTTCTTTTCATTTTTTGTTGAATAATAACAACTGCTGGTTAACATCAAAATGGCACAAGACTCTGTATGGAACATCCTCCCCAGCTGTATTGGCAAAAAGGCCTGTTGGAGAAAGAAAACGCAAAACCAATGAAGTGGCTAGGAGAGACAGATTAGACGGGCCATCGACTGGTTCAGGAAAAAGCAGGTGGCAGCATCTTCCTGGGATTTCAGAATACAGGTGTAGGATAGTATGAATCATTTGTACACTGGCAAGTGGCTCAGTGGAAAAACACCTGCTTTGCCTGCAGAAAGTCCCAGGTTCAATTCTTGGCATCTCCAGGTAGGGCAAGGAAAGAATCCTGCCTGAAACCCTGGAGATCTCACCTCTGCCAGTCAGTGTCGACAACACTGGGCTGGCTAGATGGCCCAATCGTCTGGCTCAGGATAAGGCAGCTTCCTATGTTCCCAAGTTATGGACAGTCTAGCTATTCACCACATCAGTTAAACAAAATGAGTGTGACACAGCACCTCAACGGGTTTTTTGCAGCCCCGTTAAAATCATGGGTACCTAGTCGCATTGTTTTAGTTCTATTTTAACTATTAATAGAGTTGGCAAAGAGGTCTGGGTGACTAGTTCCCTTTATCATGCTTGTCTTATATAGCAACTGTATTTTTCAGGGTGGCAAAGTAAAGTTCTGTGTCATGTTTTCAGAAAGGAATGTATCCTTACAGATCTTACTAAGCCACAACCATGGCACTGTTTACCGCTCTTTGTCTCCTCAAAATGACCTAATCTATTAAATCTGGAGAGATTTACCAACGACTAAAACAAATGTTATGAAAGAGGGCAGAAACATATTTTATTTGGGCTGGATACAGACTAAGTTAGTCTTACATAATCCCATTGAAACCAGCATGAAAAGCTAGTCATGGCGTAAGGTAGGTCCCATGGATTTTGAGAAGACCTGAATGTGACTAACCTTTCATTTTTAAATTCAGGGCAATATCCATTGCTGCTGCTGCACTCCCGTTCCATCTGTGGCACAGGTGGGACCCACCACTTGTGGAACAGAAGGCTAAGGGTTCAAAACGCAACCCTGGAAACATGGAATTGCTTGGTGCCAGATCAGGAAAGGTCAGTGGTGTTTCCTTCTGCAAGATCTGTTGACCTGCCCCATTCCAGAAAAGAGTGTTTCTTCTGGTTTCGGGTTGCTTTTAGAACTGCTGGCTCCCTGTTGCACTAGCAGTGGGTCCCATGGGCATGTTGCCAGGCTTAGATACTGCCGCATGTATGTGAGTGCATTCAAACATGCCATCCACCCCTCACCCCCCTCCCTGCACATCTGCTTTTTCTGTAGGTGTAGATAGACACTTGGATGCAGTCATTTGTCTTTAAGAAGGGAAGAAAATGCCGAAAATGCCATGTCTCGACATTTTCCATGGCAAAATCTTGGAGATTCAACAAGTGGCAGCAATTATAGGATACAATAATATTCCGGAGTTCAGATAGTTTAGATGCTAAACCAGCCATCCTCAATCTGGTGCCCTCTAGATGTGTCAAACTACAACTATCATCGCCATTGGCCACGCTGGGTGGGCATGTTGGAAATTGTAGCCCAACACACCTAGAGGGCACCAGATTAGAGAAGGCTCCTCTAAACCACAATCCTGAAAACCCCCATGAGGTCCCCACATAAAATTCAATTATACCTTGTGCAATCAAGAGGACATTTCTCAACATCAGTGTTCACTGCTGCAGCCAGGTGTCCAGTACAAACCACTTTTTTATGAATGGGAGAACTTCCACAATGTTCAGCTAATCAGCTGTTCAAAGGATTGCATTAATGTGGTGTGTGGTGCACATTGGATTTAGATAGAATCACAGAGCTGAGACAGTCTCATAGTCAGGTCCACAGCAGTAAGTCTTTTTATCTTGAATTTTCCATCCTCAAAATGGCTGAGAGACACATGTCACCTCTCTCTCTTCCAGTGAAAATATGTATTTTATCAGTCAAGGATTCTTCATGTAAATCACAGCTCCCAATGGCTTCATATAGATACTAAATAACATTGGGGACAATGTAGTGGCCTGTGGCACCTCACAGTTCAACTGCCAAGGGGCTCCAACTCCCAACTCACCGAGGCAATTCAGGAGGATACTGTGGTCGATGGTATCAAAAGCCGATGAGAGATCAAGATGAAGTAACATGGTTGCACTCCCCTGTCCCTCTCCCAAAGAAAGTAATCCATCAGGACGACCAAGGTCGATACTGTCCCAAAACCAGGCCTGAACCCAGAATGGAATGGATGCAGATAATTAATTTCATTCAAGAGCGCTTGTAGCTGACATGCCACCACTCTCTTGAGCACCTTACCCAGGAAGGGCATATTTGTGATAAGTTGGCATAGATCACTGGGTCCAGGGTGGGTTTCTCAGGAGTGATTGCACCATTGCCTTCTTCAAAACAGTCGGGACCACACCATCACACAGTGATGCCTTCAGAACTCCCCTGATCCATCTGGGGCCTGTCTTTACAGGTGATTTGCTGTGGATTGGGACCATTTGGAGGTGCTTTGTGGCACATGACGTCATAGTCAGTTTGCAGCCAGCCTGCAGTTTACCTGTGGGGAAGCTGCATGTTTGCAAAGTACTTTTACTCCATTGTTGTTCTTTAATTTGGTTCAGCTGCCATGTGCCCACCCCTCCACTTTAAATTCGGTATGATTGGGGCATTCCATGGTGTCTGTCTTTCACTTGGCCCTGTCCTCAGTAACCTAAGTAACTAGAATAACTAGCTTAGCTTTCCAACACATCAAAGTGCTAGGGCGCTCTTTTGAGCCTTCAGAATTGTGCTGCACTTCCTTTTCACCAGTGGGAGTAATCAGCCTCTGTGATGATGTACTTTCTGATGTTTGCATTACTTTGCTTCTGTGTTGTGTTAAGTCATGTCTCTGATGTTGTGTGAACTCGCTTCTCTGATGTCGTGTAACTTCGCTTCTCTGTGATGCTTGCAGTAAGGGCTTAAGAACATAAGCCGTTATGCAGTAGTGATCTACCGTGATTTCGGGACCATGGGAGCAGAGAGGCCTTACTTGCGAACAGGAAGAAGTGGCCAGAGAAGGAGAAAGGGGGCTTGAAAGCTATGACTCCCTGACTGTTTGCTGGAATGGGGCTTATCTAGCCTGCCTTTTTAGCACTGTTTCTAGCCTTCAGCATTGTGAATTAGTTACTCTCTATTCATAATAATGTTGTAGCTGGGGGGAGCCTGGACAGGGGCGGGAAACAAGCCTCTCTCATTGGTTGAGCAGCCCCAGCCAGGTTGATCATGTTCAGTTTCACTCTCCCCCCCCCACCTGGAAGTATGTTCCTTTCAAGCGCTGTGTGATCCATGAAAACCGGATGTTTAAGGTACAGGCCACTTGGCTTTTCTTGCTTTGTGTGTCTCTGATGGACATGATTCCATGAAAATCTGGATAATACTCCAATGCGCTTCTCAGTCTATTGGCGTGAAGAACCCCCACCCCCAGTCAGTCCTCTGTGGCTAGCTCGAAGAGGCCACGAAGAGCAAATGTGTAGAGAGAACATGTGTTGCATTGTACAGATACAAGTGTCTTGTCCACATCCTGAGGTTCCAAAAACTGAAACTGATCCCAGAAAACAATGTAAGATGATTCACTGGACACATCAGCAGATATTGCATTAATAGCGGCATGAAGGTGGACGATTTTATTCTCGAAGTGTCTTGCAAACTCGTCACAGTGGGCTTGTCATATAAATGTAAATTAATCTCTCTCATGTAGAGCTTTTCAGACCCCTGAATTCAGTTGTGGACCAACAAAGCCATCCAGAGTGTCTGGGACTCTGGGACCCCTGCTGGGAATTAATGACCTTGAGTTTAGACCCAATCTACTTTCCCAGTTGAATCTCATTTTCACAATAGCCAACTGGTCTAGACTGGGTGGCCCCTTCTGTCATGGCAGTTCAACTCCTTAGGAAGGTGGAAACATCTCGCTAAGTAATTTCTGATTGATGGGGCTTATGTCATGATTGCTTCAAATGTCACTCTGTCTCGGTAAGAGGCCTAGCTTTCACTGGTCTCAAATTGCCTTACATATGTGGAATATAGCCCCAGTGTTTGGTCTCCTTTGGAAACTACATGCTCTGAAACCCAAAGCTCTACCGCAAGCAGGAAGGGAGACTTCTCTAAGATGTATTGTGATGGTGAACTATGTATTAAATATACTGATTTATTTTTGCCTGTAAACATCTGGTTTAATTTTCAAAGAATACATACATATATACCCCCTTGCAAAATTTTCCTCAGCGATCCAGACCCTATACAAAATGCAAAACCTTTTCAACCACAAACATTTTTATATGGAACAAGAGTTTATTGTTAATAACAGCACCAAAAAAGTAAAGTATTATCCCAATTGTATATCGAAGCATTTTTTAAGAGTGTGGATCTTGTAAGATGATCATTTTCCCAACAAACATCAATGAATTTTAAAGGAATACCTAGACATTTAGCACAACTGATATGCTTTAAATAATAAATACATACATACATACAAATAAAGCTTTACATAATTTTCATAGAATAGTAGGGTTGGAAGGGGCCTACAAAGCCATCGAGTCCAACCCCTTGCTCAATGCAGGAATCCAAGTCAGAGCATCCCTGACAGATGGCTGTCCAGCCTCGTCCTGAATGCCTCCAGTGTGGGAGAGCCCACCGCTTCCCTAGCTAATTGGTTCTGTTGTCATATTGCTCTAACAGTCAGGAAATTTTTCCTGATGTTCAGCCGGAATCTGCCTTCCTGTAACTTTTGCCCATGATTCCATGTCCTGCACTCTGGGATGATTGAGAAGCAATCCTGGCCTTCCTCTCTGTGACCTTCCTATCTGTAATTTTTGTACAGCAAGCTGGTAATAGCTATAGGATTAATGGCTATTGTCCCAATCCAGCCCTCTACATTTTTTCCTATGCACACCCACTAACAAAAGAACAGACTTACTTTGGTGTGGGGCGGCAGGCTTTGTGTTCTGTTCTCACATCCCTTTGCATGTGGGGATCAGCTTTCTCCACATATGTTTCCATTCATCCCACTATCAAAACCCAGCTTTCTCCTTCTACTGCAGGGATGGGAGACCTATGGCCTTCCAGATATTGTTGGACTACAACTTCCATCATCCCTAACCATTAGCCATGCTGACTGGAGCTAATGATAGGATATTATAGATTCCCAGATCTGAGGTCAAAGACAGCGCTCCAACCTCAGGTCTGGCAATCTGCGTTCTCCACCCCCGTCTTCCTCACAGCTGGCATGGACAGAACCACACCGGCTGCCTCTCTGAGGTTGCAAAAGCACTCTCGGAGAAGGGGTAAAGGGGGTGTTTCTGTGGGCAGGGAGGGTCGGGTCTGGGTTATGCAGTACTCCAGGCCCCTCCAGCCTCCTTCCTTCCCCCTCTGTAGTGCCCCAGGTAGATGGGAGAAAGCCCATCTAGCTAAAATGCAGTGCAAGAGGCATCGTGGAGGCAAAGATCGCCTCCACTATGCCTCCCATTCTGCATTGGATCCTCGTAAGTTTCTCAGTTTGAAGGCTTACGAGCATCAAGGGCACAATTGATAGGATTGTGCCCTAAGATGATGTTTCAGTGAAGCTGGCTTCCCATTTAGTGAAGGGTGTCCAATGTGATCATCTACAACTGGCTATAATTTGACTGAATAAGCGTGACCCATGTTCATCCCATGTAAGCTTGTCCCTGATCCACCAAAGTGCCTTTTATATATTTACCATGTTGCAAAAAGTGCCCGTTTCAGCAAAGCCCCCAGGCAATACACATCATACTAACAATCTACTGAACCCTTCACCAACCACGTGCCCTCCAAATGTAGTGGACTACAACACTCTGCATTCCTGAGTATTGGCCATGCTGGCTGGGGCTGATGGGAGTTGAAATCCAACACAACTGGAGGGCACCAGGTTGGAGAAGGCTGATCTACTGCAATTCTTCAGGTGGGCAATAAGCTCCCTGTTTTTGCAGCATCCTAAATGATGCAAAATGGGAAGGGGGTTACCAAGATGCTGGAAGGGAGGAGGCAGGAGAGAAGACGACACTGGCAGGGAGGAGGGAGGAGAGGTTTCAAAGGCTGATCCTAATGCATATAAAGCCTCTCTGATCTCGATCAGATTCATGTGCAGGCAAAACTTGACTAAAATATGCCTCTTCTCTAAATGTCAACATTATTTTTAACTTCAGCAAAGCACATGACAAAGGAGTATGTCAAATCACTCATCAACCCTTTTGCTTTAAAAGACAACAAACTTTTTAAAGAAAAGCAAATGTAGTTGCTACTGATACTGCTAGCTGCTGTTTGCTTTCTAATATAGAATGACCTGGTTTGGATGATAAAACAGCCCATGGTTAATAAACCATGGGTTGTTTGTGAGCAGGCATCTGCTAGTGAGCTTACTGGTTCCCACCTGCTCACCTGCTTTTGCTTTCAGTTAACAACCCAGGAACACACCATTCATTAGTTGTTTCATGATATCCGAACCCAGAAACTCTGGGTTGTTTATCGATTAAATAAGCCATACTTAACCCAGCAACAAACCCCTAAACAACCCAGAGTTCTGGGTTTGGACATCACAAAAGTGTTCCCAGGTTGTTTTGAAAAGCCGAACTATCAAGTGGGCAGGAGGCAGTGCATTCACTCGCTCCATGTGCTGCCACCAATTCCTGGGTTAAACAACTGTGATGTGTGAACCGGGTCAGTAGCTGCTGTGCTAGCAATGCTCTGAGATTGCAGAAAGCATTTGTAATTACTAAATCCCAGAAGCAATGCATGGTAGTGAGTGTACCCCCTTCAATAACTTGTTTTTGTGGCATGATTATCAAGACTCTACAAGCTACCACCTATCATGGTTGCAAGAGTTTTTCAGCAGAACAGCAAACTAACTCCAGATAGTTGGAACCTAGTACAAAGCACTGTGTTAGCACATATGCCTTAAAAGGGGGGCGGTACTCTGCCTTTGGTGAAAAGAACATTCCATAGAAGACATATGATATTGCTTGGTTTATTATCCAGTGCTCTTTCCTTATAAGGAAACCATGTGATGTCCACCAAAATACTTAACAAAGAATGCAGCTGCAGTGAGGGTCATTGTGGAAAGTTTAGAGGATTCTGTACTTCATATGTGGAGTTGTTTGGCAGATTATTCCATTGAGTGTCATGGGATCCACATTTATTTAGGATCCAGGTGTGTAGTATTTGGTTCCAACCATTTGAAAAAATATGTTTATTGTCTTACTCTGGAAATCAGTTTCAACTGGCTGCACCAGTAAGTCTTGACATTCAACACTTCCAAATAAAATTGAATGAAAAGCTGTAATTTCCACACCCCGCCCCACATTCTTCAAGACCATGTTGTGCATTATCTTGTGAACTTAAAATGTGATCAAATGTAACTTTAATGGAAACTTTCAAGCTAGCTGTCTAAGGGATTGGGCCCAAACAGACGTGACATGGGAGAGCAATGATCACATCTCCCAGACTTACTTGCTTTCACTTGAAAGCAGCTATGGGGGGGCTCCAATTTTGATCAGAGCAGCAGCACTGAGAGATGGTGAGAGGGTGCTTAACTGTATCTAAATAACTCCCTCAAGTTATTAGACCCCCGTAGGGGGAAAAATAGGCACATTTGTGGGTCTAATCACAGCTTTATGGGAGGTTATTTGGATCAGGGAAATGGTATGGGAGGGAAGCGAAGGGTTAAAGAGTCCCTCCATCAACACCGCTGCTTCAAGAAAAGTCAGAATGCCTCCCCGCCCATTATAAAATGAAAAGAAAAAGAAAACATTGAGAAACCCAGTCAGAGATCTTGCTGTGATGTCTGTTTAGATAGTTAACCTTGGCCTTGTAGCAAGGACTTGTAGTACACAAGTCTTCCTAAGATGTACACCATTCCGATATGGGACCATGCAGACCTGGAATTCTGTTTGTTCAGCTAGGACAAAATCAATTGATGCTTTATCTGTAGTCTGACACAATTCAGCTCCACAGAAATAAGACATTTTCAATGATAAAGTTAAGGTTATGGATGCTATTTGCCAAGAATCCGAAAAAGGAACTAACAACAGAAGCCTGGAGTGATTCTGGCAGCTGAAACAAACCGTAATAATTGTGTAGGCACTGGCAGATGTTTTGACAGCTACCAAAGTAACTGGGACCATTCTCTGATTGGGTACAGCAAAAGCCAATATAGTTTAGAACAGGCAAATTAGCGGGAGTTTTAGCATCTTTGTAGAAATACCAATTGGAAGGTAGATGTAGCCACTTGACACAGGAATTTTATTTCAGGCTCATTATCAAGGGCCCATCTATACTTTCATCAGTACTGCTGCTAGGTACATCTGAAGAGAGACTCTCCCCAGATTGTAGCCTCTTGAACTCATGAAACCAACCCAGGAAAAAATTTGGAGAACAAGTTAAATTGACATTTTGGGCCACAATCCAGTTGCAATTGTTCTAGTGCAACCTTTCTGTAATAAGTGAGAACTGCGGAACTTCCAACTGCATCTTTAATCATTCTTCTTTGGTCTCAGGAGAGTAATTATGAATTGCTTCCTAGAGTAGGGCTCCCCAACCTTTTTGGACCTGTGGGCACAATTTTTTTATATATATATATTGTTTTATGCTGTACCTTGTGGTTTTAGCTATTGTGAACCGCCCAGATAGCTTCGCCTATTGGGCAGTATAGAAACGGAATAAATAGCAATGAATAAATAATGAGAATAATGAGAATTTGAGAAACTGCCATGGCGCCACCAAAAAATGGTTCCCACGGAGGATATGGCTAGTTACATAATGGGTGCTGTGCGGACCTGGCTTGTCAAAAGACAAAATTCACTCAAGAAACTGAGAACAAGCGGAGGAAGGGTTTGAATTCCAAAGCCAATACATATATTTGACCTGACAGAAGCACAACGCAGTAGCCATTTAAGGTTATGCAATCCTCTGTGTGCTTACATGGAACTCGGTAGGAATTACTTCTGACTAGGCCTACATAGGATTGCTCCACTCATCCTATCCATGCGCACACACACTTTCCCCAGCCCCAAAAGTAAACGTTTTCCCTACCTCAACCCCAACCTCCACCTCTCTGTTCCCCACCTGGCACTCCTCCTCTGCCATTAGAGCCCCCACCCAGGAAGATGCTCGTTGTATGTGTTTAAAGAACGAGAGAAGGGGCTGGGAAGGGAGAGAGAAAGAGCGAGGGTAGAGGCTAGGTGCGGGAGACACAGTAAGGTAAAGAGATGGGGAAGCGAAATAGCAAGGCCAGAGGCTGGGAGGAAGGGGGAAATAGCAAGGCAAATGGGTAGAGGGGAGAGAAAGAGCAAGGCTAGGGACTCGGAGGGAGGGGGAAGTAGTGAGAGAAAGACCAAGGCTAGGAGCCAGGAGGGAAGAAATAGCAAGGCAAAGCGGTAGGGGGAGAAATAGCGAGGCTAGAGACATTGTGGAGAGAAGCAGCAAGATAAATGGGTGAGTGGGAGAGAGAACAATGCTAGGGGCTAGAAAGGGAGAGAAGTTGTGAGGAAAAGGATTGTGGGGAGAGAAATACTGAGACTAGAGGCTGGGAGTGGAGAGGGAAAGAGAGAAAGCAAAGGGGAATGGTCTGCGAGGGTGGATTGGGCAGGGCCAGGAAGCACCTCTTTTCTTTTCTTCCTGCCTGCTGAACAGCTGTTCAGTGGCAGGTTCAGGAACAGGAAGCAGAATCTGATATCCTAACTTTTTCAATGTTTTTATTAAAACTTTTTTTTAAGGGGGCAGGAAATGAAGAGCTTTATGGGCAGAGCATTGGGGACCCGTGATCTACAGCATCCTTTCCTTAAACCATTTAGTTGAAAAGGCCATTGGCTGTGCGGGCCAGGAATTGTGGCAACTGCAGTCCAACATATCTAGAAGGTCCCAGGCTGGAGGGGGCTGCTCTAGAGATGCCAGCCAGCCAGAGAACAAACAGAACTGAGGGCCTGGAATCAAGTGACATCGCAATTAGCAGTTTCTTCCTCAAATCCTTTCCTTGCTACAGCCTTTCATGTACGGTATGTGCCACCATTTGTGTAAATAAAACAATACTCCTGTCCTTTCATGCAAACTTAGAATTTGCTATTTCAGAGTATTCTCCAGATGTGTGAATGATCAACAATTTTATATGAAACTATCCTGGATTATTCTACACATTGACTATTAAAAGAAAATCCCAGTAGAGGTCACTTTGGTTTAGACATGTGGAATAATTTCTTCCAGTGATGCAGAATTTAATTTTCACACAACCAGTCTACAAACTAGTTAAACTAGATTACTTGGATGTAAATAGACGGCTAGAATTTTAAGAAGCTTATTATTTCCAAACAGGTGTGGTTAGGATCTGCTTCATGGTTCCTAAAAGCTATTAAGATGGAACATAATGAAATCACATTGAACTTTATTCCACCCACACTATGGCTCCGTTTCACCCACATAGGGCATGTGTGTGCAGCTGTTAGAGCAGCCATGGCTAGTCCAATGGCTTGGTTCAGGTATAGTGGAAGGAAAACCATATATTGTAGTGGCTAAGTGTGTGACCGAAGGAGGGCCCAAATTTCACCTTTGCCATGGACTCACTGGTTAACCTTAGGTAAGCTGCTGTCTCTCTGCCTCAGCCATCCATCCAAAATATGGGGATGATAATAATACTGACTCGGTTGTTGTGAAACTTAGTGAAATGATGTAGATGAACACTCAAGAGAGCACTACAGTACATTTTCTCCTCTGATACTTGTCTGATGTGGTTCGGTCCCACTGGATGGATCTCGTTTGTTCCATCTCTCTACAACTATGTTGGAGCATTTAGAAATCTGCATAAACTGCTTTGCTACCAGGTCATGTTTCCATGTGTTGCCCTTAATAAAAAGGAAGCTGATTATCATCCTACCTGTGTCTGCCAAGCACTGACCTGAGAGCAGAACCTACTGGGAGTAACTGCCTGAGTAACTGCTCCACCCATGGCACTCACAGCCAAAGAGGAAATATTTTCATGGCAATATTAAGTGTCATCCTAAGGGAGCCTTCCCCAAGCTGGTGATCTCCAGATGTGTTGGACTACAACTTCCATTACCCCATGCTGGCTGGGGATGATTGGAGTTATAGACCAACACATTTTTGCAGCCACCAGGTTGGAGAAGGCTACAGTATTGAGCCTTTCAGATTGTAGCAATGGCAAGTTTGGTTTATAGACACACCAGAAGTTCTGCTAAGGATATAAGAACAGATAGGTTTAGAAATTCAATTTGAGCCTTTATTGTGTTAAAAAAAAAAAAGGAATTAGCCACAGTGTATTTAGAATAACACATTACTCAATTCATGGTTACTTAATTGGGTAAGGCTTAAAGATAAATTAAGCTCATTTATATCTAGTATTACATTTGTATCCTGTGTTCTTTCCTCCAAGGAACCCAAAGTGGCTTACATAATCTTCCTCTCCACTTTATCCTCACAACAACTCTGTGAGGGAGGTTAGGCTGAACTTCATGGTTGAGTGGGGATTACAACCCAGGTCTCCTGAGTCCCAGTCCAACACTCTTACCATTACACCACACTGGCTATATTGGTTATTTCTCCCAGTAACCGATGTAGAACCCTTGCTGAAGCTAAGCAGGTCTGGCTCTGGTCAGTGTATGGAAGACTGCCTGGAAATTCTATGTATACCCTTGAGTTTCACTGTGGAAGAAAGGTGGGCTATACATGTAACAAATAATTAAGAAATCAGATTTGAGTCATTGGAGAATTTACTGCTCTGGGAAAGAACTGGCTTCTATGCAATCAGATTTTCTCAAACTGTGGGCAATATGAAGCTTTTTGTTTTCCAGTATTTTAAAGTAAGATGTTTTAAAACCAGGTGATAAGTTGTTATCTGGTAAACAGGACACTATGCTTTTTGAAAAACTTAAGATTGAATTACAAAACAACAAGAGGAATTTTATCTCAATTGCATAATACATTAATTCAGCTGGAAGTGAAAGAAGATCCAAGGATACAAAAAGGTCAAAGGAAATGGAATGAGATTTACAGAGAAGAAATCTCAGTTTAGACATGTAGAGCAGTATTTATCAATGGAGTCAAATACACAATTGCCACTAATTGAGCGAAAAACATAGTAAGGTTTTGTATAATTGGTTTTTATAGTTGATCTCTTAAATCTTGAACACATATTAGGATTGAGCTATACTTGAATGGGAATAAATCTAGTTGCATTCTAGTGGAACTTGTTCCCAAGTAAGGCTGCAATCTTAAGTGTACTTACCAGGAAATAAATCCCATTGATTTCAGTCTATTTTTGCTTCTTTAACCTGTAGCTTTGTGTCTACTGATCAACTTGGGTTCAGAACAGGATTTACAGGAATCATAGTACCAGGATGCAATGCTAAATACACTTACTTGGAAGAAGATTCTAATAAAATAAATGGTGCTTATAAATACATGATTAAGGTAAATACACTCAAGATGAATATTTTACCTCAGATTGTTTATGGTATATGAGGGATTCTTTTATCTATGCCCAGCAAATCTTTCCAAAAACTCAATGCTCCATTTCATTATTTCTTGGGAGGTTCCTCCCTGCCAGGAATATCCTTGAAAAGGATGCACCTTCAAATTAAAGGAAGCGGGTTTGGCTTTCTGGATCTTGTTTTATATCATCAGGCCTATTTCCTGACCTGTACTAAATGTTGGTCTTTTTCACTTAGCTTAAATGTTTCACCTTGGTCAGTTTTGAAATCTTCCTGTCTGGACCTTCGCTAAATGGATGTTAGTTTCTCGGCACATTAAAGTGAATGGGGTTCCTCCTACAGTTATGGCTGCTAGAGACATGTGACATATGTCACATCAATTACATTTTGATCCATTTTCTCATGCTAAATTGACTCTATGGGGAAACCCAGACTTAAAAGTTGGTGAGAAAATGTTTTTATGGCAGACTTTGGATGGATACATTGATTTTTACCTTGGATCAACTTGTGGGTGCTGATGCCGAGTTTTTGTCATTCTTGGCTTTGCGTGCTAAATATGATTGGCTTGATACAGCTGAATGGCAATACTTGCAGCTGCAACATTTGTTAGAATCTAGGCTTGGCCCTGCTACTTTTACAGCTTCAGTCTCCTTCGCTATTGGAAGAACTTATTAAGGTTGATCAGTTGTATCATCCCATGATCCATGTTTATAAATACTTATTATTGGTGAACACATGGTCTTAAGCAGGAATGGAATACGGAACTGAATTGTCCATTTTGTCCCATCAATGGCTCACCATTTTAGCCTCTGTATCTGAAGCATCCGTGGATCTCAGATTACATCTTATTTAGCAAAAACTCTTGTTCTATGTCTGTTGGAACAACGTCTCTTTAATAAGGGTCTAATTGCTGGAGGTGTAACACAACTAATGTTTCTTTTAACCATATGTTCTGGCAATGCCCAACAGTTGCCTCCTTTTAGGAAGAGGTTATTATATATATAAACCTTGTATTACACCACTCTTTAATATTTACTGATGTACGTGTCCTCTTAAATTATCTGCCTGCTTCCTGGAAGTTAAGGCATGGTCAACACAAATGGATTCTCTTTGCCCTTTTGACAGCTAAAAGACTGATATTACAACATTGGAAGGATAAACGCTCACCTCCTATAATGCAATGGACAGAAGACCTAACAAGGCTTTCAACATTTCAGTGGGTGGTATATAGATGCCACTTGCAAATGGAAACTTATATGGAAAGCTGTATTTTCTCTCTCTCTCTCTCTCTCTCACACACACACACACACACACTTCATATGCATGTATTGAAATTGATATATTCAGATCTATGTAGCTACGATTTATTTTCTTTTGCTATTTATGGTTTTGTTGAAATTTTACCAAAAAAATGTATTATAAAAAATAAATGATTAGGATCTTAACATAACTTCACTTACGGACATTAATGGAGGGGAAGTTTCCTGTCCTCTCTTCTCCCTTGCAGTCATCTGCACCCTGTAAAAAGCCTCTCCAGGGAGTTGAGTGGCCCTCCAGAAAAAGGTTGGAAAGGGCAGGAAACATTCCTTCCATGAACTTCCTTAAATTAACTTGTCTTAGGATCAAAGCCCATGTGTTTAGGATCAGGTTTCATTTGACTGAAATGAAAGCTGTTTTACTTACTCATTTAGAAAGTGAACATACTGGCTTATCAATAAAAATTCTGAAACCTGTGTGCAAAAGACCACCACAGATCATACAAGCAATTTAATGTCAAAATTAAAATAGCAAAATCTAACAGTCGATCAGGAGAGCAGGACCTCAAATCAGCCACTGAAGGTAGAAGGAAAGACAATGCTCTTAAATTGCATTCATAAGGATAATGGATGAGGGGAATACAAATTTCCCTTGGCCTCCACATAAGATAGAGCTCAATCAAATAGGGTTGGATTAGTTGAGTTGAAGATGGTGGTGGCGATTGCTGCCAAAACCCACAAAGGTTTATAAAAACCAAACTGGGATATAAAGAAAATAGAGACATCCATGGTATAAATTAGGGCTGGAGCAGCAAATCCAAGCAGACTGTTCCTAAGTGAAACAAAAGTATGAAAAAGTACTGCATTTTAAGCAATGTTTCAAGGATAAATGTTATGGAAAACTTAAAAAAGACTTTGACTAATGCAGATGTTAATTCCTTCCTGAGGTTATTTAGAAAACCTTAAAGCAAAACATTGTGTTAACATCATCATTAAAAACTATTCCTAAAGAGATATCCTGAGCCCAGCTACATCAGTGCATTATCTGACAAGTTAAATACAAAACAATTTAAGAACTCCAGAGGTTATATTCAGATTGTTTATTGTCAAAAGTATGACACTCCGTCATACTGTGTCAACATGCACCCAATTCCACATCAACTGCTCAAAATAGCACTTGCAAAAATTACAGTAATCTAGTCATAATTTATGGTTTGTTACATAAATTTTTGTTAACGAATGCTAAAACTTAATTACAGTGTAGTCTAGGTAGTCTGTTATTGCTTGTCGACACTGCAGCTTTGGATCTACTGGAGAGAATCCATTGATATGCCTGAGTTATCAAACTGCATTGTTCTACCAAACTCAAACTATAAAATGCTGGAGAACACTTAAAAAAAATCACAGTACAAACCTATGTATATCTGCTCAGAAGTAAGTCTCACTGGGTTCAATAGGGCTTACTCCAAGGTAAGAAGGCATAGGATTGCAGCCTTAATAGCGCTAGAGGACACATTGTGTTCATATCATGTGGATATACTGATTTCATGATATTTTGAATAAGGCTTTTTGCACTATCGATTTTTATTATATTTTTTGCTAACCACCTTGGCCATTCCTATATGTATAGAATATAAAGCCAATAAATAAATATAGGTCAGGATCCAAGGGGTGACAGGTGTAGTGCATGCACAAAGGAGGTTTTCAGCAGCCCCAGTACAGGGGCAGTTCTCCAGCTCCTTCCCCCAAAGGTTAGGGGGGACCCTGGGGAGTGGCATTCCGTTAGGCACAAAGGGCTGCTACTGGAAGGGGAGATAAGCAGACCCCTGATATGCACCCCTAAGTGCTTCGAATGTATCTGTGGGCTTCTCTGGAGCCCAGCCAAGGGTTCTAGGTTCACCAGTTCAGAACTTGACCGAATCTGAAGACTTGGTGCATGCTATGCCAAGGTCATGTCACAAAAAGGGATGTTTTGTACATGTTCTAAACCCAGCACAATTTTTAAGCATTAGGGTGGCAAAATTTCAACTCAGCAATCAAGAAATCACTTAAGAGTGTTAATAACTGATTTGCATAAAACCAGTTACTTGCTAAGTGGTTTCATGCTTGCAATATAAATATGTGCTCTACTGCAAAAGGAACAATTTGTATGTTTAAGTTATAATATAAATTTTCTATTTTTAAAATACTTTGATAGAATAGGAATTATCCTCTACTTCATGAACTGATTTCCTAAACCAAAAGCCATCAGTAGTTCTTGATCACTATGTATGTTAAAATACCAAGTCTCAAAATATATAATTTTGTAATGTGCATTCCAATTCTTTTTTAAAAATAGTTATACAAATAATTTTAACCAAAGGGAGTGGGGAGGCAAAACATACAGAAATGGAGGGTTGGGTGAAGAGAAATCTAAAACCTGTTAAAACATTTGTGGGAACATGTAAGGAAAATAATCATGAGAGGACTTTGTGGATGAAGAAATGCTAGCAATTTTTTTTTTGCTGCTGGCTGGCTACATACTGTAAAGTTGAACATTTTTCAACAAGTTTACCTTGCTCCTCCAACATTTCAGGCAAAGTGTTTTCCTACTACTGAGGAAGAAACAGAAGAAGAGGGACTAAGACTACTGAATAATTCTGTAGTCATTCTTGGGACACAGCTACAGAATTGTGTCCTGATGTTATTCATGCCCCAAAATTCTATCACAGGAAATCAAGCATAGGGATCCCAAACTCCATTCTCCCAGCAAAAATGTCAGCCACACAGAGAGATGTTATAAAATGGAAATCACCATGCATATGCTAACACTTAAGCCAATCTTGCCTTACCAAGCACCCTTCAGGTGTGTTGGCCTACAACTCCCAGCACACCCTAGCCAGCATCCACACATCTGGAGAGCGTTAGTTTGGGGAAGGGTGCCTTAAGGTGTCAGTAGCAGAAACCACCAACCCAGGTATCCTGTGCAGGCCTGAACCAGTGTTTCTCTTAAAGCAGGAGTAGTGGGCAAGTTGTGGCCCTCCAGGTGTTTTTGCCTACAGCTACCATCATCCCTCACCATTGGCTATGCTGGCTAGGGCTGATGGGAGGTGTAGGCCCAAACATCCGGAGGGCCACAAATTGCCCAGGCCTGCCCTAAAGAGAGAAATATTTGCATGGTTGTTGTTGTTTTTAAATAATAAAATCTGACACAAATTTTCTGGATAATGCATCAAAACCTAATTGGGTGTAATCTTCTATGCATTGCTCCTGTGCAGCCCTCCTTGGATTGTGTCAGAGAATCCTTTAACATATTTTATCCTCAACACCTTTGATTCCATCATAAACAATGCCTGCATTATTAAATTCCACAGATGCCCCTATTATAACTTGCATCCTGTAAACAACGCTATAAGTATATTGAAGTATCAAGCCATATTGATAAGACAATGTGCAAGTTCAAAATACATATCCACCAAATGTGTGGCAAGTTCAACACATAATGCCAGTTGTCACATGGTGAAGAGGTAATCCGATTGCTCATCATGCTGTCAAATCTTTATTCAGAGGGTTATGAGGTAAGTGGAGGAGCTACAGTCTTTAATACATGTTGAAAAGATAGCTTTCTGTGTGAGACAACCATCAGGTGACCTCTTTACCACACAACCAGCTATACTGCGTGCTGAACTTGTGAGGCATGAAGGGTTGACCCTTGGTAACACAAACACACCCTGAGAGAGTAAAGCTCACTGCTCTTGCCAAAAGAGGTGGGAAGGGTTTTTAACAATGCATACCTACCAGATAAGACAAGTTAATTCTATGTCCTATGATTGTTTGTCACCTACTTTGACGTAAACAACATCTCTGCTATTTACTACATCTCCAGGAAGATGCAACATACGATTTCATTCTGTCAGCAAGGCAATCAATGCCCATTGGAATTAGTCATGATAAAAACAACAACACTGTGGGTGGGACGCCTGAGATACCCAGATTCCTGGTCCTGCAATGCATGTAACCAATGCTCTTAATGCAATGAGTGCTATGCAGTCAGATTTGTGAAGTTACGAGGCACAATTTCCCTTGGAAAACTAGCTGAGACTAGAAATCCATTGGGATTGTTGTGAATCTTCCTGATAAACTATGTGCAGTGTCAGGTCCTCATATGTCAAATGTTAGTCATTTGACTCTGTGTAATGAACTTAAAAACGCAGTGGGGTAAATCCAGATTTAGATGTGTGCAACTAGATTGGTGGAAGCAGACTTCCCTGCACCCTCCTCCCCATGGCATCCCCTCCAGCCTCCTGAAATGCTATATGGACAGTTGGGGGACCATGATGAATGGGGTGAGCAGGGGTGCAGGGGGGATTCCTGAAAATTGGGCAGAGGCACCTTCTGTGAACAGAACCCTTCTGTTCACGGAAAGCAAATCCTGGATCCAACCTAGTAAATATTGGAAAGGCATGCTACTTTGATAACTGCAAATCTCTTTTCACTTCACAGATTAAACAAGGTTTTTCAGCACCTGGTGTCTGTCCGTCTCTTTTTGCTTTTAGTGGCATAACCCCCACTAAAAATCAATAGGCTGAAGACCAAAGATTAAAGCTATTTAATCATCATTCCCATGTTTATTTTGCATACAAACCTCTTTGATTTGTGCTGTATTCCTAAATATCAATTGTCATAAGGTTGTAGTGTTGTATTCTTAACCATGTATCTATCATATTGTGCTATTATTGCATTTCAGATGCCTGAAATGCCAAATAAAAGTGATACATATCACCATTTAGGCTGTAATTAAAAGTATTTGATGCACGCTTTTGAGCCAGGCTTCACCAACTTGGTGCCCTCCAGATGTTTTGGACTTCAACTCCCATCAAACCCAGCCAGCATAGCCAGTGGTGAGGGATGACAGGAGTTGTCCAAAACATTTGGAGGGCACTAGTTTGGGGAAGGCTGTTTTAAGCACATGGAATTCTGCCTTGGTCAGGTTCAATGTGATGTTGCATTATTAGGCTAATATTTAGCTGCTGACATGGATTAAGTAAATGTTAGCCTAATATTGTAACTGCACATTGTTCTTTCTACTTCAAACATCTATGCCAGAGAGATATTTCTGTGTAGCTTGAAAACTTGCATTAAGCATTTAAAAAACAGTAATAGGTGCAGATTAAGGTATTGTTGTGTCACATGTTTTGTGGGACCAACATAGCAGCTAAGACTCTGATGATCTGCGTCACCCAGTCCCAGATGTTCAGATTGTTCATTTGTGGGATCCAGGCATATGTTGAGCTGTGTGTTTTCAACACAGACTAAGACTTCAGTCCTATGGACTTACATGGGGGTATGTCTTATGCCCACAGTTTAGTTCACTGAAATCCTTTTGACAAGACATACACTAAACAAAACAAGGCAAGCCTCATGGGATATCTAACACAGTACATGGAACAACTGGAAGAAAAAAAGTCAAAATAGTTTTATTTATGTAAATGAAAGGAAACATTATCAGAGTAACCCTGAGAAAATGCAAGGGTTATAAACAGAAGGTAATACGCTTGGTAAGAAAAAGTTAGTTACCCAAGTGTTTCCAGCATTTTACTAGTCTGAATATAAAACTTCCTCAAACATGTATAAAGGTTAAAATTATGTCAAGATACCTAGCAACTCTTCTTCTGTCGAAGGCATTTGTTAACTTTTCTTCTGTCATTTCCATTGATTTTATATAGAACCTAAGTAGTTGGTTGAATTTGACGACCAGGTTTTAATAGCATCATTCCATCCTCTCTCTTTAAAAATATCAATATGAGCCTTTTAATCATGTTTCCTCCCCCCCACAAATCCAATAAAATAAGCTCCCAAAATGTTTAATCTTAAGAACTTTCCATAAGAAAAGAAAGGGCCTTTAAAGTAACACCAGTTTGTTTTGAAAGCTTCTTCATATTCCATTACATGAACAAAACTTTTAAAGGGCCACACTATTGTAAAATATACCATACCAACACAGACCTTTGAATATACCACTTGATTTTGGTTTCCAAGAGTGGCTCTACAATAAACATGACACATGACTACAGCCTATTTGCCTAATTTGCTGTATCCCTATCACACCATTAATGCTGAATGAACCTAGAAGGAATCAGGGACCCTCATAATAGACAGGATTGCTTGTCCTAACAACTTAGATGTTTGTTCATTATGAAAACCCACTGAAGTCACACAAGACTGATCCACTTCCAGTTCTTCACCCAGCAAATCTCTTCACAGTTTTGCAGCCATGAAATTGATATGAGGTTTCACCAGAGGAAAGAGTGGTAGACTGCGCTTGAACTCCGTCATATTTTGAATCACGTCTGGCTGCAAATAAGCATTTTAGAAAGAGAAACCTTGAGAATTGGGCATATGCATATGTATGCACTGTGGCAAATTCATTTTTAATTATATAAACTGAAGGATGACAGAATCCTAAGTTTGTGTTGCAAAATGGATATCAAAACAACAGGACTCTGATCCGAACCTTGTTACGCAAGACTTTCCTTTAAAGGTTAATGCTGAGATTTCTGACATAGATGAAGACAGACTTTAGGGTAGTTTCTTACAAAGCTTTGTATCCAACAGATTATGACAACAGTTCATCTTAGAAAAGCAATGTATCATTCCATGGGAAAGGAAAGAACACCTGTTATTCCAAATCAGTGAGACACTGTGCTAGATCATTACCAAATGGTACACCGTGAGGTACTACTAAATAATGGGAACTAGCTTTATTTGAGCCAGGATTCATCCTTAGTACTTGTTTTTAGTGCCAGAAATTAGACTTGGAATATGTGAAATACGTATGCCTTTAAATACATGTAGATTTTCTTCACCTGCTCCCAAGCACTCACATATCTAGAAGGAAGCAGAACTTCCAAGGCAGGCTGACAGCCCAGCATTTTCTAGTGAGAAACCAACCACTAGTACATGGGTCAACACACAAACAGCAATATTTGGGGATAATGTGGAACAAGGGCCAAAATGGGTTCTAGGAGAGAGGCTGGAATCTAAAGGCAGTTGCTGAGTTAGGGAAAAACAAATCTGATGAAATTGTTCAAGGGTTTGGAAAAACATATACTACCATCTGCATGCAACATCTATATTGTTACCATACACCCAATTATTTTGTCAGTATCTAAAGACTGGTTCAGATATTGGTAAAACTGGCTCAAGTATAGCAGCTGGAGAGGTTCCAGGCACAATGTGTCTCCTGGTGATGATTTCCGTGACCCTGCTGGCTGAAACATGTGCCACTGAGCTCATGTAAGTTACTACTCGGAGCAGTACCCATATCTGCATACACAGATATGAGGCTGTCTTTATTTCCTCTATGTGGAAATGGTCATCCAGGAGTGCTTACGTCACTGCACACAAACAATTTACTGACATCTGAAACTGCCCTTTTTCTTTTGATGGTATGAATATAAAATAAAAAGGCCAACTACAAAATGTTGATGTATTATAAATCATGCAGTTGTGTCTTCAATTTCATACTTGCTTCTCAGAGGCAGCTGTGACCCCTCTGCTGCAATCTTGTACTCACTCACCTGGGAGTAAGTCCCATTTGAACACAGTGAAAGTTATTCCTGAGTAAACATGCACAGGATCAGGCTTATTGTGTGATAACCCTGTTTTACAGTAACTTGGGCAGAGTCAGTTGCTTCATAGATGGTTATGGAAAGGGCTCCTTCTTACCTGTGGCAGTGCTGGTGCCGGTGCCAGATTTACATCATTTTGGGATGGAAATTCTCCCACAACAGGGCCTATTGAAGAAATATCACCATCATCACCATCATCATCTAAAGTTATCTAAATCTCTGTTAGAACATCTCTCACATGAGTTATTCTCGAGGACTCATATAACTGAATATACTCCCACCCAACCACTAGAGGTCATAAAATCCTTCTAGAACTTAGTTTTGCAGGACAGCATGTTTGTTCTGCACTATGAATCACCTTACTGTGCTGACTTGAACAAAGATTATTTGAAAGAAAATAAATTCACTCAGTACTTACAGGAATCCATTTCCCTGGCTAGTACATGGACTGATACTTTGTGCCTTCTTTGGGCATCTACTGCCAGTATCTCCTACAGAAAAAAAAAAAGATCAAGGTCAGTTGTTCCAAAAGAGACAAATACTTTTTTTTTTTTTACAGCAGACGTCACAGCTCAAAGAAATCTCCCAACCCTGAACAAAGGTGGCTGACCCAAGCAGGCCATACTATCCACCAAACAGAGTGAAATATCTAACCATCATTTACACTAATATGAATAAGGAGCCTATGAACACATGGGCATATTTTCTGGGTTCATGAAAACAATCTCGAGTTAAGACACTGTCAGGAGCACCCTAGCAGCCTCTTTCAGTACACTCCAATAGCCAACTCAAGACACAGAAGAAAGGATTCTTTTTAAGGCTTTAATCCTTTTATAACTTAATGACTCTTTCAGATGCTAATCACCAGCAACTAAGCAAGGAACAGCAGAGTAGCCTATGCTCCGGGTAGGCAGTTGGTCCCCGTTTGAAGGAGAATCACTTGAAGACCCTGAACTTATGGGCTAGGGAGAGATCCTCCCTCTTTCCCTTGGGTTCATGGGACGCGGCCGTTGCTTGTGCGCCAAACGGGCACTACGCCTCCTTTCCACACCCTCCATCACTCGTCGCTCCCTGCGTCTGCATCGAGCGTCTAGCAAGCCCCCCTCCCGCACTCTCTCACTGCCCAGGTCACTATCTATCTCAGGAATGCCGGCAGGAGGAATCTCTGCCAGCTGCTGTGCCTGTGAGGGATGAGCTGGCATTGCTAATCATCCTCAGAATCAGAACTGCTCTGGGGTTCTATCGGCTCAGTTTCCACCCTGACAGACACAATCCTATTATGCACGTTTAGACAGAAAAAAGTCCTACAACCCCCAGCATTCCCCAGCTAGCACAGCTCAGCACAGCACAGCAGGCTAGGAAATGCTGGGAGTTGACTTCTTCTGTCTAAACATGTGTGTATGCCCTCAGTTACTCTTTCGCGAAAGGAATTGCTTCTCTGGCATATGAAAGCACCTGTTCCATGATAAACAAAACTGACTCACCTGGGCCCTCCCTGATCCTTAGCAGTGATGGCTTGTCAATGCCCTCGCCTATCCTTACTGCACTACAGCTGCTATATAGCAGCTATATAGCAGCTGTGGCCTGGCTGAAAAAGCTATGGGTTCTACCAAAGCCCCTTCTAAACATTGTGTGAAAATAAATGAAATCACAATGCAGAAGATTGGAAGTATGCTATATGATGAAATCAGTACATTTACTAGGGAGGATAACTCTTTTCAAATGGTTAATATACGAACACCAGCAGTGGTTAAGAGCAATATTAAAATGTATGGCAAGAGTAAGTAATTTAAAGTCAATCTAGCTATCAGTTAGTTGCTTGCATCTCATTAGAAGCTTAGTTAACTGAATTAGCTGAGAATGGAGTAAATCAGAGTCCTCTGCAACTGTAATCAAATAATTTAAGTACAACATATTTATATCAATAATTATCATTTTCCTAATCTGTTGTAAGAACAAATCTACTGAAATCCATGATCCCATAAGTTCTATTGGTCAAGTTCTATTAATACTGCTTGAGTGTAATGAGAATTCATAATTTAAAGTAATTAAAGCAGTGCTTGCAAAAGTGTCTCCATTCCAAAGGGAAAGAAAAGTTAATTGCAAGATCCTATTACAGTTATTTTGAGAGATTTTTTTCTATTTACTTGTTGAGATGGCAGAAAGACAATTGCCCTTCTAACAAGTGCACATTTAAACAACTGGTCAACTAGCACAATTGGCTAGACGTTACCTAAAAAAGGAAGACAATAAATGTTTGATTCTCAATAAAACATTAACCAAAAATGAATTATAACATGAAACCACACTCTTGTGTGATTACAATTTCTATTTTTCACAGGATAGGTGCTGTGGAAACATTTGCAAACTGCACAAAGAAACAAACAAGCACGGTGAAGTAATCTCCCTGTCACCTACTGATACCCTGCTACAACACAAAATTGTGTCAGGTTCTTCTTTAGAAAATGCACTTTCTGCATATACAGGATGAATAGGTTCATCACTGAGTGATGATCTCTTTGTTGAATAGCTAAACACTAATCAGCTCCTAATGGTTTAATGAAGAATCCTGCTTTAAAGCATTCCTTTTGGATCCTGTAATCTAAATTAGGGAACACTGTGCCTTCCATAGATTACAATCTTAATTTTGCAAGCAAGTTAGTTTGGAGAGGAATGTCTGTTTCCACTTCCAAACAAGATAGGCCAGCTAGATGACTGTGGTGTTCCAATATTTATATTTGTCCAATCACAGTTATGTGAAATGTGAAACCATACTTTATTCAGTTCAGTGTTGCCCTCTGCCTTGGCAAGCCTCAGCAGAAAATACTGACAGATCTTGAAAACACCTCTGGCAGACTTTAAGGTTAGGTTCAACATTAATATAGAAACTGAACTCCAATTTTCTGATTTCAAATATTCAAGTTCAGTCCAGTGGACAGCAAGACTATTTTTAGCAGCAAGGTTTATTTCATGCCTAAGAATAAACACAATAGATTAAGAAATGTCTTTTTTAGAAAGCTTACTGACCGTTCTGTGGAATATGATGGAAAAACATGACGCAATAAAGTTTAATTGTATTATTAGCAATATATAACCTGATCTATAAAACAATCCTATACTTGAGAACTGCTGGCTGAAGGGGCCATAGGAGCTGGTGGATGACCTGCTACACTGGTATAACATCCCAGATACACCACTGCCATGGCAGATACACTGGCAGCACACCTGAGAAACACTGGTGGAATGGCTAAAACAGGGCGGAGTCATTGCTAGGATGTGGGCAGCATGGGGAACCCATTTACATCATATCCTACAGCCTTCCCCTACCGGATGTCCTCCATATGTTTTGGACTACAATTCCCATCATTTCTGACCCACTGGCCATGCTGGCTGGAGCTGATAGAAGTTGTAGTCAAAAACATCTGAAGGACACCAGGTTGGGAGAAGGCTGCTCCAGACCACGGCTACAACTTTATACCTGTCTCAGACAAGATGCAAAGAATTTCCCTCCCATTGACTTTAGTGGAAGGGAGGAAATACTTACAAACTGTCCCCACATCGACAACCGCCTTGTCCACATTGCCATGACAGTGCATAGGATATGGTGCAACTCAGCTCCCCATCACAGCACACCACCATCAGTATATAAACTCCACATAGGGAGACCACAACCCAGATGATAGGGCATGTGTTATGGATCTATGTCTCTCTGGTCTCAGGTTGTTTACCCTTGGAGCTCAGAAGACAGAACTCTGGTTATGGGATACTATGAGAAAAGGGCAGTTTGCACACAAAGGGGGAACTTTGCACAAACAGCCTGTCTCGAGAACATACTAGGGACTTGAGCATATTGCTAACACTTCCCTGCCTAGAACCCATCGGCCATTGAGGAGAATCTCCTGTATAGTTTCTAGCCAAGAGGGGTGCCTTCCGCTGGCAGGGATTCTGCTGCTTGAAAGCTATGCACTGCTTGCCTGCTTCTCTCTAGTGCCCTGTCTGTCATCCTAGACCTTCCCAACCAATATCAAGGTATAGGATATGAGATGTGAATCAAATGTTTTCCTCTAGGTGTCCTTGAACCAGTGACCCTGGGGGCATGTGTGCATTTGTTCGTGTTTCTCTGCAACTGTAAGACCATCCCATTTTCAAATGATGGATACTGGGAGAGAAAAATAAAATCCCCATGTGAATTTGAACCAGCAACTGTGGGAGTGTGTTTGTATTTGCTCTGTATGTTGTACCATGGAGTTCCCTTTGTTGTTGCTGCTGCCTGGTTGTAGATTTTTCTTCCGTTGGGGGTTGGAGGGGGAAATAAAATGTTTTCCTCTGTGTGGATTCAAACCACTGATTGCCTGAGTGTGATTGCTTTAGGAGAAAGAGCCATAGGACTTCCTTGTCTATGCTTGAGGGCACTGACTAGTTCTCTGTGTTGGAATGATGGAGCATATGATGTGACAGACATGCCCCTATCTTAGCCTGTGCAGATCGGCTGCCTTCGTGTCAGCATGAGTGCTGTTGCTGGAGTGGCATCTGATCCGGGGTGTGTGTGTGTGTGTGTGTGTGAACAGACTCATAGCATTTCCAGGGACAATGGGGTCATGTCTGGTGTTTAAATGCTATTTTTGTATTTTCTATGTTCTGTGTTTCCCCCGGCCTCCTGAGCTTGCATAGGAGATGCAGCCATTCTTCCACCCACCCCGGTGTAATTAGAGAAGAAGATTTCTCAGTTAAGTACTTACATTTGAGTCAACAGTAAGCAGTAAGACCATATTGCTAATTTTGAAAAATAAACACTCATACTCAAAGCTGATTGAAAACTATAATGAACTAGCGCCTTAAACAGTGCACAAACAGTTCAGGTGGTAAGGCTAACAAAGTCAATGTCAGCTGCAGTAGTTAAGGCCAGGTTGCAGAGATGTCTTCAAGGTCACTGTGTGCCTTGCAAAATCTGGTTAAAGAACAGAGGAATGCTTCTTCTCCGAAAAGCATTTCCATGGGCAACTTGTGGCCCTACAGATGTTTTAGTCTATAACTCCCATCATGCCTCACCACTGGCTATGCTGGCTAGGGCTGATGGGTGCTGTAGGCCAAAACATTTGGAGGGCAACAGGGTGCCCACCCCTGATTTAGAAGACAGTGCCACTATTCTAACCCATACTGGATATATTGTATGATTACCAGTTGTATTCCGGGCCAAATTCAAGGTGTTGGGTTTGACCTTTAAAGCCCTATATGGTTCCGTCCCAGCCTATCTCAAGGAGTGCCTCCAACAACACCAGACAGGCCGCTCAACCTGATCAGCCTCGGACGGCCTTCTCTCTGTCCCATCAGCCAGGGTAGCTAGGCTGGTGAGGATGAGGGAGAAGGTCTTCTCTGTGGTGGCCCCCACCTTGTGGAACTCCCTCCCCTAGAGAACTTGGCCATGCCCCCTCTTTAATGAGCTTCTGCCACGCATTGAAAACCTGGTTGTTCAGGCAGGCATTTGGGGTGGGTTAGGGTATTTTAGAATATAATGTTTTAATGTGTAATTTTAATGTGTAATTGTATTGTTTGTATTGTGTATATTGCCCAGAGTGGCCAGGTGACCAGCCAGATGGGCAATTAAGAAATTTAATAAATAAATAAATAAACCTCCATAAAGAGCTTTCACTTCTTTGAGCAAAAAAAACAAACAGAATACTCCTTTTACTGTGTTTGAGTTATGCTGATAATGTGAACAAAATGAAGTTAACTAGTATTATGGCTTAAGAAAACCACTCTAAAGAGCCAACTGGAAAATACCATTCTGTTGAGTGACTGTGAAATAATCAAGGAGCAGTATTTTTATCCTGGCCAAAAGAATCTGGATTAAAAGGAAGAACTGAAGAATGGATTCACATACCCTATTAACATGCTGAAAGCTAGGACAGTATGCAAGCCAACATTTTTATACCTGGTCTATCGAAATTCAAGTAATCACAAGTGTTATTAAATTGGTACTAATATGATGCCCTAAAATTTCACAGAAAAAGCTTCAAACATCAATAAGTTCATCAGAAATATTATGATCAACTTACCTTATAAAAGTGCATTATATCATCCTTAGTGAGAGTTTTGAGATATGCCACTTCAATATTATCTGGATGAAAATGTTTATAAATAAATACAATTATGCAATTCATACTTTTGAAAATAACATCTCAGCACATGTCTGTCACTGAAAATATTGCTATTGTGAAGGATCGGGGCATTTCTCCAAGCGTGTGCACATGCAACACTCTCAGTGCTTAACCATAGTTAATGGATCAGGATATTAGGTCTGCATCAAGCCTCCTTTTTCTTAGCTGGAGGGAAAGGAAGGGATAAGGCAGCACCAGGATTTCTGGAATGCATAAGTCTCTCTACAGCACCAATAACCAAATAATGGGTTATACGAATCCATGTGGGGTATTTATCAGATATGGAATGTGGCCTAACTGCGGCAAAACCTCCTTGCGAGAGGGAGAAAGGCGGGGTATAAATGCAATAAATAAATAAATAAATAAATATCTCAGAAATAGCTACATGTAACATTCCAAAGTTGTGATTTTGACAGTAATTAATATTGTAAGAACATCATAAAATTGATGGCCTGAATTGTTACTTTCTAAAGAAATTTTACATTTCCAGTTGTGTGGTTCAGCATTTCTTACCTCTGTCAAAGTTATACTGCTGGGAAATTATTTCTCCCCAGTATTTTGCACACTCAGCAGACAGCTTCTTTGGTTTGTCAAGGCGACGAATTGCTAAAGCCTGGATATGCTTCTGGAAGGCTTCTTCTGACATCTCCTCTATACACTTCTCCATGGTTTTTAAAAAAGCTTCAACCCTGCTCTCCAAGTAGTGCGGAGGCTTTTCTGATTGGATGATAAATCGCAGTCCTTGGATACCATTAGCCCGTCGTGGACCACTGAACACAATGTAACCTTGACAAAAATAAACACATTCAGCCTATTTGCAACTGTAATCAAGCAAAAGGAAGAGACAATATGTATTTCCTTCTCTGAATTCTGACCTTGAAGATTAAGTTCTAGCATTCATCCCTTAATGGTCTTATATCAAGTGAATAGACATCATGGCAATCATAACTAACTGCATGTCTTATAGTGCAATCCTACCCCCCATGATGTTTCTAGCAGAAGGGTTTAGAGTATGGTGGAGAGGAGCTCTGCTGGTGGGGGTACGCTCTGCCACTGCAGAAGTCACCTTTCACCTGCTGTGAGCTCAGTGGGTGGAAAGCTACCACTGGTTGTGTTCCTGCCGGTATTATCTAGCCTAAAGCCCCTAAACAGGACATTCCAGGGGTGGGTTAGGAACAAGCCTACCTGGGCCCAATTTGGGTTCATCAGCTAACCCCCCACACACACACACACTGCAGTTCATTGGTGACTTCTCTTTAATTGTAGCATCAGTTCACCTCTGAGTGGGAGTCTTAGTGAAAAGCAGAAGCAAGAAATCAGCTTACCATAACAATTTTAGGTTATGTACTGGTTTAAGTAGAGAAAGCAAAGCAAAGCTCACCTAACTGTTCCTTAGTGCGTAGGGTATTGAAGCAAGGCTCTGAGATAATTTGACAAAAGAGCTCCAAAAACATATTCTCTGAGGTACTTTGCATATCTGTTTGATAATATATTTCTATGCCACAGTTGTTATGAACTTCATTCCTCTGTTGATAGACAAACCAGCCTCCTACAAAAACACAAAGATGTGTAAAAGGTCATTTTGAAAGACAGCAAAAGCAGGGAGCCTGTTATCACAGGCAGAATTTGAGCTGAAGGAGATACGTACTCTCTGCTCAATGTACCCTAGCGTAGAGCACCTCCTTCAGTGTATATATGCAATCCCATGGACTAGGACTGAAGTTCTATTTCTAACCATGGTTTCTTTATTCCATGATTGAAGGACTTCAGTTTCTAGCAGTATCAGTTGATCAGGTGCATAAATACCCCAAATAATGCCAATGAAAGTTTTGGTAAGCAGCAGTTCCAGTTTGGACATTAGCAACTAGTCCAACCTGCACCTTTGCTCCTTGTACTGTCCTGCGCTGCATAACTCTGTGTGCTTTGTGAATAAATTTTGGATATATATTTGAAGGTCAAATACTGAAAATTAAAACATTTTATTTGCATAGTTATTCCGCACTGTAACAATGAGGCAGGGTCTTCTCCTCCAATGCTACACACAAAGAGATTCACATCACAGACCTAGATCGTTTTTGCAAGCAAATCACTTCGGCATTGATTCTTAAAGATTTGTAATAAAACAGTGAAACCAAGTCAGTTTCTAAAAACAAACTGGAGATGATTGAAAGGATAATTGTCCCAAGTTAGTTCAAGTTGTATACACCATGAATCTCAACTTTAAATGAGGTGTTTTATAGCTTACATCCAGAAGGACAACTTACTGTCAGGAAGCTGTACTTCTCTGTATCTTACTAGCTGACTGGGAAGCAGAGGCTTTGTATGAGCATGCTCAATGAGAGTGTCTTCAACCATCTGCATAATTCCTAATGCAGCCTGGAAGAGATTAAATTCATTGCAGTTTTTACTCATCCTCTGAGAATTCTCCATTTGATAACATACAGAAAGATAATGATGATTTAGGAACTAGCAATATTAGGAATGAAAAGAAGATAATTAATTGTAACAGATCAATTGCAAACATTAAGAATGGGGAGCTGAGATAACATATGACTGGAGCATTCAAAACGGAAAGGCAGAATTGCTATGTATTTCCGCATTATATTTAAAGTGCTTAAAAAAACTAGCGGGTCTAAGAAACAACACATTGCATACTTGGTTTCTGTCTTTGGCTCCTTAGTACTTGAGACCAAATAGTCTTTTGGTTTCTCCCCTTCTTCCTTTACTAGCTCCCACGTCAATCTCCTCAGCCTGCACTGACTTTGTCATGGGGCAAGGACCCTGATGATACTATTCTCTTCTCCCAGTGTTCTGTATATAGGTCTGTGGAAATGTAACAGAACTAAATAGTTCTGTTAATCTGCTTCATTTTCATGGTCCTCCTGATCCTGTAACCATGAATGTGCCTATCCTAGGCTCTAGTTGCCCACAATCCCCTGTGGGGGCCTCTCTTACAGCTTGGGAATGCTGTGGTTATAGGGCAGTTAGAAGGATATTAACTTCATTATGCGGATAATTATGTTCCTTTGAATAGGAGTGCTTATGTTAATATATGGAACAGGAACTGGGGACATGTTCTTTCAGCTGTGCTAATAATCCCTAGATATTTGATTTTAGTGGGAGAGGAAGTTGCTTTGCTTGACACTTGCTTGGAATTATCTACTCAACCATCACCCTATTTTAGAGTTCAGAAATATTGGGTTGGATGCAGACTTAGTCATGCTTAGAGCAGACCCACTGAAAACACTGGGACATGTTACTCATGATCAACTGAAGTCCCAGTTATTTCAGTGGGTCTACTCCCTTCCTGTCATTTCTACATAAGACTACTGTTTCTGAAGTTAAAAGTGTACAAATTAAAATCTTTGGCTTTCTATATTTGAATTTTTAAACACATTTTAAATGAGATTTTCCTGAATGCAGATTGGTTAATCCACCCTAGTAGTTGAAGTTGCACATCTTGAGCACAGCCTTTCAAAAATCTTGAGAATTTTATATCCTTGTAATCAATGCCAGCTTTAAAAAGCTTGGGGGCGGGGGGTTTGAAGTATTTAATTTTCAATGCAACTTGATGTTTTTTTCTGTTTTAAAAGCTTCTCACTATGGTTACTTCAGGCATCTTGTAGTTGTGTTATTCATTACTGTAAGGTTTTATCTGATGTTTAATTCACAGTGACTTTGAGATCTAGTCCACAAAGTAAGACTCCTCTCTTTAGAGGTGGTCAAAGAGTTTTATGACATGAAAGTAAAAAAGGTATTTTGCTGTGTATGCAGCAGTATTATCTTATCCCATTCACATTCCTGATTCTTTAGGTAAAGATCTCTCACCTCACTAAGCCAGGTGACTGAAGCTGTGTGTTCCAACACTTATGGAGGTACTGGCTTATGATACTGGATGTAATGGGATTCCTTTGCATTTTCCCTTTAATTTTATTCTTTGCTTTCCTATAATTCTGCTTAAGGTCCGTATTATCTTGCTCACTCCTCTTTCTTGTGGGACCTATTCAGACAGCCACAAATTGGGGTGGCTTTTAAACGTGTGGTATATTTTCTGGCCTACCAGAAACAAAAATGTGGTGAATTCAGCAACTAGGTGCACCAATCACGCATCCCTAATCTGACCCCTGCCAAGTGAATAATGATTACTTTGTCTCTTTTAACTTGGTGGAGGTTCAAACAGTTTTTCACTTGTCCTTAATAACTTACTTAGCCAAACTTTAAGAACCTGCCTTTTAGATTTTCCCTCAGTCAAGTGACTTTACACTTACTATGGCATACAATTTACATGGGAACTAAAAGCATATCAGGTTATTTCAGGATGCTCAGAAGAAACTAGCTGAACACATTTGTTCACGGTTGTCTCCTAACACAAAGGTGTATAATTTCAGCAGAAACATAGCTCAAATGTTTTCTACTGATTTAGTACCTGCAGGTTTTTCTATGTGCACTGCTGTTGGCTTCTTCCCCTTATATCTGGCTTCTTCCCTCCAGAAATATTTCTGAACAGAAATATTTCTGGACAGAACAGAAATACTCAGTACAGACCTGTTATACTTTGAGCAAATATATAGGGCTAACCTCACTTCACAGGTTGGTAGGAAGCAAACTAGCTCTATAGTACTATCAAGTTTACCGTTATCTTTGCTGTATTAAACTTGGCCCTTGCCAAGTTAACATTCAGATCTCTCACAAAGCTGCAGCATACCTATTACCAGCAAATCTTCTTATACTATGAAAAGAAAGTCACAAACTCTTATTTCCAGATCATATACTGTCATCTAACTTTTGACACCGACTTCACTCTGAAATGTTTTGAGTTCTTGCTCTCTGTTCAAATTATATACCATTAATTTGAGAACAAGTGTGTGGATCTAGCCTGCATCATTTTTACGGCCTTACTGAGTAAGAATGCATAATACATCATGCAGTTCAAACTGCCTCACAGCTCAATCCAATGCATAAGGTTTAATGTTAGTCACTAGCCCCACTATGTTCAATGTGTCTAACCCCCAAATAAGTGGGCTTTGCATGATGAATTATCAAAAGCCAAAGGGGAACTATCACACAGCCAAATAATTCTAGAGCACAAAAGCAAGCATAAGATGCAACAAAGAAGTAGCTGAACACCTATATTTCTCCCGCAAGCACATGCAACAGGAAACAGATACTTATGTCCACTTCCTGACGCACGTATCTTCTGCTGATTTCACTTCAGTTATATAACATTCCCATTTATGCTATACATGCTTCCCATATTATCCTTTACACATTTGTGCAGACAGAGATATTAACAGAGCAAAAATGAACAAAAAACATGTAAAAGGGCCTTCAGAAAACTCACTGACAGTAAATGTATGAAGATTTAAAAAGCAACCCCCTCTGATATAGTCCAATAGATACGGAAACTTAAGTAAACCCTTGATTTTCAGTACAGTTATCAATACAAATCTATTTCTGCTGGAAAACATCCAAACCAACCTGTTTTGTTATATTGCCATGGAGAAGTGCTTCAATGTGTAACCGTGACAACAGCTGAGAAATAAAGGCCTTGAGGCGGGGAAGAGTGACATCTACAACAGATATTTAAAATGAATCACATTTTCCATTTAGGGGAAAAAAACCCAACATCATCCTAAAATATAATGCATTTCTTCAAGAAAAAAAAAAATTATAATAATCACCAAAAAGCAGTGGGTGTTTTCTTCACAAATATTCATGTTTGGGAAAGTTTCCAAGTCTAAATTGCTGGGCTCACTGCACAGTTTGCCTTGCTTAGAATTCATACGTCGTTTGACCCAGATTCCAATAGGAAAAAAAAGGGGGGGTCTACTCTGTACTGCAATCAAGCTAAACACACATCTACCCTCAAAAATAGTAACAGTCATTTAGGTGGTGGCTGAAGATAAAGCTCAAGCTGTTAATTACTTAAAGAACATAAGGTTTGTCATTCTCTTGTAAGGCACGTCAATCATCTTGACTGCAATTATTTCTGAATGGCTGTTTTAAAGGTTGATGATCAGTTTGAAATAAAACTTTTAATATATACGTGCAATAGGGTTACCATCTTTGGTTCTAAACGTGCACTGAAATCTACATCTGAGAGTATCTGCACTACTTTGCTTTGAATGGATGTGCATTCTAATGCATACCCAGTATATTTTGGTACAATCTGAGTATGACGTGAGTGAACTGCAGTGATCAACCTGAAACAAAATATTAGAGGCATAATCCAGACTCACCACCACTACGGAGGATGGCGTGATGCCAAGACTGAACATGTGCCTGGGGGCGGGGGGCGGGGTGGGGGGGTGGAGAAAGCGATGGAAAGGAAAGGGATTGGCCAATGAAGAAAAGTTCCTCCTGCCTGCCTGTGGTCAGGCATACGGATCAGTAGCAGACAAAAGCTGTGTGAGCAGGAGCTATTATCACTGACAGCGAGTGGAGATAGAGAAGAAGAGCACATTTTCTGTGGTGGAAATACTTTTCCCACCCAGCCTTCACCCTCCCGCCCCCTTTTCATTCAGGGCTCCTTGTCCTCAACACATGTGGACTCTGCATCCTTCCCACTTACATGAGGAGGAGAGCTCTGGATCATCCTGCCAATTTTTAAAATCCTCAAATATTTTAAATAAAAAAAAAAACAGGTGCCAAGTTAAACAGTTTCACATAATAATCCCTCATTTTTAAATTCTGAATTTAAAATATGTATTTGTTTGATCAAGTACATGAGTTAACTGTGGTTTCTTGCTGTGAGTCAGCACAAGACATGTCACAATTTAATTTACAATGATGTTCTGCCTTTACTACAAATATAAAGACATTTCATTCATTTATCTAAATATTGCCCCTTATGAAGTAGACATGCTCCATATAGATACTACTAAGCCTTGTAAAGGTTTGGTACAGAGTCAGGTTCTCATTTTTCAAGAAGTTGCTTGCTCCACAACCTATATCAGCATGTGCTTTCATTTTTGACTATCAGGGACCAAAGGCTGGCTTATGTAAGACAGCCAAGAGGTACCTGATGCTGTAAGGCAGGGTTAGGCAACTTGTGGCCTTCCAGATATTTTGGCTTAAAACTCTCCTGATTCCTTACCATGCTGACTAGGGCTGACGGAATTGTAGGCAAAAACACCTGGAGGGCCACAAGTTGCTTATCCTTGCTGTTAAACCAAAGTTTAGAGTGAAATTCTGAAGTGGAGACATTCTAACAACGTAGATCACCTTGAGGAAGAGAGGTGCTGCTGCTTTCCTTAGGGTGAGAGGTATGTGTGGGGGGTGGGGTGGGAATGTTGATCTCTTGGCCAAGAACCTGTAAAAACTTAGATTAGTTGCCTTTAGAAAAGGATTAGACAAATTCATGGAGAATAGGTTTATACATAGCTATTAGCCATGGGACCCGCCAAAGCCAGAGACAATGTACTTCTGAATACCAGAGGCAGAATGGCTACGATTGTAAAAAGAATGTTGAACTAGGCAGACCTTTGGTCTGATCCATCAGGGCTGTTGGCCCACTTCTGGCCCTGACTGACAGACATGGATGGTGACTGGAAGCAGATTTCCCCTCAGCTTTGTTCTCCACTGCTGTCACTTGACTTACCCAGAGCTTGTATTGGCATAGTTCATCTTTCTGTTCTCACACCTGGGCTTCCAAGTGGAGCAACAATAGCATGAACCCTGGGTGAACCAAGTGACAGCAGAAAGGGTAGGGGAGATGAAATACCTGCTCCTTTCCCCCCCAGTTCTCTTTCCTCCCTGATGCCCCCGAGTGGAGTTGAACAAGATGAGCATGCCCCACTTGCCATGGGGGACAGGGGGGAACAGAGGTGAGCCAAGCAATGAAAGAGTAGGTGGATGGAGAGGGGAAAACATTGCCTTAAACTATCTGCTCCCTTCCCAAACTGGATTTTGAGCATGTGAATCTGGGGGGATAATTTTAAAATATTTCTACATATAGCATTTTACATTTTAACTGGGAATCTTATTTTCATGATTTTACTAAGCATCCTCAATGACGTATTTTAGATGCTTAAAGCTTTGTTATTTTAATCTTCCCCCTATAACTAATGGCCTTGATCATCATTTGGATTATTTGGAAGCGAAAATCCGAGAACAGAGGATAAAACTTCTAGTAGGTTTTCCAACCATCTCCAAGTCAATGACAATTACTGAAAAACTCAAAACCCTTCACAGAACAGAAATGCTAAGAGATTCTATTAAACGTTGAGATGAAATGAAATACTTCTCTTTAGGTTCAGTTCAGACAAGGAGCATTGGACTAAGGAAAAACAATTATAAACTATACATTTATAAATTCAGAACAAGTTAAAATACCTAATTAGATACTTGGCAAGACCCTTACCATCTAAAGCTTCTTTAAGTTCATCTTTAGTCCAGGCGACTTCTGTCATTAACAGTCGAAGGTAATACATAGCATGCTGGTGCGGCTGTTCAGCTCGGAAGTTATTAAGCGATCGCATGTACTACCAAGGTTAAAACATGAATCATACAATAGTTAAAAAGTGAAACTTTGCAATGAAATGCAATACTCAAAATTCTGTCTATCTACACACATACACACAAATATCTTCAAGATGGGAATTTGGGTTCCTTCGTACCCAAAATTTGAAACCAGGATCTGAAGCTGATTAGCAAATCCTGGTTAAAAAGGGTTAGCATTCGCCATTCAACACTGGTGAATGAATATAACACATAGCTGATATATTAACCAACTGATTAATGCTCACATAGATCATAGAATCATAGAATAGTAGGGTTGGAAGCGGCCTACAAGGCCATCGAGTCCAACCCCCTGCTCAATGCAAAAAAAAAAGATAAAGCAGAAGGGATACCGGCAGGGTGGGGAGTGCATGTGTGATACTGCGTCTGTTCTAAATCTCTAAATCATGGTTGAGGGATAGGGAAACAGTGACCAGTGATCGTACGTGACTAGAAGCCACTCTAAAACAGCCCATGGGTTCTGGGTGGATTGTCAACCACCCCAACAACCCACCCTCACTAGGCTTGCACATAATGCCAAGCTATGGCACCCCCCTGCCGCAGCTCAAACATTCAAATGGCGGCCACCACCACAGTAAGAAGCCCCACAAGGAAATTCACACACAGGGCCTTTATGTTACCTGCGAACTGAGACAGTACATCTGCATTGGCCAAAGAGCATTTGACAAAATCTGAGCCACAGCTTAAAAAGACCTCACCAACCCTATGTTTATATATAGGGTTGAATCCTAATTTAGGGTGTTTTTTTTAATGGAAGGACTCTTTCCAACTACAGAAGGCTTTGGATCTAGTGAAGGGCCATGCTGGGAGAAGGGGGCAAGTTTTGCTAATTCCTCCCTGAGACACCCACCCCCATTCTGGAGTGGCTCCAATGTCCCCCTCCAAGAACACATTTTCAAAGGATTCAAGGAGCTGTAAGGGGAAGCGGGGGCTGCAAAAGAACCCTCCCACCCCTTCTACTGGTGGGAGCAAAGTCAGGATTCAAACCAGTATTTTTTAAAAACAAGCATAGAGATTGAAACCAAGCTTCTAAAAGGTTATGTGTGTGTGTGTGTGTGTGTGTGTGTTTCTCATGGGGACAATTTTATTCCAAGCCACTTCATTTACAAAGACATCAGTGACCATAATCTACTTCAACGTACAAAAATATTTGAAAAGTGGCAAGAGTTTGAAGCGTAATCCAGTTAGGGTGTAATCCTATGCATGATTAGGCAGAAAAAGTCCAACAACTCCTAGCATTCTCCAGACAGCAAGGCTGGCTGGAGAATGCCGAGGTGTAGGACTTTTTTCTGTCTAAACATGCATAGGATTGTGCCCCTACATTTCAATCCTGTACATCTCTACTCAGACATAAGTGTCATTGTTTTACTGGAGCTTATTATTAGGTGGGTATAGGATTGCAGTCCAAGTTTGGTCCTATTCATAACTTGCCCATTCTACAGGTATATATTTTTCACATCTTTTTCATAAAGGATTTGAAAGTTTGGGCTGACAACTCTCCAAGGAATGGAATATTGAATGTATCTTTCCTATCTCAATAGGGTAGGGTACTTGTCATTCTGATTTATAAAGAGCAAAGTAAAGTCCCAGTTGGCTTACCGCCTCCTTGATAATTTCAAATCGTTTTTCATCAATCTCAAATGTGGCCATTTTCTCAATAATCTTCTTCAGCAGGATATGCTGCTTGTCATTGTAACCTTTTACAGAAAGCTATACAGAGAAAATATGTAAGGTGTTTGTGTTTGAAGTATGTCATTTTAAATATATAATTCTATATCTTCCATAAGAGGAGTAAACAGCCACTTCCTAACACTGGGAAACATTCTCCCACATTTCGATAAAATCCCAATGTTTTTCCTCTTTTGTGTGGAGGTCTGTGCATGGTATTACTCCAGCTTTACTTTTTCTCAGGATTTAAATGTTTACTAAGCTAAGTATTATGGATGTAAAATTACAGTAGAAAACAAATATTCTTCCATGCTGCAAAGCAAAGAAAGAAATGCTCTCCAAGTGTTAAGTTACAAAGACCAACAAATCTCATAGCTATTTTCTGGATTTAAAATAGGAAAAGCAGTAAAGTGAACGAACATAGTTCTTCAAAATGAAGAATAAAAGTAACCCAAGACTTCAAAATCTAGAGCAAATATAGCAGGAAGATTTTTATTCCATTGTTTTGAAAGCAGAAGTGTTTATAATATTCTTCCTAAAAGAAATAGGATATCACAAATGTTTAAGACATCAAGATGACAGGTTTAGGTTATTGAGTAACTGGGTCACTCATCATACACATATGCACTCATACCAACTACTTTTTATAGATAGGCACACCATTTTAATATTACATTAACCCTGCTTTACGCTATGATTATTCACTGTACTCAGAGAGAGAATGCTTACGTAACATTTAACAGAACATAATCAGAATCTATGGATAACTAATTGGATAGATTCCTAAAATAAATATTTAACTGTTGATAGAAACAAAATAAAAGTCATCATGCTACATGACTGAAGAAATTAGAATCGACTTTGATTCGTGTTGCATGTGTGACACCCGGTTGTAGTCTAAATACATTTGTTTTATTTAATTCATTTCTTAACTTTCTATACTGCCCAATAGCCAATGCAGTAACCTTGCTGAGGCTAATTAGGTCTGGGTCAGTGATTGGAAGGGAGGCTGCCTGAGAACACTATGAATACCACATTGAGTTCTATGATGGAAGAATGGCAGAATATATGTTTCTATCTTTTCAGTCAATTTAAGCACAAAAAATCTCCAGGTCACCCTACACCACATTATGTTTTCTAGAAGCATCATATTTTATCAGATGATTATGGTATTCCCTATTAAAGGACTTAGATAACAATCCTATGGCCCCTAGACAGTGTCTGAGGGGCCATAGGATATTTCAGATTCTGCATTCTGAGGTCAGAGACAGCATTCCAACCTTGGAGTGGGGGGATCATAGTTCCAACCCCCTTGCACTCGGCACAGGAACTTGACCTCAGAGAAGGGGAGAAGGGGGTGTTCTGGTAGGCTAGGAGGGGAGGAGGCCAGACAGGCTGGGATATGAGCTATCCTAAGGCTTCTCCAGCCTCCTTTCCTCCCCCTCCAAAGCACCACAGCTAAACAGCCCACCTAGCGAAAAATGCATGGCAGGAGGATGGGAGGTGAAGATTGCATCCACCACCTTTCAAGCCCTGCACTGGATGATTGTAAGCTTCCGAGTAGCCACAGGACTGTGCCCTAAAACAGAACTGTGATATTTCATATGTAACAATGAAAATCTAGGAAAGGTCACCATATATTACAGAACAACATTTAAATTCTCTTTAAGAAAGAATGGACTCAATTTCATAATAATCATCTTGATCCTGACATGCAATTGTCTCATAGCCAATAATGCAATTAGTAGTATTTAATAGTTTATGTCTGACAAAACAGGCTCTAGCCTACAAAAGCTCATGCCCCCAAAATGTATTAGTCTTTAATGCCATTGGTCACTGGTGGTTGTATGGTTTATATTTTAGTATACATCATAATCTAAGTGGTTGATAGCTAATTTGTTCAAGATTACTGTACAAATGAGTAAGAAATGCAAATTAGAAACACAGTATAGGCACACTATGCAGTCACAAAAGCATTCTGAATGTAGCCAAACCATTCAATAAATGGTCATAAAACTGCATGAGGCTTTTATCTAGTTATGATTGAGATGCAAGAGAACACAAACCAGTAGCCATTTTGCTTAGATATGAAGAAGCCAAAGTTTTTCCAAGTGGCATTTAACTCTCAAGCCATCTCATTTCTTCCTGTTTTTCCCCATCTTACTTACAAGTATTGCATTCATTCCTGATGCAATGGCATAGACCAAACCTGAGAGGCGTGCTGCATATGTATACTCTTTTAAATCATCCTTCAATAACCTGATTAACAGGTATGTCATGTTGCAATGGAGAGGGTCAGCATAAAGGTAGCGACTAACAAAAAGAAAAAAAAAAAAGGATGCTTTGGTACTTCAAGCAGCGACATGGTAATGGATGAAGAAACATGACTGAAGAGTATGTATATGCAGCCTCATAACCAATATTCTTGGGAATGAAACATTGAAGGTATAGTAAAAAATTTGTTTCTTCATTAGAAAGTCTTGTAGCAGAATCTCAATTCTAATTAGGGCTGTAATTTTTTTTAAAGTAAAAAATCTTGCAACTGATGAATTATGTAAAATGCAGTGAAAATTTCTGGATATGAATGGAAATGTTGAAGTCTTAGGAAAAAATTGAAATTGAAATTCAAATTATGAGAAAGATAGTTAGAAATCAAGTTGAAAAAGGAACTAAAAAATTACATCCTCAATGGGAAAAGCCATTTAAAAATGCTTCCAGAAAATCAAGTTTGGTTGTTGCTTTTTGATCAGTGGAAGTACATTTAAGGCTTTTAAGATTCCCCTTGTCTGGGTACTTACATACATCCCATAGATGGTATTTTGGAGATCATAGTTCAAGCCAGCTAGTTCTGCTGCATATGCATACTCGTTGAGGGAGTCTTTGAGTAGCTCAAGGTACAAATAAGCCATGTTACAATGTAAGGGATCCACGTAAGCAAATGGGCTGGAAGAAAATGTTGAAAGTAAAATATCTGATGTAATTACATCTTAATTCTGTTTGATCCTCCATAATGGATCTCAAAGATACAATTAAACTCATAATAGGAAGCACCAAAATAATTTTTATCACATTAGTATACAAACACACAGGTAAAGGGAAAACACAGATTAAGTAACTCCAGACAGAGACAGACATATATACCTATATTAACTGTGCTGCTTAAGTCGTTAGCTAAAAATGTTTTTAGCCCATTTTGAGTCTGGTATAGGGAATAATGCTTAAGAACAAGTATGAAACATAGAACAATTAATTTTTAAAAGGAGCTAAAACCCACCACATATTAGATTAATTCAAGTTCCTAAAAGTTAGCCCAAAATAAGACAGTGTCATATTTAACTTGTCTGCCATCAGGGTGAACCCTCACTGAACACATTTGCTGGTTTCACAGAGTCAGAAAATACCACAGTTTTGGGGTTGTTTTTTTTGTTTTTTTTTGTTACCAAACCTTTGTTGTTTTCTACATTAGGCACAACAATATCAAACCAAGTTTCATGTTTAGCTGTAGCACATAACAAAACCTTGATATATTTATAAAATCTGCCAAGGAGGTACAGTAGCCTGCACAGATTTATAAAGGTAAAGACAACTCAAAGACTCAAGTCATGTTTCAACAATACTGCTTAATATCAGCATATCAAGGCTGACAAACCAGATTAAGATTAGAAACAGTTTATGTACAGTATGGTCCAATATCTACAGATATAGGTATACAGCATACAGAAATATGAAATTATCAGTATTAATTGTTCACAAGAAAATTCTTAATGAAGAATTGTCAAAAAGTAAATGTCAAAAGTAAATCTAATACAACACACAATATTCAGCATTATCAAGAGGAAAAAAAGATTGAGACACAGTAATGCTTCAAAGAACAACATTATAACACCATATCTATAGTCTGTTTGATAAAATATGCATCTCTCTCTAATTTTTAAGAAAAATCAGAATTTTTAAAAAAACTCATGTGGAACAACCGGTCCCTCACACAATTATTTCCGATGCACAAAGCAATCCTATGCATGCGCCCAGAGATAAGTCTCACTATGCTCAATGGGGCTTACTTTCAGGGAAGTGTACACAGGATTGGAGCACCAATGTATGTTTTTACTGGACAATGCTGCATTACTATTTCATTCAGTCATTATCTTAGTGTTATCGTATGCCTAAACCAGAAATGGGGTATAGCATTTTCACCTACACATCTTTTGGAGTCATCTTCTGGATACAGATCCACCTTAAAGTACATGGCAACACATTTACTAGACTAGGGAATGAGCTTCACTGAACCCTGTGGCCCTTACTTCTGAGTAAACATGCACAGGGTTATACTGCTATTCATGTGGGCTCCTAGAGAAATCCAAACTAAAATTATACAGACCAACAGACAATAAATTTACCTGCCAAGGCTTTTCTCCTTACCAATGTAGCCCTCTGCTGCTACTTTGTGGCGCCTCACCCATTGGCTTTGTATTCCATGGGAAAAGAGCCTAAAGGCCTTGTGCAATCTAGCCTGATCCTCTACAAATTCACTAAGTCTATACGATATCTATTTATATAAAATGTCTTATTTCTTCATATTCAATATGTTAGATTTGCATTCATGTAGCTGATAAAAGATGCCACATGCTACTTTATCTGACAGTAGGCATAATCCGCCCCCACACATAGGGAGGACAAGGGAAAGAGGTTCCACACGTGCAAAAGGACTGTGCCACCATGACAATACATATGTGGAGCTCACCTATGCCATAACCATGCTAGCAGGGTATCTATGGAGCAGGCCACTGTCTAGCTATAGCAGCCCATTCCTACCATCCCAACTGGCTTTTGCACGCATGTGATGTCTGCCCAGACCATGCGGAAGGTCCAGCTGAGGCCATCCTGCAGAAGGGGATGATTGCCAGAAAGGTAACCCCTGGTGGAGGTCCTTACTAAGGGGGAGGGGGGCATTGCCACAACAACAGGTTGTATCACAGAGGTTGGAAGGGAACTGGAAGGGGCTCAGTAGACTGAGTATACAATGGCTTCTTGGATCCTGCAACCATGTGTTGATTGCTGGATCCAGGTGGCCACTATGTACCAGGCTATGTCACTCTTTTCTCAGATCCAAGTTAAAATTGTGACAACCTTAACCCTCTCCTAGCATATCCTTGCCCCTGCCCCTGCCAGTTCTGGGCTGAAATTCATGCAGGAACCTGTGCTCCCTGGGCCCCCGAGAAAGACTGGATTTGCCTACAGAAGTGAGTTTCTGTTGGGTTGGGGGGAAGCATTTTCTTATGGTAAGAACTATGAGTGTGTTCCCTACTGGGAGTACATGGATAGGATGGCGAGATCTGTGTCTCAGCAGTAGAAAACACACTCACAACATTCACAAGACCCTGCTCCTCACTCCAGAACCATTTTTCTTTCTTTTCTAGTCCATTCTCATACCAACTGGTGTATTTCCTGTAATCCCTGCAACCTTCCCTACTTCTGCTCTGTTTGTAGTAAAGGGAGCCAACACAAGCTGAAAACAAAGACGACTCAGTAAAGGCTGAGAACTCGCTTTATGGAACTTTTACAACTTAAATACATGACTCATCAGAAAAAGATCTGAAAAATGAATTTCCTTAATACAGAAATATTTTGTGATCCAACCCCCCCATATTTCTTGCAAACTAAACAGTATCTTGTTTCTATTTTGATTTTATAAGAAGCATGTGTACTAATATGAAATTAGCCTATTAAGGGACAATGGTATTACATGCAAACAGCAAAGTTACTTATTTTACGCTGAATTCAGGTTGAAAGCTGTAAATTGTTGTGTATGCTTCTGCTTGAACAGGTAATTTGTGTATAGCAACTAGAGATATTGCTGAACTCTGTGTTCCATTGATTTATAATACAAATTCATTTAGCTGATAATGCTTCATTGTGAGTTAACTACCATTTCTCTGAGAAGTTCTCCAGCTAGGAATATGAATCAGGCTTCTGATCATACATAGCTCAATCTCTGGGATTTGGTTTCTAGGGCATCTGACATGCTGCTGAATATCAAGCCTTGGAAAAACTGCATATCCCAGAATTCCTGGCATCCTTCTGTTTCAGCACTCAATGCACCATGGAGATTGGAAGGTTTGCAGAGAGGCATCCTAGCTGTTGTTGACTCTAACACAGCTACGTTTGGCGGGCTGAGGCTCTTGAGGTCATAATTGGTGTGGGGGGGGGTGAGAGAGAGAGAGAGAGAGAGAGAGAGAAGTTTGGGCCCACTTGAGGTCCTGACATCAAACTGGGAGTACAATGGAGTTTCCAATTTGGGCCTGGGAAAAAAGTAAGCTTTTCCTCATTCATTCATTGAAAATAGCTTGTATTAGCCAATCCCAATTCTGAATTGAGTGTCCCATCACAAGACAAAACAGGAAGACCTTTCTGAAGGTGGGTAATTCTGCTGCATCTCTGTACTGGGAGTGACTGAATGGTCCAAGCACACGTAATGCAGACTCACCACAGAATTACATGCCCCAGCAGAGGCTGATCATAAGGAGGCAATACCAGAACACGCAGATACACAACAGGGAACCACAAAAGAGAGATGCAACCACCACATAAAAGAACTTAAGCAGTTAAAGAAGAAGTACAGCAGGAAAGTGACTAATGGTTGCATGTACCAGCTCTTATTGCATCAACAACATGGCATATAAATCCTAAACTAATGGTACCAAATTTGCACAAGCGTGAACATACTGAATGTCAAAAAAGGCACTCATCAGGATCATAAAGTTGCAGCCCACTGAATAAACTGAATGCTAACCAACTTTGAGGACGGAAAAATCCCAAGTAATAACCAAGGAGAAGGTGACTGTCAGAATTGCAGTATGTTAAGTGCTGAGCACGAATAGCCCTCATACAAGTACTTGGATCCAGCTACAGCTGTACATGTATGAAAGTTAATTTATGTGCACATATGTCTAGCTGGATAATCCATAGGCAAAAAAGCTCTAAGCATAACCTGTTTGGGGTGTGGGTGAAGAGCAGGGAGGACTAAATCCAGCCCTTTGCTCCCCATGATCAGCTCTTGAATTATGCTTTTCAGCCTGGAGGAAACCTGTGCACAAAAAAAAAGCCCATTGATGTACATATAGAATGCTGTCAAGGCAAAAAGTGGGGGCCGACAACCTTGGTTATACAAATATAGCAACCTCATGCCTGTCTAAAGTGATTAATGTTCTCTGAAATAAAAAAATCTCCATTTAGTATGATACATTTTAAAGACAAAAATACTTGCATACCTGAAAAATTCGAAGTTGAGACAAGCTTTGGGTAGGAAAAATTTGTCATCTTGCTTGAACCATAGCTTGCTCATAGCGGTGTCCTGTATTTAAAAAAAAACCCATAAATTTTCTGTTACATTATAATACAAAAGTGTATTTTGATCATCATCTGTTTATATTCTTTAAACATATAGGGCTCACTCCAACAGAGTGTGGGTGCAGCATCTATGTAAAACAAATCGCACAGGGTTCTAAATGGATTATTTTAATTCATTTTTACCAACTATTCTTAGAATATTGCTCAAATAGTGTTACAAAGGGCTTAGTTTTGGCTAAGTAACATTAATCTTTCAATAGCATTTTCCCATTGCCCCAACTCAAGTGCACCTAAGTAGTGCAGACCTAAGGGGTGGATGGAAACATGGGAGGAATGCACAACCTCACATTCCCTATAATGTTACTTCACGTTGCCTACACATTTGCCCACATTGGTGTTTTTTTTTGGGGGGGGGGAACTAGGCCTCTGGGCCCTGTGGAACTCTCTTCACTACACTCATGTTCAACTGGACTGCACCCCCTACAGGTAGGTTTGGGAAGAAGGAAGGGAGGAGGGCTAGCTGGTAGCAAAGTGGTTGATGGGTGAAGCCCAATACAAGCCAATGCCCACATTGGGTAGGGCCTGGGCTTGTTTCATATTGGGGTGAGTCATTCTTACAGGGGGAGTTCATGTTCCAACCCCCACTTCAAACTTCACCTCCAATGTTACTTAAAATTAAAGGAAAATAGGCCAAACTGCAAATTATGTACAGGAGCTAATTATCTTTTAAAACCACATCTAAATGAATTATTTTCGTTCATTTTACCATCTATTCTTGGAATATTGTTCAAGTAGTGTTATAAAAGGTTTACTTTTGGCTAATTAACCGTAGTCTTTCAAAAGCACCTATGAAAATAATGGTGCAAATTGCAGAAATTCTACCCGCTACCATTAAATATAGAAGACATGTACTTACCTTAATAAGAGTAGGGTATGGTGGTGCATCCTTCTCTAAAGGTACAATTTCAAAGTTAGAAGGAATAAATTCATTCTTCATTGGGAGCTTGAATTTTCCATTAAGGTCAGCATTTTGCCACTTCTGTGTGAAAAGTGTAAGCAAGAAAGATATTTTTGTTATTATTCAGTGGCCGGATTAAAAACCAGTGTTGTAATTGTGCCTTGTTAGGGATATCTATCTCAAATACTTATAGTCACGCTTCCTCAAAACACATGACAACAACTTAAAATAATTCTTATTCATGTACTGGATTGCTTTATATATGTGATATTTTGCAGTCCACATAAACACATTTAGGGCTTCCTTTTAGCCATGTTGCAGAAAATACAGCATGTGTTGACTAAGGACTAGTTTACATGCTACAACCACCATATCAAACGACTATGAAATGCTTCATGCAATAAGATGGTTAGGAAGTTGCTGCTAGTGCAGAATGTGGTGGCCCACCTGATGAAAGGCAGCCATTGGTGAGATGACATCACTCCAGTGCTGAAGGAGTTGCGCTGGTTACCAGTTGTTTTCTGGGCCCAATTCAAGGTGTTGGCATTGACCTTTAAAATCCTATATGGTTTCAGCCCAGTCTACTTAAGGAGCGCCTCCAACAACACCAAGGACGCCACTCAACAAGATCAGGCTTGGTAGACTTTCTGTCTGTCCCATCAGCCAGGGCAGCTAGGCTGGTGAGGACTAGGGCAAGGGCCTTTTCTGTGGTGACCCCCACGCTGTGGAATTCCATCCCTAGTTACCTCCGCCATGCCCCCTCTTTGATGAGCTTCCACCAGGCTTTAAAAACCTGGCTGTTCGGGTGGGCATTTGGGGTGGGTTAGGGTTTTTTTTAGAGCAGTGTTGTTTTATTATGTTGTTTTGTTCAGTTGATTAAATAAATTCATTGTATTTCGGGTTATTAGTATTGTACGTTGCCTAGAGTGGCCAGATAGGCAGCTAATAAATCAAATAAATAAATAAATAAATAAATATCCATCACCATGTGAGCAGCACAACTAGGTGCTGTACTCATGGTTTCCTTCTCAGATCCAACAGCTGGAGCTGCACACATAAAGTCCTCCTTTAAAAACTAAAATCTCAACAATGTAATGTTAGGAAGATGAATTGGAGGGCTAAATCCAGTCCGCCCATTTCCCCTTTCCCAAACAACTGATCAGTCAGATCTTCTTCTCCTCCTCCTCCCCGCTCTTCCTCTGTCTTCCTCCTTCTTCCTCCCCCTCCTTCTCCTCCTCGCCTCTTCCTCCTCCTCCCCCCTCCTCATCTTCCTCCTTTTTTAAAGAAAGGCTCCACATGCACAGTACTGGCTGCTCCATTACATGAACAGTAAGCAAGACATATTCAAAAATCAACACAATTTTAAAATCATTGTTCAAATAATAGATAGAATTGTGGTGCAATTCCTATTGTCTATTCCTTGCACAGGAGTGTATCAGATCCAGAGAGGCTTCCTATCATTTTGCCTGCGGCCATCTGACTTTATCAGCAAAAAATATTCCTTGTGTTTGATAGTCCAGTTTGACAGAATAAAGTTATTTTTAATGGCCATTATCAGATGGCCTAATCTTTTAAAGAGAGGAAACTTTACTGAACAAATATGTAGTGTAGCATTTCAAACATTTATTTAATATGGCCAACCCACTATAATAAAGCTGTTTACAGTCCCACTTATTTGAGTGGAATCTACAATATTTTTGATAACACAGTTGGGAATAATTTCCTCTGATGCAATGTAGTTATGCAAGCAATACTCAGTAATAGTTGCTTTTTCAGGTGAAATAGAACGTGACATATTTGGGACTGGTTTCAAGAAAGAGACACTATCAATTTTCTTAGCACACCTTAACGACTTCATCAGAAATTGCTTCTTGCTTGTATTGGGTTCCATACCATTGTTCTGTTCTATCAGTTTTTCCTTCAAAAGACTTAGAGACTATTGCAACCCTAAAAATAAAATCAAAACATAATGAATAACCAAGCTTTTCCCCACCCTGAACAGCTATACAAATACTTCTGCTTGGTCACAATGATTAAAGATTACTTCATCCATTTTTGTAGGTCTTACTCTGTATTTGCACGCTCCTTTTCATACTTCTGTTTGTGAAAGAGCAAGTCACCCAACATGTAACCATGTTAAAAGAGTTGTACGAATGGACCCCTTGTTACCCTGATTTATTTTTTTTTTGCAATGTAAAAGCAAATGCTTTGAACTAGCAATAATATCAAGAAAGCATTTTACATCATTTAATAGAGGGATAAGGAACTGTTTTTCCATCAAACGCCATTGACACAGAAAAAAAATCAATCCACAATTAGTCATTAATTAATGTTATGTTCTTAAGGGAGCAATCCTATGGGGATAAGTGGCCGCCTCCAAACTCTGAGGTGACTGCCTATCCAATGCAAGGGAGGGCAGAGCGCAGAGGGGATCTTCGCCTCCGTGTTCCAGCTGCTCTACATATGCAGCTAGACAGCTGATTTCGGCTGACTAGCTACAGCGCTTTGAAGCGGGGAGCAGCTGAACAATGCATAGGAAGCGTCATACTAGCCCTTCTGAGATCATACTGGCCCTTCCCTCCCCCAGGAATGCCCCCTTTCCTCCCACTCTGCACTGCTCTTACTAGTGCAGAGCCCAGGACGATCCATGCTGCCTACGAGGTGGCGGGGGGGGGGGAGGGAGGTGGTTTTCTGGGAACTGACCTTGGGGCCTGGGCTCCAAGTTCGGTTCCCAAAAACCGAATAATCCTATGGCTGTCCAGCCACTGTCTAGCAGCCATAGGATTGTGCCTTAACTGTATTATAAATAAAAATAAAAATGGTAACGCCTAGAAAGACACTGACCAATTTCCTAGGCATTGCCAAACCTGAACTTCTCCTGCCATCTCCTGAACTTCTGGTTACTCAGAATGGGATCTACTGACTAACAAGAACAATACTATAGCTGTTCCTAGAGAAGGAGGCAGATGAAGAGATACTACCTGCTCTTCGTATCAGGGGATATTTCTGCCGAAGCAGGAAAAGAGGGTGGTAGTGTTCACTGCTGCTGCTGGAAGGTCCTTGGAGCATCTTCCAGTAGCAGTGCCCAACTGGGTACTCTCCTTGCTGGCCCTTCCATGGGGCAAGAGGGAAGGAGCTCCCTGCAAATGCTTGGAGGCTTGATGAAATGAAGGGGGGGGGGACATCTGGCACTTGCATCTATTTCTGTGACATCCTAGTTTCACTAAAATGAAAGATTTCTATCTCTCATGAGGAATAGGTTAAAACTAGAAATTTTAAAAGTCTATCTAAAAAACAGAAAAACTACACTTCAAACAGAGAATATTCAGCTTTGATTGGAAATGGGTTGCTCTCATTTCATTCCTACACCAACACACACATGCCTAAACAGACTTGAGGATTTTTATGCAGCTTTGACTAGAAGACTGAGAATCAACGATGCCAAAGTTCTAGACCATCTTGGCTGGTTCAGAGGTTACCAACAGCTAGCTGTTGTCAGCTGAATGAGAAATACCACAGAAAGCATGCAATCAAAGATTCTGCCTGCCCAGTCTTCTTCTTATTTCTAACATAATTAATATAGTTAGAAATCTAGTTGCCATTAACGCTGCTATCTTCACTTCCAGCTACAAGACTGCAAAATGTATAAAGGATTTTAAAAGTTTCAACAGAGTAGGATAACAATTAGAAATGAAGTGATTTAACTATAGTGTCTACCGCCTCATTTTTTTCCTAACTGATTTCAGAAGTCTTGCAATGTGATATTTCAAAATTAAGGAAACCAATATAACTGCTGTCACTAAGCTATCAACTCAACTTGTCCTTCTGCTGAACTTTTTCAGATCTCCAGACATTGGTACAAGTCCTATACAAAGATTGATGTTATTTTTGCTCCTAGAATAAATGCAGAAAAGTATAATTTTGAGTAATGTTTCCCAGCAGGAGAAGTGAAGCACAGCACTATGACTTCCGAGTGGGCATGCTTGTTCTTTCCCTGCAACACAGAAACCACATGTGTGCAGCAATCAAAGCACTTTGCTGCACTTCCTTCACTCTGGAAAAATGCTGGGAAATGCTATGGCTCTTGCACATACATGCTTCTGGCAAAAGAGAGCGCATTTATTTATAGCAATGGTAGCATGCACAGGTAGAAGGAAAAGTGGAGTGGAGGACCAAACAGGCAAGTGTCAACCACACTCACATTAAAAGGCTGCTGTAATAATTTTCTTTATCAATTGGTTTGTTAAAGAGAAAAAGCCTAAGACAGTAAGAGCTAGTATATACTGAACACTGAAAAATGTCACTGAAGACTATGGTTTTAAACAACTTGTTTAAATTTTTTGACTGCTCCTGAATTTCCTATTCCAGCAGTTAGAAGCTTATATATAATACACTCAAGCTACTCCTGAATTCACTTTCTAGCATTTCTGAACAGATATTTGAAGAAAGAAAGAAAGAAAGAAAGAAAGAAAGAAAGAAAGAAAGAAATCAGGCTTTACAAAATGTAATCCATGACAGAACAGAAAAAACAACATGTTTTGCTGGTCATGCTCTCTGCAACATTCTAACACACGCTTTTAAACATGGCTAGAGCGGAACCAGAGACAGGAAGAACTAGCAACTTCTCATTTTAATCTTGTTCTTGGATGCTAAATAATATCTCAAGATGGAAGATTCTGTGCTAGAAATGAAGCATTCTACACAGCCTTCTTTCTTTCATGTTATGCATGAATACAAGGCACAAAACAATAGTATGAAGGAAGCTTTATTTCTCATTGAAATTATTTTCTATGGTAAAAATTCTGTCACTGGCACTGAGAGAACACTGCTTATCTAAGTGTTTCTAGCATGCACTCCCACAGAATCATGGCTTCAGCAAAAAAGTCAATTATGTACACAAAGGCTGGAAGTCTATCACTATAACATGAATTCTGGAACTAAAATGACTATGATATTTACCATAACATGAAGATTAATATAAACTTCATTCCATATATAAATTCACTAATCACTAATAAAAGTAAAACAATGACCTTTCTATTGCCAGTGAACAACTGTGTTTTTCTGTCTGCAACAAGTAGTCATAGAAATCATAGGACAAATAGAAATCAAGTTGCTATGTTAGTAAGGTTGAGGCAACTGAGGAAAAAGTGAGGGTCAAGTCTCCTGACATTCTCATCCAAGTTCTGGGCTGATTGGGGAGGACCTACAATCATAGGTACAAACCATGACGAATTGCTTCTTCTAGACTGACTATCAAGAAGAGCAAAACAGTGAAGAATGAGTTCACACATACCTATATTTGCCCCAGTAGAAGTGCTGGGCTCAATTCAGATGATCCTCAAAACTACAACATACACCCTCTTCTCCACTCAAGTACAGCTTCCCTCTCGCTTTCATATTCAGCATTAACCATCATTTTCCCAGATTCCCAAATCAGCAAATTATGCCCTCCAAATCAAAATCAGAAACCCACTTTAAATAGTGTTTTCTGATTCTGATTTGGTGGGCAAGCACTAGCTGATTCAGAGATCATAGCAAACCATGGTTAGCAGGAGACAGACAGAGAGAGAGAGAGAGAGAGAAGTCTCATGTGAGAGGGGAGGAGGGAGCCCACTGCTTATTTCCAGCCTTCTTAGCCATGGTTTGGAAGATTGTCTGAATTGAGCCCTACTGTGAAAGTATCGAGAAGAGTCAATGATAAGGATGTGAAACTTTGATAAAGTATATCAAGGTTGAATGATAACTCAAAAGAATCACGCCCTGATTGTTTAAGTGTTATGAAGGCACATACTGTTGATTCCTAAGATAACTAGCTAGGGTTCTTCCACCTTTCCCCAAAACCATGTTGTGCTAAGTAATTTTCTTTATATACAATGGGTAAACATAAGTAGTTCCTTTAAATAGTTCTGGGTGTGTTTGTTAATCTTTCTTATTTTGGATTTAATGCAGTTTGATCTATTAACAGTGTTAAGCAGCACCATGTTTCAATCTCAATCAGTACAATACACCAGGATGTAGCAAAATAGCTTACCGGACATTTTCAGGTCTCAGTTTATCCAATACCATTTCTATTAAATCAGGCCTAAATTCTTCAAGTAAATATTCAGCAGCAAGAACTTCTTCTATAGGATAGTACTAAAAGAAATAAATGTTATGTTTTTAGTCTAAATAAAAAAACCAGCAAAACCTTTCTGCATAATACTAAAGAGATACAAATACAGTCACTAAGAGTGCATAGAAGGAATAACTGTCATTTAGGTATGCTATTAACAGTTTAGAACAAAAGCCATCCATTCTAAGAATACCGACATCAATATAAAGGATGAAAAGCAGTAAATGCTGACCCCTGGAGGATATTTTTGAAGTGAATAGAAGCAAGCATTCACTAAACATGCCAATTCAGTAGTATCTCAAGAAACCTAATTTCAAGAGTTCTAACAGCATTCTTAAGTATATTAACTATCTTTTCAAAAGAAAGAAGAGTTCAGTATTTATGCATTCTGGAAAGGGAAAAGGGGTGTAGAAGCAAGTATGTGTCCCCAAGGCTGCTTTGAAAATTGGGAGCTTCCGTTATGTCTACATGAGACCTTAGCAATCAAGACTACTATACAGCTCTCCCTAGATGTTTAGATACTAGACTCTCACTACTGAAGACACTAAAGGATAATGTAAAACCCAACTATGGCAATGTTTGGCCCCAGGAGCACAGCCAAGTCATTTATAGTGTTAGAGGGGCCTAGAGATCCATAATGCTTACTTAAGTTCATTATTGGTGCAATTCCCATGCTAGTAAGCCTCTGAGCATGTGCAGATGAGTCAGAAGGTCGATAACAGACTTCTTGATGCATTCCTTGCTAATGAGGAGAGTGATGTGCCTGGGAAGCAAAGTCTGTTTACAGGTGGCTGTGCCTGAGAACCAAACACTTTTGGCCTATGCTGAGAATGAACTCTAGGGGTGTGTGCTGCTGAAACGCTGCTTATTGCTAACCTGTAGAGTATAAGATCCATTGTACCCAGTGGCTCAGGGTTCAGAGAAGCTGTCTGATCCAACCATTGGGTACGCCTATGTGCTGTAAGTTACTCAATAAAGTCTCCTTATAAGCAAACCTTTGAGTCTGATTATCACTATCTTGGCACCTCTAACCTAAGAGTTAAACTCCCATGGCCGGGGCAACACAGGCTGGTAAGAATATAACATATTTTCTAGATCAGAACAGAAGAAGAGCCATGCTGGACCAGACCAGGGGTCCATCTAGTCCAGCATTCTGTTCACACAGTGGCGAACCAGCTGTCGACCAGGAACCCATATGCACGGCATGAGCACAACAGCACCCTCCCACCCATGTTATCCAGCAACTGGTGTACATAGGCTCACTGCCTCTGTTCTCTGGTACTGCAGGTACCACATAGCCATCAAGACTAGTAGCCATTGATAGCCTTTTCCTCCAGGAATTTGTACAATCCCCTTTTAAAGCCATCCAAATTGGTGGCCACCACTACATCCTGTGGTAGCGAATTCCATAGTTTAACTATGTGCTGTATGAAGAAGTACTTCCTTTTATCTGTCCCGAATCTCCCACCAATCAGCTTCATCCGATGACCCCAGGTTGTAGTATTTTGAGAGGCCCCAGGTAAGCATGGTACAGGGAAGCTCTTTAACCGATAAGCATTTCAATTCATTGTAAAAATCATACTGATTAATCACTATGCAGGTAAATATGTAATCAGGTCAGTTACGCTTGGAAAAAAGAAACTGTATAGATTGTTCAGCCATATGCAGCATAACTCCGGGTTCCAGTCCAGACTTGGCAACTAGCTCCACCAACATTGCTTCACTATTTATGAGGACATCAGTCAGGAAGCATCAGATCACTGCCATTCTTTACAGTGGCAACTGTGTGCCATATCAATATATTCCTAGACAACTTCTAGACTGCACTGTGTATTGTGGATGGAGTACATAGCTTCATTTGCCCACTTCAGGTACAAAATGAGGGCTTTTCCCCAGAAGTGTCATTGATGCCCAATGTCGTCTGAGATATTTCAGAAATGTTGAGAAATCTTCTAACTTTAAATGAAATTTTAACACCCTATACTATATTTAGTAACATAAACAGCCCACAATAAAAAACCAAACCAATAACTTACATGCAGCATCCCAGCAAGTTTTGATGTATAACCTCGGGGTCTTTCCTTATCTTTAAACCTGAAGGCTACAGCATTTAGATCCTAAAGAGAAAGAAAATAAAGTTACAATGCTATCCTGCCAATTGTAAATAAGGTATTAAATAATAGGAAATGGAGCTTGGACATAGATTTAATTTGATTTCTGAAGTTTGCAATCAAATAAATACACTGAGGTTCAATGAATGCTATCAAATCTAAGAAAACAATTGGAAAAATGCTTAAATTATTACAAAATGTCTAAAGGGCAGAGTAAGCAAAACATGCGATTCAAAAGTATTAAAGGAAGAATTCAGAAAATAGATTTAGAAAACTAGTCCTACCATTCCAACCATCCCCAAGCCAGCCATACTGGTTGGAAGATGTTGGAAGTTGTAGGATTTTTTTCTGTCTAAACATACGTAGGATTGCAGCCTTAACTAATTACACTTATAGGTAAACAAAGGGCAGGAGCTGCAACTTACAGACCTTGCAAAGTAAAAATGAATAGTTGGATACAATCCCCTGAACCAGCTCTAAGCCCAATTATCATGAAGTCCTTTCTAATTAAAATAGGATTATTATCAGTCTGATAAAGTGTACTTAATGACACAGTTTTTCTTGAAAAGATGGTAAGAAAATTATTGCATGCATTAGTTCATTAAGATACAACAATGGGCCAATCCTCATGTTACATTCTTAATGAGCGGCCACATGTAAGCCACTCTATGACCTGGTTTGCACATAATGCTAACTCATTGTTTATTTAACCAATGGGTTGTTGAATTCTGGATTGTTGTGATGTGCGAACCCAGCCACACTAACTAACCATGGTTTGTTAACCACCAACAACCCAGAAAGAGAAACCATGGTTTATTGTTGGGTTGTGAACACTGGGTTATTTAAACCATGGGTTGTCGTTACATGTGAACCTAGAACTGTGGATTGTTCATGAGCTATTTTGCCACGTTACAGAGGTGGTGGGCAAGAGTGGTAAAAAACAGCCACTCCACATGCAAATACTACAGCACTGCAAAGGCATTTGGGATATAGGGAGGGAGCAGGTGAAGCAGGAGAGAAACAAACAACCCAGGAATTGAGGAAAGAAACTACAATTTGTTCTATCATCTGCCAGACCAACTCTGGGTAGGGTAATAAACCATGTGTTAACCATGGGTTAATTAAACCATGGGAAAGCATTATGTGGGAACCAGGTCTCTTTTTCTCTGCCTGGAATCCTAAGGAAGGGAGCTTCCTCTTACATATGATGGATGGGAGGCCAAGAATTTGGGAGAATAAATACATATCTCCACACCCTCCCATCCACTATGGAACTTGCTGCTGTGGCTCTTGTCAAGAGGTGATGCCTCTTGCTCTGCCCTATGCTCATCAGAATTTAGAACCTGTAGTGGTGAGTGAGATGAGGCAAAAGTTAGGAGTCAGGGACAGGATAAAAGTTGGTGAGTGGGAGAGCTAAGTGGGGGAAAGGAGGAGGACCGAAGTAATGGGGCAGGGGGGGGCTGGAACCCTCGCTCCTAAAACCTCTACTGCTACCCTGCCCATAAAATTTCACTAGATTAAAGAAAAGGAAAATTAACAGATTTAAACGTTTGTAAGTTACTACAGAAAGTGTTATCTGAGGTAATTGTTTTTGTTTGTATGTATGCATTCATAATAAACATTTTAAACATCTGGTTTGCACAATCAAACTGGTGCTGGTTCCTGCTCTCCCACTTCCGCTTTCCTAAACAACCCAGGAACACCCCCTTCCTGGGTTGTTATCATTATGTCCCAACCCGGAAACTATGAGTTGTTAATTCCTAAACAACCCAGAGTCTCCAGGTTTGGCCATAACGGTAACAACCCAGGAACAGGGCATTCCTGAATTGTTTAGGAAAGCAGACGCAACGAGTGCACTGGAGGCAGTGTGCACTCACTGCTGTGCAGCCACAGCTAACTATGGGTTAAGCAATCCACAGCTAGCCATTATATGCAAACTGGGTCACTGTTGTTTTTGCTGAAACAGACCAACATGGCTACCTTTCTAGAAATAATTATGTAACAATGTCATACCTTACATTCTTGAAAAACCCACTCTTGCGGTCCTTCTGTTCGCAGTTTTTGTATATACTGAAACATGTGTAAAATAATATCTTCCACGTGTACTTTAAAAAAGAAAGAAAGACTGCATGCATAAGCAATTTCTTCAAAAAACACAAACTTAGTATTTTTAGTTTTCCTGGGGCCAAAAGAAAAGTGATGCAGGGGATCAGGGGTTAGGATCTCCTGCATGTGTGATTTTTTTTTAATGAGTAACTCTATGCAGCTGTTTTGAAGTCTGAGGAAGCGGTCCTCTGGGAGACGGTGTTTAATCTTTCCTTCCCATGTCCTTTCCTAATCTAAATAACCCCCTCTGCTACTGTTATTGGCTTTAGTGGTGAGGAAGAGATCTTCAACATCACATCTAGTTTAGCGCTTATAACTCAGTCTTCTGACAGAGGCTAAACTAGTACAAAGTAGTACAGAACTGAAAGTACAAAGGGTTTTTTTTAAAATGTATATAATATTTAGGAAGTGCCTTATCCTGAGTCAGGCTACCTCAGTCCATCTACCCCAGTATTATCAACATTGACTGGCAGCGGCTCTCCAGGTTTTCAGGCAGACCTTTTTCCAGCTCTATGTAGAAATGTCGGGGATTGAACCTGGGGCCTTCTGCATGCAAAGCAGGTGCTCTACCACTGAGCTACAGCCCCTCCCAATTGTTCAGACACAACCATATGCAATATGTAAAACAAGAGTATAGAGTAACAGGTAAATAATGCATATTATCACACCTCGATATACAAAGTATCTCAGAGATTTTGACCAGGTTTGCAGGTAATGACAATTCATGGGTTGTTTAACCCATGAGTGGTTGGAGTCATGCAGGAGCGAGTGCACTGCCTCTTGCCTGCTCACTGCTTCCGCTTTGAATCTCAATTACAATGTTTCCATGACGTGTGAACCTAGAAGTCTGGATTGTTCAGGACGGAACAACCAAGCATTTTAATCCATGATTTCTCCCTGAACAACCAGACTTTGCATGTCACGGAAACAACACAAGAAGAGGATGTTCCTGGGATGTTTTGTAATCCAGTTACAAAGTGAAAGCAACAAGTGGGCAGGAGGCAGTGTGCTTGCTCGCTCCTGCATAGCCCCAACAATTCCCGGTTAAACAATTCACGAATTATTATGTGTGAACTGTGTCATATGAGCATTTCTACAGAAGGCATTTATTACACGCTTATGATGGGTCACTCATGGAAGTTTGCGCGTCCTTCACACAATGTTGTCAACCTCCAGGATATGTCCCATGCTTTCTGACATTTAATCCAGGTTTTAAAAGATTGGAGATAATGTAATAAGGAACGTTAATCCCCTGTATCAGCAGTGTGCAGTTCCGCTATACAACAGCTCCATCTAGCGGCTGTATAATGAAACATATAGAACTTGCAGACAAACAACGTCCCCGAATCGAAGCGCATGTCTGCCCATTTAAAGGAGCCGATCTTAGTCCTGCAAAGAATCCAGAAGAAAAGGCCCCGGTAAACTGCGGAATAAAAAGCCTGGCGGAGAGAGAGAGGTAGACACATCGGTCTATTTACGACCTTCAGAGTAAAAAGCTGCTACTGATTAGGAAGGAAAGTGAATCCTACAACTAGCTTTCAGCAGAATTAAATGTGCCAGGAACTGTTATAGACAGGTGAATGCTAGCAGTATTTAGAAGCAGGACAGTAATTTTTAAATCTATAGAATTGGGGAAGACGACATGGGCCATTTGTCCAACAATCTCCAAAAAGCACTTAAAAAATAAAAACAATCCCACTGCCAAAGCAATTGCAATTCTGAGATTGTATACGATGAGGAAATGTCTGAAGCCAGTTCATTTATCCCTGATATAGCTAGCTTAGTATGGGTTTTCTACAGTTTTATTAGTGTATTTAGATTAATGTGCTTTAAACTCTAACACACCAAAATGAAAGAAGGAATTCACTTACAAAGTCCTTCTTCAGTGAGGTCAACATTAATGATGAAAAACATGAAGCCTCTAGCACCTTCTTTTTGTCCTCCAACCAGTGTATTCACCCAGCCTGTGAAATAAAGTATACTTAAACACCCACACGGAATCGTTGATTTGTTTTTGTAAGTTTCTGCACACACAAAGTTAAGACAATCATATGTGTTCTTGGTTAATACCAATCACATAATAACATAAAGAAACAGATGGAACTGATAGAATGAGACTGCTTACACACACTAATTAAGTATATTAAGGGTTGGATCCAGGATCTGCCTTCCGTGACATACTCATGGAATGTCCCTCAGCCTGATTTTGGGGGATTGCTCTCTCCCTATTACACCAAAGTTCACGCCATTCATCAGCGTCTCCTGACTCTCTGTGTAGCATTTGCAGGGGACTGGAGGCGCTGCTGTGGGAAGGAGGGGTGGGGAAAGCCACTTCTGTCAGCACACTTGATCCAGCATAAATCTGGATTCAAACCTGGATCCAAACCTTAGTACGTTAAACAACAGGTTACAATGCAAGTAAAATTACAGAGATTTACAGCTTCGATTCAGACGATCCTCCTCTCACAGGCAGTCTCACCGTTCATTTCCTCTTGGTGCTAACTGTGGTTTGAATTGGGTTTCTGATTTTGAAGGGCAAGCACTAACCAGAGTTTCCTGATTCAGATATCACAGCGTACTGTGGTAGTGCTCAACAGAAAATAGAAAGGAGTGAAGGGAGGAATCTACAATTCAAGTGAGATCTCCAAACCATGCTTTGGAGGACTGTGTTAATTGAACTACTCTGCTCCAATGCTCCTTGCACATTTCCAAGGTGTACACCTGGCAAGGAGCTCCTTCATCAGGATAGAGCACCTTTGTCTCTCTTGAACACAGTCCTGGTGATACAATCAACAGTGGATAACTACAGATCCATATATTTTTCTATCTATTTGATAAACATATTTTTTTAGAGTAGGGAACCTGAATCACCAGGTAGTTTTCATCATTTGTAAGGGAATAACAGGAAGGAAACAAAGCCTTAACAATATAATTTCAGGGGGGAAAATTCCCCCGAGTAACTACACCATGACAGACACTTATAGTGTATATGCACGTCTGTACAAAAAGGAAATTTAGGTTTGTGTGTTCATATGTGATACATATGAGTTGGTATATGTGCAACTGCTGAAGAATGAAGTGGAGAATTCAATTAATCCCGACAACAGGGGGATCCAAGCAGCTCCTAGCTGAACTGGCAGCATGTGGCAGAGTGTACTGCGGTGATCTATTGTCTCTAGTGCAGCATGGTGTAGGATTAGTTCATACAGTATAAAACTGCAGGGGCATAGAGAGAGGTGACAGATTTCTAGAAACCCTTTTCCTGAACTGCTAGTAAACTATATAATTTCAACAATAGTTTTCAGTCTGTGGTAAATGAAATATATCAGTTGCACATAAATTAATCTGGAAGGTGAACTGGCTTTTCTTTATGTATCCAGTTTGCAGTAGTCAAGAATATTTCTCTTTTTAAAGTTAATACCATTACTTTGGAACATTAAGGGCTAAGGTGCTATAAATTTGTACAGAACTTACAGCTCAGTACCCTCCCCTCTGAACACGCATGTTCTATTTTTGCATATTAAAAACTGACACGATCAGTTATTACATGGAAGTGTCACAACAAGATGATAAATTGCTATATTTCTCCCCGGCTTCCTCTCCTCTATGATACACCATCACAGGAAAGGCATTAATAATTTCAGTGGAAGAATTCCCCATCGTTACTCTGTGCCTTCATAAGAGGAGCTTATTTATAAGAAAAGATAACCATGAAGTTAGAGGACTTTTCACAAAGTGGTGACATTTTTCTATAAAAACTGATCATGTCAAGTTACCACTTACATTTTCACAGTAATCCCCAGCTGCATCTAAGGCTGCAATCCCAGGCACACGTATCTGGGAGTAAGCAACTGAACACAGTGGGGCCTACTTTTGCATAAAAATCCATAGGATTGCAGTACATGACTCAGAAAAGTGGCAAGACAAAATAGGCTATAATTTACATTACAATTGAATTCTGCAGTATAAAAATACCTGAATGAAAAAAAGAGTATGGCCTCAGTTCCTCTAAGCATATGAAAATACTTGGCTTTATGTTCAGATTAGAGATGAGTGAGCGACCTCTGGCTTACATTAGATTTGCTCTGGAATAAAGCAAGCCATTTCCCTCCAAAATTCATAAATGTCTTGGCTCACATCAGAGCTAACCCAGTTTTGAACCTGTCACCCTCCACCCCATTTGACAGTCAGGGAGTGCTTGCAAGCCTCCAAAATTGCTGGCTCTTAAATGACAGCTTTGTGCAGCCAGGAAAGGTCTCTCTTGGCTGGGCAAAGCACTGAGCTAACAGGCTGCACCTGAAAAACCACTGATGTGAGGAGAGAAGCCCAAGCTCTGTAGAAGACCCTCTTGCACTAAGAGTTTACAACTTTCCATGGTCTCTGGTGGTCTTTGACAGATTTACACCACCAGGAGAGGTCCAAAGAGGAATTTAGGGGTTTGAGGCAAGCATTACAAGTGCCCAGAGCTTGTATCCAGGTCCAAGCCTGGCAAGCTTTGCCAGCATCTCCAGTTCCCAGAAGAGCATTGAGGTACAATGCTTGATGCCCAAGACTGAAACTGGAAATCATGCCAAACCTTGGTATCCCTGCAAGTTTCCTCCTCCACTTCCTGGTCTTCGTTAATAACTCGGAATGATTACTGAACTGGTAAACTCTGGTTAGTTAGCATCTTATCTTCAAACCAAAATCTGAAACCACAGTTTGACATGTGTCTGCGAACCATGCTTTGGAACCAAAGAGCTAACCATACTTTGTCAATCTGGACATCACTCCATGCTCTGCTTAGTAGCAGAGAGAACCCACAAGCTTGTAGCGGTGTTCCCAGTCATCACTCTGCTTTCTCATGTGCTCTCCTTCTCTCATGAACTTCCACCACGAACTCTCCTCTTCCCTTTTAACTCCACAGTCCTCTGGCCCTCTCTTAGACTTTCCTTTGATTTTAACCTTTCAGATTGCTAGTTCTTGCTAGGCCTGCTAGTCTATCATGGCCCTTCCTGCTCTCTTCCAGTGATCCTTCCAGATTTCTCACAATCTCTATAGAAGATCTTAAGGTTTTGGTAGGCTGGTATGGGAAGAGTTGCTCTTTCTATTTTTCAGGGACTGAGATGTAGAGACATTTGTCCCAAAGCTTCATAATATGTTTAAATGCTTCAATATCAAGTCACTGCAAATCTTACCTTTAGCTTTCAATTCTGATAAAAGACTTCCTGGACCTTCATGCCCAATAAGATGACCAAGATAATGGCCAGGGTTCGATTTATAGTACTTCTGAAGGTCTGGTATTGGAAACGTGACATAAAGATTTCTAATGTCTTTAATAGGTACCACTTGGTAAAGTTGCTGTGAAATTAAAAAAGAAGAAGGTCTGATTTAAACTGAATCCAACATTTTGCCTTTATAGGGGAGTGTTTACCTCCCACATACACCAAACACAATTCATTGTGCATATACCATAACATAGTATTAATATTGCTCTAGAGCATTTCCTATCAAAACAATTACTAAAATTTCAGGAAGCAACTGGGTATGCCAGCACATAACCTCCACCCATATAATTTATAGCACACACACCACATTGTTTGGTTACAATGTAAGTCTTCACTTCTAAATGAAGGTGCAATCACAAGGTTTGAAACCCACCCGGAGATGTTCTTCCTGGAAAGGATGTTCAGGGAATTCTGGTAATGGAACATTTTTGTTCTCTACTTCATAGAATAGCTTCACTACTAAACTGGTTAGCTCATCTAGAGATTCTGTATAAAAAAAGAAAAAGAGAGTTACTCCTGGTCAAGAGGGTCTCTCAAACTTTTTCTTGATTGCCCCTTTAAAAGAAAGGAGGCCTTTAAGAAAGAACTTCAAAAGTGAATGTACTTTCACATACAGCTCAAAATACAAATTCTGTGCCTAGGATTAAACTAGCTAGGGAACTGGTGGCCACTAAAGCCCCGCCCACCTATGCTCTGGTTTCTGGAATATTTATTTGTTAGCAATATTTATATAATACTTCTGATCTGAAACAAATCCCACATCACATATATGTATCTTGTACGTTTTCAAATATCAATATGCATATACAGAGGATAGAAACATATATTTTACATAAAAGCTGACATTTTCAGCTTTTATGTAAGCTGGTATAAACTGCCAACTTATTTGTTCTGTAGCAACCTCTCATTCCTCATAGGGCTATCGCTCCAGAAAAGATTTGGTGGGTGAGGGCCTTTATGAGGGGATGCTGATAGAAGAGGAGGACTGAAAAGGCCTTGCACATGCAGAATACTACCCACACTGCTTTAAATGCCAGCCTTAATATTTCAATGCTATCATATGAAGACGCAACTATTATGTGTAAGGTGTTTGTTCCATTTGTGGCTCAAGCTTCATGCTTTAATACTTGAAAATGTAGCTTGCCTTTACTTAACTCCCTACAGAATAAAATCCAATGCTATTCCATAAAAAGTCAATAAAAAAACTACTTAAAGTCACTCCTATAAAGTCTGACATTCTTACCTCGTCCAAGAACACAGACAGCCATTAAATTTGATGAATAATAAGTGGAGTGAAACTTTAATAGCTCTTGTCTTACATCTATTCCTTCTTGGTTTGGTCTAGTTTCCAAAGTGAATTTGTTTCCTATAATGCAAGAATAAAATAAAAGCTGTGTCAAAAAATAGTCATGATAAAGAAGGCAACAAGGCCAGCTCTACCATTAGGCAGAGTGAGATGGCTGCAAGAGGTGGCAAGTGCTAAGGGGCAAGGAGTGGACAGAACTGGGTGGCCTGTTCTGCACCGCCTAAACTATCCTGCTGCCCTCAGGTGCAGTTGAGGACACTGTACCATCACCAGTGTTGAAATAAGATGCAACGTCAGTATGGTTGGCTATTGTACAGGGAGTGAGTGGGCTAAGTGACATCTTGTCCACCTCAGGCAGCAAAATGACTTGGGCTGGTCCTGGCACTCAGTCTCCTAAAAGGAATTAATCCCTGTAATTACAAGGAAGGCTCCTGCACATATTCCTCAGCCAGATCAAAGCACAGGGATTGGAAATACTGCTATACGCAATGTGATACAGTTCCTATGTATGTTCCTTTCAGATGATGGTGCTTCTATTGGGTGCAAGATGTTTATTTCCCATTTTCATAACTTCAGAAAGACCAGTTGTGACTCAGCCCAAGTAGCTTGGAGTTAGGAGAATTGAAGTTTGGAATTGTGAAGAACAGTGGTTCTCAAACGATTGTCTGCATAACCCTATTCTGGACTTCATAATATGAAGTTACAAGCAATACGGATATGTCATTTATATAATTTGGATTATGCCCATCAACTATTGCAGTAACCACCCCCACCCCCATAGATTACATCCTTATAGTTCATGGGCATGTTCAGGAAATATACAGGAAGGTGTAGAAAGTTGACTCGGGAACTGATTTTGCAGGCATGGGACTGGGGGGTGGGAAGGGTAGGATAGATGTCCTGCAGTAGTCTCTTTATTAGCTGTCAATTAATTAGAATATGTCAGACTAAGGGAGAAGAAAACAAGGGCAAGTCATTGCCCAGGTTCAGCCACAGCATTCCTGGTTCAACAGAAATATGGTTTGTTGAAGCAGAAATTAGTAATTAATGTGAGTGCTTCCTCCCTCCCCCAGCTTCAAAGAAGACTTCCTGATTCTTAAGTCAGTTTCCCCATGATATTTGAACTGATAAACTGTGGTTTAAGTGCTCCTTATAAATCAGGATCAAGCCATCGTTTGCGACCCTGGTTTTCTGGGAGCACTTAAAGCACAGTTTCCCATTTCAGGAACTGTGGGAAAACTCTAGTTGGATAAACCAAGAAGTCTTCTCTGAAGCCAAGCACATAAGAAGAGGAGGGAGCGCTCAAGCTCATCACTCATTCCCTCTGCAGTGAACCACAGTTTGTAGCACTGGGAACATCATGTCTAAACCAGGCCATAGTTTCTTAAATATCACCTACTCTTGAGCTCTGAAGTTTTAAACCTATTATATTAATGCAGTGAGGGCAATTTCTATGGTATTTTATTTTTCAGTGTTTAAATGTTTAAAACAGATCTAATCAGAGTCTGAGTCTTGTCATAATAACTGCAGACAATCCTTTGTTATTTTCTGTCAGTGAAAAAGAAAAATCAAGATGAGAATGTCTATTTCAACATGCTGACTCAAACACTACTGCCATGCAAAGTAAAGCTAAAACTCAGCATTCTGAGCAGACAGAATGTAGAAATGAAGGTAAGCTTGAGGCAAGAAACCATAAAATAATTGAGGTAGAAACAATGCACTTAAAATAATGAGAACTGGGACATGCAGAATGATCAACTCACATTACAAACAGTAGCAATAAGCAGACAAGCATGAACAAGAACAATCATTAAGGATAAATGAGCAACAGTTTTATTTAATTGTTGATGAACACACAACTCTCCAGTTCTAGCAACACTTTCATTGTGAATTACCACTCTAACACCCTACTAGAGATATAAAGGCCCAGAAAACCCTAGAAAAATTAGGGGAAAAAAACATCCCCTCCCCAAGGAGTTTTTGTTTGTTTCCAAAAAACTGGAAAAATTGAACACCTTTGGATTATGAAATTTAGAATTTCATTTAGAATTTAAGACAAAGTATTTATATATTGTTATCCAGCCTTTACTCTCTTCAAAATGATTTCTAAAAACTAAGCAATAAGAACAATTTTATAGGAAAACTAGAGATGTAAGATGTCTGGAAATAATGAAGCCATGGGGGGAAAAATATTTTTAATCCTCTCTGTAAGATTCTACACATGGACATCACCAGATGGTCAATATCGAAATCAGATTGATTATGTCCTTTGCAGCCAAAGACAGAGAAGCTCTATACAGTCAGTAAAAACAAGACCTGGAGCTGACTGTGGCTCAGATCATGAGCTGCTTCTTGCAAAATTTCGGCTTAAATTGAGGAACGTAGGGAAAACCACTAAACCATTCAGGTATGACCTAAATCATATCCCTTATGAATATACAGTGGAGGTGAGGAATAGATTTAAGGGATTAGACCTGATAGACAGAGTGCCTGAGGAACTATGGACAGAGGTCCGTAACATTGTTCAGGAGGCAGCAACTCAATCCATCCCAAAGAAAAAGAAATGCAAGAAAGCCAAGTGGCTGTCTGATGAGGCTTTACAAGTAGCTGAGGAAAGAAGGGAAGCGAAAAGCAAGGGAGAAAGGGGAAGATATATCCAACTGAATGCAGAGTTCCAGAGAATAGCAAGGAGAGAGAAGAAGGCCTTCTCACATGAACAATACAAAGAAATCGAGGAAAACAACAGAATGGGAAAGACTAGAGATCTCTTCAAGAAAATTGGAGATCTCAAGGGAACGTTTTGTGCAAAGACAGGCATGATAAAGGACAAAGAAGGCAGGGACCCAACAGAAGCAGATGAGATTAAGAAGAGGTGGCAAGAATACACAGAAGAACTATACAGGAAAGATCTTAATGTCCCTGATAGCCATGATAGTGCAGTCACTGAACTTGAGCCGGACATCCTCGACAGTGAAGTCAAGTGGGCCTTAGGAAGCATTACTAACAACAAAGCTAGCGGAGATGACAGTATTCCAGCTGAGCTATTTAAAATCCTAAAAGATGATGCTGTTAAAGTGCTGCACTCAATATGCCAACACATTTGGAACACTCAACAGTGGCCACAAGACTGGAAAAGGTCAGGTTACATTCCAATTCCAAAGAAGGGCAACGCCAAAGAGTGTTCAAACTACCATACAATTGCGCTCATTTCACATGCCAGCAAGGTTATGCTCAAAATCCTACAAGCTAGGCTTCAGCAGTATGCGAACTGAGAACTACCGGAAGTACAAGCTGGGTTTTGAAGAGGCAGAGGAACTAGAGATCAAATCGCCAACTTTCATCATGGAGAAAGCAAGAGAATTCCAGAAAAATGTCTATTTCTGCTTCATTGACTATGCTAAAGGCTTTGATTGTGTGGATCACAACAAACTGTGGCAAATTCTGAAAGAGATGGGGGTACCAGACCACCTTACCTGTCTCCTGAGAAACCTGTACGAGGGTCAAGAAGCAACAGTAAGAACCGGACATGGAACAACCGATTGGTTCCAAACTGGGAAAGGAGTACGACAAGGCTGCATATTGTCGCCCTGCTTATTTAACTTATATGCAGAGTACATCATGAGAAACGCCGGGTTGGATGAATCACAGGTCGGAATTAAGATTGCCGGGAGAATTATCAGCAACCTCAGATACGCAGATGATTCCACCCTAACGGCAGAAAGCGAAGAGGATCTAAAGAGCCTCTTGTTGAGGGTGAAAGGGGAGAGTGCAAAAGCTGGTTTGAAACTCAACATTAAAAAAACAAAGATCATGGCATCTGGCCCCATCACTTCCAGGCATATGGAAGGGGAAGAAATGGAAGCAACGACAGATTTTCTTGGGCTCTAAGATCACCACAGACAGTGACTGTAGCCATGAAATTAAAAGACGCTTGCTCCTGGGGAGGAAAGCTATGGCAAACCTAGACAGCATAGTAAGAAGCAGAGACATCACCTTGCCGACAAAGGTCCGTCTAATCAAAGCTATGGTTTTCCCAGTAGTAACGTATGGCCATGAGAACTGGACTATGAGGAAGGCTGAGCACCGAAGAATTGATGCTTTCGAACTGTGGTGCTGGAGAAGACTCTTATGAGTCCCCTGGACTGCAAGGAGGTCAAATCAGTCCATCCTAAAGGAAATCAACCCTGACTGCTCATTGGAAGGAAAGAGGCTGAAGCTCAAATACTTTGGCCACCTAATGCGAAGAGAAAACTCTCTGGAAAAGACCCTGATGCTGGGAAAGACTGAAGGCAAAAGGTGAAGGGGACGGCAGAGGATGGGATGGCTAGATAGCATCACTGATGCAATGAATATGGACTTGAGCACGCTCCGGGAGAGAGCGCAGGACAAGAAGGCCTGGTGTGCTATGGTCCATGGGGTCACGAAGAGTCGGACACGACTGAACGACTGAACAACAACAAAGATTCTCAGCATAGTTATTTCTTTCATTATTTGTTAAAATTATTAATCTAAAATATATTTTACTTATAGACATTTATGCTCTGTTTCTCAACATATGAGTAGAGTCACCATTGTGCAATCATCACAGTACATGTGCATTCTTGACAGTCTGGGTTTTGTTCTATACAGTCCTGTGTTTCTGATGCTTTAGCAGTAATTTAATGTAGTTCTAATCTATTCAGACAATAACTACAAATTTATAAACTGAGTTTACTTTTAAAAGGTTTAAAATATAATAATAATAATTATATGAGCAAACTAAGTTATATATAAAATAACTTTAGGAACAGAAAGACTGCTTTATGTTCCTAAAGCAGCCCTCTCCAACCTGGTGCCCTCTGGTTGTTTTGGATTACAGTGCCCAGCATTCCTGACAATTGGATATGCTGCCTGACGCTGATGGGAGCTGAAGTCCAAAATATCTAGAGAGCACCAGGTTGCAGAAGGCTGTCTTAAAGCAACAAAGTGACTTTAGATGTGTAAAAAGCACTAAAAAAATAAGCACTGCTTATTCCTCAGTTTCTCCCAAAATTTCAATCCATCTGTCCCTACCTCCCGCAAAAAAAAGAGGGAAAAAAGGGTTTTCCCATGGCCTCAAGATTTCCAGAAATTTTCTGTCTCTACACTCTGCTATATAAAATGCAGATATGTAATGCTGCCATGCTTTTTAAAATGCAAGTTTTGGTTCTTATTTCTGAAAACTAAACTTACATTTGAAAATAAAAATAGCCTTCCAAATAATACGCCTGACAGGAAGTAACCATTATCTAGTAAATCCCTAATGCTCTCATTAGTGGTTTAAAAACACTCCTGAATAAGCGTTTGCCTCCATTTTTACTCCAGTAGCTTGGTTACCACCATTTAAAACATAATTAGTTCAGCAGGGGGTGCAATGCTGCAGTGAAAACAGGTGGAGAGAAAACACCTCAAGCTCATGCACACAACTTCTGACGGACTTCCTGGATTGCAGCGATTATCTGTAATCTGCTCCCAGACAACTAGTAATGACAATGGTTTTATGTCCAATTCAAAGCACACTTCAACTGGCCATGTGGATGATCTATGCTGGAAGGAAGATGGAGACGTAGGATCCCATTGTTTCTCCTGGACCTTTCAGTGGGTTTTTGATACCATCCGCCATAATACTCTTGGATCATCTCTCAGGGACTGGAGTTACTTTGCTTCCTGGCTTCAGAAGGCGGTGCTGGGAGACTACTGTTCCTCCCATGGACATTATCCTGTGGAATTTCTCAAGCTATGTAAACTCCACATAGAAAAATGGAACTGGTGCTAGTAGGGGACTTAATAGACTGGATGGAAAAACCATCCAATAGATGGGATTACACTCTTCCTGAAAGATGAGGCTTGCAGCTTTGGGATGCTTCTGGATCCAGCTTTGCTTCTGTAAACGCAAGTGATTGTTGTGACCTATACTAGCTTTGGCTGGTATTCCAGTTGCATTGTCCACTGGAAGACAGAGCCTTGACTGTCATTCATGTTTTAGTGACCTCTTCTATATTAGGTAATTGCAGTGTGTTCTGTGTTAGGCTGCCAATTAAGAGGGTCTCGAAACTGCTACAGTATGTCACTGTCAACTTGTACCAAATACCAGTCAGGCACAGCCATTTGAACACCAGTGTTGAAATAACTACATTGATTATTAGAGTATTTCTGACCTGAAATTAAGGTTCTAGCTTTGATCTATAATATGGGTCCTGGCTTCCTTGTGAGGAGTGTGTGCTCCCTTATCAACATCCCTGAAGATTACCAGGGTTGGTCTCTACAAGAAGCAGGATCTTCTCAGTTGCTGCTGTAAAGCTTTGGAACATTCTGCTGCAGGCTGTTGATTAGGTTCACTTTCTTCTGACATTCCAGAGACAGCCAATAAAATGTTGCCTTCTTTAGCTTGCTTTTCAGAATATGGACTATCTGCTGTTAATAACTGTTGGGTGCTTTTTAACAAAAATACTGTGCTTGCTTTTCTTTTGTTATGAAACTATCATGCAACACTTTGAAAGTACTTGCTTTCATGGTACAGAAAATCTGTAAAAAAATGCAGCTGGACATAAGGTTGCTGTCATCATTCTCTTTAATATCTGCTTTAAATGTTGTCAAGCTCTCCCTCAGTATTGCTATATGCTTTTCACACTCATCAGCTTAAAAAAAACAACAAATCAGCTAGGGAAGTGGAAGACAACTTCCATTGAATGAAATAACTCAACTTTTTCTGAAAGCTTAAGGCTATAATCCTTCACACACATTTACCTGGGATTAAGTCCCATTGAACTCTGTTAGGCTTATTTCTTCTAGACGTGTATAAGATTGCATTGTAAATTGGAAGAGGTTTTAAATGATTGCTAGTTATTAGGTACACTGTCAAAAACCTGCTTCTAATATCACTAGCTCTCTACACTCTTGTTCCACCATATTTAGGAACATAAATTTGGTCTTGATCATGGCCTTTAATCATGCCTATTATTGAGATTCCTTGATTTGGCTGAATAGTTTCGTTTGTCCTAATAAAATAATTATTAAGTGAATGTTGCTGCTTAATACACATTTCATCCACTGTATGCCTCTCACACAATGATTTGCACATATGTATCACATACTCAGCTACTTTTAAAAACTAATCAAGGACTGCGATGATCATAAATGTAAAGGCTGCATCATCAAATACATTCCACACCATTGTCAGGAGCGCCCTAGCTGCCTCTTGCAGTCCCCTCCAATAGCCAACTCAGGACACAGATGACGAAGATTCTTTCCAAGGCTTTATTCCTTTATGACTCTTACAGATACTAATCACTAGCGACTAAGCAAGGAACTGCACTGGGGAAAGATAGCAGAGTAGCCTAAGCTCCAGGTAAGGCAGCTGGTCCCCGTTTGAAGGAGAACTGTGGGAAGACTCTGAACTTATGGGCTATGGAGAGATCCTCCCTCTTACCCTTGGGTTGTCGGGACGCGACCGTTGTTTTAGCGCCAAACAAGCGGAGCACCTCCTTTCGGCACCCTCCATCTGTCACTGCTCCCTGCGTCTGCGCCGAGAGTCCAGCAAGCCCCCCTCCAGCGCTTTCTCACTGCCAGGGTCACTATCTCTCTCAGGAATGCTGGCAGGAGCTGTGCTTGTGAGAGATGAGTGAGCTCCTCTCCCACGGATTGCTGTTCTTCCTCAGAATCAGAACTGCTCTGGGGCTCTATGGGCTCAGTTTCTACCCTGAGAACCTTATACTTGTGGTGTTTATTTTAACAAGTTCTTCTTCTAACATAAAACAATGAGATCAAGCCTCACACCAAGACTTTCCCATCCGTCCCATCCAAACACAACAGAACATATCTAGTTTGATAGAAAATTACATTCTTACACACCTGTTCCAAATTTGCTGAAGGGATGATTGGGATTTCCAGTAGCCTTCTCAAGCTGAAATAGTCTCCAAGCATCATTCATCAAATTCTTTTCATGCTCAGAATCGACAGCATTCACTTCTCTGTCTTTGCAGCTTTCATCAAACAGAGGACACAAGAAAAACTGGGAAAACCTACAGCGAGGGGGAAGTTTGATATTTCTCAAATGTTAGTGTATTAACACATAATTACATTTTTAAAAAGCAAAATATTAAATTCATTTTGAAAAGTTAACTGCATGGAGAAACACATCATACTTTGTCACCAGGTCAGGAAGGGCTTTGCGCACCAGGTCTTAGCCTTTGGACAGATGCCCATGTTTGTACTAAATTTGTTCAGCTGGAGCCCCACTGTTGGGAAGTACAGCCTCATCCCTGAGTGGATGCTACTCTAGTTTGTTGTACTGGGCACAGATTATCATCAGCTGCCTCACACAATTTTGGTATAGGCAAATTACTATTAGATCTTTATTTAATACTTCAGATCAGCCTCTTTTTGCTGAAATCTCTTATGAATTAGCCACTGAAAGTCTCTTTGCCAGAGGCCTCCTGTGTCTCTTGATCTATGAAATACCACCTACTGGGACTCATCCTACAGAGATGAACTTGGGACCCTCCCAGAATGTTAATCATTTATTAATCTGTTAGTAAACCTCTGTTTGGACTTGGTTGTGATCCAAAAAGCCCTTGCAGAGAAAAGTCCTGTCTCTTTAATGACCTCCATTCAGCAATTTCATTTTAACATCTCTCTCATCTTCTCCATTGCCCACCTGACACTTTGAAACATAGAACACATTCCCCATGCACCAGGAAAACCATTTTAATTGATACATCTATCAGGTAAAGATATGAGCACCCCCTACATCTTACCTGTACTTTTCCCTTTCTTGATCATAGGAAGGTGGTTCATCTCAGATACATCAACAATGTACATCCAGAACACACCAAATATCAAGTATCAGAACTGCCCCCAAAAGATGGGCCCTTGCCCACCCAACTGTGGGGAACATCCTCTCCCAGTTCCTTAGTCCTGACTGGTGGGTTACACTCACCCCCTCCCCCGAGTCTCCAGGGTTCAAAATAGGAACTGTTTCCCCATGGAAAGTATCAGCTTTCTTGAACATCCAAGGCAATCCCTTGCATCTAGGAAGCAAGTATGGATCCCTGAATTTAGAATATTAGAAGATTTAATGCTTAGGCTAGTTAGAAACTTTTAAAGAGGTGTTTGTGATGCTGCTGGTACGATCTCTGTTCATTATCTCCTCTCCACCCCCCAGTTTTAATCCTTTTTTCTGATGCTAAATAAATCTTACTTAATTTGGATTTAGTTCCTTGATCATCCAAGTTCATAAGCTAAAGGAAATCCTCTCCAGTGTGCCTAACTGCTTGCTGATACGATGACAAAGGCAAGTGGGCAGAAATGAAAGACAAACCATGACACAGAGGCTTCCTAACTGCAGACAGATCCTGACAAGGTGGTGGTAGCAGCAAATCTACCAAGGAAGGTGGCAATCTAATGGGACTAGGAGCCAGCTGTGGGTCAACAGTGGTCCTGATCCTTGAGAAACCTGTCCAGAGCCTTGATCTGAAGAGGTCTCTTTCCTAAGCCTCCCATAAATTCACTCCATTAACTCTAAAATTATCTAAGGTTTTACCTGGTCTTTAAAAAAAAAAAAAAGTCAGCCTTATAAATAGACAGCTGAGCTCTTAACCAAAGTATCAAGGAATTGTTAAAAACACACTAAATATGGTTGACAGTAGTAAAATCAAATTAATTCCTCAAAACCTACTTCAGAGTAAATACGCTCCGATTGCAGCATTCACCTGAATATGTCTCATTTTCACCAAATATGAACTTACATACTAAAATGACTCTTTTGAGAGCCAGTTGATAAATATGCAACTTATGTTGGGAATGAAAGCAGAATAAGTTTGTGGAACCACTGTGTCCAGTTCTGGGCACCACACTTTAAGAAGGATGCAGACAAGCTGGAGAGGGTTCAAAGGAGGGCAACAAAGATGATCAGGGGACTGGAAACAAAGCCCTATGAAGAGAGACTGAAAGAACTGGGCATGTTTAGCCTTGAGAAGAGAAGACTGAGGGGAGATATGATAGCGCTCTTCAAGTACTTGAAAGGCTGTCACAGAGAGGAAGGCCAGGATCTCTTCTTGATCATCCCAGAGTGCAGGACACGGAATAATGGGCTCAAGTTACAGGAAGCCAGATTCCGACTGAACATCAGGAAAAACTTCCTGAGTGTCAGAGCAATACGGCAATGGAACCAATTACCTGGGGAGGTGGTGGGCTCTCCCACACTGGAGGCCTTCAAGACGAGGCTGGACAGCCATTTGTCAGGGATGCTCTGACTTGGATTCCTGCACTGAGCAGGGGGTTGGACTCGATGGCCTTGTAGGCCCCTTCCAACCCTACTATTCTATGATTCTATTCTATGATTCTAACCAGAATATAAATTAAATTCCTATGTAACACTTTCATAACTACATAAGATAACAGTGAAATGTTAAACAAAGCATATGAAATCTTTATAAACAGTTATCACACTCCTGATGAGTCTCTTCTCAATTAAAATCTGTTTCAATAGAAGACTGGAAGGAGTCATTCCATAAAGTCTTTCATTTTACTGATATTATGCCCAACATGTTAAAAGTCTTATTTTAGTCATTTAATCTTTACTGTTGGATTCATTTCATTATTATGAAAAAGTAATAAACACAGTGGCCCGATTCACATGTAATGAAAAGCCACCGAGGGTGAATTTCCCCACAGGGCTTCTTGTTGCAGCAGAAGCCACCATTCGAATATTTGGGGTGCAGTGGGGGCATGCCATAGCTTCTTGTTATGTGCAAACCCCACAAGGCTGGGTTGCTGGCGCGGTTAACAAACCACCCACAACCCTAAAACACCCCACGGGTTCTGGGTGGTTTGTTAACCATGCCAAAACCCACCCTCACGAGGTTCGTACAACATGACAAGTGCCAGTCATGGCTTGACTATTCCAAATGGCTGCCTGTATGTGCCTGGTTGGCATGATTGCAGGGTGGTTAACAAAGTAGGCTTGTTAATCACCCTGTGCATGCCAGCCAGATTTGCATAATCACCCTCACCAGCACGACTTATAGGCCCCTTCCAATCCTACTATTCTATGATTCTATGACTTCTCATGTCATGCAAAGCCGGCAAGGTTGGCTTGTTGGGGTGGGCAACAAACCATCTCAAAAACCTGCAACAGCCTATGGGTTCTGGGTGGTTACCTACCCCAATAAGCTACCCTCACTTGATTCGCATGGCATGAAAGCTGTGCCAGCGAGGGTAATTATGCAAATTCGGCCAGCACGCAACTGGCATGTGCAGGGTGGTTAACAAGCCATGGTGGCTTATTTACCACCCTGCGATCATGCAAACTGGCCCACTATGTAGGAAAGTTACTACCCATGTTAACTGTACTAGATGAAATCAACAAATATATTGAATAATTTATAGGTATGTTTACCTGTCCAGGGCACCTTCCAAGTGTTCATGTGACACATCGAAATAATAGTTGGTGTGCTCTCCACTGGTAAAAGCATTCGAACTCCCTGCATGTTCACTGAGAAATTGGCTGTACTCATTTTCTTTGGGGTATTTCTCAGTTCCCAAGAACAGCATATGTTCACAAAAATGGCTTAACCCAGCGATATTAGGGGGATCAGATAATGACCCTTAAAGAGAGAAAAAATGGAACAAGTCACCCTACAATATACAGGGGTATATTTGTTTTTAATAGGGTTCTATTTCTGCACAGTGGGTACAACTAGATTAAATGCAATGCATGCAGGAGTCAATGCCCGAATTCAGTTTAAAAGGTGGAGGTGTAAAGCAATCAAATGAAGATGGTATATGCAAAATTCTTATTTGTCGCTCCAGGTCAGAGACAAAATCACCATATTTAGAATCCACATTAATAATAACTTTGAACAAAGATGCAGGGAGCATCTAGGCAGGAATTATAAGAATAGTCTTCCAATTCTACATATGCTACATCATACAGATACATAATCTCAGGCCTATTTGAGTATTGCAAACATTTTATACAAGTTAGTTGCCCCTAATTTTTCATCTGACATTCTAAATTTTAGTAATTTAATATTTTCCCCATTCCTAATATTACACTTAAAAGCAGTTACTCACCACTCATCCTTAAACAGTTGAAGGCTGCTTAGGGACAAATACTTCATATGGCCACTTTTATGGCAAATTTAATACCAAGGCTAACCTGACTAAAGCTGCAATCCCACACACATTTTCCTGGGAGTGTGTTCAATGGGGCTTTCTTCTGAGCAAACATGCATAGTATTGCACTATAAACATACATCCATAAAAATCAGTTTGTTGTAATATTTTCAAGCAATATTCATCTACACACATATAAATGAGAGACGGATAGAATTGTGATGTTGTAGTTCTGCACTCCATTCTGCACATTCCAGTCCATTGGTTTAATGTCCCCATCTTCAGGCCTGTCCCCAGGAATGCATACACATCTGGTTAGTTCAATTCTAAACTAAAATACCATGGCCCGTATGTAGAATTTACATTAGTGAAGCTTCCAAGTACAGTAAGTGGAAGATTATGTAACGTTTTGGAAGTTATTGCTTTTGAGTTAGTTTACAATGCAAAACCAAGTTAACCAGATACAAAATGGTTGATTGAATACCTATATGTACGTCAAGTGCAGCTGAAGACTTGTCTGTGGTGGGGTCACTGATAAGCATTGCCTTGATGCCATTTGCCAGTTCTAGCCCACGATACTCTCGTTTATCCTCAGGTGATTTGATAATATCATTTGCTACTCTTTTTATAGCAGGATCATTCATTTTCTGCATTTCTTGCTGAACCCTAAAGAAAACAGTAAAAGTTCAACTCACATCCAATCAAATAATTTAAGAGAAAAACTGGGAGATTTATACATTGCTAACAACTGTAAAACTTTCAAACCTAAATGATCCAGATCTAAAAAACACTGTCCACAGTTCAACACAGTATGATGTGCTTATGTCCACTGAAATCAATAGACTTAAGCAAGCTTAAAGCTATATTGTCTTACAGACAGTGAAGTTAAAGGGAATAGTTCTTTCACATGTAGAATAGCTCTGGTTATAGTGCTTCCAGTAATGATGAGGCCTAGAAAGGTCACTATGGATTGTTTAATAACAAATTTTTATAATATTTAAACATCTCTACATAACTTCTTTTAGCTATAATACTATAACTAATAGCTAATTTCAGTTCTGCTAATTCCAACTTTATTGATAACACTGACAGGGTAATGAAAATGTTTTTCAAAGGCTACACTCTTAAGACAAAGAAAAATGCAATATAATAACATCAATATATGTTCAATTATCCAAATAAAAGCCATACTAAATCTCAATTTATAGCACCCTTTTGACATGGCAAGATCGGACTACTATGGCTCTTTCAGTCCATGATAAACTGCTTTACAGTTCAGAATACAGAATGCTGAAGCGCCACAGTGAGTTGATCAAGTAAGTTCAAAGGTTCATAATGTCAAAATCATACTCTAGGGACAAGCCAGGAAACAGTTTACTTCAAGGTCTGTACTTGTGTGAATTAATTCAAGTACATACAATGTCATTCACACAGAGCTACACCCTTGCTTGACTATGCCCTTCTCCAGAACTCAAAACATAATTGAGTTTTTAGTATTTTTGCTTGCTACACCCTATTCCTGACAGATCTAGATAGAAGCAAACACACAAAGTACCCTGCGTAGGATAAATTCCAGAAGCACTGACCTGGTTCACACAATCAAAACAGCTGCGGTGCGTGTTGGGCATAATCTGCATATTCACTGCCTGGCCACATCTTGTTGTGTCATGCAGACTTGGGCGGCAGGGGTTGGGCAAGGGTTAAACAACCCTCACATAACCCATGGTCTGTTTAACCCTTTCACAATCCCTGCCATCTGGGTTCACACAACATGACATAATCAATGGTATGTTGTATAACTCTCTTGCCTAACCCACCGCCACCTGGGTTCGCACGATACAAGCTGCTGCTGGGCACTGAATATTCAAAATGGCCAGCCGTCCACGCCACTGCCCGTGTGGGACTGTTTGATCATGCAAATTGGCTCACTGAGAACCTCTTGTTCAGCCATGCCTTGCATATGGCCTCTTGTTCCTTGGCTTTCATGTAGAAAATTTTTTTTAATATCATTTTTGAAAGCAACAACATGCTTTCTCCAGCCTGCCAATTAAAAATACTTTTAAACTACAACACACTTTCCTTCTCTTTTGCTAGACTATTCTAGCCTCTTTCACCCAAGTGTCTTGTAATTTAATTTTCAAAGTGCTGGATTATTGTTCCCATTGCCTATCCACTTCTTGGCAGTGACGGCATTAAGCTGAAACACTGAGATAAATGCAAAAGTGTATTAGCTATTTGGAGCAGAACAGCAACACTTTATGACAGTTCTAAATAATTCAATTAAAAAACAACAACACTCTATTGTCACTATTACTGTCATGAAATTAAATTAACATCAGGGAGAGCAATCCTATGGCCGCTAGTCAGTGGCTAGACGGCCACAGGATATCTGGTTTTCCAGGAACCGACCTCGGAGCCTGCTCTCCAAGGTCGGTTCCCAGAGAACCGACCTTCCCCCCCCCACCCCAAAGAGGAGCGTGGAGTGATCAAAATGGGGCATTCTGGGGTGGGGAAGGTAGAAATGCTGGTACATCCTATGTGTTGTCTGGCAGCCTCCTCCTCCACTCTGCCTTCCCACAGCTAGACAGCTGAAATCGGCTGTCTAGCCGCAACGCAGGACAGGAGAAGCGCAGAGGGAAGGATCCCCTCCGTGCTTCTCCTGCCCTGCATTACACAGGTGGCCGCCTCCAAGTTCGGAGGCGGACACCTATCCCCATAGGATTGCGCCCTAAAGGACTAAGGAAAGTAGTATTAAGACAAATAAGAGCACAGAATTTTGGGAACAGTACTGTTTACTCAAAAATAATAGGTAACAGAAGGAGAAGCAAAAATTAGGCTAAGAGGCACTAGAAACAAATTCCGGAAAATTGTGTTTTTCATGTGCATGTTTGGATTGCTACATTTCTAGGCCAAAATAAGATGAATATCTAATTAAACTACATATTTAACACTAGTCTGGCTCTACAATTCCACACCCAAAATTGTTAACAATTGTTTGAGTGATTGAGAAATACCTGTTGATCTGTATATACTAAACACAAATCTTTGGATTCCACAGTCATTTGCCATTCAGCAGTGGCCGTGGAGATTCACCACTACAGAACCGGATCACATTTTTAATTGTTAAAGTTCTGTACATAAAAAAGCCAGTAAAGTAACCTGTGTAAACATTTTTATATTCTCCAATCAAATCTCACATTGGCCATGGATTGAAACCCATTTACTAACACTTTTGAAGTCCCCATTTCTTACTTGTTTGCTAAATATTTTCATTGACATTTTATGCCAATTAGTATGATCTTAGCTTTAGTACAAGATGGTCAGATGCAATTAAGAGTCAAAATTGAGATATGTCAGGCTGCTGTAAAGTTGAAGGACTGCAGTGGCAAAGACTGCCACCAATAACACAAATGGTTAAGAATAAGTTGAAAAGTTAGAAAGTGGCCATGGTACCCAGGGTAACGCAAGCAGTAAGAAATGTAACAGACGGTATGCTAGACAGAAGTCAGGGAGGTAATGTTGCCATTGTCCACCATATTTTGTGTTTTTTTTGGGGGGGTGCATAGCAATCTACTGCAGACAGTGATCAGCCTTGATTGTGTGGGCCTTATGTTGGAGAAAAGATTGGAAATCTCACTACAGTACCAGCTGATCAGTAGCTTTCCTGGCTGAGCTCATGGTGGTATCTCAGATCTAGTATTGGAGATTTGTAGTACTAGACAATTTTAACATTCATGCTGGGTTCACCCAGGCACAGGTATCTTAGTGCTCCTAGGTCTGTTCCAGGTTTTTTTGGGTCCAACACATGTAAAAGGTCATACCGTGGGCTTATTTTTCTGAACTGGACAGTGTGTGCTAGTGGTATGATAATTGGAGATACTGAAATAAGGCATTTGTCATGGTCAGATTGAGGCATATGTGGATATGGTTGACAAGATTGGAGGGCCAATTAGAACAGTCTGTCTCCAGAAACGTACAAAGACTGTAGGATTCCGAAATGTAGTTTACAAAGGTACGTTGGGTGTCTTGGCCAATTCCAGGAATGGATAGCTGAATAGGAACACTTAAACAATTATTGGTTAGTACATTGCCTTCTAGTTTCATAAAACCCCATCTTGTTGGGTTAATGAGGAGTTGTGGGAAATGAAATCATTTCAGAGGTAGCTTGAGCAAAAGTAGCAAAAACCTCATCTTGAATCCAACTAAGAATGCTAAAGATCCCATTCACAGCCTTATGAAGTGGCGGCAGTTTTTCTCTTTGCCACCATTACATCCAGCTGAGCTTTTCTGAATTGTGTAAAAGCTACCGAGCTTTAAATAAGGGCTACTGGAGGACGGGGCAGCTATACAGCTCTCTGACTATTTAGTAACATTTTTTGCTAATGAAATTGCATAGATTTGACCCAACCCAATTTAGACACCACAGCTAATAGTATCTATACTGGGATGTCAGGAGCAGCTGCTTGTTGAAGTTGCTTGGACTGAACCAGTACTATTCCTGAGGATGTGGGCAGAGTGCTTGGGGTTGTGAAAGCTATCACACAGCCTTCTCCAATGTGGTACCATACAGATGTTTTGAATGTCAACTCCCAGCAGCCCCAGCCAGCATGGGCAATACTCAGAGATTATGGGAGTTGTAGTCAAACAATATCTGGAGGGCACCTGGCTGAGGAAGGCTGAAAAGATATGAAACTGCACCCATCATGGCTGGCTATGTCCAATAGGAATTAACTCTGGCTAGAATTATCAATGCTTCTGTAAAAAAGGGAAGGGACCCACCAATATTAAAGAAGGTTATGGTCCAACTTCTCCTAAAAAACAAAAGCACATCATTGTCTATAATGATCCAGCCAACAACCTCCATTTTTTAGGGAAATTAACTGAGTGTGTGATAGGAGAGAAACACTGAGCATTATTGGATTAAGAATCCTTCCTTGACCCTTTTCAATGAGGGTTCTGGCCTGGTTATGGAATCATGGCATTAATTGCCCTGGTGGATTATCTGTGTCTGTAGAACATGGCATTTGGGGGGGTGGGGGGAGGCGGCAGTGGCAGCGAGAATACCTCCTGATTTTCTTGGACTTCTCAGTAACACCAAGATAATGCCATTCTTTTAGACTGGCCTGAACATTAGTCAGTGCTCTGGGCTAGTGCTTTAAAGATGCATATATTTTCTGACAGCATTCTTAATTTGATCATTGGAGACACTAGTTGAGCAGCATAGGAACTGATCTGCGGTGTTCCACAAGCCTCAGTCTCTCATTAATGCTATTTAACATCTATGTGAAACCACTAGTAGAGGAATTATCAATATGCTGATGATACCCAGTCCAGGAGTGGCCATCTTAGTTCTGTGGATAAGGTCAAACTAATTGGATCCAGACAAGACAAGAGGTGATATGGATGAATAAACCCAAGGCTTTCAAGGAACGTGGTGTTTACTCCATCTTAGCATGCTTGGAACCTGGCTGTGCTCCTAGACCCTGCCTTGCTCCTAGAAAAACAAGTAGTGGTGGTAGCCAGGAGCATGATTTGCCAGCTACATGTTGCACAAACTCAGCTCCTTTTTAAAGCAAGAGTATTTCACCAGACTGACCCATGATTTATAACTTTGAAAATCATGTATTGTATTCTCTTTGGGGTTACCCTTGGAGATGACTCAGATGCTACAGCTAGTGCAGAATACCACAGCTTTCTTCCTGATGAATGTGGGGAGCTGATAATATATACCATCACTTTTACAGCAGCTGTAAGTTTCCTGGCCCAATTCAAGGTGATGGTCACCTATAAACTCTTCATAGCCTAGGTCTGACATACCTCCTTACAGACTGTCTTGCTCTGTATGAACCCCTACAGTGGTAGACGTTACCAGGACAAGCCCTGCTCTATACTTCCTTGTTGCAGGAAATTAAACCATCATCAGCTAATAACAGGTCTTACACTGTTATCACACTATGGTTCTGGAATGACCTCTCAAACGAGATCAGAAAACATGCATGTCTGAGAGCATTCTGGAAGGACTGCGTAACTATTTTACATGGTCTATAGATGAATGTGATAGCCACAGAATGTAACTTTTATTAGTAAGCTGTGAATTTTGTTGTTGTTGAATTCTTATTCATTATTGTGCCTGTGTGTTTAAGAATTTAAACATTGTTTTTCTTTTTACTGTAAACCACATATGAGCTTAGCAAGACTAATGCTTTAAATTAAAGAAAGTATAGAAATTGGGCTGGAAGCAAGAGACAAAGTAAGGAAGGGTCCAAAGAGAAGGCAAACCTTTCATACAGACAGCAACCAGAATGGAGTCCCTTTAGTTCAGGGATGGGCAACTTGTGGCTCTCCAGATGTTTTGGCCCACAGCTCCCATGATCCTTCACCATTCATATACTGGCTAGGGCTGATGGGAGTTTCAGCCCTGCAGATGTTTTGGCCTACAAGTGCCCACTCCTGCTTTAGTTGCTTGGGAAAATCTAGGAACAAAAACAAAATTAAGTAGTGGACCTTGTCCAATTTATACTGGAGCTAAGAAACAGTGTATCAAGTATTCATTTGGTTGAATGGTCTCTGAATGCTGCCATTATGAAATTTACCCACAACACTGAAACTACTGATGCCGTTTACCTTTCAACTCATAATTAAACCTCATTTCTAAATTAAAACATAGTAAAAAATCTGTAATAAGCAGCATGTGGCAAACTATAGCACGGTGTAGAGCAGAAGGGGGCAAATTGCTACAATGTCAATTCCTGCGCCTGACAAAATCAGATGCGATACCCGCAGAAGCCAATGTTTCCAGTAAAAAGCCACTAGCTACATAATTCCCACAAAGCAGAAATCAGGATGGTGTAATTTCTCACCTCTTCTATAATGAAGACAAGTTTCAGAGCTTTGGAGGATTTCATAAAGCACACTACCGTCTGATACAAGTATGAAATTAAACCAGAGTCCATTTAACATAGCTTTGAGTCTAATCCTCCTTCTGCACATTCCCTGTTGAAAAAGACTTGTTAACAGAGAGTGCAGATGAAGGTTGAGATTGTGACATATTTCCTAAAGTAATAGTGACATTTAAGGCACATCAGCCAATAACAACCAGTTTCTTTTTCAGTGCTGTGAGTAGTCTCATCAACGTGCAGTCCTGCTGAAAGTACTAAACTGTACTGTATTTAACATCACACCTTCAATATTATTCATAGTGATTCAACACAAAAGTTAATTGCACTTAGAAAACATTAAGCACACTCAATCCCCCACAGTTACAGATTCAAACCTCCTCTGAGGCTTCAATGTAATTCATTTCTTCTGTCATTTAAAAATCTCTGTAATGTGAAATTTGGGGATTAAAATGGTATTCAATTCAGTGCCTGGAGTTACTGACTAATCAATGGCCCAGTTTGTACAGAAACCCTGGGTTATCGTGAGCAAGTTAGCATGCATTAGCACATGGCTCCACCTCTCCTGCTTGGCTCCTCCCGCCAGGAGCAGCGACTAAACAAGCCAGGGACACCCCGTCTGATCTCAGACGCTAAGCAGGGTCAGCCCTGGTTAGTACTTGGATGGAAAACCGTCTGGGAATCAGGCTTCCTGCATTGAGCAGGGGGTTGGACTCGATGGTCTTGTAGGCCCCTTCTAACCCTATGATTCTATGATTTCCAGGATCTCTGCCTTGGTTAGCGTTACTCCGAACCAGAAACTCTGCCTTGTCTCTCTCCCAATAAGCCAGAGTTATTGTTCTTTGGCTTGTTCAAGTGGTTTGTTCAGCTGCTTGTTTAGCCATTCCTGCTGACAGGAGGAGCTGAGTGGGAGGGATCGAACTGCATGTACTAGCCCGCTGGCTCGCACATGGTAACCCAGGGTTTAAAAAACTGGGTGAACTGGGTTGATATCACCTAGGAACCAGAACCAAAACAATCTTACCACAAATTATTTGCTTTAATTAAAACTGCTTTAAAGCTTTAATATTATAGTAAAACACACAAAAAAACATTGTCTATAGCCAAGCCCTATGATACAACCACATCTATTCAGACATGGATTTCAATCAGGCATATCTCAGATTACAATACCCACCCAATGAAGTAAAAGAAATATCAACAGAGCCAGATTGGTACCCAGGAATAATCTGTTACTGAACAGACCCAGAAGAGAAAACAGAACCCCACTTGCCACTTACAGTTCCCAATTAAAACACTCAATGTCTCGCTGCCCATACTGGACAAGAACGCTTCCCTCTTACAGGCCATAAATGGTAGGCCTGGATTCTGGGAACAAATATTGTAACTAGTATGTGACAGTCTGAGTAATCTTACATCTATAGCAAACTTTCACCTGGAATGACCCAAATAATGAGATCAAGTCATTTCCAGTTCAGTGTAAACTGGACCTTTCCTGGTGAATTACAACTCAGAACTGTAGTGGCCTTCCTTCCATTCCTATCTCTCTGCCTCCTGAATCTCTTAACAGAGAAGAGAGCTGCATGCATGCCAGATATTAATGGTACTTCTCACAAACTTCCCAAGGAACTGGCTTCCATCAACTAGTCCCTAAGCTTGTTTGGGTGGAACCAGGACCCATAAACAAGGAATACTCTTCTAAGCAGCAAGAGATATATCCAAGAGTATCTTCATACTTCCTGGGGTTCCTCAATAAATAAAGTAGCGCTAGCCAACTGTGAATTAACTAGCACTGCTACACAGGAAATGTTTATAATGAGGCACGCTCTGGGGATGGAAATTTCAACATTTTTATGACGTAAGCGGCCACTGTAACTCACTTAGATCTAAATAACAATCACGTGAGAAGGAGTTATACATATGACTATATCCCCAAAAGAAATACATACTGCCAAGCTATTCCTAAAGACTTCTAAAGTGATACGCAAGAACACTCCTATCATAAGCATTTGTTTCCGGTAATTAGAAATTACATTACAGTTACCAGAAATAAGAGTACCCAAAGTGGTATACAATATAATAAACCAGAGTAAAAAATATACACTTAATGGCAATGCTTGAAACAAAAAGCATCAAAAGTGGAGTTCAGTCATACTGGCATTCTAAATGTATAATTAGTGGTGTCCACAACACATGAAGTGATCCTCATGGAACATGTTTGAAAAATCAGATAGGAGAAATGACAATTATACCAAAACTATTAGATGACAAATGCAGGACTTGGCATGCTTGGTGGAAGAAGCATAGAAGTAGCATGGTAGTGTGAATAGGAGACTGTGTAGACTCAATGAAAACAGCATGACAATTTTGAAAATATGTTCTTTCCTACCATCATAATGCAACAATGCATAAGCAGACAATCACAAAGGCCAAAGTTCGCAGACAACCACTTTATGGAGAAATGTAAAACAGTGCACAGGTGTTTGCAAAAGCTGGACTGAAAGATTAATTTACTGCAGGTCATAGGGCGTTATTTATACCATGAAAATGCAGCGACTGCTATTTCACATCATCACGAACTTGAAAAAGATTCAGCTACATCCCGATCTGTCTTATGACATCATGTCAAGATCACTGTTTCTCTACAGAACTGAATTACATCCACCAAACATAATACCCATAATAGTTCACTTGATCCTAATGAAATGGAGGCGTCAGACGCTCCTGACCTTGCCAGAGCTTGTTGACTGTTTTTCAGATTTCTTCAACTGTGGATTTCCCCCAAATGTGTAGCAAAGCAGAGGCTACAGCAAGCTTAGGGGTTGCTATCCGAGAAATACCTGATCAATGCAAACAGGAACTCTCTCTGTTTTGCTCTGGTCTACACTACTAGCTTTTCTTTTTTGTCTTTGTAGTACCTGTGCTCCTTTCCTCCTGTTATTAAGATTATTCCCCCCACACACACCCCAGAACAGAAAATCATGAAACCAGCTTTTGTACACATTTATCTTGTTTCCTCTTATCCTATAATTTTCCCTGGGCTGGATCCAGGAACTGCCTTCTGCGAGGGGAAGGGCCCTGCTTCCGCAAGGTCCCTCCACATGATTTTTGGAGATCCCCCTTCTCCCCACACCACAGCCCACCCCATTTTCAGCGGGCTGGGAAAGCTGCCATAGCAAGGAAAGGGTGGAGAAGTCCACTTCCATCAGTGCAGATGATCCAGTTTAAATCTGGATGCAGCCCCTTGTATTTTGAGCTTAAATTTCTTTAGGTCTCCCAATTCGGACTGATTTGTTTCTCAGTGTCTCTTCCATTCTCACAATGGACCACCTAATCTAACATCTCAGTGATATGTGAATGGAAACAGATGACTATTAACCATGGGGACACCACTTAGAAATGCCCTATGACAGCATTAACTGCATGATGAGCTGGCCATTGGCGGGGCTCCAGAGGGCATATATTGACAGGTATCATTGAATAAATTGGTCTCTGTTCCCATCCTGAAGACATTAACTTATTAAGACTCAAGCCAACCAACAGACTACACAAAATATGGGTTGAACTAGTCAGACTTTTCACACTTTTTTGAGTTGGTTTAACTAGGAAAAAAGTGCTGTTATTTCCCGCCAATTACTTCATTTGTTCCCTGTTTGCTAGATGTTATCAACTTCTGCTAGTAGGTATCTTATAAATATATTTCGGTATTCCTCTTGTTTATACAAATTTTCCATCGACCAAAATCTTATATGAAATCAGCTATAGGGTCTGACCCAACATAGCCTACAATTGCAGCACACATTTTCCATCTAACTATACATCATATGATAGCATTATGGGAGGGACACATATGTGCAATCCAAGCAAACCATGACATACTTCCCTAAATCAGCAACTCCATATTGGAAGGGGATGAGGGCACTGTGATGCATCTGTGCTCTTTACAGGTTTCAGTAGCACATCAGCACCTGGGGAAGGAATACGCATATGTGCCAACCCAGCAGCAGTCTCTGAATCAGCTGCACCCAATACCTAAGGTAATCCAATGGGCGACCACAGGTTGAGATCACATTGTCGGACTCTTATTATTCACTTTTTTCTCAGAATCAGTACTTAGCTGGTGCACTTCCAGTATCGTAACAATGTTCCAACAAAGGTGCCAATTTCTTCTCCTGAATCTGTTTTAAGAACATTTTAAAAATTACATCTCTAGCTATTACTAGTGCAAATAAGCCTTTCAATCTGAAAGCAGAGTTATGAATCTGCTGAGAGAATAAAGTAGCAATTCTGAAAGATTTGATCTGTTCCATTCATCATCTAAATGTTAACTTCCAATTCCGCAGAGGAGTATTTTAACTATTAATAATATTAGCTATTCATTTATTCTTAAAAATAAAGCATCTTCTTACAGGTTCTATGACTGATGTTTCATCAGATGCAGAACAATTGGGTAACAGTGAAAAAAGCTCCATTCATTTTGTAATCCCGCAGAAAGAGTCAAGCCAAGTGCAGGAATGGAGAGCTATAGTAAGGAGCATCCTAAGTGACTGTGTTCTTATGCAGAAAGAGTAATAAGTAAATATTCAGAAGAAAAATTCTTACTATTTAACATTTACTAGATGGTAATATGGTAATATGGGGTGAAGAGAAAGAGGGCGTAATGGAGTGATGTATTATTTCATTCTCTGTGCCACCACAAGATATAAACTCACCCTCTGGTAAACCACAGCCCCAAAAATTTTGAAGGAGTTAAGAAACCTCTCCTCCTGGAGAGAAGCCCTTCTTGTGAATAACAAAACAAAGAGATCAAAGACATACCAGTATAGGGTGGGAGGCTAGATGGATGACCTCTGAGTTCTCACTGTATTAGCATTGGCCATGTCTGGACATTCACAGGGTGGTTGGAAAATCTGCTCACTAGCTGCTTCTTGCTGGAGCAACAGATATCTTTTTATTACAGGTGAGATGAATTGATTAAAATATGTTGACCAACTAAAAAGGTGTCCTAAATTAGAGAGCAATTTTAATGCTTTAAAAAATGGTGAACAGCAAGTACCTTAGAGGAGGTATTCCCTCGGGGGGAGGATGCTGTGTCACATCATCTAAAAACAAAGTATGTTTTTTCCCTTCAGATATTCCTCATGTGCGAATTTATGCAAATCAATCCACTAACTCTCAAAATGTTTCAAATTGGGGATAACGCTTCCCTGTCTGGATGCAGCTGCGGCATCCAGTGGCAATTTGTGGGATAATTAGCCCACAAATTGCAGGGATGCGCACCATACCTGAGCCACATCCTGTTTCCAGTTACCATGACATCCTAATCCGGGAACTCGGGGTTGTTCATGGGTTAAACAGCTCCAAGTTAACTTCTGGCTCAGGCATGGTGTGGATCCCCACAATTTGTGGGTTAATTAACCCACAAATTGCTGCCAGATGCCAACATTATATCCTAACACAGTTGATGTGTATGTATGTGTTTATAAAGACACACACATAAAGAATAATGACGGCTTGATATAATCCAAGGTATTGCCAATTCATTTTATATACTCTTTCATATTTTTTTATGGACAAAACTTTCAAAAACACAGTCACACGATAGCTCAGTAAGTCTAGTGACAAAACTTGCAGATATATTGCCACGATTTCTGCTCTCTGGCTGACCTTGCTCCAATCTTAACATGAATTTCAGGTCTTGTCTCCAACTAGAAAGGTTTAAGTCATGTCATTGCTTTCATCTCCCACCTCTTGCATGTTTACACTGCCAAAGTTTCGGGTTCAGCTGAGCAGATGCTTGTCATTATCAAGGAGGCCCACAGTATTCCAACAAGCTGCAATAAAAGCTTCTGGTAAAGAATCAAGATTCTGGTCTGGCTGATAAAGAATAGCAATTAAAGACATGCAAGTTCCATTAAGTATGTCAGAAAAGTGCTGTTCACAGTTAGATCCTATGCAGAATTAGGTGCAACTAAGCCCAACAGACTCAGGGGGTGCATCTAACTCTCTATAGGATCAGGCTAATAATTTACCTTTGGTGAATCCTTGTTAGTCATACGTTCTGAATATTTCACATTATTGTAACTGTTTCCACACCTGGAAATTTTTACTACTCACTACAGGTAACAAATCTTGCTACCATATGTCACACTAACTAGAAACTTGGGCAACCTGATCTTATGTATGTTTCCTTATAGCTAACTCACACTGAGTTCAATGGGGCTTATTTCCAAGTGAGTATAGTCATGTAGCCTTACATTCCCTCCCACCCTTTGACTACATTACTTGGAACCTCAATTTCAAAGCCATGCTTTTGCTTGGTTCTATCTCTGTTCCATCTACTATTTCTCATTCTTTTAACAGTTTAAAACAGGAGAGGGCAACTTGCAGCTCTCCAGATTTTTTGCCTACAACTCCTACCAGCCCTAGCCAGCATAGTCAATGGTGAGGGATGATGGAGGTTGTGAGCCAAAACATCCAGAGGGCCACAAGTTCCCTACCTCTGGTATAGAACAATGCCTTACCAAACAAATGTCCTGTATCCTCAATTTTTTCTTAAATTGTTTACACCAATTGTTGCCTCATTGGTATCCAAGTATGAATTCCAAGTATAGGCCAAACCCTACTGTGTTTGCCTAGGAAATATCCATGATCCAGACTGTCATGCTAAGCTTACACTGTTGGGTAACCTGCACATTAGAATTAGTAGCAAACCCATAACATGGCTGAGCCACTCCTCCAAATTTAGATATAACTATATTAAAGTGGAACTGAAAGCTAAAAGTGAATATTACACCAGTTTGGTACTGAGTACTCAGTGCTACTCGGCACTAGCCACAATAACGGTTTTGGCAGTGGACTTGAGGTTGTATCTCATACAGCAAAAATAATTGCTTAGGGAATATTGGATACCTGCTTGCTTTCAGGCTCAAGGGCAGGGGTGGACAACATGCCCCCTTCCCGGCTGTTTTTGCAGTCTGCCTGCCCCTGCTGCTGAATTTGTTGCCACAACAGCAGCAGCAAAAAAGCAGCAATTCTGCTTGCAAACAAGGAGTGTGCTGCTTCCCATTGCGCAGCTTCCAAAAGTGTTGCTTTTTTGCCGCTGTGATAACAAATTCGGTGTGGATAGGTTGCAGTCCCTGCTGGGTTGCCAGGAGCAAGGCTGCCCTCCAACCCCTGGAAGTTGCCCACCTCTGCTCTAGGAATAGCCCCCACTGGAGGTGTTCCTTGGGGGCACATCTAACTCACCAGATGTGGGCCTGCCTAACAGTGGCCCCTTTCTGAGCAGCACACTCAAAACTAAATGCCACTTAGACCACGCCACAGAGAGATGTCAATTGTGCAAATTGTAGCTATACCTCAGGAATGTTTTGTATGATGTATGTCTCTGATACTATAATGTTTTTTCTTTTTAAATTATATATATATATACACACACACACACACATACATATATATATATATATATATATGTATGAGTGGGGGAAGGTTGACAGGTGAGGGGTAGAGAGAGGGAAATTGGGTTTTTTATGCAATTAAACATTCAATAAATGTTAATAACAAAAAAGATTAAACTATGACACAGTCAAGTTCTCAATTATTAACAGCACAATCCTATACATATCTACTCAGAAGTAAGCCTTGTTGAGTTCAATGGACCTACTCCCAGGTAAGTGGGAATAGGATTGCAGCCCCACTGAACTCAATAAAAGGTACTTTTGCAAAGATATTTATAGGATTGTTGTGTATGTAACGAGATAGCTATAGACGAAAACAGCTGCCGAAATGTCAAACCCACAATTGTGAAGAGGAGCTAGTTCTTCCCTGGGAGTAACTTGGAAGAATTTCCAGCACATTTCTCATATATGCAGCATTGGACTACCAGTTCCCAGTTTTTTTCTCCTCCTTAATACAGTTGTCTTTCTGCATTTAAGCCTATATGATAGACATTTAACCATTAGAGCTTAATTTTCTACAAAGACAGCCAGTATCGAATAAGCTTGTTCTGTAGTGCGAGGAACTACTTCCCATCAACCCTGTGAGTAAGCAACTAACATTGCCAACTCATACAAAACCATCACACTTACTCTGAGGGCAATTATAGCAAGTTAACCAAAATAAAATAGGTGTATGATATAGCAAAACTCTTGTCTGGAAAACTGCACAGAATCCCAGAATATATTTTGTGCACTTATGTGTAACACCAAAAAAAAGAAAGAAAGATATTCCGTTGATACCAGTATTTAAACATGACTCCAAGGGAAGACTAGATTTCTCAGTCCACTCTGCAAAAGAACACCACATACACACACAACCCCGCAATAATTTCAGCACTACTAAGTCTGATCTTTTGCTTGCCAAGTTCTTCTAAGTAAACCTGTTTAGGATCGGCGTGACGGTAGCTTCCTCCCACAAAATATGACTCCCAGCTACACGTCAGAGGAGGGGTGTGGGGCCTGGCAATCTACGCTAACATATTCATGCTTATTACTTGCTTACTGCCCCTTGCATCCCTACAACTTATATGCAAATATATATGAGCCGCTCACAGCCGCATACAGACCCTTCCTCAGTAGTATCCCACCCACTCTGCCTGACTGCAGAGGCTCGTTTCATGGAATAGGAAGGCGGGGCAGAGGCCACTGCCACCCCCGAGCGCCAACCTCAATGCCAGGGCTTGCCTACCCTTCCCTCATAGCAGTAAAACGCACATTAACGCTGATTCACCCGTTCCCAGATAGGGCTCAGAGTCACACACACATTCACCGCCTGTTACACAACCAGGGGAGACCCTAGCAAGCCCGTCTCGTTACACTCCTGTTACACAACAAGAAAAAAACAGGGTCGGGGGGGAAGCGCGCTCAAACACACGCCAACCAAGACGACAGTACCCGCCACCCCGTCCCGGCGTTTTGGGCAACGAGACACAGCCGCGTGGCGAGGAGTCACCACCACTATACCCGGGAAGGAGGAGACGCTGTCGCAGCGAAAAGAGACCAGGCGGAGGCGGGGGCGGACGAGGCCGGAGGAAGCCGCGGGAGAGCGGCGCGGTCCTGCTGAGGAGAGGCACAAGCCGGGAAAGCCGCTGCCGCATATCCCGGCCCTGCCTGCTGCCCCGGTGCCAGAGGCCGGCCCACCTCTGGCTGCCCCTCCCTCAGCAGAAGAAGCCGCCCCTCGGCCCTCTGGCCGGCGGAGGCGCCATTTTCTCTGCCCTCGCCGCCCAATGGAGGCTGCTCCGCCCGCCTCCTCCCTTCAGCTGGGGCCTGGAAGCGCCGCGTTCTTACCTGGTGCCGAGAAGAGCCAAGTGCCGCCGCCGCCGGGGAGAAACCTACTCGAGGGAACCGGGATGAGACGGAGAGCGGCACAAGCAACGCGGCGGGAGGCGCCTGGCTGCAGCGAAGAGCCGTCCTGGCAAGAGCCCGGGAAGCGGCTGTTGCTGCTGCGGTAGAGAAGTGCAGGCCGCTGGGTTGCCTGCCGCCGCAGCTCCCCTCCGGGTGTGCGAGAAAGAGTTTTCCGTTATCGAGGGTAATAATCAGCCTGGTACTACGACAACAGGCCTTCGCACGCTTATTTGGGAGTAAGTCCCATTTCACTTACTTCCGAGTAGACACGGAGGTGTGAGAGGAATGGGCGCATGGTGTGCGGGGCACAAGCGCGCGCGCGCGCCCGCCCACGGGCACAAGCGATCGGCTGCAAATGCTGCGATCCTAAGCAAGCAGGCTCACCTAGAAGCGAGTCCCAGTAACATCCATTGCATTTGCTTCCAATTAAAGTGTGCTAGGAGGACATCGGGGCCCCAGGCGAAGCACTCGAGCCCTGCCTTCTCTCAGTTCCGGAAGAATAACCCGATCTGCGGGACCGTGTCAGATAGCACGAGCGTTGGCAGGCAACAGCCTACCCAGAACTACCTAGACCAGCCTTCCCAACCTGGCGCCCTCCACATGTTTTGGACTTCAGCTCCCATATGCCTAGCTAGCATGGCCAATGGTCAGGAACCCTGGGAGTTGTAGTCCAAAACATCTGGAGGGCAACAGGTTGGGTAATATTGAGCCCTAGACTGTTGTCTTGTGAAATCAGCGGCCAAAATAATAAACCAGTCTACGGGCTTCAGCACTTGCCTCCTGTACTGGATCCTTTAACAGCCTGAGCCTATGCATAGTTAGGTGCGCCTAATGAAGCCTGTTGATTTCAGTCAGCTTAAGCACACCTAGGTGCATAGAATCCGTATGCAAGTGACCTCAAGACAGCAACCATAGGTTAGGCTGTCTAAAGAGGGCACTTGTGTATTCAGTACGGGAGGCAAAAACTGGCGTTGGGCATGAACTTCAGCAGACTGAGAATCTCGGCTTTTCTTTTTAAATTTTTAGCCCTTAAGTCTGGAAAAAAGGGCTGGAAGATGTGAGACTGCAGAAGGATTCCCCCCTTCCCTCTACATGATTAACAGAAGAATAAATTATGCAAATATGTTGTTGTTCAGTTGTTAAGTCGTGTCCGAGACAAATATGTGCATATGTCATAATTTCAATGTATATATTCCTATAAACATAAGTGGATTAGACCAGATGTCCATCTAGTCCAACTTTCTGTTTCTGACTATGGCTAGGCAGAGTTTTCTTGAAAATTTCCAGGCAGGGCATGAAGGTAAGAGCCCTCCCATGTTCCTTGTCTCCGGCATCTAGTGACAGAATTCAGGTTTTTTGTACAGAATGTGAATCACTTTGGTGTAGAATTGTGGTTAGCATGTGTGCTTATTAAAGCACAAACTATATACAACCCAGTGTACAAGCAAACCTTCATGAACAGCTAAGGATGTCTTTGCAAGGCAGGAATCTTTCGAAGAATGAAGACTTTAAAATCAATAGATAAGCTTCCATTAATTTTAATTTCTGTTTATATATAGTGGCAGCTGGGGAAACATACTGAAATACAGAGCTGCTAATGCTTTTATCTTTATGTCTGCTGTTTTCTCTGAAGTCTTTAATGTTGTAGTACACTCTTAGTCATACTAAACTAATTACAACAGAAAAATGTAGACAGAAACAGAAGCTGAACTTCACATTTTATTTTTTAATCAGTGTATCTCTTATCCTTTTATCATTTGTTTATGTTAAAATGTGTGCCACATGTAGGTTGTTAAACTTCCACTGGTGGCACAGAATAATTAGTAATGGAAAACAAGATTTAAAAATACAAGTAGTATTAAATAAGTCAACAGTTCTTGCCGTGCTGTGTGGATGAAATTTCCACCATCACTAAGAATAAACCAGATATGATAATCTGACTATTTGAATGCCTAGCCCTAATGTAAAAAAAGAATAATACACAGAACTGAATAAAAATCAAAGGATTTTGTTATGATAGTCACTTTAAGGGAGCGATCCTATGCATGTTTAGATAGAACAAAGTCCTACAACTCTAAAAATTCCTTAGCCAGCCATACTAGCTGGGGAATTCTAGGACCTTTTTTTGTCTAACATGCATAGGATTGCACCCTAAGTTTAAGACAACCCACTGTTAATATCGTTTTCTAAATATGGTAATCGTTCAATAAATAAGATTAATATCCTGTTTTTGTTATTGATATGTCTCTCTCATATTGTTTTATATCATTACAGAATAAAATGTTAATCTTAAAATCAGTTCATCTTTCAGATAGAACATATATAACGACACACAGGCCTTGCTGACTGACAGGGATATAGAAATTGCTATGGTACTTCTAAAATGGAAAGATGAAATTTGGTAACACATTGTGCAAGACACTCTAACTACTAAAAAAATCACATGAAACTTATTACGTGATGACTGTCACTCCTAAACACAGCCTACTCTATTAAAAAATAGGCCAACCCACATATGTATTGGAAAATGCCACTCAAAAATATTTGTGGCCTGATCTGACTCACAGATCTTGCTCTTCCTTCTCTCACCAACAGATGATCAGTGGTAGAGAGAAGGAAAAGAGGTGCAGCAGTGGGTTCCAAAGATTCCTTGATCAGGCTCAAGACAGGGTAAAGGATGGCAAGATGTGGGGGATTTTACCCAGACACAGCTGCCTCTTGCAGAGGGTATCAGCACAAAATACAATTTATAGGTTTCATTATACAATGACAAAATTGAATAGAATCTTTAGGTACATTAAAATACACTTATAATGAAAAAAAGGAACAAAGTTGTGGACATTATACTGAAAATCATGGCTTGCAAGTTCCCTTTGGACCTAGCAGTAATAATATTAGGATCACTAAAAATTAAAATAAAGTGTGCAACTCATCTACTGTTCTAAGCTAAATTATGAACAACAAGGAATCTGGAGAAAAGTTGGCTTCAAGGGATGATCCAGGTGTGGAGACAAAAGTCTGCAAGTGGATTGCCCCTCCATGAGTGCAGTTCTTCTGTGCTCTCAGGAGACCAGAGGTCAGTTACTCATATTTTGGGGGTCCTATAAACATAAGAGCCTCGTGTGGTGCAGAGTGGTAGGTGGCAGTATTGCAACGGAAACTCTCCCCACGACCTGAGTTCGATCCCAGCAGAAGCTGGGTCCCAGGTAGCCGGCTCAGGTTGACTCAGCCTTCCATCCTTCCGAGGTCAGTAAAATGAGTACCCAGCTTGCTGGGGAAAGGTAGTCACAACTGGGGAAGGCAATGGCAAACCACCCTGCTACAGTTTGCCATGAAAACGCCAGCAAAAGCGGCGTCCCTCTAGGAGTCAACAATGACTCGGTGCTTGCACAGGAGGAACCTTTCCTTTTCCCAGTAGTAATGTATGGCTGTGAGAGCTGGACTGTAAGGAAGGCTGAGCACCAAAGAATTGATGCTTTTGAACTGTGGTGCTGGAGAAGACTCTTACGAGTCCCCTGGACTGCAAGGAGGTCAAATCAGTCCATCCTAAAGGAAATCAACCCTGACTGCTCACTGGAAGGACAGATACTGAAGCTGAAATATTTTGGCCACCTAATGCGGAGAGAAAACTCCCTGGAAAAGACCCTGATGCTGGGAAAGACTGAAGGCAAAAGGAGAAGGGGACGGCAGAGGATGAGATGGCTAGATAGCATCACCGATGCAATGAACATGAACTTGAGCACACTCTGGGAGAGAGCGGAGGACAGGAAGGCCTGGCGTGCTATGGTCCATGGGGCCACGAAGAGTCGGACACGACTTAACGACTGAACAACAACAACAAACATAAGCAATACTGACTCTCATAGTCCTTGGGACTTCAGTGTCCCTGATTATGATACTGTTTGTCCTTCCATCTTGCTGCCAGGTAGTTCCTCCTTCCCATAGGAACTAAGGAACACTGGAAATCATAATTCTTGAGAGACCGTGTCACAGGGGGAACTACAAATCTCTCTATCAAACTGCAAATCCTACAATTTCCTCCTGTACAATGGCACACACTCAGTTCTAGAAGAGGGCCTGACACCACATATGGATAGTTTCTGTGAACAACCTCAAGCATGAATTACAGTTTAGCCTCAATTTTTTTCCTCATGGCTTTCATCCCAGACCAGCCCACCCTGGATCCCTAGTAAAGTGTATTCATTTTCCCTCCTATACTTGGGCCCTGGCTCACAGGTACTCGTTTTCATTGTATCCCTCTCAGTTCCTGCTTTGCTTCTTGACTATGAAAACCTTCCACTGGTTCCTCTTGGCCTCACTAGTCTGGTGCCTGATGAGCTTCTATTACCTGATATTTCTCCATAACAACCTGGAATAACATAACGTACGAAGAGCCATGCTGGATCAGACCAGGGGTCCATCTAGTCCAGCATTCTGTTCACACAGTGGTCAACCAGCGGTCAACCAGGAACCCACAAGCAGAGCATGAGTGCAACAGCTCCCTCCACCCATGTCCCCAGCAACTGGTGTATATAGGCTCACTGTCTCTGGTACTGGAGGTAGCACATAGCCATCATGACTAGTAGCCATTGATAGCCTTTTCCTCCAGGAATTTGTCCAACCCCCTTTTAAAGCCATCCAAATTGGTAGCCATCACTACACCCTGTGGTAGCGAATTCCATAGTTTAATTATGTGCTGTGTGAAGAAGTACTTTTATCTGTCCTGAATCTCCCACCAATCAGCTTCATACAATGACCCCAGGTTTTAATATTTTGAGAGAGAAAGAAAAATGTCTCCCTATCCACATTCTCCACACCATGCATAATTTTGTACACCTCTATCATGTTTCCCCTTACCCTCCTTTTTTCCAAACTAAACAATCCCAGCTGTTGTAACCTCTCATAGGCGAGATAGATGCTCAAGCTCCTTGATCATTTTAGTTGCCCTTTTCTGCACTTTTTCCAACTCTACAATGTCTTTTTTTAGGTGTGGTGACCAGAACTGTACACAGTATTCCAAATGTGGTTGCCCCATAGATTTGTATAGGGACAGTACGATATTGGCAGTTCTAGTCTCAGTTCCTTTTCTAATTATGCCTAACATGAAGTTTGCCTTTTTTACAGCGGCCGCACACTGGGTTGACACTTGCATCAAGCTGTCCACCATAACCCCAAGATCTCTTTCCTGGTCGGTCACTGCTAGTTCAGATCCCATCAGGCTATACTTGAAGTTGGGATTTTTTGCCCCAACATGCATCACTTTACACTTGCTTACATTGAACTGCGTTTGCCATTTAGATGCCCATTCTCCCAGTTTGGAGAGATCCTTTTGGAGCTCTTCACAATCCCTTTTTGTTTTAACCACCCTAAATAATTTGGTGTCATCAGCAAACTTGGCAATTTCACTGCTCACTCCTAATTCCAGATAATTTATGAACAGGCTGAAAAGCATTGGTCCAAATACAGATCCCTGTTGGACCCCACTATTTACTTCCCCCCACTGGGATAATTGACCATTTATTCCTTCTCTCTGCTTTCTGTTCTTTAACCTGTTACCGATCTGTAAGAGGACCTGTCCTCTTATTCCATGACTGCTAGGTTTTCTCAGGAATCTTTGGTGAGGGACTTTGTCAAAAGCCTTTTGGAAGTCCAAGTGAACAATGTCTACCGGATCACTCGTGTCTACATGTTTGTTGACACTCTCAAAAAACCCTAAAAGGTTACCGAGACAGGACTTACCTTTGCAGAAGCTGTGTTGATGCTTTTTCAGCAGGGCTTGCCCTTCTATATGCTTACTAATTTTATCTTTAATAATGCCTTCAACCAATTTACCCGGAATAGATGTTAAGCTAATTGGCCTGTAATTTCCCAGATCCCCCCTGGATCCCTTTTTGAAAATAGGTGTTACATTGGCCATCTTCCAGTCCTCTGGTATAGAGGCTGGTCTTGGGGACATGTTGAATATTTTGGTTAGAAGATCAGCAATTTCATATTTGAGTTCTTTGAGATCTCTAGGATGGATACCATCTGGGCCAGGTGATTTATTTGCTTTAAATTTATCAATAAGGTTGAGAACTTAATCTTTTGTCACTGATATTTGCCTCAGTTCCTCAGACTCCCTTCCTAAAAACATCAGTTCAGGCACAGGTATCTGTCCTATATCTTCTGCAGTGAAGATGGATGAAAATAATTCATTCAGCTTCTCTGCAATCTCCTTGTCCTCCTTCAGTTTTCCTTTAACTCATAGAATCATAGAATAGTAGGGTTGGAAGGTGTCTACAAGACCATCGAGTCCAACCCCCTGCTCAATGCAGGAATCCAAGTCAGAGCATCCCTGACAAGTGGCTGTCTAGCTTCATCTTGAATGCCTCCAGTGTGGGAGAGCCCACTACCTCCCTAGGTAATTGGTTCCATTGTCATATTGCTCTAACGGTCAGGAAGTTTTTCCTAATGTTCAGCTGGAATCTGGCTTCCTGTAACTTGAGCTCATTATTCCGTGTCCTGCACTCTGGGAAGATCGAGAAGAGATCCTGGCCTTCCTCTCTGTGACAACCTTTCAAGTACTTGAAGAGCACTATCCTATCTCCCCTCAGTCTTTTCTCAAGACTTAACATGCCCAGTTCTTTCAGTCTCTCTTCATAGGGCTTTGTTTCCAGTCCCCTGATCATCTTTGTTGCCCTCCTCTGAACCCTCCCCAGTTTGTTTGCATCCTTCTTAAAGTGTGGTGCCCAGAACTGGACACAGTACTCCAGATGAGGCCTAACCAGTGCTGAGTAGAGGGGAACTAGTACTTCCCAGGATTTGGAAGCTATGCTTCTATTAATACAGCCCAAAATAGCATTGGCCTTTTTTGCAGACACATCACATTGTTGGCTCATATTCAGCTTGTGATCTACTACAATTCCAAGATCCTTCTCACTTGTAGTATTGTTGAGCCAAGTATCCCCCATCTTGTAACTGTGCATTTGGTTTCTTTTTCCTAGGTGCAGAACTTGGTATTTATCCCTACTAAATGTCATTCTGTTGTTTTCTGCCCAGTGCCCCAGTCTATCCAGATCACTTTGAATTTTGTTTCTGTCTTCGAGGGTATTAGCAATCTCGCCCAATTTTGTGTCATCTGCAAATTTGATCAGCATTCCCTGCACCTCCTCCTCCAAGTCATTAATAAAAATGTTGAAGAGCACTGGGCCCAGGGCTGAGCCCTGCGGTACCCCGCTCTTTACCTCTCCCCAGTTTGAGAAAATCCCATTGATCAGCACTCTTTGAGACTGATTCTGTAGCCAACTGTGGATCCACCTGATTGTTGTTTCATCTAGCCCACTTTGAGCTAGTTTGCTCATCAGGATATCATGGGGCACTTTGTCAAAAGCTTTGCTGAAGTCGAGGTATATTATGTCCACAGCATTCCTACAGTCCACAAGGGAGGTTACCTGATCAAAAAATGAGATCAGATTTGTCTGGCAGGATTTGTTCTTGACAAATCCATGTTGGCTTCGCGTAATCAGTGCATTGTTTTCAAGGTGCTTACAGACTGGTCCAACTGCCTCCCTAGCTGGTTTTCTACTTGTGATATAAGTTGTTAGCTTTTTTGTATCTCTTATTGTCTGCTTGCATCACCTTTGTGCAAGCTTGGCTGCCTTTTGTTTTCCGCCCTTGGCCAAGACTTCCATTTTCTGAAGGAAGTGCTCTTTTCTCTAATAGCTCCCTTAAGCCTGCTCATTAACCATGGCAGCGACCTCTTGGACTTGGTGCTACCTTTCCTAACCTGTGGTATACATTTTAGCTGGGCTTCTATTATTGTGGTTTTCAGTAATCTCCAAGCCTTTTGAAGGGATTCAGCCCTCCTGACTCCCCCTTTAAACTTCCTTTTCACCAGTTCTCTCTTTTTAGAGAAGTTTCCTCTTTTGAAGTCAAATGTGACTGTGTAGGACTTCTTGGGCAATTTTCCACTTAAATATATATTAAATCTGATCGCACTGTGATCACTGTTTCCAATTGGTTCAACAACATTTTCATCTCACCCTCTGATCGGTTCCATGACCAACTATTGTAAGGCACAATCGTTTAGGGCATCGAGAAATTTAACCTCTTTGCTGTGGCTGGAACATGTATTTATCCAATCAATGTGCAGGTAATTGAAGTCACCCATTATTACAACACTTCCTTGTTTGGAGGCCTCCCTCATTTCATTTTCCATCTCAAGGTCACTCTGAGCATTCTGGTCTGGGGGATGATAGCATGTTCCTAGCACTAAATTAGTTTTGGAGCCTGGTATTGTCACCCACCATGCTTCTGTGGAAGAGCCTACCCTTTTTAGGTGTTCTAGTCTGCTCAACACTATGCCCTCCTTGACATACAGGGCAACACCTCCCCCAGTACGCCCTTCCCTGTCCTTCCTATAGTGTTTATATCCAGAGATTACCATGTCCCACTGGTTCTCTCCACCAGGTTTATGTAATACCCACTATATCCAAGTTTTCCTTTAAAATCAAGCACTCCAACTCTCCCATTTTGGCTCAAAGGCTTCTAGCATTTGCATAAAAACACCTATACACAGTATCCCTCCCCAGATGCTTCTGGCGTGTGCATCTTTTGCTATGGGACATTGTTCCCTTTGATTGACTATTATGTTCTACCATGTACTCCTGGCCTATCTCCTCCCCTTCTACATTTAGGCAATCAAAAATATTTTCATCTTCATCCCTTTGGGATGATTTAACCCAAACCGGATGCTTCCCAGCTCCTGTCGGCTTTCCCCCAGGGTTTAGTTTAAAAGCTGCTCCGCCACCCTTTTTATGTTTAGCACCAGCAGCCTGGTTCCATTTTGGTTCAAGTGGAGTCCATCCCTCTTGTACAGGCCCAGTTTATCCCAAAATGTTCCCCAGGTGCCTAACAAATCTGAGTCCCTCCTCCCTGTACCATTATCTCATCCACACATTGATACTCCTTAGATTCACCTGTCTAGCTAGCCCTACATGTGGAACAGGTAGCATTTCACAGAAAGCCACCTTGGTGGTCCTGGATTTCAACTTTCTACCTAGCAACCTAAATGGAATGTTTTTTGGGAACTATCCTTGCCTGGCTTACCTATAATTTTACTTTATCTCTTGTTCAGAAGCCTTGGCCTCACCACCTTGTTGAAAAAAGGGTCTAACAACCATAATTTCCTTGTTCTTAAGCACTAGTCTCATGCTGGTGTGCATAGAGAATATATGCAATAGAGCATTTTTGCCTTATGTTTTTCAAATCTTTTTGGGTGTCAAGGATGATGCAGTCCCTCATGTGGTTTAATCCAGGTGAAAAATAATTAGTAAGAATGGGATGCATGCATCATATCATCCCAATTATGCACACACCTGTATTCATGTCATTCACAGCCTGGTGCACAAACAATTTATGCTGTAGACTAATTGATACTGCGTTGGGTTTGGTCTGAATGACTTTTCTGGGAACCTTTGAAGCCCAGTGCTTATGACTACAAAGAGATTCAGGATCACTGACTGTAAGTGAAGATTTCGGTATGTAGAGCAGGGACGGGAAACCTTTCCACCCAAAGGCCACATATGACGATGGACGGTGAGTCAGAGGCCACATATGTACATGTACAGCGGTGAGAAAAAGTTTGTGAACCCCTTAGGATTGTCACATATGTCCAACCTAAAATGTTATTAGATCTTAATCTAACCTCATAATTTTAGATCAAGAACAATAGATAACCCAAGTAAACAAATGACACACAAACTTGACGCTTTTTCAACATTCAGCGTTCAATATCCATGTGTAAAGTATGTTAACCTTTAGATTCAGTACCTGGTTGCACCCCCTTAAGCAGTAATGACTTCAAGTAAGTGTTTCCTGTAACTGTTGGGTCAGTCTCTCACACTGGTTTTGAGGAATTTTGGCTCATTCCTCCTTACAGAACTGCTTCAACTCCATGAAAATTTAGGGCTTCCTTGCATGAACAGCTCGCTTCAGGTCCTACCACAACATTTTGATGGGGTTTAGGTCCAGACTTTGACTAGGCCATTCTAAAACATGGAATTTCTTATTCTGCAGCCATTCTTTTGTAGATCTGCTTGTATGTTTGGGATCATCATGTTCTTGCATGACCCACTTTCAGTTCAGCTTCAGCTCATGGACAGATGGCCTGACATTCTCCTGTAGAATCTTCTGATACACTGCAGAATTCATGGTTGTGTCAGTGATGGCAAGCCATCCAGGTCCTGAGGCAGCAATGCAGGCCCAAACCATCACAGTCCCACCACCATGCTTGATGGTTGGGATGAGGTTCTTCTGTTTGAACTCACTTTTTGTTTTTTGCCAAACATAACGTTTCTCATTGAGGCCAAAAAGTTGTACCGTTGACTCATCTGTCCAGAGAACATTGTTCCAGAAGTCTTGGGGATCATCTATGTGATCTTTAGCAAACTTCAAACAGGCAGCAATGTTCTTTTTAGAGAGCAGTGGTTTCCTCCAGGCTATCTTTGCACGAACACCAATCTTGCTCAATCTTTTTCTGATCATTGAGTCATGAACAATCACATTAGCCAAGGCAAGAGTGGTCTGCAGATCCTTAGATATTACCCTGGGGTTCTTTTTGACTTCCTGGATGATGTGCCAGTTTGTTCTTGGAGAGATTTTGGTAGGACGATCGCTACTGGGTAGAGTGACTGTAGTCTTGAATCTTATCCATTTGTAGACTATCTGTCTGACAATACATTGGTGGAGTCCCAAATCCTTAGAAATGGTTTTGTAACCCTTTCTAGACTGCTGAGCAGCAATAACTGCTTTTCTGAGGTCCTCAGAGGTGTTTTTTGATCGTGGCATGACATGTTTCCACACAACCGTATGATGAAGACCAAACACACAGTTTCTGATCCTTTTATAGGGTGGGGCCTCCCAAACTCACCCCTGAAGATCTATCTAATTAAACACCTGATTCTAATTATTCCCTTTAATTGAGCTGATGTAACCAGGAGTTTACTTTTGCACATACCCTGACTCTTAACTACTTATTCTTTGCCTAATTTATACATTGTTTTATTTCACAAGACATGGAGTTGGTTAATATAAACCCTATTGGATATTTAGAAAAGGACTGGTTTTGATTCATGAAGGCTATCATGGTATGGATGTGCACATATGTACCAGTGCCTGTGCTGACAAACACTTATGCACACGCTCTCTGAAGCACATATACACACTCTTAAGCAGGATCGCTGGGAGGAAGGGGCAAAGTTAAAGCCTCTTACCAGTAATCCTCATTAAGATTGCTGATTCCTCATTGCTATTTAGCAAGGAAACAAAGGTCTTGATAAAGATTGCTGTGGACAGGTAGGGGAAAGGCTATAACCTTACCCTTCCCTGCCCCACAGTAATCCTCATCAAGATCGCTGTTTCCATGCTGCTAATAGCGGGGAAGCGTGGGAAAGTGGGTGTGGCAACCCCAAGATTCTGCGGGCTGCATAGAGAGTGGCTGGGGGCCATATATGGGTTGCTCACATCTGAAATTTACCTTGAGGCACCATCTCTTGAGACCTGACAGGATGGTTGATTGCCAGTGACATTCTGGTGTTGCAGTGGGAGCTAGAATGGTCCAAGAAGGCACAGGTGATGGGCGGAGATGACTAGTCTTTCTTCCCCCACTAGGCAAGGGGAGGGGGCGGGTGAGGTTTGTGGGTGTATCAAGAAGTCTGTCTGTGCTGGAACTGGGTCTGAAAGAAGGCAGAAAACCCACTTTTCTCTTTGCAGGAAATCTTATGGCACTCCTAGACAGCTGATGGGGAAAAGAGTGCTAATGCTGTGACTCTTACGTTCAACCTGTATATACGTGGAAATAAACTTTATATCACAGAAGGCTCTAAATCTCCAGTTACCTCCTTCTAAGAAAACTGAACCCTGAGTAAGTTTTGCGAGCCCCTGTAACTTCTCACTGCTCAGAGCTTGGGTGCACGCACCTAACAATACCAATAGATGAAATCTTCTTCAATCTGCTTCTTATACAGTATGGTTTGCGGACAATTTACATTCAATTCTAATTATGATAATATTCAGGATATTAATCATGTCACTAATCTTGAATAACAACTCAAATACTGACCTAGAAAGGAAAGAATTAGGAAGCCTGTGAATTCCACCATGTAAAGAGGAACAGATCTTGAATGTCCATGTGAGGAAGATCCTAACCTCAGTAATGCAGGCCGTCTGAGTAGCTTCAATTTTCTGGGGAACCAATTCACTAAGTACCCAAGTCCCTGTTCTTCGCTGTAAATCCTTGTAAGGGCCTAACTACATATGATTGCTAATGTCATCGTTAGCATCACGCCACTGGTATTTTTAAATTACATTCCAGGCACAGGGATGGGAGACAGTTCAGTCCTCCCAGCCACCATCTCAGTAACAACACCCACACCCAATACAGAGGTTAGCATTGGGGAACTCCCATTGGCACCAACAGACCTGGTTATAAGCTTGCTACAGAGTAACATAAAAAGTGCAAGGCTCCAGGCTGGAATATGGCCCCCTGTAATTCCTGTTCACCTCCTCTGGGGAGTAGGGCTGAGGGACTTCCACACAGAATGCATTCTCAAGACAGTTAATAATTGGTTTTTTTCCAGAGAGTTGAAGGTGGTTTGAAAAATGTATCAATGCTCATAGTGTGAACACTTCCCCCTCACTTCCCTTTACTAAACAGATCTTCCAGGTATTTGTCTTGTTTCAAAAACTTACAAAACCTGTTTAGCTACAGGTAGCAGTGGGACAAAGGAGGTATGTGTAAGCATCATGGCAATCACCGCCTCTTGTCAAATAACTTGAAATTCCCTTTAAAAATATTGCTTGAATGGAGATGAGTCTGACAAGTACAATTGTCTGTGGGCTGGTGGTTCCTGGATCTGATTTGAAAATCTCTCTCTATTTCCTGGTGATTACTAGTTTTCACCACCTCCTGATGCCCGTCATCCACCCATGTTTGCCTCAGAGGCATTTGCATTGTAAAATTAGTCTACAGCATAAATAGTTTGAATCAGCTCTAGCCTGGTTAGAAAGCTAGAAAAAAAAACCCAGTTAATTTTAATTTGGTCAGCCATACAATCCTGGAATGCCCCCTCTTCTGTGCCAAACTCCACATTTTGCAGAAGTCATGCGGGCAGATACACAAGAGGGCAAATAAGGGCTGATAAGAGTAAGTCTACAGGATGTGAGGCAGGTGGCGCAGTAGTGGTTGGTGGCACTCACAGCTGACATACTTGTTCCAACTCTTTGGGGATGCAGCGACTTATTTTGCTTCATCTGGACTACTTGATCCATTACATCTGTGCCCGCGGACGTCAATGTAAAAAATCCCCCCACAACCATAGTGCCTCCTACTCTGCTTAAGCACAAATCGTAGGTACAGATCCTCACTATTCTAACACGCAGATCTCACAGTTCCTCTATATAATCATACCTCAAATCTCTGCCAAATAAACCTATAGAAATTCAAGAAAGTGCTGGGACCATGGTGTTCATTTCCACAGCGCAAATTGCAATTTGAGGGTCTACATGGAAAAATTAAAAGGATACGTTTAGATCTGCAGTTGCGCTCATTTCACATGCCAGCAAGGTGATGCTCAAAATCCTACAAGCTAGGCTTCAGCAGTATGCGAACCAAGAACTACCGGAAGTACAAGCTGGGTTTAGAAGAGGCAGAGGAACTAGAGATCAAATCGCCAACATTCGCTGCATCATGGAGAAAGCAAGAGAATTCCAGAAAAACGTCTATTTCTGCTTCATTGACTACGCTAAAGCCTTTGATTGTGTGGATCACAACAAAGTGTGGCAAATTCTGAAAGTGATGGGAGTACCAGACCACCTTACCTGTCTCCTGAGAAACCTGTACGAGGGTCAAGAAGCAACAGTAAGAACCAGACATGGAACAACTGATTGGTTCAAAATTGGGAAAGGAGTACAACAAGGCTGCATATTGTCACCCTGCTTATTTAACTTATATGCAGAGTACATCATGAGAAACGCCGGGTTGGATGAATCAGAGGTCGGAATTAAGATTGCTGGGAGAATTATCAACAACCTCCGATATGCAGACGATACCACCCTAATGGCAGAAAGCGAAGAGGATCTCAAGAGCCTCTTGTTGAGGGTGAAAGAGGAGAGTGCAAAAGCTGGTTTGAAACTCAACATTAAAAAAACGAAGATCATGGCATCTGGCCCCATCACTTCCTGGCATATAGAAGGGGAAGAAATGGAAGCAGCGACAGATTTTACTTTCTTGGGCTCCAAGATCACCGCAGACGGTGACTGTAGCCATGAAATTAAAAGACGCTTGCTCCTTGGGAGGAAAGCTATGGCCAACCTAGACAGCATAGTAAGAAGCAGAGACATCACCTTGCCGACAAAGGTCCATCTAATCAAAGCTATGGTTTTCCCAGTAGTAATGTATGGCTGTGAGAGCTGGACTATAAGGAAGGCTGAGCGCCGAAGAATTGATGCTTTTGAACTGTGGTGCTGGAGAAGACTCTTACGAGTCCCCTGGACTGCAAGGAGGTCAAATCAGTCCATCCTAAAGGAAATCAACCCTGAGTGCTCATTGGAAGGACAGATACTGAAGCTGAAGCTCCAATATTTTGGCCACCTAATGCGAAGAGAAAACTCCCTGGAAAAGACCCTGATGCTGGGAAAGACTGAAGGCAAAAGGAGAAGGGGACGGCAGAGGATGAGATGGCTAGATAGCATCACGGATGCAATGAATATGAACTTGAGCACGCTCCGGGAGAGAGTGCAGGACAGGAAGGCCTGGCGTGCTATGGTCCATGGGGTCACGAAGAGTCGGACACGACTGAACGACTGAACAACAACAACAACTTTGGGGGGCAACAGGGTGCCCAGTTTCCCCCCCCCCCGTCTTATTCCCGTTATTTAGTTTTAATATCCAGCCTGATGAAAAGTTCTGGAGAACTCGAAAGCTTGTCTTGGTTGTTCCTATTACCAATCTCTGGGTCCTGGATAATTGTGCGTTTTGCCACCAGGGAGGCTAGAGAAGTGCCTTTTCACTTGCTCCTGGGCTTGCCCTTTCAAACTTCTCCCATGAAACAAAGGGTTGTTTCCGGTAAATAAAACAACGCCCAGCTCTCCCTCTACAACCATTTTCCTTTGCTCAGACAGGGAGAGCGCATAGGGACCGTTCACCTACTGACGGGATACGCCAGGACGGAATCAGCTCCTCCTGCTTCCTCAGCCGGGCTCCCCCTACCAGCCCCCGTAGGAGTTCCTGCACTCCTGCACAGCAGCAATATGACGGACTTCGTGGGTTGCATCTCTTCAGGGCCAATCTGATCGTCTTTTCCTTATCCCTCTATTTGATTGGCCAGCTGCGACGCCTAATGAAATGGACAAGCGAGAACTACAACTTCCAGCATGCTTATGTCCCGTCGTCACCAATCCGACGATGTTGATTAGAAAAACAGACGGCAGGCAAGAGATAAATCGGCAGTTTCCGGAGCATAGATATAAAAGGTTAGACTCGGCAACATCCACCCTCCCCAAATAGAAATGGAATTTCTGTTTTATTCTGTGGAAGGACAACAGAGCGTCTGCATAGCATTACAAAATTCAGAGGGTTGGCTTGGGATCAAGGGACCTGGCGGACCAGCAGTCTCCATACGTGCTTGTCCACATATGCTCTCCACCACATGAGGTGCTTTGGGTGGGAGATGCTATGGGCCTTCTCGGTGGTGGCTCCCAAACGTTGGAATGCTCTCCCCAGGAATGAGGCTGCAGTGCCAAGAAAAGACTGTTCTACTTGAGTTTTTTAAAATTTAAATTGTTTTAATCCCGTTACTGTTTTAAGATTATATTTTTAGAGTTATTGCTCCCAGTTTGTTGTTGCACATTTAATTATGTTGTTTTATCTTATATTTCAGTGTGCTATCCTAGGAACAGGTAAAAGCCGTGTAATAGCTAAACCTATATTAGGGCAACCAAAATGTCACAAAATGGTGTTCAAGCTTTTGAGCTGTCCAGAGCTCTTCACCAGGTTAATGAAGGATCCCCAATTTTGGGGGGCCAGTGAGCACATTTGGCATTTTGAAAAAAGTGTCATGGGTATAGCCATAAAATGGCTGTTATATAGGGCGTGTCTATTTACAAAACACCCATTTCACAGAAGACAACTGGTGGTGCTAAAAGACAAGTAACTTACCAGGAATGTGAGTACAAGTTAAAAGGTGTGGTCTGAGCCCCAACACACATAATCACTCCTTTCAACTCAACAGTTTTCTCCTCCAACAGAAAACCATTTTACAAAAGGCAAACTTCCCTCTGTCTCTTTCTCTCTTTTTCTTTCTTCTAGCCACCTCCCCCCCCGCCCTATCTCTTTCTCATTCCTCCCTTCTCCTCCATGCTCCCAAGGTTCCTCCACAGTCCCCCTTACCAGGCATTGGTCTATCAGGCCCAGTATTGTCAACACTGACTGGCAGTAGCTCTCCAGGGTTTCAGGAAAGAGTTTTTCCAGCCCTACCTGGAGATGCGGGGATTGAACCTGGGACGTTCTGTATACAAAACATGTGCTCTGCCACTGAGTTACTGGTCCTCCCCCTCTTAGAAAGTGTCATATGGGCCTGAAGGCATTCTGTAGAAACAAAAATAATAGGCGGCTGGAGGCCTGTGCCTCTCTCGCAGCACACAAAATCAGCTCAAGTAATTAAATAATAATTGGTTGGGACAAGGGCCTTACAGGCACCAAGAAAAAATGTCTTTGGGTACAGTGGTAATTAACCTAAATAACAATTGCAGGGCTATTATTAATCACTCTCATCCAGGCATGCCTCAGCCTGCATGCAATATGGGAATAATAATGACGAGCTGTGTTTTTACTTGCATGCACAGCAGAGTTTTTAAATCCATATGACCTACTTTACAGATGACAGTCCTGTACTTGACAGGTTGTCAGAGGACCATCCTGTATTTGAAGACGTCCTGTATTTGAAGGGCTGTCTGGCCCAGTTTAAAGATAAAGAACTGTAAGAAGAGAGTTGGGCCTTGAAGTTGCCCATCCACAGTTATCACCTGGACAGCTGACAGAGCAGGCACTCAGATCACCTGGTCCCAGTCTTCTGTGCTATGATGAAATATATTGTATTTCTGTTGAAACTGTAGTAATTATTTTGAAAAGTATGTCCCTACATATACATTCGCATATGCAAATTGGTGTCCTGTTTTTGGATGATGCATTCCCTCCTTTTTGGCAATGCATAAGGGCCCACCCTATTTTAAACACTTTAAAACTTTTTTTAAACACACACATTTTTCTCGCAGTAGCTATGCACAGCTCCTGAAAGCTTTGTTGTTGTTGTTCAGTCGTTCAGTCGTGTCCGACTCTTCGTGACCCCATGGACCATAGCACGCCAGGCCTTCCTGTCCTGCGCTCTCTCCCGGAGCGTGCTCAAGTCCATATTCATTGCATCGGTGATGCTATCTAGCCATCTCATCCTCTGCCGTCCCCTTCTCCTTTTGCCTTCAGTCTTTCCCAGCATCAGGGTCTTTTCCAGAGAGTTTTCTCTTCGCATTAGGTGGCCAAAATATTTGAGCTTCAGCTTCAGTCTCTGTCCTTCCAATGAGCAGTCAGGGTTGATTTCCTTTAGGATGGACTGATTTGACCTCCTTGCAGTCCAGGGGACTCGTAAGTCTTCTCCAGCACCACAGTCCGAACGCATCAATTCTTCGGCGCTCAGCCTTCCTCATAGTCCAGCTCTCACAGCCATACGTTGCTACTGGGAAAACCGTAGCTTTGATTAGACGGACCTTTGTCGGCAAGGTGATGTCTCTGCTTCTTACTATGCTGTCTAGGTTTGCCATAGCTTTCCTCCCAAGGAGCAAGCGTCGTTTAATTTCATGGCTACAGTCACCGTCTGCGGTGATCTTGGAGCCCAAGAAAATAAAATCTGAAAGCTTATGGCAGAATACATATGGTCGTCTTTAAGGGCCATGCATCTGATGAGGGTTTTTTTCACCCCCGAAATAGACCAACACCGCTACCCCTTTAAAAATTTCTCCATTGTGGCCTACAGACGGTCTGTCCCTTTTTTTAACCCGCAGGCAAGGAAAAAACAAAGGCGTCTGAAGCAACCTGGAAGTATCTTCAGATATCGTGACTATCGCTCTCTTTACTTTTTTTCAGTCTATGTTCCTGATCCTTGCGTCGCCAGATTACGCTGTAACACCTAGTCGATGGTTCAAGGGGTAGTATAAAAAAAGGGGGGAGGAAATCCCATGCTGCCCTGCGTGTCTCCTCGCGTCCCGCTGATTGGCTGAGACGAAGCGGAGCGAGCAGTTCAAAGTTGTCGGTGGGAGGAGGCGGCTGTGCTTTGGGCGCGCAGCTCTGGTGGGGTCGAGCGGCGGCGTGGGGATAGGTTGAGCCGTTCCCGTCAAGGGCCGGCGGCGCGGGCCGACGAGGCCGAGCTTCGGGCTCGCTCCGTCTGTGGCTGTACCTCGTCCGCGGACGCCTTTGTCGGCCACGGCCACGGGGGCTGTCTTGCGGGGTGGCCGTTAAAGAGAACGCGGGAGGCGGACGGCCGCCTCCCTTCGTAGCTTCGCTCTGCGCGACTCTCCTCAGTCTTCCCTTCCCAGCCTGACGATGAGTTCCTTGGGGGGCGGCAAGAAGGAGGAGAAGGGCAAGAACATCCAGGTGGTGGTGAGGTGCAGGTAAGCGCCCCCCGGGGTGGTGGATTTGCCAAAAGAAGTTGCCCCCGAAGTGGCGCCGGCGGGGAATCGCAGCCACTGCGCAGGGAACAAGGAGGCGTCCCTGCCAGCCCTGGCCATGCTTGCTGGAAAGGAAGCCCCGCTGAAGTTTTTGTGCCAAGGCTTAATCCCGAGTAAATGTGCATTGATTGGGTTGCAGCCTTGGATCCTGAGGTAGTCTTTCTAGATTTGGGGCTGGATCCAGACTTGGTCATCTTACAGTTGACCCGCTGAAATCAGTGGGACTTAAATTAGGTAGCCCTAACTTACATCCAGATGATTTTATTCGATCTGCTCAGAGTATGACTAAGTCTGGACCCAACCCATTCTCAGTAATTGTGGAAGTCGAGATGATGGCTGTTGAAAGAAAGGCTTTCACCCCGTGCATGCTTATTTGGGAGTAAGCTCACTGTCCACAGTGGAACTTGCAGTGCAAGCCAATGGTTAGAGTGTTAGACTGGGATTTGGGAGACCTGGGTTCAAGTACCCACTTAGTCACTGATTCTCAGCCTAAATTGCCTCACAGGGTTGTTAGGATAAAATGGAGAGGAGGAGGATCATGTAAGCCCCCTTGGGCTCCTTGGAAGAAAAGTCAGGATATAAATGTAACAAATAAGTAAATAAATACATCTTATACATGTCTAAGGACGGGCAGAAGCTTATGTTAGATTTATTTAATTGTGATGGCTGTCGATCAACAAGTATTATCTGGGTATCTTAAAAATACAATAATTAAATTTAAAAATAACAGTGCCTCATTAAAAACTTTCCTTCTAATAGAGACAGCTTCAGAACAATTAGGAGCTCAGATTAACAACCACACTAAAATAGTGAGAGCCCAAGGGGTGTTTAGAAGGCAGGATAATTACATAGATTGTGGTGTATTGGCTGATCACTGGACAACTTCCATGGACTGCTTAGCACCTGTTGCTTGCTGGGATTCTTGCAGAGAATGTTGGACCTCAGTCTGATCCAGCAACGTGCTACTTACGTCCCTAAACAAAGAGTGTGTCTTCATGATCACTTAACACATCAGTTATGCCTTAACAAGAGATACTACTGTTCCTACTCCCTGGAAAAAATAAGATTCAAGACCTTGCAGATAAAAACCATGTACTTCCAGTTTATGCGCTCATAGCTCTTATAGAAGTTACACTGAATGTGTAGAGGAGGTAGGGTCAGCAGATGTGTTCCTGCTTCCTCCTCTGCACATGTTGATGACAACATCTGAATAGTCCTTCTGAATATGCACTCTTCCTCTGTAAGTTTCACATGTCTGTAGTGTAGACCAGTCTTCCCTGACTTGGTGCTGTCTAGTTGTTTTGAACTTGAACTTCCATGAGTCCCAGCCAGCATGGCCAATGGGCAGGAATGCTGGGAATTGTGGCCCAAAACATCTGGAGTGATTCTGTTTTTTTAAAAATTAAGTGAGCCCATCCTTGCTTTGTGGTACCCTCTTTTTCATTCTCTCTCCTGCCCCTCTCCCTTTTGAAAAGCTCTCTTTAAGTGGTGTAATTGTGAGCTCTGCATATCAACAGAAAAGCTATCTGCTCTTAAGTACAAGGTGAAGGGGGTGAGCCGGGTTTTATACTTTTCCAGCTCTTTTAGATGCTTTTTAAGACACAGTCTCAGGTAGCTAGCCGCTCCATGAACTGAGTCTCCTCTCCTGGCAAAATACGTTCTTTCTCCACCCACTCTGCATGTGGCAATGTACACATCTTTCGTCACAGATGGTTTTCATGTTGGAAACACTGGTTGTAAAGTGGTTCTAAGATTTTACAAATGAGTTAGCCCTCCAAACTGCTCCAAATACTTGCACATTCTTTGAGTTATATTAAAGAGACAGTGGGTAGTAGAAAGTATGTTTAAGTTGGGTTTAATGGCAATGTTTATGTTCTTGATCATGAACTGTTGTTACGAATCTGACAGTTGTGGAATCTGCTAAATCTTATATGAAAAACCTAGGAAATATGGCAACTGCATGTCGTGAAAGCTGATAAAAAGTGAAGACTAAGGGCACAATCCTATCAGGATAGGCGACTGCCTCCAAACTCTGAGGCAACCGCCTATCCAATGCAGGGCAGGAGCAGCATGGAGGGATCATCCCCTCCGCACTTCAGCCACCCTGCATTTGTGGCTAGACAGCTGATTTCGGCTGTCTAGCTGCAGAAAGTCGGCACGGGGCAGGGGATGCTGGACGACTCATAGGAAGCTTCGGAATGGCACTTCCGCCCTCCCTGGCGCACCCCTGGGAATGCCCTGTTTTCGCCACTCTGCACTCATCTTCTGAGTGCGTGGCCATTCCGTGCTGCCTACAAGGCAGTGCAGGAAGGGGTGGAGGTCGGTTCTCAGGGAACTGACCTATCTTATGGCCATCTAGCCACTGACTAGCGGCCATAGTATTGCACCCTTAATCTGTACAGAAATCAATATGGTTAAGAAGTTTGTGTGCAATGTTTAGTACTGACTTAAGGAGATCAAATTTGCTATGTGTCCAAATGTACTAGGTCTTCAGCAGGATCAATATACTTTGGACGTTGCAGTGATCAGTTACACAGCTCTTGTGTAGATATGCCATCAAGCTCTGTTGACAGGAATAGCTATGCCTCCTAGATTAGCAAAAATTGTTTCTTGCAGGTCACATTGATTGGGCATATGGCAAAACTGTATCTGAAATTAGAGCATCTAGTAATATAAATATCTGCTAAGAATGTTGAAACTGACTTGCATAGTATCAGTGTGAATCACATTTTTGCTCTTCCATTCACAAGGGGCCCTCAATACAATAACAAAAATATATTATTTATTGTCCTGATTTTTTAATTGAAAAAAACACAAGAGGCCTAGCTATCAAAAAGTGAACCAGTTAATGTTATTCTCTGAAGGCCTATTGAAACAAAATGAGATTAAGCTGTTTCTGGGAGATCATCAGCAATTTGATCCTGATGAATTTACAGGGGAGAATATTCCCTAACCAAAACTGCTATTTAACTGTGTTACTGCTGGTCTGTAGCTGAAAGATTTTAATGGCAGCTGATATTTCATTGTTCGTATTTACTGCTTTGCGTTTGTATTACTGCTATATATTTTTTTGTATTTTTTAAAAAATGTAAATGGCCTTGGGGGGAGCTCTCTGCCTAGAAAGGCAGTGCCCTTGTTTGGGCATCACAAAAACAACCCTAAAATGCAGCATTTGAGGATTGTTAATAGAAACAGGAAGCGGTTCACACACAGCCTGCAGTTCACACACAGCTTGCATCCCCACAATTCATGGGCGAATTAACCCACGATTTGCTGCCGGATGCCATTGTTACATCCAAACAGGGCCACTGTGTTCTTGTTAGACATTATTTGACATGCTTAATTGCCACAAGTGATCGATTGGACCTTTTAGTATATTACAGCTTACCCCTTATTTTATCCATTAATCTCTCTCTAAGACATGCTCTAGAGCAGCGGTTCTCAACCTGTGGGTCGCGACCCCTTTGGGGGTCGAACGACCCTTTCACAGGGGTCGCCTTAGACCATCACTATGACAACTTGGAAGGGCTCAGCTGGGTGGATTACAGCGAGCCTGGCAGCTCTCAATGGGGCGCGCCGCGCGTCTCGCCAGCATGACGCTTACGATACGCTCAGCCCCAATGGTGAGTACGATACGCTTACGATACGCTCAGCTGCCGCCCCTCTCCCTCGCCACTCTGCTCCCGTCTCGCCTCGCTCTCGTCTCTTTGCTACACAAAGGCGTCGCTGTTGTGTCCCGCTGCTCCGGGGTGAGCTCGGAGGGGCGCCAGGCGCTGGACGGGACCGGTGGGGTTTCGTGGCAGGCTTCGTGGGCAGGCTCCGCAACAGGCCCAGGGCTTGCCTCCGACCATGTGAAGAGTTCCGGAGACGGGCCTATCCAGGAGGCGAGAGAGGATAGGGATGGGGATGAGGAGGGCGGTCTTGAGCCAACCCTTTGAGGTTAACCGTCAAAAGAAGCCCAAAATCTTTGGGTAAAATCCAACTAAAGCTCTACTTAAGGTAGACGCATTGAAATGAATGGGACTGACATTCATAGAATCATAGAATAGTAGGGTAGGAAGGGTCCTATAAGGCCATCGAGTCCAACCCCAAGGTAGTCATGACGGTTTTAAGTCCCGTTCATTTTAATGGGTCTACTCTAAGAAGGGCTTTAGTTGGATTTTATCCAGAGTTGCCCAATTGCCCAGCTGTGGATTTTGAAGTTATTGCCTGGCTTCCTGCCCCTGTCTTGGCCTTTTACGTAAAGAGAGGAACGGTGTCTCTGAGCGTGTGCAGAGTTGCAGCTGTGAGAAGATGCAGAGTGGGCCTCTTGAGCACGTGCAAAGGTCTTGGGCATGTGCAAAATGGCCCTGTTGGAAGGGAACACTGGAGAGGCAGTCAAATGGGGTGAGTGGGCTATGGGTGTCATTAAGGCTGCAATTAAATGTGTGCTTATGTGGGAGTAAGCTTACTTGAGAATAAGCCCCTATTGAACTGACAGCGGGGCTCACTTCCTGGGCAGGACCAAGGTATTTGGGTGCCTGAAGCAGAAAATCCAAACATAATTCTTCCTGCTACCAAATTCATGCTAACATGGGACCTGACCCACCAAGACATGCTCCTGCACAAGCCCCATTGAAAGTGCAAGTGCTTTCAGTGTGGGGCACACACAGGGGAACGCCCTGGTGGGTTGTGTGCCAGAGATCAGACCATCTGCCTCCAACTGCTGTGTGTGTTTTAGTTTATAAAGTTTTATAGTAACTTTCAGTTTTTTAAGGGAGCAATGACACAAAGCAAATGGCAAGATGTGAGGTGAGGGAGTAAGGGAGAAGGAGAAGAAAAAGACGGGGAGGAGAACATAAAGATGCAGAGAGATAAAATCATACCATCAGAGTTGGAATGAACTCTGGTCCAGGGATGGGGAACTGTTCTGGCCCCAGGGGCCGGATTGCCTCCTGGGACAATCTCTGGGGGCAGGATGATGTTGGGGTGGGCTCACTCTCTCCTGAAGCCCCACCTCCTTTCTCCAAAGCCCCCACTCCTGACATCTTTAACTGCTCAGAGATATTTTTTAAAAATATGATAAGCGATAAATAAATCTATGAAATAAATAATAAAGAAACAAAGTCTCTTTTTCCATGTGTTGAGAATATGATGAAGTGCTTAGCCTTCCCCAATCTGGTGCCTTCCCAATGTGTTGCACAGCATCTCCCATCATCCCCAGCCAGTTTGGCCAATTGAACAGGCTGGGGATGCTAGGAGTTGTTGTTCAGCACATCAGGAAGGCAGCAGGTTGGGGAAAGTGACCTAGATAGAAGGTGAGTCTCTTTCACCACAGAGGATGTCTTTCATCCTGCCGAGATCCCTAATCAAGCGGGGAGAAAACTAATCAAGGAGGAGGCTCTTGGACTTCCCGACCCAAGTGTCTTATTTTCTGACCATCTTGAATTCCACCAGTTGAGTTCATGCCTGATCTGATGGGTTATATAAGTTGTAGATGCTGTCTGCTCCTCTCCAGTCCAATACTCCAGTCCCAATTTGGGGTTGTTACATTAAGACTGTTACCCATGCTACACCATGCTTCAAGACAAAATTTCATTTATTTGTAATTAGAAATAAATATTTCTCAATATATAATTACATATTGGTTTTGTGATTAATCACTATACTTTATGTTCAATTTGTAACAATGAAAATACATCCTGCATATCAGATATTTACATTACGATTCATAACAGTAGCAAAATTACAGTTATGAAGTAGCAACGAAAATAATTTTATGGTTGGGGGTCACCACAACATGAGGAACTGTATTAAAAGGTCGCGGCATTAGGAAGGTTGAGAACCACTGCTCTAGAGCCTCGTGTGGCGCAGAGCGGTAGGCGGCAGTACTGCAACCGAAACTCTCCCCACGACCTGAATTCGATCCCAGCGGAAGCTGGTTTTCAGGTAGCCGACTCAGGTCGACTTAGCCCTCCATCCTTCCGAGGTCGGTAAAATGAGTACCCAGCTTGCTGGGGGAAAGGTAGTTAGGACTGGGGAAGGCAATGGCAAACCACCCCACTATACAGTCTGCCAGGAAAACGCCGAGGAAAAACGGCATCCTTCTAGGGGTCAGTAATGACTCGGTGCTTTGCGCAACAGGAACCTTTCCTTTTCTTTTCTAAGACATGCTGTAATGTTTCGTTTATAAAATGGACATGGTATACTTTCTAGATTTCCCTCTAAATATAAGCTAAATAAACATGCTGAATTGGATCTCAGTTGATTTAGGGCAACAAAAACTTTCAACAAGTTTTTTTCCTGATTCAAAATCTTCCCCAAAAGTCCACATCATTGCACAGGTAGTAATCCTGCCATTTTTACTTTACAGAATTGGTATAGTCTTAAACTGTCATATTTAGCTCAACTAAACCCAATTTCAGTGTGTTTGTAGGAATCTTACTGTATCAAAGGTGGATAATAGTGCTGTGGTGAATACCAATTGAAGTTGATGTTTACAAAAGCAAAGGGCACATCTAACTTCTACAGATTTATCAATCTTGTGCTTGCTTGAAACTAGACTGATACATATTATAGCTGAAATTTGAGATAACCCCTCACTGTTTTAAAAGGCCCTTCAATGTGTCTGAGCGCAAAGCTAATTCCTACGCTGTAGTGGAGTGTGAACATTCAAGGAAAGAAGTGACAGTTCGCACTGGAGGAGTGACTGATAAAACATCAAGGAAGACTTACACATTTGATATGGTAAGTATCACAAGTATATTAGCTTTCTAGCTGTTGATTTATTGGTTTTCATAAGGTTCTACCTTAAAGGCAGCCTAGTAATAATTTTAGATAGGTAGTTGAGGAGAGGAAGCACAGCTCAGTGGCTCAGAGCTAATGCTCTGCATGCAGATGGCTCCAGGTTCAGTTCCTGATAACTCCACTTAAAAGGACTAGGTGCAGCTGCTAGGAAAGACCTTTGCATGAGACCTCGGAGAATGGCTGCTGGTCTGAGTAGATAATACTGGGTTCAGATGTTACGCTACAGTAGGGTTTGGTGTTATGCATACAAGCCTCAGGCTTATGAGCTCCTATAGATTGTAGGGGAGGGGGATTTCCCTACTGGCAGATCCTGTTCTTTACAAGGGTTCCCCCCACCAAATAATTACGATAGGCTGCTACCAGTCAGGTTAATCCTCGTGATACTCCCTAGTCTGTTCAGCTGCTTGGTGGGTTTCTAAGCCCTGCTGCCAAGGAACCTTCTCTTCAGTCCAGCTCTAAGAAAATATAGAATTAAAAAGTAAGATGCTTTGGATTTACTTGCCCAAAGCCAGAAGACACAACTAGATAGCTTCTTCCATGCAGTGGAGTCCCAGATGCCACCCCACTTGCAAGCTGCTTTGGTGAATTATTCCTAGGATTTAGGGTCCTGATTGATAAGTAAAGTCTTAGGTAGTTAATTCCATGTTTAATTTTATTTTAAAAAGCAATTGACATTTTCTGAAACAGTCTGCTTGATTGGCTAAGGATTAGTAACATGGATGGTGGCAGCTCTGCCTCTGAAAATACAGCAAAGGGTTGGTTTTGCAGGCCCCTGTTTGTCTCACACCCACAGACTGGGAGATAAGAATCTGTAGCTGGGTCAGAATGATCTAATGATCCAGAGGCAATTGTGTGGCAAGTCGGAGAATTCTCATTTCACACTGCTCTAAAGTGTAGTAATGATGTCTTGCATCTAATACAACAGGTTTTTGGAGCTCAGGCTAAACAAATCGATGTTTACCGGAGTGTAGTATGTCCCATTTTGGATGAAGTACTTATGGGCTATAACTGCACTGTGTTTGCGTAAGTATCATATTTATTTTTCTTTGAATTCCAGAATGCATTCTTGAAGCTAACATTCCAAATTGTTTTGCACAGCTATGGTCAAACCGGTACAGGAAAGACCTTCACCATGGAAGGGGAGAGATCACCTAATGAAGAATATACATGGGAAGAGGTAACATTTGTTTTATGAATTCCACAGTGAAAAATGAGGAATTGGGACATGCTAGCTTGCCCCAACCTGGCACTCTCCAGATGTGTTTGATTACAACTCCCACCATCCCCAAACAGCAGGTCCAGTGGGCATGCTGGCTGGGGATGATAGGAATTATTGTCCAACACATCTGGAGGGCAACTAGATGGGGCAGGCTGGTGTATAGCTAACAGCAAAATTCTTTTTAAATGTTTCCTTTGAAGAAAGTCCAGGGGGAAATATGCATAGGATTGTAACCTAAATGTAAGTGTCTCTAGCAGTAAAACAATATGCAATAGATTTCCTTGCTAACATTCTAAAATCCAAAGATAAGACACTGAATGGAGTCAATAAATGCTGGTATGTTGTGCTTCTACACTCTTACTGTAGGATCCACTAGCTGGTGTAATTCCCCGTACACTGCATCAAATATTTGAAAAGCTTGCAGAAAATGGTACAGAATTTTCTGTGAAAGTATCTTTGTTGGA